>NC_092758.1:64189388-64820638 GCF_047496795.1 Chiloscyllium punctatum | reverse complement strand
ACTGTCTGCCTATCTATTCTGCCACTTTTAGCTACTAATGTTCATGTATACCTAAATCTCTCAGCTCCTGCAGATTTTTAGATTAGATTACAGTGTGGAAACAGGCCCTTCCACACCCTCCAAAGCACATCCCACCCAGACCCATTCCCCTACGTTTACCCCTTCATCTAACACTACGGGCAATTTAGCATGGCCAATTCACCTAACCTGCACATTTTTTTTTGGATTGTGGGAGGAAACTGGAGCACCCAGAGGAAACCCACACAGACACGGGGAGAATGTGCAAACTCCACACAGACAGTCGCCTTAGGCGGGAATTGAACCCGGGTCTCTGGCGCTGTGAGGCCGCAGTGCTAACCACTGTGCCACCATGCCGCCCAATTCTTTGGAATTATTGCCTACATTTTGTATTATGTCTCCATTTTCTTTCTACCAAAATGTATCCCCTGACATTGACTTTCATCAGTTACCTCTCCATTAGCTCTACCAACTTGTCAATGATCTGTTGAATTTTATACTATCCTCCTCATAGTTTACTGGTTCCACGTTTTGTATCATCAGCAAAATTTTAAATTGTCCCAAGCAAGCATCCTATTACCAAAGTCTAAGAAGTCCACTTTGAATCTTTCTCCAGTCCAAACATACCCATTAACTATTTTGTATTACTCGGGTAATTTTGCGTCCATATTGCTACAATCCTGTTTATTTAACATGCTCTAACTTTGCTGATAGGTCTATTGTTCTCACTGTATCAAACATCTGTTCTAAGTCCACATATACCACATTAATAACATTAACTCTCTGATATCTCTTCAAAAATCTCTAATAAGTTAGTTCAACTCCATTTTCACTTAAGAAATCCACGAAGGCTGTCTTTAATTAACCCAAATTTGTCCATGTGACTCTAAATTCTATCCTGAACTTTTGTTTCTTAATTTCTTTTCTCACCACCATGGAATCTGACTGTTCAGCATTTGCTGGGTATATCTTTACAATTTTTTTTACAGAAAGGATAATATTTGCAATTTTCAAGCCCCTCTGGCACTACCCCAAGTCCAAGGAAGATTGAAAAATTATGGTCAGTGAGATCCCAGTTTCCACATTCACCATCCTTGATGCATCTCACCTGGTCCAGGCTCCTGTTAGTTTTAAGTACCAAAAGTTTATCTGATAACTTCTCATTAATTTTGAACCATTTCATTGACTTCCCTTATCACTATGGCTTGAGTAGCATTTGCTTCTTTGGTAAAGACAGATGCAAAATATTAATTTAGTACGTCTGTCATGCCATCTGCCTCTATCTATAAATCAGCCAGGCAAAAATGAGGACTGCAGATGCTGGAGATCAGAGTCTAGATTAGAGTGGTGCTGGAAAAGCACAGCAGGTCCGGCAGCATCCGAGGATCAGGAAAATTGACGTTTCAAGCAAAAGCCCTTCATCAGGAATCTGATGTGCTGCTGCCTAGTCTCCTAAATGGGGAGCAGACTTACCAGAAATCAATGAACTGAATAATCAATTATCCAAACGAAATAGTGCCCACCCACTTCGTTCGGACAATCGAGGTTCCTCTGTATTACTTCAGATATTGTGTTCTGGTGCAATAAATTATTATCCTGTGCTTAATAGCTTCATTTCAGATAACTAACTTTATCTCTTTATATGCTTCAACATCAGTTTTGGTTCTATGAAAACAAAAGAAAATAAAACATCTCACACTTATGATTGTCAGGAAAGTTGTGGAGCTTAAAACACAGATGTGGAAAATATTAAACAATATTTCTCCAAACGTAATCAATACTGGCAAAAGATATAAAAGTCTGCGATTTCCAAGACAAAATCAAAATGAAATATTAACTTATTTTTTTTGTCCGAGAGCAGCCAAGCCGATTTGTCAAAATTATACAGGAATGAATGTCGGAGATAAATCAAATTGTTGGCATTATTCTTATTGATAGGATGTACAAGCAAATTATACGTCTATATACTTATACTCAGATACCCCAATTTTCAACATTAAAATGAGTTCTCAAGACAGGACTTTTTAAAAATAGAGTCCCTGCATGTGGAAAGCAGCCTATTTGGCTCATAGAGCCACACCAACCCTCCAAACAGCATTCCACCCAGACCCAGACCCCTAATCTAACCCTGTAATCCTGCATTTTTCCATGGCTAATCCACCTAGCCTGTACACCCCTGGACACAATGGGCAATTTAGAATGGCCCATCCAGCTAATTTGCACATCTTTGGACTGTGGGAGGAAACCCACACAGACATGGGTAGAATCTCCAAACTCCACATAGACAATCGCCTAAAAGTGGAATCAAAGCCAGATCCCTGGCACTGTAAGGCAGTAGTGCCAACCACTGAGCCATTATGCCACCCAAAGAATTTAATAGAGTAAACAGATTATATACCTAAATGGTGTGCTCCAAACTTAAGAATTCTGAAATTATTGCCATATAATTTTTGTGCAACTACCACTGTTCCAGTAAATGGTACAATAATGCCACATACACATCATAAACCCTTGATTGTGTGTTTTATTTATTTGGACAAATATACAACTTTGCATAAGAATCGACAGCACACCTCCACAAGATTATCACAGCTGAAATATGGACAAATTGGCTTCACATAATGTGCAATTCTTTCACAAAAGTTTTTCACACACTTTTGATAAATTGCATTACCCTGTCATCTCCTCTTAAGTAATCGAAAGAAAAACGGGCATTAGCCTCTATCACACAAAATAAATTCTCACAGAATACAACTGACTTGTGAATCAGTAAACTCGTTTTTCTATTGCATCAATCACTACTCAACAGCAGTTTGGTGTAAAAGGGACGTGAGCTATTTACTGGTATGTTTGCAAGTGCAAAAAGCAAACATATATACATGCACAAAGTAGCACCAACATTTCAACCAGAAACATACAAAATTGGGCTATCACCTTGCTTGCCTGCTTTCCTGATCCATGTGCTTTTATTATACAATGCCACCTCAATCTTATATCAAAATGCTGGCATGGTTTGTAAACAGCAATAAGCTGTAAAGTGTTCAGGCCTTCTGTTGTGATCAGGAATTTAGGCATCAGAATACTAGGCAATCTGTCGTGTTTATTTTGGGACACATCTCAAGGCCATCTGTTTGCCATCATACCAAACCCTGGCTCTGTTTAATATAATAATTGTGGTTCATGACCTTCTTTACATGCCACAAGGCAATTGTCCTTCAGAAAATCAACTAGGAATGCAAACACTGGGAAAGGCAATTGTATTATAGACATTAGAATAGCTACAACTCAAAATAACCACATTGGCAGTCCTGGAATGTAATAAGTTTACATTTACTAAGTTACTATTGAGTTTTACAACAATCAGTAAGAAATGGAAATGGTATGAACAACCTTTTTTAAGGGGGCTCATGTCCAGACAAAATTTCAAACTAATGTTGGTACAGTTGTTAATAAAAACTGAAAATGCTGGAAATACTCAATACCTCTGGCAGTTCTTGTGGAGAGAAAGATAGGGGTGAATCTTATAGAGATCTGAATGACATGGTCTATATCAAGAAATCTTGCACAATTGCATGAGAAGTACAACAATGCCTTTCTCAACATCATGAAAGTTTTTGCTATTTTTAACTAAATTTCAGGATGTCAAGATGAGATTCATGCGAGGCAGCAGTGAGTTGCCTGTTAAATGGGATTATTACTGTTAACAACCTTTTGAACTGCAGGTCTCATCTTATTAATATGTGACTTTCTATTCTACAATTCACTGAGAACAAACTAGACATTGACAATTCTCAAAATGGACTTCAGAGTGGGTTCCTGGCAATTTCAGCTTGCCAATTGTTCTAAAAGAGCTTCATGTTTGACGTAAGTCACCAACCAGTCAGGGCATGCTCCAAGGGTCCTGGCTACATGCAGCAAATGTCCACAAGTATTGGCATCCAATGTGTGCCAGTCTCTAAGAACTCTCACGGCACATTTTGGATTTGCTTACAATATGCAATGTATTTCAATACATTGCACCTTAGGTGTAATGGCAACTATCATTGCAATACTGCAGCAAGGACACTGTGTGCTTTGAGACATGCTTCCAGCTCATGGACTGAGCCGAGCTACACCACTAGGCTGTTTGCTGTCTTAGCACTCGATCAGTTTGAACCTATAGGAAACACACAATATTGCGACCTTGCCTTGTCTTGCTTTATATTTTTGCATCTTGCCCCTTGGCCACATATACCAGGCTCACAAATTTGCTGTATTGCCTTGCTGTTTAGTGCAGACATAAAGCCAGGAATCTTCTCATTTTGTCAGCAGACCCCGTTAAGACAAGGGAGAAAGTTTTTGATCAGGTGATCCTAGCGCAGAAAGTCAAGGGCAGCCTCTGATTCTAATCCAGGGGCTTGGACGTAGCTCAGGCAGGTCAGAGTCAGATCCTCTCCTTCTGAATGCTGGGTAGTCCAACAGATAAGAAATAAGAAATAGTCTTATCTCTTACTGTCTGAATGTGGGTTGTTTTCCTCTTGGAATGTGAGAGAAGCAGTTATTGAGGGAGATTGAAGAGAATGGCACTGTAATGATTGTAATCAGATCAGCCCAGTGGACCTTACAGAATATGAATTCCTGATTGGGACTATTAATCTGGACCAATCAGGGAGCCCTGGCTGACAGACAGAAACGGGAGTGTCAGAGGTCCTGCTCACTCTGAGATTTGGCTCGGAGGAAGCCGTACCAGTGTCAAGTAGTATGTACATGTCAATAAAGAATAACTTATTGATGGTATACCAGGCTCTATGGAGTTATTTCAGGCACAACTGTTAAGTTTGAAGCAGGTGAGAAGGTGCCATGAGTGAGTGATTAGGCAGTGTAAGGTTACGGGTGTCCAGTTTGGGGTAGGTAACAGTGAGTGAGGGAAGCAGTGCACTCCTCCAGACAGCTGAGACATCATTCAGTTGGGTGGCAACCATGGATCAGACTGGTAAGATCTGGTGTCATGTCTTTCAGTCCTGAGGGAAGAGGGCATCCTGAGTCTGAACTACACAGTCCACGAGAATGTCCAGGTCCCTGTCAGCGAAATGGGGTGCCAATTTTCTCTTCTCTGCATGTCTGAGGCAAATGTCAGGAGTCTTGCAGGGTAGTTCTAGACTAAAAGAGCTTGTCCACTACACTATGGTATTTTAAAGGTGGTGCTAACAGTACTCCAGGGATATCCCAAAAGTGTCAAGTTGTTTAGCGAGCAGTGAGCAGTGAAAAGGAGGTAGAATTGAATGAGAGGAGCATCATAGGGGTTGAGTAGGTAGTGCGGGATTGAGCAAAAATCCGTTTAATCTGAAATACTTGACTAAAGCCCTGGACTTCTTTAATTAACTTTTTAAAGTAAACAGACAGCTGGGCTATGCTCTGAGAAAATACACAGTCACAGGGATAACTGCCTGAAAATCCACTTCACACCTCAACTCTAAATGAACAATTAACTAGGCCTAACCCTACCCCAATCCCCGCCTGAATGGGGCCTCGGCAGATACCGGACATTCAACCTCAATCAATACTCGTGCACAGAGATACCGGACATTCCATTTAATCAAAATACATTCACACCTACTCTAAAATAGCAGGAAACCAATCAACCTCAAAAGGGAACATCAGTAATGCAATGGCAAGAATAGATTTGGCGCAAAGACTACAGGCCTGCACTTAGTATAATTGCAGGCCATTACCTCACTTAAGAGAGCTATCCCTGCAGCGACCACCAGGAGATGAGTCCAAGAAAGCTACCACTCTGAGAGCGATACCCACAGCCTTTTCCAGAACCTACCAACACAGGCCTGTTCCTTATCAGCAGAACCAATGGCGACCGACCACAACCAGCAGACCTGAGAACTGACAACCTCTTAAAGCTACCGACTTGACTGACACCACAAGGCACTCAGGCACATCATGAGGTGAAAACCGGCTGATTAAAAATCACCAGAATACAAGAAATTACCTGATAAATCCAATATGCGTTCTAACACATCAGCAGACTCAACCCAGACTGACGGCCTACACTGTCCAGAATCTTCTTCAAGGCACCAGATACAGCAAACTCTGTATTCAAAACTACGATTTCTCCCCAGTGATGAGCTTAATTCCTGAGACCCCAGTGTTTCCAACCTCGCTAGCCGGGAGGGGGAAGTGGTGGTTACAGTACAGGGAATCCCAAGGGTAGGAAGCTTAATAATACTTTAGAGTCATAGAGATGTACAGCACGGAAACAGATCTTTCGGTCCAACTCATCCATGCTGACCAGATATCCCAGCCCAATCTAGTCCCACTTTCTAGCACCTGACCCATATCCCTCCAAACCCTTCCTATTCATATACCCATCCAGATGCTTTTTAAATGTTGCAATTGTACTAGCCTCCACCACTTCCTCTGGCAGCTCATTCCATACACGTACCATCCTCTGTGTGAAAAAGTTGCCCCTTAGGTCTCTTTTATATCTTTCCCCTCTCACCCTAAACCTATGTTCAGGTCTTCCCCACCGCAGGGAAGAAACTTTGTCTATTTATCCTATCCATGCTCCTCATGGTTCTATAACCCACTATAAGGTCACCCCTCAGTCTCCGAAACTCCATGGAAAACAACCCCAGCCTATTCAACCTTCCCCTGTAGCTCAAATCCTCCAATCCTGGCAACGTCCTTGTAAATCCTTTCTGAACCCTTTCAAGTTTCACAACATCCTTCCGTTAGGCCGGAGACCAGAATTGCATGCAATACTCCAACAGTGGCTTAACCAATGTCCTGTACAGCTGCAACATGATCTCCCAACTCCTGTACTCAATACTCTGACCAATAAAGGAAAGTTAACCAAACGTCTTCTTCACTACCTGCAACTCCACTTTCAAGGAACTATGATCCTGCACTTCAAGGTCTCTTTGTTCAGCAACACTCCCTTGATATGTGAAAATTTGGAATTAAATGAAATTGACAAAATTAAAGGAAAGGCATGGTGAACTTATTACATGGAGTGATCTGTAATCATATGGAACACTGTCAGAAAGGGTATTAGAGCAGATTCAATTAATTGTTCCTTTTTAAAAAAAACTTACTTGAATTAATTAGAAATTTAAATTTATAGAGCTGCAGGGAAAGAGCTTATCTGTGTAGAGAAAGATGTTTAGGGTAGGGTGGGTCTGGGGTTACATGTAATCCAGGCCAGGAGAAGATGGTAACTCCTTTCCCTAAAGAGCAGGAGTGAACCAGATGGGATTTGCTGACAATTGTTTCACAGTCATGATCAGACTCTTAATTCCAGATTTTAATTGATTTCCAATTCTACCATCTGCCATGACCGTATTTGAACCCAGGTCTCCAGAACATATCCTGGGTGGCTGGATTAACAATCCAGGAATAACACCACTATCCAGTATGCACATTAATTCACATTAGTTTACTATTTGAGAAATGTTACCAACAAGGATACAGGTCAAGTGCTCAAAAGCAGAATTAGCTTAGTTTCTTCAACTGGGCAGACATGATGGGCTAAAGGATTGTTTTCTTTCCTGTAACATTTCTATGGTTTTCTATTTGTTTCAGTGTCTCTTACTGTATCCAAATACCTCTTGACTGGTTCCAGAATTGTTCACTCCTCCTCCTCCTCCTCCATTATTTGAAAACTCAAAGTGCGTTCTGAAAGCATTTCTGAACATTACCTTTTGCTTGTTTATATCTAATTACTCTTGTTTAAAACTTGTGATTTAATTTGACATAATATGACTGATTGGCCTTGGCAATTTATCGTTCCATTAGAATCCTAGATGGATTGTGCTGCGCTTCTCCCTTACGGAAGAACAGTATCAAGGAAGTATTTTATAATGTTCGTGTCTCATCTGGACAATTGGTACACAAAAGAAACAAAAAGCTGAAAGCAAAGCAAATTAATGTTTCTGAGTGGTATTCAACCCTTTAAAGTCTTGCAAGAAGCAGTCATATGAATATATGAAATAGGAACAGAGGTAAATCATTCGGATCCTCAAGACTGCTGTCATTTAGTAAGATCATACTTGAACTGTTTGATATTTGAATTCCACATTGTTGTCAGTTTTCAATAATACTCGATTCTCTTATCAACAATAATCTATCCCCTTCCTTCTTAAAAGATATACAATGACCACTGCCTTTTGAGGGCAGAGCTTCAAAATCACATAAAGCTGAGAGAAAAACAATCCTTTCATCTCTGAAACAAAAACACAAATTGCTGGTGGAACTCAGTAAGCTTAGCAGCAAGTGTAGGGGGCGAACAGGATGAACGGTCAGTCTCAGTGTCGGGGGGGTGAGGGTATGCAGAATGAACAGTTGATTCCCAGTGTTGGGGGTGGGGATCGTGGTGCAAGCAGAATGACCAGTTCAGTCCCAGTATGGGTCAAGCAGAATGACCAGCTCAGTCTCAGTGACTCTTCATCTTCTCATCTCTGTCCTGAAAGAGTGACCAAAAATTTTAAAGCATTGCTCTCTTGGTCAAACTGACCCACACCAGGAAACATCCTTGCCATGTCCACCTTGTCAAGACCATTCACTTCAACCAGGTCACCCCTCACTCTTCTAAACACCAATGGAAACAAGCTCAGCCTCTCTAAACAAACCTCAAGACAACTCACTCGTTCCACATATCTGGTAAGTTATTTTGAACTGCATTCCTGATGAAGGGCTTTTGCCTGAAACCTCACCTCTCCTGTTCCTTGGATGCTGCCTGACCTGCTGTGCCTTTCCAGCACCACATTCTCGACTCTTTTGAACTGCAGTTAATGCATTTACATCCTTTCCTCAATAAGGAAAGGGTTAGCTCAGTTGGCTGGACTGTTGGTTTGTGATGCTAATTGTTGCACCAGCTAATGTTACCAGGAAAGACTCTCTTTCTTAACCTCTTTCCTCTCCTAAGGTGTGGTGATCCTCAGGTAAAACTAGCACTTTTTGTCTCTCTCTATATAGTTCCATAATACTGTAGTGACTTTATCTTTTTAAATAAAGAGAGCACAATTGCAGACAGTATTTGACATGTGATTTCACAATTGACCTGTATATCTTGAAACCTAACATCGTCAATTCTATGTTCAATTCCTCTTGTAGTAAAGGATAGCATTCCATTAACCCCTTGATTATATTCTGTACTGCACACTGATCCTGTGTGATTTATGCACCAGAACATCTAAATCTCTGCTCCTCAGTATTCTGCAGTTGTTCTCCATTTACATAATTCTTTGCTTTCTTTATTCTTCCTGTCAAAAGGAAAAATATCATATTTTCACATATTATGCACCAACTACTAAATTTTAGCACACTTACCCTTTCTTCTTCACTACCTATCTTGGTATCATCTGTGAATTCAGCTACCACACCTTTGATGCCCTCATCTAAGCTATTAGAATCATAGAGTCAAAGATATGTACAGTATGAAACAGACACTTCAGTCCAACTTTTCTATGCCGACCAGATATCCTAAATTAATCTAGTTCCATTTGCCATTATTTGGCCCATATCCCTCTAAACCAGTTTTATTCATATATCCATGCAGATTTCTTTTAAATTTTGTAATTTAAGCTTCCACCATTTCCTCTGGCAATTCATTCCATACACACACCACCCTCTGCATGAAAAAGTTGTACTTTAGGCCCCTTTTAAAACTTTCCCTTCTCACCTGAAACATATGCCCTTTAGTTTTGAACTCTTCTACCCTGGGGAAAAGACCTTGCCTATTCACCCTATCCATGCCCCTCATGATTTTATAAACCTCTATAAGGTCACCTCTCGACTTTCGATGCTCCAGAGATATTAGGTGTAGCCTATTCAATCTCTCCCTCGCTCAAACCCTGGCAACATCCTTGGAAACCCTTTCTGGACCCTTTCATGTTTAACAATATTGTTCATATAGCAAGGAGACTAAAACTGAACGCAGTATTCCAAAAGTGGCTAACCAGTGGCCTGTTGAGTCCCTAGCTTACCACAAAGTTCTCGGGCACATCTAATCAGATCCTGGGGATTGATCCACCATTATACGTTTTAAGAGATCTGTCACTTCCTCCCCTGTAAAACGGACACTTTTCATTAAATCTGCTGTTTATTTCTCACATTCTCTATCTTCCATATTCTTCTCCACAGAAAATACTGATACAAAGTATTTGTTTAGTATCCCACTCATCTCCTGTGGTTCCACACGAAGGCCACCTTGCTTATCTTTAAGGAGCCTTATTCTCTCCCTATTTACTGTTTTATCCTTAATGTATTTGCAGAAACCTTTTAGATTCTCCTTAACGCTATTTGTCAAAGTTATCTCATGTCCCCTTTTTGCCTTCCTGATTTTCTTTTTAAGTATACTCCTCCTGCCCTTATATTCCTCCAGGTATTCATTCGATCCCTGCTGTCTATAGCTGAAATATGCGCCCTTCTTTTCTAGACCAGAACCTCAATTTATCTAGGCATCCAGCATTTGCTACATCTACCAGCCTTACCCTTCACCCTAGCAGGAACATACTGTCTCTGGACTCTCATATTCTCAATTTTGAAGATTCCCCACTTTTCAACTGTCCCTTTACCTATGAATGCCCTCCCAAATGCTGTCAAAATTGGCCTTCCTCCATTTTGGAAGTCTATCCCTTTCCATAACTATTTAAAAATAATAGAATTATTAAATTATAAAAAA
Source organism: Chiloscyllium punctatum (assembly GCF_047496795.1). Classification (NCBI taxonomy): domain Eukaryota; kingdom Metazoa; phylum Chordata; class Chondrichthyes; order Orectolobiformes; family Hemiscylliidae; genus Chiloscyllium; species Chiloscyllium punctatum. The sequence continues at coordinate 64,809,948 of NC_092758.1, read as the reverse complement.
ATTGAGGCCCTAACACAGACTCCTGTGAAACTTTATTCATCACATCCTAGCAATCAAAGATTTATTTATATATACTGTCTTATTTTTGCCAGCCAGCAATCTTCTACTTATGATAACATGTTGCCCTCCCAATACTATGAGCTTCTATTTGCATAACAATCTTTGACATAGCACATTATCAAATGCTTTCTACAAATCCAAGCATAGCATTTCTGCTGGCTTCTTTTTATCTACAGCATGTGTTTCTCCTTCAAAGAATTCCAAAATGTGATTTCCCTTTGATGAGACCTTTCTGACTCTTTCTGATTACCTTGCATTTTTATAAGTGCACAGGTATAATCTCTTTAATGATTGATCTAATACCATCCCCTTGACAGACAAATTAACAAACCTACAGTTTCAGGTATACTGCTTCCATTCTTTCTTGAATAGAAGAGTTATATTTGCCAATTTCTAATCTGATGGAACTTTTTTTGAATCTAAGGAATTTTGGAAAATGTATCAATCTATATTCTACCGCATTATTAATCTCTTTTAAGACCTTGAGATGAAGTCCATCTGAACCTGGATAATTGTCAGCATGTAGTTCCATTAGATTGCATAATACCACTTCCATCATGATTGCAAATTTTGCTCAGTTTATTCATCTCCCACCTCTTTATTTATTGCTACTACTTAAATGATTTTTTTATTCTCTGTGGTGAAAACAAGCAAAATATTTTGTAATTTCATCTGCTGACATTTTCTTATTATCTATTAATTCCTCATTTTAACTCTCTCGAGGGCCTGTAGTCACTTTACTTACTCTTTTCCTTTATTAAATACCTGTTGAAACATTTCTGAGTCTTTTTTTACATTTGTAAATAGCTACCTATCATACTCTAATTTCTTCCTCCTGATTAATCTTTTAGTCCCTGTCATTCTTTATGTTGGAACCTATCACTTACTTTTGTGAAGATTTATATGCTTTTTCCTTAAGATTGGTGTTTTCCCTAAATTTTTTACTTAATCACGGATGGTGAGTCCTCCCTTTAAATGTTTTCTTCATAGTAGGAATATTGTTATTCTGAATATTCTGAATTATCCCCTTAAATGTCTACCTCTGTTTGTCTCATGATCTACTCCCCACCTTAGTGAGCAGTAGTTTGTAAGCTCACTGATGGCTGCATGTATGATTTTGCAAGCAAAATATCTGCAATTAGTAGCAGGATAAAATAATTTCCAAATAAATTAAATTACAAACCTGTTTTCACTTGATTAAGTGAGTACATCTCACTTAACATTCAAATAGCTCAACCAAGACAAATCAGTCTCCTTGTCTGGTTCCATATCAACTTATACATCCACTCTGTCTCTTTAATAATGTCCCTCAGTGAACATGATCTGCAAAATGCAATGGAACAAATTATAAGGTTCTTTCAACAGCACTTTCCAAACTTTTGATCATTACCACCTAGGAAAACAAGGGCAGCATATACTATCATCTCCTAATTCTTATCCAAGTTGCATGTTATCCTGACTTGGAAGGATATCACTGTTCATTCATTATCTTTGGATAAAGTCCTGGAATTTCCAATTTAACTGCAGCGTGGAGCAATATCATTGCACAGATTATGGTGATTCAAGAATAATCATTTCCTCAAGGATAAATAAGAATAGAAAGTAAGTTTCTGAGTGGCCAGCTCACATTCTGAAAATATATTTTTAATATTCAAGAAGTAACAGGAGACCTCTGCAGAATTCAGCTAAATTTTTATTTCTTCAGTTTTAGTATAATTTTTTTACTAAAAGCCATTAAGCATTTTGCAACTACCCTAAACAAAAAAATGCATATTTCTTTATTATCTGGTCACACAGTCATGATATTGTAAAATTAAACAGAGGCCAAAGGAAAAGCTTCAGAAATCTAATCCATGACAAAATTTTGCTAACCTATAGGTAAACTTATTAATTATGTCCAATGCACAGAAAACTTCAATAGAAAGGCAAATATTTCAACATGAGGCATTATGCAAAGAATCAATTAAATATCTATGTAGTGTTTGGTGTAGGTTAGAAAAAATAAGAAGGAATGCCAAAGATGGAAACTTATCTTATACTGGAGGTAAGTAGAATGAAAAACCATTGCTGGAAATATGGTCAGTACTTTGGAGCAGGTAACATTGTCTGTGGATTCCATCATGCCCAATGGTTTGGATTAGGATATCCATCTTTTTTGTCTAACTAGAAATTGAGTAAAATGTGTGATGTTAATTGTTGACTACAATTATAGGTTAGATGAACAAAACTGACACTACTCCAAGTTCTTTCTTTGCTCTGACCACAGCAGGTAATGTTTACTGCAGTCGATCAAGTATGAACCCTTTCAAATCTATTTCCAACATCTTACGCATTCTCTCAAATGACATAAATTGCTTGCACTTCATTTCAAAATTAGCTGTCAAAATTTGAATCTGAACTCTTTAATTTTGATAGCAGTGGGAAATATTTTAGCCAAACCACTAAAGTCACAGATTTCCATCTCATTTGCAGCAACTTTCTTATGCAAATGTAACTAACCTCTCTTTGTCTAGGTTTACCATGAGCTTATGGAATCCAGCAAAATTTGTACTGGCTTTTCCTTGACCTTCTGTTGGTTAACACCTTTCTTTTTTCAGTGAGACTGAGGTCAATAAGTGCCTATCTATTCAGAAAGACAAGTCTTGGTTGTGAAATGCACAAATTGTATTTATGGTATTTGATAGCAATTTGTCATACACCTTTAACATTAAATGGGGTGTCCCACATCATGGAGTTGAACTTCTATCAGCTATATTCTGTCAGTTGTCAGCCAAGGTTTTCTACCCGATACTTGTTCCTGTGTCTGACTAAACATTCATGTGATACCCATTGACTTAAATGTCCACGTGCCAAAATGTTTGGTTTGAGTTTTTGATTTTCATCAATGAAAACTGACCCATATTTTGTCACAATGGAAAGTATCACTGCTGTGACAAAAATATTGCTGTGAAGAAGTTGGAAATCCCACTTCCTATAAACCTGACAACTCTCTGTTTTGTGGACATGGAATTGGGAGCAGGATGCTATTCATTCATGCAAGGGTACCAGAGGCAACCAGTTACATAAATGATCAGCTGCCTTTCCTGAAACTGGATTTTGGAGTTCTTGGAGTGTGGAGCTTGGAATGGGTAAAAGTAGATCTATTCTTAGTGTATTTCTTTGGATAGTCAGGGTACCCTTTTGGAGAGGTAAGGTACGTCTTTGGATCTGGTCCTGGGGCTCCTTTGGAGAGGTAAGTTGTCTTCTTTTGGAAGCAGGAACCTTTGGAAAAGATAGGATACCATTTGGAAGGTATAAGTGAAATTTTTGAAGAGATAAAGTTCCTATGGGATTGTTAAAAAATAAGGAATGCTTGTGCAGAACAAGCATGTGAACTCTTTAATTTTATTAATTTGTGGTATGTGGGGGCCACCAACTAGGGTTGCATTTATTCATCATCCAAAATTGTCCTTGAGAAGATGGTAGTGAACTGTTGCACCCCCTGGGGCATAGGCATACCCAATATGATGTTACAAATGGAGCCCTGAGAATGGAAAGATGTTGTGAAACTTGAAAGGGTTGAAAAGATTTACAGGGATGTTGCCAGGATTGTAGAATTTGAGCTATAGGGAGAGTTTGAATAGGCTAGGGCTGTTTTCCCTGGAGCGTCGGAGGCTGAGGAGTGACCTTATAGAGGTTTACAAAACTATGAGGGGCATGGATAGAATAAATAGACTAAGTCTTTTTCCCTGGTGTCAGGGAGTCCGAAACTAGAGGGCATAGGTTTAGGGTGAAAGGAGAAAGATATAAAAGAGACCTAAGGGGCAACTTTTTCACACAGAGGATGGTACATGTATGGAATGAGATGCCAGAGGAAGTGGTGGAGGCTGGTACAATTGCAACATTCAAGAGGCATTTGGATGGATATATGAATAGGAAGGGTTTAGAGAGATATGGGCCAGGTGCTGGCAGGTGGTACTAGATTGGGTTGGAATATCTGGTTGGCATGGATGAGTTGGACCAAAGGGTCTGTTTCCATGTTGTACATCTCTATGACTCTATTTGACCCAGTGACAATGAAGAAATGGTAATGTAGTTCCAGGTCAGGATGATCTGCAGCCTTTATCAATCTAGATGATAAATTTGAAAGGCAGTGTCATAAGAGTTTTGTTGACTGCAGTGCGACTTCTGGGTTGTACACACTGCTGTCACTGAGTGCTAATGTTGAAGCACTGAATGTTGAAATTCATGTATGAGTTGAAATTCGATTGTGTCGTTATGATCTACTTCTTGAATGTTATTGAAGGTACACCCATCCAGGCAAGTGGGGTATTTTCTCACACTTCTGAATTGTGCTCGATAGATAGTAGACAGATCCTGGGGAGATTCTAATCACTCATCCAGCCACTCATCCAGCCACTTCTAGCCACCATATTTAAAGACCTGGTCCAGTTCAGTTTCTTGTCAATGGCAACCACCAGGTCATTGAGAGTGTTCAACTCATAATTATCATTCTGTGAACAACTATTTAACAATTTGCAGGTGAATACTTCTGATATTTAATAAGTCTCAATCAAATAGCAAATAACCTGTGATAGTCAAATTCATGTGACATGAGTCTGGATACAATATCTAATCAGTATGATTCTAACACCAACAATAATCCATTTATTTTAAAATGAACTTGAAATGGAAACTGGAACATCCCGTCTTCAAGTCTACAAATAGCATATTTTTTATATAAATAGAAGACAAACTGTTTAATTGCTCAAATATTAAACATTGTTTTGCTGAATTTGTTAAGCAGTTAACCTTTTTAAAGATGATAATGAATACATTACGAAAGTTCCCAGTTTTGAGAAGAAGAGTCCTCATTACAAAATTCTTTTTCTGAATTTCGCCAGAGGTTACTTAAAGGACTTACATGACAAATTATACAAGTGGTTGTTTTGAAATAAACAATATGGCCATGCCAGGAAGGTGGAAGGATAAATGCCTGCTTAATTGCACTCATGTTTAGGAGAGATTTATCATTGCCCAGATATGATCTGAACATCTATTACTGTTCTGAAAATAGCAAAACTGCAACCCAAACTACAGCAATTTAAATAAGAGCAAAAGTGCTTAGAGATTCTTTACCATTGCTTGCAGATTATATTCAAAAGTTTCCAAATCACTTGACTGACATGAAGTACACAATGTAGAAAAAACACACTTAAATCCAATCCTTTTTAGATCTGAGCATAAGCAAGTAACAAAGCAGCAAGTATAATGATACTGAGAGCCGTAATTGCAGATCTGAAATTTAGCAATTCGAGAATTCTGGTCACGGGGATCTGGACTAGTAAAGGAACACTGACAGAAAAGACAGGGAGTGATGACAATGATCTATCAGACCTGGTGGGATAGTATAATGATTCTCAATTTTTCTAGTCTTGTTGAACATCAAATTGATTTTGGAATGATAGACCCAATCTTGGCTTGTGACTTATTTGACATGACCATGATCAACCGAGTGTTATGTCAGATAATGTTATGATTTGGTGAAATGCATTGCATATCACACATATATGTAGAGTTCTAGGTTGGTCAATGGATGAACAGATCTAATCTACAGCACAGTACTTTGGATTTCTGACTGAAGTATAATGAGGTTTATGCAACTTTACAGAATTTCCCATTAAAGAAGAAATGCTTTTATCCCCAATCCACACTAATTATACACTGCATAACTGATAGAAAATGTATAAGAGTGGCAAGTGTGAGAGATTGCCAACCTTTCAACCACAACATGCAAAAAATGACGAGAAAATGAAAAGGGAAAGCACTAGATTTTAATGAGGTATAGTACTATGAAGATTTTGTTGCAGTATATTTTTGAATAATGTCTATTTCAGTGCAATAAAGCTGTCTTACTTCAAGCAATAATTTTAGTCTAACTGATAGTCTTTTTAATGCACGGTCTTCCATCCAGTAATCATGCTTTACACACTAGTCAAGGTTTGGAACATTTTATGAATATTTATTGCATAAAATATGAAAGATACAATTTTCTTTTGAGAATGGAAATTCTAAAATTATTCTAAAAGTAAATCTAATTTGTTTATAGATATAGTGTAAAATATTTCACCACAGACAGCTGGAGTTTCATGAATATTCTTTAAAAATCAATTGATTATATTTCTATTCTTAGGTGTGGAAATAATTTTTATTAATCTTGATATTTCTTAACAGTTTTGTATCATTTGTTTTGTGGCATATGGGTTATGTGACTAGACTGAGATTATGGAAATTGAGTTCAAATACCACCAGCTTGGGAAATCAAACTCACAAAATTAAATCTAAAAATTAGCACAAGACGATAAAATATCAGTTTTTGTTTGTCAAATCTCAAGTTATTTACAAATATCCCTTTGGGAAGGAAACCTGCTATCACCTGGCCTAGTCCATATGTCGGAATAGTGGTGCTGGAAGAGCACAGCAGTTCAGGCAGCATCCAACGAGCAGCGAAATCGACGTTTCGGGCAAAAGCCCTTCATCAGGAATAAAGGCAGTGAGCCTGAAGCGTGGAGAGATAAGCTAGAGGAGGGTGGGGGTGGGGAGAGAGTAGCATAGAGTACAATGGGTGAGTGGGGGAGGAGATGAAGGTGATAGGTCAAGGAGGAGAGGGTGGAGTGGATAGGTGGAAAAGAAGATAGGCAGGTCGGACAAGTCCGGACAAGTCAAGGAGACAGTTACTGAGCTGGAAGTTTGAAACTAGGATGAGGTGGGGGAAGGGGAAATGAGGAAGCTGTTGAAGTCCACATTGATGCCCTGGGGTTGAAGTGTTCCGAGGCGGAAGATGAGGCGTTCTTTTTCCAGGCGTCTGGTGGTGAGGGAGCGACGGTGAAGGAGGCCCAGGACCTCCATGTCCTCGGCAGAGTGGGAGGGGGAGTTGAAATGTTGGGCCACGGGGCGGTGTGGTTGATTGGTGAGGGTGTCACGGAGATGTTCCCTAAAGCGCTCTGCTAGGAGGCGACCAGTCTCTCCAATGTAGAGGAGACCACATCAGGAGCAACGGATACAATAAATGATATTGGTGGATGTGCAGGTGAAACTTTGATGGATGTGGAAGGCTCCTTTAGGGCCTTGGATAGAGGTGAGGGAGGAAGTGTGGGCACAGGTTTTACAGTTCCTGCAGTGGCAGGGGAAAGTGCCAGTATGGGAGGGTGGGTCGTAGGGGGGTGTGGACCTGACCAGGTAGTCACGGAGGGAACGGTCTTTGCGGAAGGCGGAAAGGGGTGGGGAGGGAAATATATCCCTGGTGGTGGGGTCTTTTTGGAGGTGGCGGAAATGTTGGTGGATGATTTGGCTGATGCGAAGGTTTGTAGGGTGGAAGGTGAGCACCAGGGGCGTTCTGTCCTTGTTACGGTTGGAGGGGTGGGGTCTGAGGGCGGAGGTGTGGGATGTGGACGAGATGCATTGGAGGGCATCTTTAACCACATGGGAAGGGAAATTGTGGTCTCTAAAGTAGGAGGCCATCTGGTGTGTCCTATGGTGGAACTGGTCCTCCTGGGAGCAGATACGGCGGAGGCGGAGAAATTGGGAATACGGGATGGCATTTTTGCAAGAGGTAGGGTGGGAAGAGGTGTAATCCGGGTAGCTATGGGAGTCGGTGGGTTTGTAAAAAATGTCAGTGTCAAGTCGGTCGTCACTAATGGAGATGGAGAGGTCCAGGAAGGGGAGCAAGGTGTCAGAGATAGTCCAGGTAAATTTAAGGTCAGGGTGGAATGTGTTGGTGAAGTTGATGAATTGCTCAACCTCCTCGCGGGAGCATGAGGTGGCACCAATGCAGTCATCAATGTAGCGGAGGAAGAGGTGGGGAGTGGTGCCGGTGTAATTACGGAAGATCAACTGTTCTACATAGCCAACAAAGAGACAGGCATAGCTGGGGCCCATACGTGTGCCCATGGCTACGCCTATGGTCTGGAGGAAGTGGGAGGATTCAAAGGAGAAATTGTTAAGGGTGAGGACCAGTTCGGCCAAACGAATGAGAGTGTCAGTGGAAGGGTACTGTTGGGGACGTCTGGAGAGGAAAAAACGGAGGGCTTGGAGGCCCTGGTCATGGCGAATGGAGGTGTAGAGGGATTGGATATCCATGGTGAAGATAAGGTGTTGGGGGCCGGGGAAATGGAAGTCTTGGAGGAGGTGGAGGGCGTGGGTGGTGTCTCGAATGTATGTGGGGAGCTCCTGGACTAGGGGGGATAGGACAGTGTCAAGGTAGGTAGAGATGAGTTCAGTGGGGCAGGAGCATGTTGAGACAATGGGTCGGCCAAGAACTCCCCACCTACGTTCGGGACACCACCCACGCCCTCCACCTCCTCCATGATTTTCACTTGCCTGGCCCCCAACGCCTTATCTTCACAATGTGCATCCAGTCCCTATACACTTCCATCCCCCATCACGAAGGCCTCCAAGCCCTCCGCTTCTTCCTCTCCCACCGAACCAACCAGTACCCTTCTACTGACACCCTCCTTTGACTGACTGAACTGGTCCTCACACTTAACAACTTCTCCTGCCAATCCTCCCACTTCCTCCAAACCAAAAGAGTAGCCATGGGCACCCGTATGGGCCCCAGCTATGCCTGCCTCTTTGTCGGATATGTGGAACAGTCCATCTTCCGCAGCTACACTGGCACCACCCCCCACCTTTTCCTCTGCTACATTGATGATTGTATTGACGCTATCTCGTGCTCCCACAAGGAGGTTGAACAGTTCATCCACTTTACTGACACCTTCCACCCTGACCTCAAATTTAGCTGGGCCATCTCAGACTCTCCCGCCCCTTCCTAGACCTCTCCATTTCTATCTTGGGCGACCGACTCAACACAGACATTCACTACAAACCGAGCGACTCCCACAGCTACCTAGATTACACCACCTCCCACCCTGCCCCCTGTAAAAACGCCATCCCATATTCCCAATTCCTTCACCTCCGCCGCATCTGCTCCCAGGCGGACCAATTCCACTACCAAACTACCTAAATGGCCTCCTTCTTAAAAGATCGCAATTTCCCCTCCGACGTGGTCGACGATGCTCTCCACCGCATCTCCTCGACTTCCCGCACCTCCACCCTTGAACCCCGCCCCTCCAATCGCCACCAGGACAAAACCCCACTAGTCCTCACCCTCCACCCCACCAACCTCGTATCATCCTCCGTCATTTCCGCCACCTCCAAACAGACCCCACCACCAGGGATATATTTCCCTCCCCACCCCTATCTGCGTTCCGGAGAGACCACTCCCTCCGTGACTCCCTCGTCAGATCCACACCCCCCACCAACCCAACCTCCACTCCCGGCATCTTCCCCTGCAACCGCCCACACCACTCCCCCCTCACCTCCCTCCAAGGCCCCAATGGATCCTTCCAGATCCGTCGCAAATTCACCTGCACCTCCACACACATCATTTACTGTATCCACTGCACCCGATGTGGTCTCCTCTACATTGGGGAGACAGGCCGCCTACTTGCAGAACTTTTCAGGGAACACCTCTGGGACACCCATACCAACCAACCCAACCACCCTGTAGCTGAACACTTTAACTCCCCCTCCAACTCCGCCAAGGACATGCAGGTCCTTCGCCTCCTCCATCGCCAGACCATGACCACACGACGCCTGGAGGAAGAGTGCCTCATCTTCCGCCTAGGAACGCTCCAACCACACAGGATGAATGTAGATTTCTCCAGCTTCCTCATTTCCCCTCCCCCCATCTTATCTCAGTCCCAACCCTCGGATTCAGCACCACCCTCTTGAGCTGCAATCTTCTTCCCGACCTCTCCGCCCCCACCCCCTCTTCGGCCTATCACCCTCACCCTCACCTCCTTCCATCTATCATATTCCCAGCGCCCCTCCCCCAAATTCCCTCCCCCCCCCTTACCTTTTGTCTCAGCCCGCTTGCCACACCAGCCTCGTTCCTGAAGAAGGGCTTATGTCCGAAACATCGATTCTCCTGCTCCTTGGATGCTGCCTGGCCTGCTATGTTTTTCCAGCACCAGATTTTTCAACTATAGTAATTCAAAAGTCCAGGTTATTACTTTTGAAGCATGACTTAATCTCTCCACAGCAGACTTCAAGTGTTAAGTCAAAACAAAATCTGGAATTGAAAGCTAATTGATGGTTTTCAATTGTCATTATTGACATTTGGTTCACTAATATCTTTCAAAATATCCTACCCAGTCAAACCTGCATGTGACTGCAGATCCACAGCAATGTGGGTGGATCTTAACTGTTCAAGAGCAATTAGGGATGAGCAACAAATGCTGGATGTTGTCTCGCACTTGTGTGACATGAATGTTACTTTCACTTGTAAATTCATGTGTTGGATATTGCCCAGGAATTGCTGCATTTGGACGTGGACTACTTCAATATCTGAGGACTTGCAAATTGTGGTAAACATTGCGCAATTATTGGCAAGCATTGCACTTCTGACCTTATGATAGAGGGAAGGTCATTAATGAAGCACCTGGAGAGAGATGGGTCAAGGAAACTACCCTAAGGTACTCCTTAGAGATGTCTTGGAGCTGTATTGACTGACTCCCACTACCACAATCATCTTCCAAATGTCAGATCCAATCAGTGGAGAGCTTCCCCTCATTCACATTGACTCCCATTTTGTGTGGGCTGCTCATTGGTCAAATATGGCCTTGTTCATCAAGATCATTCACATCTGAGTTCACAAAATTAAACTGAAAGTGATTATCTATGTGCTAGGAATTTTAAGGTATTTTCTAAAGAAATAAAGATTTTGTATGATAATTTGATTAAAATAAATGAACAGATGGATTCTGGTTTATCATCACTTTCCAAATCAGGTAGGAACTCATGCTAATACATAGAACATCTGTATTCATTGAATCTATATAACTAACAACAAATTCAAATTGTGTCTGGGATTCTAAATTCACAGATATTTCCTTATATTTATGAACTGCTAATTCCAGTAGGAGGAGCTATTCTACTTTTTGAGTCAACCAGCATAGATCCTACAGAGTTTTGTTTAAGTAATTAATGGTTTTTAACGGATGGTTGTTGCCTCATTACACTTAAATTTGGTTAGTCAAATTGTTGGTCAGAACTTTTCATACCATCTGTCAATTAAGCTACCTATTTCTTCCCTCCCTATATATTCAGAGTAAGTTACTTGATTCAGATCAATATATCATCGTGTCCTACATCCAGCTTATCATGGTTCTCCACGGCTGGTTTTATGTATGAACATCTGTGAGAGTCTTCTCTCTGTGCTATTTCTGCTTCAATCACTTTTTACATGGACAGTTTAGCCTGACTTACAACCTCTTGCAGAATGATTGGTAAATCGCCTCTAGACCGGCTCCTAGCTTGTGACTCGGGTACCTTGGGCAATCCTACCTCTACTAATGTAGCTCTCAGGTCATAGAAACATTCAAGCACTGCCACTACATCCAGGCACAGTTCATGTTCATGGAAAGCAGATGATACAACAAGAATTTGAAAGAGAAGAATTATACTGCTCATCATGTATAGTAGTATTTGCAACAGGTATGAGGTTTAATAACATTTAATTTACTGACTAAGGACAGTCCACTCCCCCGGCTGACCATAGGCCACTTTGATCAAACTATGACTTGGAGGTGCCGGTGGGATGGGCAAAGTTAAAAATATCACACAGTGCAATAGGTTTATTCTGAAGCACGAGCTTTCGGAGCACTGCTCCTTCTGCTCCTCAATAATTTTTATCTGAAACTATGCATGCTGCTGGCACATGTTGTAGGTGTGACATTGGACATAGTACATTGCCATAAACCAACATTCCCACCGCCCCCCGACTGCTTATTTCTGGCAACCATAACAAGCTGCTTATCTTTCTGCCCACACTAAGAGGCAAGGTAGAGATGCTGTGAGCATCCAAGTAAGCACAAAGTGAGTGACTGTTCAGAAAACAAGTTAAGCACCTTAAGATGCACCCTGCTCCAGTTCATGAGATATGTGCCTGTCCTTTGGTGTAAAACAGTCTGGCAGCAGATTGCAATGTAAAATGCCATCAGTGAGTTCCATAGTGCTGAACTGTATTATACGTTAGCGTGAGATGAGGCTTGTGCTTTGCTGATGTCAACCTCCATGTGAGATTACTCTTCTAACTCACAAATCTAGTTTTTCTCTGATACCTAGGAAGATAGCTACCAGAATATAAATAAAGTAAGATTAAGTAACACGGAGGTGTTAATGCATGCAAATAGGTTTGTCTCTGCCTGATAGCAAGATTCTGATGTAGTCATTAAAATATTAAGGGGAAATTTGGACTTTTGGCCTTGATAATGGTTGTTCTGCTATAATGCGACAGTTGTGTTCCTCTGTGACCTCACGCTCTTGAAAATCACACTTTGAAAAACCGCTAAGGAAAATTGCATAGTTGAAGCTCGCTAATAGAAAATCGCTATATCCATTCAGTGGAAAATTCGCGTTATCCAAACAATGTCCACAATCGTGTCATCCAAACAATGTCCAGCAGAATGACCTGGACTGAGAATTTCAGCTTTTTCACTAATTCCCAACTTTCTCGACACCACTCACATTGTTCAAAGACCAGAAAATTTAGCCCTCCTCCACCATGCAGGAATGTGGGCAAGAGGCTGTGGTCAGATTGAGTGGACAAAATTCATGAGGAGTTGGGAGATATGCTTAGTTTATGCTAGATGGAGCATTATCATGTAAAATGTTTTTCAGAAAGATAATTGTCGAGATAAAAGTTGTCAAGCTGAGAAAGAAAAGACACAGAAGTAAATGTTCAACACCTGAGAAATGATTTGGACTGGGAGAATCAAATGACTAATTAAGCAGTAGTGAAAGGTGTACTTGTGAAATAGTTTTTTTATTCCTGTAATACAGTAAAAGGGAAAGGTTCTGCAATGTAGATTAAAATGTAAGTTGCCTACAAAAAATAGCATTAAATTGCTAATTGTCTGTTATAGTAAAATCCTTAAAAGATTAAATTTTTTGTGACATACTTTCAGCTATCAACTTCTTAAAAATTAGCAGTCTCCACAAAGAGCATAACACATTGTAACTTCACTCATAAAGAATGCATTTATAACACTGATAATTTTCTCTGGTTACTATGATTACAATGAGTTGACACATTAACACTCCACACTTTGGGGAAATTTGTCTTTTATTATTTGAATGCTTCTTTTCTAACAAGATTTGCTCCTTTTATGGATTCCAAATAGCCTATAATATAGACAATAGAGAATAAACAATAGGTGCAGGAGTAGGCCATTCTGCCCTTCGAGCCTGCACCACCATTCAATATGATCATGGCTGATCATCCTTAATCAGTATCCTGTTCCTGCCTTATCTCCATAACCCTTGCTTCCACTATTCTTGAGAGCTCTATCCAACTCTTTTTTAAATGAATCCAGAGACTTGGCCTCCACTGCCCCCTGGGGCAGAGCATTCCACACAGCCACCACTCTCTGGGTGAAGAAGTTTCTCCTCATCTCTGTCCTAAATGGTCTACACCATATTTTTAAGCTGTATCCTCTGGTTTGGCATTCACCCGTCAGCGGAAACATGTTTCCTGCCTCCAGAGTGTCCAATCCTTCAATAATCTTATATGTCTCAATCAGATCCCCTCTCAGTCTTCTAAACTCAAGGGTATACAAGCCCAGTCGCTCCAGTCTTTCAGCGTAAGATAGTCCCGCCATTCCAGGAATTGACCTTGTGAACCTACGCTGCACTCCCTCAATAGCCAGAATGTCTTTCCTCAAATTTGGAGACCAGAACTGCACACAATACTCCCGGTGTTGTCTCACCAGGGCCCTGTACAGCTGCAGAAGAACCTCTTTGCTTCTATACTCAATCCCTCTTGTTATGAAGACCAGCATGCTATTAGCCTTCTTCACTACCTGCTGTACCTGCATTCTTACCTTCATTGACTGGTGTACAAGAACACCCAGATCTCTTTGTACTACCCCTTTACCTAAATTGATTCCATTTAGGTAGTAATCTGCCTTCCTGTTCTTGCCACCCAAGTGGATAACCATACATTTATCCACATTAAACTGCATCTGCCATGCATCTGACCACTCACCTAACCTGTCCAGGTCACCCTGTACTCTCCTAACATCCTCCTCACATTTCACCCTGCCACCCAGCTTAGTATCATCAGCAAATTTGCTAATAAAATTGCTAATACCATCTTCTATATCATTAACATGTATTGTAAAAAGCTGCGGTCCCAGCACTGACCCCTGCAGTACCCCACTCGTCACTGCCTGCCATTCCGAAATAGAGCTGTTTATCACTACTCTTTGTTTCCTGTCAGCCAACCAACTTTCAATCCAAGTTAGTACCTTGCCCCCAATACCATGGGTGGCACGGTGGCACAGTGGTTAGCACTGCTGCCTCACAGCGCCAGAGACCCGGGTTCATTTCCCGCCTCAGGCGACTGACTGTGTGGAGTTTGCACGTTCTCCCCGTGTCTGCGTGGGTTTCCTCCGGGTGCTCCGGTTTCCTCCCACAGTCCAAAGATGTGCAGGTCAGGTGAATTGGCCATGCTAAATTGCCCGTAGTGTTAGGTAAGGGGTAGATGTAGGGGTATGGGTGGGTTGCGCTTCGGCGGGGCAGTGTGGACTTGTTGGGCCGAAGGGCCTGTTTCCAGACTGTAAGTAATCTAATCTAATCTAATTTTGCTGACTAACCTCCTGTGTGGGACTTTATCAAAAGCTTTCTGAAAGTCCAGGTACACTACATCTACTGGATCTCCCTCGTCCATCTTCAGAGTTACAACCTCAAAAAATTCCAGAAGATTTGTCAAGCATGATTTCCCCTTCATAAATCCATGCTGACTCTGATCTATCCTGTTACTACTATCCAGATGTGTCCTAATTTCATCCTTTATAATAGACTCCAGCATCATTCCCACCACTGAGGTCAGACTAACTGGTCTATAATTTCCTGCTTTCTCTCTCCCACTTTTCTTAAAAAGTGGTACAACATTAGCCACCCTCCAATCTGCAGGAACTGATCCTGAATCTATCGAACTCTGGAAAATAATCACCAATGCATCCACGATTTCTCGAGCCACCTCCTTCAGTACCCTGGGATGTAGACCATCAGGCCTCGGGGACTTATCAACCTTCAGACCTAACAGTCTCTCCAACACCAATTCCTGGCAAATATAAATTCCCTTAAGTTCAGGTCCTTCAGCCACTGTTACCTCAGGAAAATTGCTTGTGTCTTCCCCAGTAAACACAGATCTGAAGTACCAATTCAATTCTTCTGCCATTTCTTTGTTCCCTGTAATATAGTCCTCTGTTTCTGTCTTCAAGGGCCCAATTTTGGTCTTAACGATATTTTTGCCTTTCACATACCTAAAAAAGCTTTTACTATCCTCCTTTATATTTTTGGCCAGTTTACCTTTGTACCTCATTTTTTCTCTGCGTATTTCCTTCTTAGTAATCCATATTTTACCCACGTGACCGCTGTTTAAGTTTAAGACTACTTTTCTTGTCGTAAATTCAGAGCTAATCCCAATTCTGTCTTCACCTATTATCCACATCCAAAAAATGTGTTAAAAAGTGATGAAGACTTGAGTTTCTTTTCCAGACTGCAACCATCATAGTTAATTGCAGTGTATCCACTCCATTCCAAATTTAAACTCTCGGAGTTAGTGAGAAGCAGATTAGAGTGACAATATCCATTTTCTATTTAGCCATATATTCATGAAAGCAAGGAAGAAGAAGCTATGATTTTTTTCAAATGTCTATCTGCCGTGACTGAATGATCAGGAGAAAGAATGGGGTGCAGGAGGAGGAATTCCAAAGGCACTGCACAATCGTACATCCCTTGATGCCTGCCTGAAGCATGGCATATCCAGAAGCAAACATATGTTTTCCTGGCCCGCTCATTTGGAATGATGCTCAAAGCATGATGGCCCAAAGGAATACATTTTAGATTTCAGTTCAGCACAAATTAAGGAGTTTAATTTTAATTAAGTGTTATTTAAGTTCCATTGCAATCCAACTTTTAGATTTTGTTTGCTTTCTAAGGGGAAATCAAAACAATTTTCCATAACTAGCAATCTCGGCTTTCCAATGTTCCACTTCATCTCCCCGTGAGTCCCAACTGGCAACAACAGATTATTCAATCACCTCTCAGATTCCAATGAAGGTTACATTTGCTTTTAAAATAGAAATGTAGTTAATGGGTTAAGTGAGAAGTTTAAAATGTTTTATTTGATGTGTAATAATGATCAAATTTGACAACGTTGTTTCATTAATCTGCATTGCTACAAAAATGCATTTCCATCCCAATGTGTTGCAGTGCAGATAAGTCTCATATCTCAATTTTAGAGATTATACAATCCAAAGCTTCACCATGTTGTCAAACAATAATCCTTAGGGCATTTTCCTTGATCCAAGGTTCTTGATGAAGTACAGCACCCTCAGGGGCATTTCTTAGAAAATTACAGATCCAAAATTCCATAGTTTTATTATGTAGTAGGGTCTGGAAGGAATGTCTGAGGCCAAGTAGTTCCAGGATCAGGTCAAGGTTATATGCTAATTCAATTTAATTGGGTGTCTCCTTTGCTGGGTGTGTTTTGTGGGACAGTAATAGTGTCCCTGCATCTAGGCCAGACGTCCAGGCTTCAAGTTACTCCTACCCTGGAGGGGTGTCACATCTGAAAAGGGTGACGTTTTAATTAATATTGTATATAGGGGATATGCAATTGGTAGGTTTGGAGCTGATAGTTTCTGAGTCAGAATAAAATTCACAACAGAAAAGCACATACTTCGACTCTGTCTAACCAACATTTTAGCCTCTGGCATTTATCACAAAAACCATGACTTTGAATCTGTTATTTCCAAATCAATTTTCCTGGCAATATTCCATGGTGGGAAAAGCTAATGAAAGAATTATTTCAAGCTTCTGTCCTCTTTAGGTTTCTTATCCAGAGTGTAATTTGGTGGCTGTCAAGTGACCACAAACCCAAAACTGGTCATTCTAAATTGATCCACAATCAGAGAAATCATGTCTGACAGAAAATCGGTGAAATTACATTAAACAGTAAGCAGCATTTACCAGTTGCGGAGTACAGTGGAAATCAAAGTCAAAGATGTCACAAAGCTTCAGAGGGAACCAATGACAACCAGCCTGAGGGTTATGTTTTGGAATAACATTGATCAGACTTTCTGGTACCTCGACTTCCAACCAGTGCCTCTGAACATACATGGCAACAGTGAAGGGTGACCCTATTAGATGCTTTGATTCCTGTTCATGATTGGCCAAAGGCCACAGAACATTCAGAAAGGTCTGATGCAAGGGAGGGGGATAAATACACACACCCAGAGGTTACCCAGTCAGCAAAGACTCACATGTGGCAACTCCAGAAACAATTCCCCCTTACCTGTGAGACTCACCTTCATGGTAGAGAACCAACTCTAACTTGGGAGAGAAAGCAGATTTCAATAGCCCAACTGAAACATGTGGATCATTGTGTGTAATATCCTTTCTCAAACAGATAGAGCTAGATATGTGGGAATTTGCGAAATGCTCACATGGTATTTTTACTTAGAAATATTTTGTTAATAAAGTCAAGTTGAACTACAAACCAAATTCCTTGTCCCTCTATCCACCTCATTGACAGGAATGCTTATGTAAAGTGTTTGTAATATATATACTGGTCATAGTGTCCAAAGTACAGACAACATGTGGTCAATTTATCAATAAACTTTTAAGAAGCATGCTCATAAATCATTGTTGTATCATAGAATGTACCCTGTTGGGATAAAGATGTTGTATTTTATCCTAACTTGTTTCATTTGAAGTGTGTTCTCCACGATAATGAATTAGTTTAATATTATCTAAGAAATATAATATTAGTGTATAAAGGATAGCTGTAATAAATGTTTGTTGAATCCTTTAATGCCACTATTTGCAAGCCCAGTTTCTCATGAGTGATATGAATGATAACCTAAGTATTGCTGCAACAAATGAAATGCTTGCTGGAGGCAAACTAACATCAGTTGTGGGGTTTCTTTGGTTGCTTATCTAGGTTGCTCATCTTCATGTCATTGTAAAGTCAAGATATCTGATTGTAGAGCATATCCCACCTAAAACTGAAACCATTCTCAGTGGGCATCGAAAGTTATATGGTTCCAGTATGGATTACTAGGAATGCAACCTCAATGAAGGTTTTCCCTTCACTGATCATAGATGACAATGCCATTTGCAGTGTCCCTACTCTTAACCCTGTTGAGTTTGGCTAATTCTGAGTAGACTGCTAAAATTCATCCTCAATTAATTAGTGATCTTTCTGGTTAATATCAAAGCCAATTTTTTCTAATTCTGTCATGAAATTTATTACACTCGCTGAGAGTTATTGTCCGAGAGATGGTTTCTTAATTGTAAAGTGGTCAGTTCCTTATTATTTCTTAATAATTTTCTACACTATCTGTTGCTATGGATATCCTGGCTTCTTCCTGTATATAGTATTCCAGGCCAGCAAAGAAAAAGCTTATGATTTAAACTTTGTTCCACTTGTTGCTTAGACACAAATTGAATATTATGGACAATAGTTATGGCGTAGGACTGAATCTTAACAAATTAGGGCATGGAATTCTGTTCAATCAAAGATTCTTGAGACACCAAGAGAATTTGTGAAAAGTTATCACTTCACATTTTTTTCTTCCTTTCTGCAGGTTCTTCATGTGTACTTTCTGGACCATGACTTTGTTCAGACAACAAATTAGTCATTATACTTTTTTTTAGGAAATGTTAGTTGGTTAGCAATCACAATGACATAGTTGCCAGTTACATGTTACAGAAAGATTGTAAGTACTTGGAATATAAGTGACACAGAGTGGTTTCTGATGCAGACTCTCATATCTCAAAAGTGTGTATAAATTTTAGTTGTGGCAACACAAAAGGGAATGCTGAAATTCACAGGAGTCAGATGTCCTTATCATTGCAATGATAGGTTATCTCACTGGGAAAGACATTAAAACTGAGCTTGATCTGTCCTCAATACTCATCACAGATAGGCACTGTTAGCATAGGTTACTGCTTATAGCCACGAGGACAAGGATCTCTTGGTTGATTTCTCCTGCAATCTCCTTCTGTGGATTGAAACACAGACCTACTGTTATCACAGCTCTGGTGAAGATAGGTTGTCACTGCAATCTACTGAACTTTTCAGATCCAAATCTGTCTCGGGCAACTGTGTGGGGTTTGCACATTCTCCCCGTGTCTGCATGGGTTTCCTGTGGGTGCTCCAGTTTCCTCCCACAATCCAAAGATGTGTAGGTCAGGTGAATTGGCCATGTTAAATTGCCTATGGTATTAGCTGCATTAGTCAGGAGTAAATGCAGGGTCTGGGTGGGTTACTCTTAGGAGGGTCAGTGTTGTTTGGGCTGAACGGCCTGATTCCATACTGTAGGGAATCTAATCAAACCACTCCAAGTACTGATATGGTCAAAGTGGAAATTTTAAAAATAGCAATTATCTCAATTCTAAAAGATCTCTGAACATACTCCAGGGTGGCAGACTCTTTAATAGCCTTACCCATCTGATTTGGTAGCCTGCGGACAGGGTAAAAAGTCTGGTTATCCACTCAGATTAAAAATATCCAGCTCAAAGAAATTGTTTCAGATCAGTCAGGGGTGAAGAGGATGACTCACCCCATTAAAACTTTGCTGTCACAGCATTGCACATCTCTTGGGCACTTTATGCTTCATTATTATGTTTCTGTCTTAAACATAATGTAGAAATTAGACATATTATGATAGCTATGCAGATGTAAAAACATTCCCAAACACATACACTGCATATTACTCATCAATGTTAGATACGACTATTCAATTTTGGAGGCAAGCACAAGACACATTGAAATGAATGAAGCTCTTTGTTTTATAAGATGAGGCAAGTTGACAATAGGTTTCTATTAAGGAGAAATGATGTTTGGCAGGACTGCTATAAAAAAATTACATAAAAGACCAGGAATGTGTTCTCGTGAGTTGCATGGATTCAGAAGGTGGAAGGATTACACTACACAATGTGGGATCCATGCAGCGACATTAATATTAGCTCAACTCCATCCAATCAAATTTCCTGTATGCTAATTTTGGTTGATGACAATTATAAATAGCTTCTGGTGCTTTATTTGTAATATTGTTTATAATATTTTTAACACTTTAGTACTGTTTGTTGATGGCTTTGATCAAGTTGACAGTCTACAGAATTTAACTTCAAATAGCTTTGTAGCAATTCAGCTTCTGAATACTATAACCTAAAGCTAAATCCTTGGACCCATGTCCACTGTCGGAAGCTTACAACAACAACAACAACAACAACTTGCATCTGCTTTGAAGAACACCTCTACAAAGTCTTTATCAAGAACTGATATCCCAGCAACTTCATCTATAGATGCCTGGCAGACAAACAACTCAACAGGGACATTCCGCGGTCCAACACACTAACCGCTCCACCTTATATTACGAACACCTTGGAAATAACAGTCAGACTGCTCCGTCCAGTAAGATTTATGACAGTACATAAACTGGCAGAAACAACTCACCAGCAGAAAAGATCCAATATCCATCATGTGCAGGACAAATGTGGTGTGCAAGATTTCATGCAGAGACTGCACAAGACACTATATAGACACACAAGCAGAAAACGAGCGATCCATATTCATGAACATCAGCTAGCCTCTAAACGCCATGACCAGCTGGCATTAGTATCTATACACACGGATGACAAGGACTACAAATTCGACTGGACAACACAACAATAATAGGATGTGCCAAATAGAGGATAGCCAGAGAATTCCTTGAAGCTTAGCACACATCAGTAAACTCTATCAATAAACACATTGACCTAGACCCAATATACCAACCACTGCAATGAACAACTGGAACTGGCAACCGGAAGCAGCGGGAATGAGACCAGATAAATTCCAACAGATGCTGTACAACAGCTCTTCACAGGAAACTCAACAACACTGAGGATGTCACCTAGAGAGGGGATGAAACATCTGCAAACCAAATTCCCAGCTTGGTGAACATACCCACAACAACTGTAATTGGCACCTGAGTTACAAATCTTTACAGACGCCTTGATTTTTTTTTGATTAAATGAGAATTATGATGTGTTTTTGGAAGGTTTCTCACAATGAGGCCTTGTGAGAGTTTTTTTGCTGTATTTTGTCAAATGTGTCTCATTTACTACTGACCACACTCCTCACAATACTCCTCACAACTGATTCTATCATATGCCCTTCCAAGATGAGCTTGTATCTTATTATGACTATTCCATATGTAGGAAGACATGCTCACAAATGAAATATAACTGGAGTTTGCAAACCCATGCTTCACGTACTTTCTCCTTGAATGTCCTAACATGCAGCAGACATGGATCCCACCCTTTTTCCCATTAAAGTGACACTGATTCTGCCCACCCTAGTCATTTTTCAGATGCATTGCACATCTAGAGAATGGTAAATCATGGCAGGGAATGTAGGTCTCAATGGACTCTTTCAGCACTGGACACCACCTGGTATCCATCCAGGCAACTCCTCAGAGCCTCAATTTCCAGTATCCCAAAAAGCCCTTCCCTTACCTCTGAGGAGGAGATCCACTACATTAGACTTTGCCTCCAACTCTCTTTCCTACCCCTGAGCCCTGACATTACACAATAACAGTGCCCAGCATGATAGCTCAGTTCAGAGTCCAGCAGCTTGGCTACTGTTGGTTGTCAGCATGAAATGCTCACTGACAGGAACCTGTCTGACCAAAAAACTGGGAATAGTCAAAAGTCAGTCTTGTAGGACCAGCAACACCTCTATGTTCCACTGGCGGAGGCCACTGCCAATAACCTGCCTCCCAAAACCGACCAGGCCCTTAGATGCTGTTCTGCTTTCATCCATACACCTTGAGATCCTTTCATCACCATCATTGTTCCCATACTCACAAATGTCTCTCCTCAGTCCCTCTGTGCCACAGTCTTGACGCCTTCCTCGTTTTGGCAGTGATTCATTCACTGCCCATATAGGTCCCTTTGTATCCTCTGAAATGATCTACTCATGGACTATCAGGGCTGTATTTGCCCCAGAATTCTTGGCCACCTTCAATTAGCAGCTCCTACATATAGATTAGATTAGATTAGATTACTTACAGTGTGGAAACAGGCTCAACAAGTCCAGAACGACCTGCACCCACTCAGACCCATTCCCCTACACTACGGGCAATTTAGCACGGCCAATTCACCTAACCTGCACATTTTTGGACTGTGGGAGGAAACCAGAGCACCCGGAGAAAACCCACGCAAACACAGGGAGAACGTGCAAACTCCACACAGTCAGTCGCCTGAGGCGGGAAGTGAACCTGGGTCTCTGGCGCTGTGAGGCAGTAATGCTAACCACTGTGCCACCGTGCTGCCTACCTTCCACCGTGCTGCCCACTGCCACCGTGCTGCCCATATGACTGACCAGACTTCTGAACTGCTGTGTTTGTAGCTCCCCAAGTGACACGATACAATTATCCTGACTGCTGCTACTGTCCCTACAGAACTGACCTTTGATCATATTCCTCACTGCAGTCAGACAGATTCCCTGATAATGAGCATTTCAAGCTGACAATCAACTTGGCCAATTCCCTGGTCTCTGAACTGTGCTGCTGACTGACAGTAACAAGGCATTATGGGGAGAAAGGAGCCTCCACCCAGCTCTCAACGTAGCCATTTGGTTGATTATATGTACAGGCATCTGGCCTGTGCTGAAGATCTTAAACTGATCTCTCAATGTACCACATGTCAAGTTGTTTCCCCTCCACAGCAGACAGATTCCTACTGACAAACATTACATACAGGCTATCTGTGTATCTGAACAAAAGAATGCATCCAAGGAAAACCAAGGAACTCATTATTATAGAGCCATAGAGTCATAGAAATGTATAGCATGGAAACAGACCCTTTGGTCCAACCCGTCCATGCCGTCCAGATATCCCAACCCAATCTAGTCCCACCTGCCAGCATCCGGCCCATATCCCTCCAAACCCTTCCAATCACATACCCATCCAAATGACTCTTGAATGTTGCAATTGTACCAGCCTCCTCCACTTCCTTTGGCAGCTCATTCCATACACATACCACCCTCTGCATGAAAAAGTTGCCCCTGAGGTCTCTTTTATATCTTTCTCCTTTCACCCTAAACCTATGCTCTCTAATTCTGAACTCCTCAACCCCAGGGAAAAGACTTAGTCTATTTACCCTATCCATGCCCCTCATAATTTTGTAAACCCCTATAAGGTCACCCCTCAGCCTCTGATGTTCCAGGGAAAACAGCCCCAGCTTGTTCAGCCTCTCCCTATAGCTCAAATCCTCCAACCCTGGCAACATCCTTGGAAATCTTTTCTGAACTCTTTCAAGTTTCACAACATCTTTTCAATAGGAAGGAAACCAGAATTGCATGCAATATTCCAACAGTGGCATAACCAATGTCCTGTACAGCCACAACATGACCTCCCAACTCCTGTACTGAAAACTCTGACCAATAAAGGAAAGCAAACCAAATGCCTTCTTCACTATCCTATCTACCTGTGACTCCATTTTCAAGGAGCTATGAACCTGTACTCCAAGGTCTCTTTGTTCAGCAACACTCCCTAGGACCTTTCCATTAAGTGTATAAGTCCTGCTAAGATTTGCTTTCCCAAAATGCGGCACCTTACATTAAACTGAATTAAACTCCATTACTGACTTTCAGTCAGAGGAGAGGGTCAAGCTCCTGGGATTGGTTATCCACAACAAGCTTTCCTGGACTCTTAATGTGGACGCACTGGTTACAAAGGCCCAATGTCTCTTCTTCCTCAAGCAGCTGAGGAAATTTGGCATGATGGAGAATACCCTTACCAAATTTTATTGGTGCATTCTGTCTGTATGGCAACTGTACCATTCAAGATCGGAGACAATTACAAAGTGGTGAACTCAGCCCAGACAATCACAAAGGCCAACATCCCATTTGTAGAATCCATCTACCAGGCCCGCTGTCAAGGAAAGGCTGCCAGCATTCTCAAAGATCCATCCCACCCTTGCAATGTTTTTCTACACCCTCTACCATTGGGGAGAAGATACAGAAGCCTGAACACACGTACCAGCTGGTTTCGCAACAGTTTCTACCCTACTGTTGTTAGAATACTGAATGGACTCACAAACTCTCAACAGTCGCCAGTGCCTGTGTTTTTGTTTTTGCTGCTGTTTACCTATTATTTACTATCTATGCTACTTAACTGTGTGATCTGCCTGTGTTGTTCGCAAGGCAAAGCTTTTCGCTGTGCCTTGGTACACGTGACAATAAATTCAATTCAATTCCATCAACATCACAGTACTGATGGCTTTTGGTTCTGGCTGAAGCACCAGCTATTATCAGGGAAAGTAATGTATGAATATTTTCAGCATATAAATTGGTGTTAATTAAGCAAGACTACCCTCTGCTTGTTCAGTGTACATCCCCTCCACAGGGTCAGGGGAAATATTGAGCCCTAAATTCAGTCTGTCCACCCCTGCCAGAATTTTATGCATTTCATTTGGATCCCCACTCATTCTTCTAAATTCTAGTTAATACAGGCCTCATAAACTCATCTCTCCTCCTAGGACAAAACTACCAATCCAAAAACCAGTCAGATAAACGTTTAGTGCACTTTCTGTCATAAGTTTTTTTTTGTAGGTAGGGTGACCAAAATTTCACACAATACACCATGTGTTGCCATTGTGATCCATCACCACTTGGGTAACATTCAGCCATTTTTTTCCCCTTTACTGGAAAGTAGACTATTTCATATTCATTGATATTTTCCTATATCTTTTGTGCATTTACCTATTCATTCAACTTGTCCAAATCACACAAAAGCTTCTTCAGATCCTCCTCACCACTCACAAGCCCACCTAATTTTGTGTAGTCGACAAAATTAGAGATTTAGAGATTCTGGCATCCATTGTTATATTTTGTCCATGCATGAATCCCTGTGGTGCCCCACTCATCACCACCTTTAACTCCAAATCAACCCATTATTCCTACTCTGTTTCTAGTCTGCTGAATAATTGTCAATCTGTGCCAGTATATTGCCACCAATCCAATGATTCTGCGCATTAACATCCTATATAGGACTATCAAAGCTTTTTGGAAAATATAAATACATACATCCACTGCTTCTCCCTGATTTATTCTACCAGTTATATCCTCAAAACTTTCATTAAATACAATTTCCCTTCTATAAATCCATAATGACTTGATGTAATCCTGTTGGATCCTGTTCTCATATTCTGTATAATAGACTCCAGAATATTGTTTATTACTGATGTTAAGTTTTTATTCTCTCTTCTTTTCAAGAAAGTGGGGTTACATTTACCATCTTCTAACCTGCCCAAATTGTACCAGAATTGACAGGTTTTTTGAAGATGACAACCAATGCATCTGCTACTTTCATGGCCATCTCCTTTAGCACAAGATGATGTTGACTGTCAGACCATGGAGATTTATCAACTTTCACATCCAATCATTTCTCCAGAGCATTTTTTGTACTAATACCAGTCTCCTTTAATCATTCTTCTCATTTGAACCTTTGTTCTCTCACATTTCTGGAAAATTATTTGTGTCTTTTGTGGAAACAGAACTGAAGTTGTTGCATTTTATCTTTATTCTCCATTATCTATTTTCAGACTGTAAATGACCTACATTTGTGTTCACTTTCTTTTCTCTTTGCTTACAGTTTATACAATCTGCTTTTATGTTTCTTGTTACTCTCATAATCTATTTTCTATAGCACAATCAATTTCTGGTCTTCGCATTTCATTACCAACATATTATGGTAAGTGCTTTGACAGTGCAAACCAGTCGTTCATCAAAACGATTAGATTTTAATTTTGCTATGCTCGGCCTGAAAGCTATACCTCTGAACCTGGGCTTACCACCTTCAGCAGAGATCATGTTTGAAAGTCAAGTTAGAATCTTCTTTTTTTTAATAATTCAAAGGCTGTGAGCATTACTGGCCAGGCTAGCAAATATTGCCTATTCCTAAATGCCCAGAGGGCAGTTTAGTGTCAATCACATTGCTGTGGGTTTGGAATCACATGTAGGCCAGACTGGATAAGGATGGCAGTTTTCTTCCCTGAAGTACATTATGAATCAGATTTTTTTTTCCAATAACTGACGATAGATTCATGGTCACAATTAAACTCCTAATTCCATATTTTTCAGATCTGCCATGACAGGATTTGAACCTGGGTGCCCAGAACATTACCAGGATTCTTGATAATTAGTCGAGCGGTAATACCAATAGGTATTTACCTAGTGCCTTTCCCATAAAGGAGCTGTTATCTCTGGGAAGTCTCGAATTACCAATCCTCTGGTTAATAATCAAATGCACTGACTCATTGCACCACAGAGTCTACTATGATTTCATTTCAAGTGCTTTGTAACTGTCTGACAGTTAGAAATTTGGGAAAAAATGGAGAAGATTATCACTATGTATGGTGAATAAATTAATTGCAGTTTTTGACCAAGAGACTGAAAGAATCATATGAGGTTGAGAGATGTATAATGTTGTAATGATTGGTAACACTGTGCATATGCCAGGTATGACAATGTCTTGTTGATATTATTGTTGATCATTGGCCAACACACAGTATCCTATGCCAGGAGTCTTGTTTACTCTATGCCCTTAAGTCCCTGATATGTGACAATATGTCTAAAAGCAATCAGAAAGACTGACATATTCGAGACTCCAATAGAAGTTTGTTACCACAGCAGCACACATACATGTATTTACTACGTCATACCCTGGAGCAGTTATACGCTTGAAATCTTAAATTTTTTCCAAAATATGTAACTGGTTACTTTATAGTCAGAGGCTAAAAGGCCTTTTATAAGGAATAACAAAGGAAAGAATACTTCTCTATGTAACATGGTGAAGTCACAAGAATGTATGATGTTGAAATGAGAATGAGATTTTCTTAGTATGGTGTGGGATTTTTATTCCTGAAGATAAACACAAATTTTCCAATTTGGTTCAAGTGTCTTAATCAATAACAAAAAGATAACCTAATTTGATCAATAACTTTCATTCAAATATATTACCTTAAAGTCGGAGGATGACAATCTCTGTTTAATAATCCTTGGAATAAAGAATTTGTGTTATGTTTAATTTTCAGTGCATTATTATCACTGTAAACTTCTCACAAAACGTTTGCTCATTTTTTCTTTGTATATGATAGTTAAACATTATATTTGTTGTAAAAATGTCTGTTGTTATGTCTAATTTAGAACCTTGCTGGAAAGCGGATCTAACGTTGACAGGTCTTTTCATGTATGCTTCCGAATGTCATCTTTTCCAGGTGACTATTTGAAACTCTTTAGAATGTTTTATGAGATGAAGCAAATGCTAAATCTCCCCAAACATGTCTCCTTAGCAAAGTGAGTTACAATTTCAGAAAATATCAATATTCCTCCAGCAACAAGAGTAAGTAGTGTTGGCAATTTGAAACAAATTGATTGATTCTCACTTCACCCACTCAACCCATTAAGGAGGTGACTTTGCTGCAAAGAGTTTCTATTTGCAATGGAGCACTAGTTGCAGTATTTTGCTTGGGAAATCAATTATGGGAAGGGAACTGCTCTATTTGAAAAGCAATTCTGTGCAAAAGTATAGAGTCACATTGACACTGACATGGTGAACATAATGTATAAAGAGTCATATTTTATTCAAACTACTTACAATCATACATTATTTTCATATCATTTCTTTAAATTGTTCCTTTCAGTTTTAAATAGGCTTATATAAGATACGTAGGAAATGTGACAGGAAACACATATTAGCAGTACAATATTTAATTCCACCAATCTTTCTTCATCTAAATTAATTGCTGATAGTGAATTCAATATTCTGACCACATTTCTGAATTTTCTATTGTATTTCTTCATGATTATCTCATATAAACATAGAAAATTGGAGCAGGTGTCGATCATTTGATGCTTCAAACCTGTTCTGCTATTTGATATGATCATGGCTGATCATTCAATTCAGTACCCTGTTCTTGCTTTTCTCCCCATGCCTGTTGTGCCTTTTAGAAGTATCTAGAAGCATCTAGCTCCTTCTTGAAAGCATTCAATGTTTTGCCCTCAGTAACATTCTGCGGCAAAGAATTTAATAGGCTTACTACGGTCTAGGTGGAAAAGTTCTTCTCACTTCAGTTTCAAATGGTCTGCCGTATCCTTGGACTGTGGCCCATGTTCTGCACTCCCCAGGCACTGGAAACATCACATTTAGTTAGAGGCTACCTCCCAACAAGAAAAAACTTCCTCTTTCTATCCACTCTATCAAAACTCTTCAAACGTTTATGTTTATTTGACCACTCCATCATCACTTTTTCAAGAGAAAGAGACCCCACTGTCAGTCTTTTCCTAATATGTACATTTCTGCTAATATTCTTGTAAATTTGCTTAACACCTCCCTCAGCATTTCTAGATCAGTTTTAAATGTGGAAGCCTGACATAGGGGCCATAGCTTTAAATTAAGGGGGGGGTAGATATAGGACTGATGTTAGGGGTAGGTTCTTCACTCAGCGAGTCGTAAGTTCATGGAATGCCCTGTCAGTAGCAGTAGTGGACTCTCCCTCTTTATGGGTATTTAAGCGGGCATTGGATAGGTATATGGAGGATAGTGGGTTAGTGTAGGTTAGGTGGGCTTTGATCGGCGCAACGTCGAGGGCCGAAGGGCCTGTACTGCGCTGTATTCTTCTATGTTCTATGTTCTATGTTCTTTTACATTGAGTGGCTTTGTTGCGACTCTTTACCTTGGTTTCCAATGATAAAACTAAAACCCATTTTCTCAATTGAAGAATGTTCAGTCTCTCCATTTCTAACATCACTCTAACACTTGATCCTTGCTTCCTGGATGCTTTGATAGTCTTATATACTAGGTCATAGACCAACTAACCAGTGTGGACCATAATTGCATTACAAATTTTATTCCTGAACAGACTAAATTTAGATGGGACGGTATTGTGGACTATAGTTTATTCAGTGAGAAGTATCCCAAGGTTGCATCTGTTTTCCAGAATGGACTTAAAAAATCCCACAGAACAATTTGAAAGCCAAAAGGGGTGCTATCCTATTGTCTTGACCAATTTTTATCCTCAATCAGATTTTGCAGAAATCCTCAGCCTGATTTTGCAGAAATTCCCTCATAATCAACATGACTATGTGCAAGATCCATTAGCTGGGAATCCCTTTGCTAGCTTCCAAGGTTGTGAAAGGAACTTTCTAAGTTAATAGGCAGTCGCTTAAGGCAATTGAACCTGCATTGACAGTCAAAGTTAACTTGGCATGTTAATTGCTGTTTACAATTTTTTAGTGTGATTCCTGACAGAATTTAAATCAGCTCCCAAGCTGTTAACATTGTGATGGCTGATGCCCAACATTGAGTACAGTTTCCAATTCCATATAGTTTGCCTAAAAAATGCTATTTACTTGCACATCTGTCGTCTTGTTGGCCTCCACTCTTACCTCAGTCTCTATTCTACTGAAATCCTGATCCATGTCCTTGTCATCACAATGTTCAATTATTCCAAAGATCTCTTAGTTTCTTCTTCTTTTAGGTAAACTTCAAGGTTTCTATCCTATGCTTCGTGATCATTCTTATTCAGCATCTCATTTTATTGATGTATATTTGTTCCCAACTTCTTAATGTCTCAACACTAAATTCCTTATTCTCATGCTGATATGACTCTTCTTCCAAGAGTCTGCTTGTCTCTCCACAGTTGCTGCTAGACTTGCTAATTTTCTCCAGTACTTTCTCTTTTTGTTATTTCAGTCCACTCCCTTTTCCAGTCTATTCACTTGTTGGGTAGATTTCCAGATGTCATTTGAATATTACTTTTCTGTGATACAAGGCAAAACAAAGTGCAATATTAGTTTGGACAATATAGCTTAAACAGGATTCTAAACACAATATTTAGAGCTCTACAATCTTCTTCACTCTATGAACAGATAAAGACATTATGATGTGAACGCAAGAATAATTCCCACACGACACATTATTGCGGCATAACAAAATCTTCACTATACTCACTGAAATAGGAATCACACCAAGATATTGTATTATATTAAATCTATTGAAAACAAGAGCTTATTTGTCATACTTCCTATTTTTCTGGTAGTTTCATCAAATCAGGAATTTATTTAAAATGGCAAAAAAATTAAAGGAAGCATTCAATGATTCTTATACAGCTATTTGAAAAAAAAACTTTTAAAGTATTAAGCTCTTGACCATAATACAAAATAAGTCTACTAGAACATCAGAAGGGTTATGGGAAAGGTTATTACATGTCTTTATTAGATTTAATTCTGTCTTACTCACTGCTTTCACATTTGAACACAGGCTTCATGTTTTGTCTTCAGACTAAGGCCAGTGTGCACATTTTTACAGATGTGAACTTTAACCTCCTCACCACTGGCATGCTGAATGAAACCGTACACACTCAAGCACTTTCATTTCATCAGAAGGCTTTGCAGATATACTCATTCATTTATTTAAAACATATACAAACCTGAACCCAAAACAATAGTAAAATTCTTCAACAAAATGCAAAATCTCAAATGAAAAACATTTGTATTTTATCCTCAGATCATGCTGCTGATGTGTGCTCTCTTGTGTATTTAAATAATTGACAAAATACTGAAATGACTAATTGAAGAATTGGATACATTTTTATGTCATAAAAAGGGATAAGGTGACCTTGGTTAAGTAAAGATTAAGTCCAGAGATGAGTACTATATGTGAGAGCGGGGGTGTGTGAGAACAGAAGGGCTGAAGAAATCAGTTGAAATATAGAGCACTGCAACTGTAAACATAGCTATGGGAAAGTATAACATATCCTCTATGGGGTAGCTACAAATTAGAGAGACATTTTTTCCTGAAAAAATACATTAAAAACACAGTATTCCCCAGCATGCTGTATATGTTAGAACTACATGAAAAATGGTTCTGCTTCACTTCTATTTGATATTCTGTTCTCAGTAGGGAACATGGAATTAAAAAATCATGTAATCTTGTTCGTTCATTTCCAGCTCCAAAAAGGAATTCTTTTACCCAAATTAATTTCCCTTGCTGGTGTCCGTTCTGGGGTGGTATTGATTTGCTGGGCAGAATTCCATGGATCCTGACAATTCATAGGAACATTCCACTTATGGGAAAGAAGACACTGAGCAAAAAACAGACAATGAATAGTGCAGCACAAGAACAGGTCCTTCAGCCCTGCAAAACCTGTGCCTACACCTCCACCCTCACCTCCATCCAAGGCCCTAAAGGAGCCTTCCACATCCATCAAAGTTTTACCTGCACATCCACTAATATCATTTATTGCATCCGTTGCTCCCGATGCAGTCTCCTCTACATTGGGGAGACTGGACGCATCCTAGCAGAGCGCTTTAGGGAACATCTCCAGGACACCCGCACCAATCAACCACACCGCCCCGTGGCCCAACATTTCAACTCCCCCTCCCACTCTGCTGAGGACATGGAGGTCCTGGGCCTCCTTCACCGATGCTCCCTCACCACCAGACGCCTGGAGGAAGAACGCCTCATCTTCCGCCTCGGAACACTTCAACCCCAGGGCATCAATGTGGACTTCAACAGTTTCCTCATTTCCCCTTCCCCCACCTCACCCTAGTTCCAAACTTCCAGCTCAGCACTGTCCCCATGACTTGTCCAGACTTGTCCTACCTGCCTATCTCCTTTTCCACCTATCCACTCCACCCTCTCCTCCC
Organism: Chiloscyllium punctatum; assembly: GCF_047496795.1. Lineage (NCBI taxonomy): Eukaryota > Metazoa > Chordata > Chondrichthyes > Orectolobiformes > Hemiscylliidae > Chiloscyllium > Chiloscyllium punctatum. Next base: position 64,778,075 of record NC_092758.1, on the reverse strand, counting down.
TGACCTATCACCTTCATCCCCTCCCCCACTCACCCATTGTACTCTATGCTACTATCTCTCCACCCCCAACCTTCTCTAGCTTATCTCTCCACGCTTCAGGCTCTCTGCCTTTATTCCTGATGAAGGGCTTTTGCCCGAAACATTGATTTTGCTGCTCCTCGGATGCTGCCTGAACTGCTGTGCTCTTCCAGCACCACTAATCCAAAATCTGGTTTCCAGCATCTGCAGTCATTGTTTTTACCTTCAGCCCACCAAGTCTGTGCCAACATATGATGCCTTTCTAAAATAAAAACATTTTGCCTCAACACAGTCCATATACTCCTATTCCCTGACAATTTATGTATCTGTCAAGATGTCTCTTAAATGTTATGATTGTATCTACCTCCATCATCTTCTCTGGTAATGCATTTCAGCATTTACCATCCTCTGTGTAAAATCTTGCCTCTCACATCTCCTTCAAACATACACACTTTACCTTAAACCATGTCCTTTAATAATTGACTTTTTACCTTGAGAAAAGAGTCTAGCTATCTATTCTATCTGTATCTCTCATAATTTTGTAAACTTCTATCAGGATGCCTCTGATCCTTCAATGTTCAAGTGAAAACAAATTACATTTGTCCTATCATCGCTAATACCCTCCAAACCAGGCAACATCTTGGTAAACTGTTTCTGTACCCTCTCCAAAGCCTCTATAACCTTGTGGTTGTGCAGATCAAAATGCCAGACAGAGTCTTAATTCTGTCACTAAGGACAATGAAGTTGCATGGACACAACTTGGTAAAGGGCTTCATGTAGAACCTGGTTTCCGACTTTTCCAGTATGGAAGCAATGGCCCATTCCATGACAGCAATTGCAAATTCAGGTATGTTGCAAAGTCTGGTCTCCACTATTTCACTGTACATTGCAGCAGCAACAGAAGCCATCGAACACCTCAGGATGGTTGTGGAGGTTCAAATTGAGATTATTATGAAGTCGATGGCATGTACTGTACCTTTAAGAGAGAGAGAATGTTTTGAACTGAGAGTTTACAAACACCTGTATATATGACTAGATGGCAGTTCCAGAGTTTACTGGAAAATTGAAAATATGTGACATTTGGCTATGAAATGGATACCTGAGTTTTAGTTGTTGTTTAAACCAATCAGTTTAAATTATGCCCCAGGATACAAAAACCCAATTGAATTTGAATTTATTGTTTTGCCAACATCAAACCAATGAGATGATCTGATGTTGGGATATGTAAGAATATGGGCATTTTGAAAATTGGTCAGAGGGCACCTGCCATAGAGGGAGAAAAACTCATGGGGAGCTAATTGCCCATCTAACATCTTGCTCTCAAAGCAATTAGAACACACCGTCTATCAAAGGTATCTTTTCATGTGAATCTTAGTCGCAGTAAATAGAAAGAAATTGACCCAGGAAATCAGTGGCTGGAAGAGTGAAGACATCGAAGAAGACAGCAACTGTGTGGTTTTGAAATGAAGTTGATGTAAATATAATAAGTGCCTTATTGGATCAGCAGAAAGAGACAGATAGTATACAGTTAAGAGAAAGAGGGGCTTAGATTTCTGAATAGTTTTCATTTAATGTTCACTTTTAGAATTAGAAAATATATCAGTTATTTTTCTTTTAATAATTTGGGAGTGGAATTTGGGAGTTTTCTGTCATTCATATTTGAACAGATTATGAGGTGAGGCGAGCTTTACTGTGTGTTTGGTTTGATCAGCAGAAAAGTTTGCCTCCATTTGGAACAAGATCATAAGATCCATTGCTGTTGTCATGCAGACTTAGACTGCTATCATCAAGACTGTTGATTTCCGTAATCAAATTTTCTTACATGCTTTCACAATCACCTCGCAATCACTTCTTCTTCACATCATGGATTGAATCATAGAATCCCTACAGTGGGGAAGCAGGCCATTTGGACCAACAAGTACACACTGACCATCTGAAGGGCATCCCACCCAGACCCATCCCTGTGACCTGCATTCCCATGGCTGAGCCACCTAACCTGCATATCCTTAGACACTATAGGGCAATTTAGATTGGATTAGTGGTGCTGGAAGAGCACAGCAGTTCAGGCAGCATCCAACGAGCAGCTTTCGCTGCTCGTTGGATGCTGCCTGAACTGCTGTGCTCTTCCAGCACCACTAATCCAGTATTTGCTTTCCAGCATCTGCAGTCATTGTTTTTACCTCGTTGATTTTAACCCTACTGCGAATCCTCTTGCAAGGATGCCTGCCTTGAAGAAGTTTTCCTCCTCTCTCTACAAGAATCTCAGGGAGTCCCTCTCCCACTGCAACTCCCAGGTTATTTCCTCTGCTCTGAAGCTCTTCAACCATGTCGTGAAACAAACTCGGTACCACAGCCACATTTGCTTCCTGAGTGCATGCCTCCGTAACTAACTCATCCCACACGGACTCCGGACCACCTTTAAACCAGCAGAGTTCGGACCCGAACAGGACAAACAGTACAGACTACAGATTCAAAAACACCAGCAACAGTTCTCCTTCAAGATCCTCCGCTCCACGCTTGCAGCAATGTGCCGGCACCTAACCTCTCTACAGTCAGCCCTGCCCCAGCTGAGGGCCACACTCTCTCAGAATTGCAAAGGACCCACTCTGTACTACATCCTCAGGAGAATTCATACTCTCAACAAACAGTATTTCAATTCCATCTCAAACATCAAAAACTGTAAGTACAACAAACTTTTATCCACCCACTTCCATAACCAGCGCTCCTCAAACATTCCAGAAGATTCCCCTGGCCTCGGAAACGCCATTAGCCATGTGGCTGACGCAGCTACCACCCCCACGCTGAGTGATGATGTCACTTCTGCCCCCATCATGGCCACTCCCACAGCCACTTCCAGCGCTCACATCATCGCTGATGCCACACGCTCAGTGACTTCCGCCACCCCTACTGCCATGATCACCACCACTTCCACCCTCACCAGCGCCACTCACCTGCATTCTGCTGACACGCCCCCATAGACCCCACTGTCACTATCCCCACCCCCCAGAACTCCGAGGGGAACATTACCCCAGCTCATGCCTCCACCCCCATTTCCCCCCACCATCACACCCACTCCAGGTACTGGCTCTGACCCCACTCCCAGCTCCACACCCACATCAGATCCCAGCTCCCGGCCCTGCCGAGTTTTCACCATCCCTCCAGACCTCCCACTCACTGAGGACGAACGATCAGTCCTCAGCATAGGACTCACCTTCATCCCCCTCCGTCCACACATCAACGAATTTAATACATGCCGAGACATCGAACAATTCTTCTGTCGCCTCCGCCTTCACAATCAGGACTCTCGCCCACCTTCCGAGGACCCCTTCGCCCACCTCCAACACACTGCATCCACCTGGACACCCCGCGCTGGCCTATTACTCGCCCTCGACCTCTTCATTTCCAACTGTCGCCGGGACATTAACCGCCTCAACCTGTCGACCCCCCCCCCCACTCCAACCTCTCATCCTCACAATGCACAGCCCTCCAATCCCTCTGCTCTAATCCCAACCTCACCATTAAGCCAGCAGATAAAGGGGGCGCAGTGGTAGTCTGGCGCACTGACCTCTACACCACTGAAGACAAACGCCAACTCAAGGACACTCTTCCTACTGCCCCCTTGACCATGACCCCACCTTCCATCGCCAAACCATCATCTCCCAGACCATACAGAACCTCATCACCTCAGGAGATCTCCCACCCACAGCTTCCAACCTCATAGTCCGGGAACCCCGCACTGCCCGGTTCTACCTCCTTCCCAAGATCCACAAGCCTGACCACCCTGGCCGACCCATTGTCTCAGCATGCTCCTGCCCCACTGAACTCATCTCTACCTACCTCGACACTGTCCTATCCCCCCTAGTCCAGAAACTCCCCACATGCGTTCGAGACACCACCCACGCCCTCCACCTCCTCCAAGACTTCCGTTTCCCTTGCCCCCAACGCCTCATCTTCACCATGGATATCCAATCCCTCTATACCTCCATCCGCCATGACCAGGGCCTCCAAGCCCTCCGTTTTTTCCAATTTAGATTGGCCAATCCATCTAACCTGCACATCTTTGGAATATGGGAGGAAACTGGAGCAAGTGTCTTCACTCAAGTGATGTCCCCCAAGCTCAGTTGGATTGGCAAGGGTGCCCACTTCTATTGGCATACTCTGTAACTCATATGCTCCATTTGTGGCACTCTCTTTGACAAAGCCAGTTGTAGTGCCTGCTTGAAGTCCAGTTGGCCTTCAGCTGGTAGGCGCTTTTGCATTATTACATCAGGAATCCTACACAACAAATGGCCTCTCAGCATCTCATTTAGAATTAAACCAAAGTCACATGCCTCTGCCAGTCACCTTAGCCTCGTCAAAAATCCTTAGACAGATTTTCCTGGTTCTTGAACTGCCAAGTAAAAATGATAGCATCTCAGAATTAGAGGAGACTTGTGTCACAATATTCTTTATCTAAACCTGTCAGCTCTTTAAAAGTTTTAGTATCTGGTGCCTCAGAAAATGTTTGCTCCTCAGAACCAAAAAAGCTGCATGCATCAGGATAATTATTCATTGCTTTTCGTCTGTCCCAATGTCATTTGTCCAGAAAAAAAAGTATTCTTCCCACTAACTGGGGCCCATCTTTGGCAGCAAAATTGAATGGGTCAAGCATCCCAAATAATGGCATGATGCCAGAAATGCTTACCTCAATTCAAAGATGACTGTTGAAAGTGAATCCCTTCAGTGAGTGTTTTTCTCTTGTTACCATTGAAATAATTCCACAAAAGCCATCACCAAGTCACCCTTTATTGATGCTTGCATAGTACATGACACTGACCCAGCCAGCTCAGAACCAACTACTAGTGTAAGCAGAACCCCTGAAACTCCTGTTTATACCTGTCAGCAAGTTAACAGCCCCAAACAGGGAACTCACATTCTATCCAAGCAAAACACAAAAGGGACACACAGGGTAAGTTTATTTTAGCATTATTGTGCCTGTTGTTGGTTCAATATGTTATGGAATTTTTTTTGTTGGCACGTTTGATTGCAAGACTTTGACCAAGAGGATGCTACACCAATTTTTCCTCACTGCAGCTTTAACCCCAGCAGAAATCCCATTAGCTTCTTTTTTGCTTTCTCCTTGATACAATGGAACAGTTCCATTTTCTTCCCACCTGCAATTTTAAAGCTGCTTTTTTCTTTGACAGTACAAATGTTTTATGAAGTGAGAAAAACATTTCCCATCCCCTTTAGCAAAAATCTGTAAATAAACAAAAAAATATGTTTGGACTCAACATTTTCCAAGGGGTGTGATTCCACAGAGAGCAGCACTAATTCATTCTAGTCATTCATCCCTAAAGCTTAGGAGCCACAGGAAACACCCTAGAGTGCATTCTAGTACTTCATTTCTGTAGCAAGATGACCCACAGGAAACAATGCAAAGTGATTCAAGGAAAATCAAATAAATCTATTCCCACAGAGTTACAATTCCCACGCAGTTGCATTGTTGATGTCTTTTATTTCTTTAAAAATGTACCAAGTCCCAATAGATCTTGGAATTTCTGTATTAAAGTCCTGCCACATCACATAGGAATGCTGACTGACATATGAATAATTTCTATCCAAATGGTTGGGTTCAGGATGATAGATAATGATATTTTCTGGATGAAAGTGTTGTATCTGCAATGAATTTCCATCATGCATAATATCTGTACTGGAAGCACCCATCACAGGTGCTGTTATATAATGAGTTCAAGTATGAAAGCATATTGGATGGTATTTAAAAGTCATCTTCAATATGATATAAGTGACTTGATTTGTTAAGCAATGGTGAGATAATACTATATTACTCATTTATTTTTTGTTTGGTTTTTTCATTTCTCTCAAAGTTTTCATAGCTTTTTGTTTTCTCATTTTTCTCCCACAGTACTATTCCTGGTATCAGTAGTTTCCTTAAATATATAGTACATGTTAGTGTACAAAGTAGTAGTGATCCCAATGCCTCTGTATGCATCAGAAACTTGGACAACATACCAACAACATCTGTAGGCACTTGAAAATTTTCATCAGTGGTGCCTTTGAAACATCTTGAATATCACCTGGGAAGATAGAAGAACCAACATCAGCGTGTTGAATGAAGCAAAAAATAACAAGCATTGAAGCCTACGTCATCAAGAACCAACTAAGATGGAGCGGTCATGTTGTTCGGATGAAAGACAAACATCTGCCGAAACAAATCTTCGACTCCTGGCTTAAAGAAGGCAAATGTAAAAGAGGCGGACAACAGAAGAGATTCAAAGACATTTTAAAAGCCAACATGAGGAAATGTAACATCGACATCAGCAATTAAGAAACCAATGCCAAAGGCAGGAAACTCTGGCAAACCATTATCCAAGAAAGAACAGCAACTTCCGAAGCCAACAGATATGTAGAACGAGAAGAAAAGAGAAGAAAACAGAAAGAAAGGCCGTGACAACCATAGCTCGATCTGCCATCTGGGACTACTTGTCCTGAAGGCAAAAGAACTTTTAAAGCCAAGATTGGACTCATAAACTACCTGAAAGCCCAAAAATAGATCAACGGAACAAAGACTATCATCGTCAACCTTGAGAGATAGCCACAACGACGACAATTGTCCTTAAAAAAAATTCATAGTTTGAAGCCCCTGTACAAAGATGAGGATTGTCAGTGGAATAATACCAAACAGAGATGATACAAGTCTAGTCATCAATTCTCATATCTCAGCAGGGCATGTTGGCTTTAGCTTACTTGATGGGTAGTTCTACTCAGGAACTGTTTGAAGTTCACTGATGTGCCATGTATAACACAGTCTGAGGCCCTGCCAAATTCCAGTGAGATCTTTCTCCCTATCCTAGCCAAAACAAACAGCTTTAAAACTGTAGATGCCCTGCTTTGCCAATTGATTACTGCACACTAAGGAAGACCTGATGGAACCATTTTGATGTGTGAATGATTTACTGATTCTAAAGTTTGTTGCTTCCTGATGTGCATCAGGCCATAATAAGTTTCCTTGTCCTAGTAACACTGCATGAAAGGAAATATTCCAGTTTATAGGTAGTTCTGGGATAATGTGCATTTTGGCAGTGTGATTTGGCTATAACATCACTGAAGAATTAGGGAATTTTTTTTGGAGAATGGTTATTTCCATTGGCAATAGTACAATTCCAATGGGAATTGATTTGCGTGTTCTACGCATGTGCCAATGTGTGCGCCGAAATCTCCGTGTTGTTCTGTACATGCGCCATTCTGTGCATGCGCGATGTCAGTGCTGAAGTCTCTGTGCGATTCTACTCGTGTGCGATGTGAACTCCAGTCTTCTTGCCGTTCTGTGCACGCACTGATGTCAGCTGTTGACACAGCAGCTTCCTATGAGAGCTACTGTACAGAGAACAGCTTTCTTACATTTTTAAGTCTAATGTGTTAAATTTGCTTTATTTTGTTAATAAATATGATTTCAATCTTCATTGTGTTAGACTTTTGTTTGATTTTTAAGTGATCGTGAGTGATTTTTTTTGCTGGTCTGCCTCTAACCCCGTCATTCCTAATAAGCAATTTTCTATTAAGTGAGGTTCCATTGGAACATAACAGTGACATTATAGGAGAACTATCTGTACTCAACAAGCAGCATATGCTAGTTGAGCAAACCTATCAAGATCCTATCAATCATACTTATGACTACAGATAAAGATACTTATAATAACTATGCTTAGCTGCCTTGATGGGATCCAGGTCTTCAAAGGGCCAAATGTAATGATTAATTACTCTATTTTGTTAATTCAAGATTGCATTAACTGACTTCTATTGTGAACTAAATAGCAATGGTTTTGTATTGGAGGAAAATTTACAATCTTTGAATTTGATAGGTTTTTGCTATTAATCCAAATGGATAAAACAAACTCTGCAAGAGGAAAATCCAAGACTGGCAATTAAGACTATGCAAAGCAGGTAAATGGAATACTTCGTGCTAGTGTTAGTGGAAATCATTGCATTATCATTTCATACACTAGAGAACAATACAACCACCTCCAAGCCCAAGACATAAAAATCACACAGGACCAAAAAGATTCTATTTTCATTTGAAGTGTAATTAATGATGGAGCATTTTAAAATTATATCCAAACAGAGACAGGATACCCATTGCTGCATGAACATTTTTAGATACTTATAAAGTCATTTAAATATGTTTTTCTTTGTAGTTAGTGTGCCTCAATGATGCACTAATTTGTCTCAGTTGGCAGCATAAAACAGACAATAGCAAACTGACAACCCTTTGTAAACTTGGTTTGAATCGAATAGAGTATAAAAATAGCTGTAAATTAATGAAACAATAGAAATGGAATTAGTAAAGTTGGCAAAGCACAGCAGGCTTCAATAGAAAAAAGCAGAATGGCATCAAAATTCTAGGCTAGTTTTTCAGAATATTGCATAGTCAGTATGTCCCATAGATATCGTTTCCTTCCCTCTGTCAATGGGCAGATAATCTCATCTATAAAAATTGGTCGAATTGCACAGAGGCAAGACAGTGTTTTACAGTGTTGCATTGAATGTTCCTTTCTAGTTTCTTCCACTTGTAATATGACCTGAAACTTGATATAAAAACCTGAATAGTCTCATTTGTTTACTGTTAATGAATGCCCAGGGTCTGGGAATCTCAAGTTTGAAACTGTCTGTTTGACATGTGTTACGCCATTCCAGTAAAATTGAAACACAAACTATTTAAACATTCTCTAAGCATGTGTTAGCCAAACAGAAATGAAAGATTACGATCAGAAAGAGTCACAGAAGTTCACTCAAATTTGACTAACAACAACCCATGCTTTCTCTCAGGGTGAACAAAAGTTCACTCAGTCCTTAGCAAAACCATTCTACCACTACAAGGTCCTGGAAGAAGAATTTCCTGTTTATGCAGTATTTTCCTTTTGCTAGTTCCATAAATTTATGATTTGAGAAGCATAACAATGCATAATTGTTAATAACATACATATTGGAGGCTATGAGTAGTGCTGTAGCATAGTGAAGCTCTTACTCATTATTGCTCCACATTGCTCTATATCAGTATTCATAATAGAAACTAATCATTACAATGAGTGAAAACTGGGAGGGCCAGTAAAAGATGCTATTCTTGTTTATTCCTTAATTGTGGATCACAGTGCAGTTTATGGAAAGCGAAGAGGTCTCTGGTCCCTTCCTTTGACTAAAAGATTGTGTAATATAAGGAAATAACAAATGGCTGTGAGAAAAATAAAGCTATGAACAGATACTTTCCTGATCTTTAGAAAATCGTAAAGTTCTACCGTATACATTTAATCAAACATTTGACTCTGCAGACCTTGGCTGTTGATACAGCAATTGTTTATGTGAAACATTGATTGATTCATATGCATTGACAAATAAAGCTCACAGAATAAACAAAAGGAGTAGTGACAGTGAAAAGCCATCTGCAAAATTCTCTGTCACTGTTAACTTGCATAAAGAGAATGAAATGCTCCATTTGGTGCATAGCTTAAATGTGCTTTGTGAACAGCATAAAACACAAGGTGTAGAATGCAGATGGAGTTTACTTTAGCTAAATGGGAAGTGCTGCATTTTGGAAAAGCAAATCAGAGCAGGACTTATACACTTAATGATAAGGTCCAAAGGAGTGTTGCTGAACAAAGAGATCCTGGAGTGCAGGTTCATAGTTCCTTGAAAGTGGAGTCACAGGTAATTAGGAGAGTGAAGAAGGCATTGGTATGCTTTTCTTTATTGGTCAGAGCGTTGAATATAAGAGTTGGGAGGTCATGTTGTAGCTGTACAGAACATTTGTCAGGCAACTTTTGGAATATTACATGCAATTCTGGTCTTGAGGATGTTTTGAAACTTGAAAGTGTTCAGAAAAGACTTAGAAGAATGTTGCCAGGTTTGGAAGATTTGAGCTATAGGGAGAGGCTGAATAGGCTAGGGCTATTTTGCCTGGAGCATTTGAGGCTGAGGGGTAAACTTATTGAGGTTTATAAAATCATGAGGGGCATAGATATTTTAAATAGACAAGGTATTTTCCCTGGGGTGGGGGAGTCCATAGAATCCATAGAATCCTTACAGTGTGGAAACAGGTCATTCGGCCTAACAAGTCCACACCCACCCTCTGAAGACCATCCCTCCCAAACCCAATCCCCTACCCTATTAATCTACATTTTACCACTGACTAATGCACCTAACCTACACATCCCTGAACATTATCAGCAATTTAGCATGCTAATTCACCTGACCTGCACATGGTTGGATTGTGGGAGGAAACTGGATCATCGGGAGGAAACGCGCACAGACACAGGGAGAAAGTGTAAACTCCACACAGACAGTCACCCAAGGCGAGAATCGAACCTTGGTCCTTGGTGCTGTGAGGCAGCATACTAACCATTGAGAATTAGAGGACATAGGTTAAGGGTGAGGGGGGAAAGATATAAAAGGGACTTAAGGGCAACTTCTTCACACTGAAGTTGGTGCATGTATGGAATGAGCTGCCAGTGGAAGTGGTGGAGGCTGGTACAATTGCTGTACATTTCTGTGGCTCTATGAATCATATGGACACTGTGCAGAATATCCAATATCAAGTCAGTGTACTACTTGATAACTGCCTTGGTACCCAACTTGGTGGATAAGCACTAGATGAATAGCGAAATAAACACTTGCAAGGATTGCTTGCGTGCTAATGAGTGAAGAAAAGAATGAACCAATTAAAAATATATCTGACTCAATGTAACCCTGGCAAAAATGCAATGCCTATGAGATTACAAGAATTATAGTTGAGTAATCTCTCTATTTGTCTATGACAGCTAAACTGCAGTAAAACTATCATGGTGTGAAAACTGCAGCCTTACTTGTAAATTGTATAACTAAAGAATTTGCAGCAGAAATTATGGCCATTTTCTCTTTATTATCCAGCTAGGAGTTAATCAAGCACTGATTGAAACTCCTAAATGTACTGATACCAATATGCAGACCCCATCCAGAAGGCCACTTCCCATCATATAAGATTTACACTGTGAGGCGAAGATAGGTGTGTTTGAAGTGGGATAAGTGGAGTTGGGAGTTGCCAAGATGGGGACTGATAGGCAGATCCTGGCAATTGGTTCTGGGGTTGGAAGTGTGGAGTCAGAGACATGCAGAGATGACATCAGTTTCTGTGTTTAACCAGGAGCTTTATAATAATTCTTTTAAGATACTCTCATTGTTCAAAGAAAAGCATTTGCTTACATAGAATGTGACTTCCAGCACTGGTGGAACTAGTTTAGTTTAAGGCAACTATTAAAAACACATTATACGAAATAAGGTTTAAACAAGTCAGAATGGTGAAGTTTAGGATTAGTGAATATTTCAGAACTGTAGGAGGCAGCTACAATAAGAATGCAACCAAGAAGAATTAAAATTGTAGTCAGCAACTTCAAATTATTGGGTAGGTCAAAATGTCTATAACTTTTCCATTCTTACTGCTATGGAAATGAGAAAATTATGAGGCTGAATCAGATTTTTCTTTTCATTATAAAGGTGTAACTATTTCATACATAGTTCTATGATTCTAAGTGGCAAAACTATGAAACTGTTACAGAATTTAATAAAAAGATTAGATTCCCTACAGTGTGGAAACAGGCCCATCGGCCCAACAAGTCCACACCAATCTTCCGAAGAGTAACCCACCCCCTTGTCTAATGCCCTAATACTACGGACAATTTAGCACGGCCAATTCACCTAACCTGCACATCTTTGGATTGTGGGAGGAAACCAGACCACCCGGAGGAAACCCATGCAGACACAGGGAGAATGTGCAAACTCCATACAGACAGTCGCCCAAGGCTGGAATCAAACCTGGGACCCTGGTGCTGTGAGGCAGCAGTGCTAACCACTGAGCAATTAAGAGTAACAACTTTGTTATTAGTGCTGGAGAAAGAGTGTTACAGTCTCTATTGCAGCCTAGATCTCATTAAGACAAGTAGCAACAGGAGGTGGAGAAGTCGACGTCTGAGGTGTAACCCTTCTTCAGAACTGGGGGTGGGTGTAGGGGGTGCTGCAGATAAAGGAGGTGGCAGGGGCGGGGAATGAAGTGAGGATAGATGAAGACTGGTAGAGGGTATGACCTGGTTGATCAATGGGAAGAATGAATCCGGTTAGTGGCAGGGAGGAGTGGAAGGGAGAGGGAGGGGCTAGGAAGGGAGACAAGGAATGGATAGGGAGGTTATTTGAAATTGGAGAATTCAATGTTGAGTTGTCTGGACTATCAGCTGCCCAGGCGGAAGATAAGGTATTGTTCCTTCAATTTGCGGTGTGGTTCATTGTGGTAATGGAGGATGCCAAGGATGGTCATGTTGGAAATGGAGTGCGAAGGGGAAGTGAAATGGGCATTCAGCCTCAACCGGGTGGGGGGGGGGGGGGTCGAAGGGGGGGTGGCTGTTGTAGAGCAAGTGGAGTGTTGCACGTCCGGAGGAGGTGGGGTTGGAGTGGATGGGGAGGGTGGAGAAATTGAGGTGACCGATGCCAGGTTGACAGTACCAATGAAGAGGTCTAGGGTGGGTACAAGACCGGTGGGGGGGAGGGAGGTGTTATCCAAGTATAGGAGGAAGGTTCGGGGTGGGAGAAGGGGTCCTCAGAGGGACGTTGGGAGTTTTTGTCAAAGAAGAAGGCACAGAGGCAGAGGCGGATGCAGAGTCTGAACTAGAACTTCACCCACAACTTCCACCCTGCCCTCAAATTCACTTGGTCCATCATGGACACCTCCCTCCCCTTCCTTGACCTCAGCATTTCCATCTCCTGCGACAGTCTCCAGATGGACTTTTATTACAAACCCATAGAGTCCCATAACTACCTGGACTACACCTCCTCCTATCCAGGATCCTGCAAAAACCCCATCCCAATCTCCCGATTCCTCCCCATCCATGGCAGCTGCTCAGATGAAGAGACATTCCACGCACGAGCATCCCAGATGTCCACCTCTTTCGAACAACGTGCCTTTCCTCCCTCTGTCATCCAGACAGCCCTCCACCATATCACCTCCATTTCCTGTTTCACCACCCTAAACTGCCCCCCTTCAGATGCAATAAAGACAGAATCCCCCTTGACCTCACCTACCACCACCACTCTCCACATCCAATGCATCATCCTTAAACATTTCCACAAACTCTAACTAGACGCCACCACCAAGAACATCTTCCCCTTCCAAACCCTCTCTGCCTTCCATTCAACAGTCCTTGATTTGTGCCACACTTCCCATCAACCTCCCATCCCCCACCCCCACAAACTCCCCCCTCCCACTCCCCCCAAATCCCCAGGTACCTTCCCCTGCAACCAGAAAAGATGCTGGCACACCACTCCCCTCACCACCATTCAGGGCCTCAATCAGTCCTTCTAGGTGAGACAGAGGTTCACCTGCCTCTCCTCCAACCTAGATTACTGCATCAGGTGCTCCCGATGTGGTCTTCTCTACACTGGGGATACCAAACATAGACATAGGGAACGGTTCACCGAGCATCTCAACCGGGCCCACAGGACCGACCAGCTATCCCAGTCACCGCCCATTTTAATTTCCCTTCCCACTCCCTTTCCGACATGACCTTCCTTGGCCTCCTCCATTGCCACAATGAACCACACTGCAAACTGGAGGAAAAACACCTCTCCTTCCGCCTGAACGACCTGGAGGACTCAACATTGAATTCTCCAATTTCAAATAACTTCCCTTCCCATCCCCTGACTCGCTTCCCAGCCCCTGCCCACCCTTCCACTCTTCCCTGCCACCAACTGGATTCATTCCCCCCATTGACCAACTAGGTCATACCCTCTACCTGACTTCACCTAACGCCACTTTATCACCCTGCCCCCCCATCCCCTTTATCTGCAGCTTCCCCTACACAAGCACCCCCCCACACCATCGAGTCCTGAAGAAGGGTTACACCCAAAACGTCAACTTCTCCACCTTTTGATGTCACCTGGCTTGCTGTGTTCCTCCAGCATTCTGCCTGTCTACTTGGATTCCAGCATCTGCAGTTTTTTTTTGTCTCCAGATCCAAAGCAAGAAAAACAGACTTCAGAAATTTTGAAGGCTGTAAAGACATATGTGGCATCTTGTAATATCTATTAAGTTTGTGTTCATCATCAGAGCTCAGGGGAAGATGAATACCATTAATCAGTATGTGATGGCACTGAATACAATGAGTCGGGACAAATGAAAGGTGATCTTAACAGAGATAGAATTGTCTTAAGCATAAAAGATCCCTCAGCGAGAACACAGCTACTGAGAGAGGAGAAATGTACTCAAAAGAAAGCTATTGACTTATGCAGAATTTCTGTGATTGTTACTCATTGGCTAGAGAATTACAGATGAGACTTTGTTTTGTGTTGAGAGGTATCCCAGGCCAAATTAAAGCAGAAATTTGGGGAATAGGAATTCAAAGAAAATCCAGCTAAAAAGAAAAATCAAGGCCAGATGGAGATTGTGAAAACTGCAGATGCTGGAGATCAGAGTGGATAAACAGTGGAGTTGGAAAAAGCACAGCAGGTCAAGCAGCATCAGGAGAGGATGGGAGTCGATGTTTCAGGTTGTAACTGTTCATCAGGACTGAGGGAGGGGAAGGGGGCTGTGAAATAAATTAAATAGAGAGAGTGGGTTGGGGCTTGAGGAAAGATGGGTGGAATGTCAATAGGTGGATGCAGGTAGAAGGTAGCTGTAAATGGTCAGTGGGAAGGGTGGAGAGGATAGATGAGAAGGAAGATGGAGATGGTGGGATCAGGATAACGGGGTGGGGTGGAGAGAGGGAGATAAGGTGTGGAGGTGGGGAGATTTTGAAGCTGGTGAATTCTATGTTAAGGCTGTATGGTTGTAAGTTCCTGAGGAAGAAAATGAGATGTTTATCCTCCAGTTTAGATTTGATTACTTACAATGTGGAAACAGGCCCTTCGGCCCAACAAGTCCACACCAACCTGCCGAAGTGCAACCCACTCAGACCCATTCCCCTACATTTACCCCTTCACCTAACACTATGGGCAATTTTAGCATGGCCAATTCACCTGACCTGCACATTTTTGGACTCTTGGAGGAAACCGGAGCACCCGAAAGAAACCCACGCAGACATGGCATTGTTGATAGTGGGGAGGGAAAATGTTGGTCCTTGAAGTGGGACAACATCTGGAGTGGAATCGCTCATGCTGGGAGCAGATACAACCAAGGCAGAGAAATTGGGAGTATGGGATTGTGGTTTTGCAGAAGGGAGATAGGAGGAGGTGTAATTGGGGTAATTTTCTAGAGATTACTTACATTGTGGAAACAGGTCCTTCAGCCCAACAAGTCCACACCGACCCTCTGAAGAGCAACCCACCCAGACCCATTCCCCTACACCTAACACTACAGGCAATTTTAGCAAGGCCAATTCACCTAACCTGCACGTTTTTGGACTGTGGGAGAAAACTGGAGCAAACCCACGCAGACACGGGGAGAATGTGCAAACTCCACAAGACAGTTGCCTGAGGGGGGAATTGAACCCAGGTCTCTGGCACTGTGAGGCAGCAGTGCTAATCACTGTGCCACCATTGGGAGTCAATTGGTTTGCAATCAATGTTGGTGTTGAGATGGTTGCTGGAGATGGAGATAGATAGAGAGGTCCAGCAAGGGGAGGGAGATGTCAGAGGTGGTCTAGGTAAAGTTGAGGTCAGGGTGGAAGGTATGGGTGAAGAGGATGAACTGTTTGAGCTCCTCATGGGAGCATGAGACAGCACGAATACAGTCATTGATGTCACAGAGGATAAAGGTGGGGGTTGGTGTCGGTGTAGAAGGCGGACTGTTCCACATATCTTACAAAGAGGCAGGCATAGCTCAGACCTATGCGGGTACCCATGTCCACCCCTCCTGTTTGTAGGAAGTGGGAGGATTGAAAATTGTCAAGGATGAGGAACAGTTCCGCCAATCAAAGTAGAATGTCAGTGGAGGAGAACTGATTGGGTCTGTGGGAGAGGAAGACCCCCCTCTCATGGGTATTACAGGTGTAGAGAGACTGGATGTCCATGGTGAAGGTGAGGTGTTGGGGACAGGGGAACTGAAAGTTATGAAGAAGGTGGATAGCCTGGGTGGTGTCCTGAATGTAAAAGGAGAGTTCCTGCACCAAAGGGAACAGGGCAGAGTCGAGATAAGAGGGGATGAGTTCAGTGGGTCAGGAGCAAGCAGACATGATCAGGTGACTGGGGCAGTCAGGTGTATGAATTTTGGAGAGAAGATACAAACGGGCGGTGTCGGGTTGGGTAACTTTAAGGTTGGAGGCCGTGAATGAGCGATCTCTCGAGGCAATGAAATTGTGGATGGTTTGGGAGATGATAGTTTGGTGATGAGAAGTTGGGCCGTTATCGAGGAAGTGGTAGGAGGAGATGTCAGTAAGTTGGCATTTGGCTTTGGCAAGCTCGAAGTCAGTGTGCCTAACTACCACTGCACCCCTCTCGTCCACTGGTGTGATGGTGGTTGGGGTTGGAGTGGAGGGAGTGGAGAGCCATGCATATGGATGGGGAAAGGTTGAAGTAGCTGAGAGGAATGAAGAGATTCAGGTGGTTGATGTCGCAATGGCAGTTGGAGATGAAGAGGTCAAGGGAGGGTGAGAGGCCAGGACAGGGTGTCCAGGTGATGGAATTTATTGTCGATGGGAGAAAGGGTCTTTGGAGGATGGGTAGGTTTTATGTTTGAAGAAGTAGGCATGGAGGCAGAGGCAGCTGAAGAAGTGTTCGACATCTGGAAGTGTGTGAAATTTGTTGATGTGTGTGTGTTAGGGAATGAAGGTGAGTCCTTTGCCTAGGACTAACTGTTCATCCTCAGTGAGTGAGAGGTCTGGAAGAATGGTAAATACCTGGCAAGGCTTGGGGCTGGGGTCTAATGTTGAGCTGGAGTTGGGAGGGTTGTAATGTAAAAGCAGGAATGTGCTACTGCGAATTTATAAAGCTCTGGCTAGGCCCCATTTAGAATACTGTGTCCAGTTTTGGGCCCCACACTTCAGGAAGGACACACTGTAGTTCTGGAATGACAGACCTAACATATGATGAACAGCTGAGGATCCTGGGATTGTATTCATTAGAATTTAGAAGGTGGAGGGGAGATCTAATAGAAACTTACAAGATAATGCATGGCTTAGCAAGGGTGGACACTGGGAATTTGTTTCCGTGAGGTATTGATGCTAGGACCCATGGGGACAGCCTTAGAACTAGAGGTGGTCACTTTAGAATGAAAATGAGGAGATATTTCTTCAGCCAGAAAGTGGTGGGCCTGTGGAATTCATTGACACGGAGCGCAGTGGAGGCCAGAACATTAAATGTCTTCAAGGCAGAAATTGATAAATTCTTAATCTCACAAGCAATTAAGGATATGGGGAGAGTGCGGGTAAGTGGCGTTGAAATGCCTATCAGCCATGATTGAATGGCGGAGCAGACTCGATGGGCTGAATGTCCTTACTTCCACTCTTATGTCTTATGGTTTTATGGTCTTATAGTCTATGGGAGTGGGGGTGGTGGTTGTCTTTGGGTGAGTATGTGTGTGGGAAAAACCATGTGATTGGCGGTGACATCAGCGGTCACATAATCGGCAGAGTCAGCGGAAGTGAAGTTGCCAACAGCGGTGTGGTTGATGGGGTCAGCAACGGTGTGCTCAGTGGTGGTCATGGGGGTGGTGTTAGCTAAGGAAATGATGCAATCGTTGGAGGTTGTAGGGGCAGCGTGCTTGGCCACCATCACGGAGGCGGCGTCAGTTATGAAAGTGGCGAGGCCGACAACGTCAGCAGACATTGCAGAGAGCACCACACAGAAGAAAAGAAAGGTTGTCCAGTTTAGGGAAAGTCGTGCTATAATTGCAAGAAGTCAAATTATTTTGCAGGCAAGTGTTCAGTTAAAAATTATAAAATCAAGCCTATAAAGATATGTTCGAGAGATGTCGACCACTAGTTCTAGTTAGTCACTCTACACCATACAAGAGGTTGGCATTGTCACGTTGAAAGGTGATAACTGGCTTGTGATTGTTAAAAGGTGACTGTAGCAGAAAAGCATTAAACGAATGTGATGTGTCAGATAGATAACTGGTGCTTCATGCTGTAGACAATGGAGTGATCAAGGATCTGAAGTTCCCATTAGTGAATGTTAAGCCAATCCACTCATCTCAGTTGAAGCAAGTCTAGGACTGGTAATCCTAGATGTATCAGAAAAGGGGAATTTGCAGTACTTAGCAGGCCACCAAGGCATTAATAGTTGAAGAGATACTAAAACATTACACATATGTTCATGGAGGTGTTGAATGCCTTCCAGATGAAGATCATCTCAAAATACATCAGAAGGTAAGACCAAATCAACATCTGTCAAAGAAATTTATACCTGCTATAAAATCCAGTTTGTAAGACAGCATAGAAGAACCAGCAGCCCCTGAAACAAAATGCAATTGAAGATGTCTGAAATCAAGTACATAGGTCATGTACTGTCAGGAAAAGGACTTGACGAGATCAGAACCAAATGATAGCTGTAGCTGAGATGTGGTGAACAACAAATGAGAACATAATGGCACGAATTGTTGGATTAGTGAACTATTTAGCAAAGTTCTTGGCCAATCTGTTATCAGATTGTGTCCATCTATACATATATGCTCACTGTAAAGGATAGCAATGAGATTGGGGCACAGAGCAGATTTCACTCAAATTCTAAAACTAGCAACAACACCTAACTTTGGTCCTGAAGTTATCTCTGTGCATTGAGCACAAGCACCTCGAGGTCCTTTGCAATGAGGTGGTGCTAGGGAAGGATGTATACTTTACACAGGACCACTAGAGGAGGCCATGACACAGACATTGTCCAGCGTGGCCAGAGTCATGTGTTTATTATATGGGGCAGTGCAGTCTCAGCCCAGCAAAGTAGAAAGAATGTCAATGACCTGCTATATCAGGGTAAGTACAACCACCTTCTCTCTGCTACCTCACAGTCATTCTGTCTTCGCTGCTATGTACATCTTCCATGCTCTATTACTGTCAATATTGCAATCAATATCTTTCTTCACTTACTCTTACCTACCCAATTCCTCCACACTACTAACTCTACATGGCTCAGGACAACTCAGCACCTTCCCCAACCCCACCCCCCTGCCCCCCAACAGTAGCATGAACACTTAGCCAGCCAGTTTTATCTCACTCCATCCCTCACTTTCTCTCATTCCAGATGTAAACAGGGGTGCATACTCAGCCCACTTCTGTACTCATTGCCAAATACCAGACTAATCCCATTTACAAGTTCTCTGATGACACCACCATAGTCGATCGAATCTAAGATGGCGATGAAACAGACTACAGATGGGAGGTGGAAGACCTGGAAAAATGGTGCACCGAGAACAACCTAGCTTTCATTGCTGGCAAAACCAAGGAACTCATTATTGACTTTCGGTGGGATGTTGCTCATCCCCCCCTTCACATTAACAGCACAGAGGTGGAACGAGTGGACAGTGTCAAGCTCCTGGGAGTGGTCATCCACAACAAGCTTTCTTGGACTCTTCATGTGGACGCACTGGTTACAAAGACCCAACAACATCTCTTCTTCTTCAGACAGCTGAAAAAATTTGGCCTGACAGTGAATACCTTTGCCAACTTTTATAGGTGTGCCATTGAGAGCATTCTGTCTGGATGTGTCACTACCTGATATGGCAACTGTACCATTCAAGATCAGAGACAGTTACAGAGAGTAGTGAAATCGGCCCGGACAATCACAAAGGCCAACCTCCCATCTATAGAATCCATCTACCAGGCCTGCTGTCAAAGAAAGCTGCCAGCATTCTCAAAGATCCATCCCACCCTGGCAAGGCTTTTCTACAACCTCTACCATTGGGGAGAAGGTACAGAAGCCTGAACACACGCACTAGCCAGTTTCGTAACAGTTTCTACCCTACAGTTGTTAGCATACTGAATGGATTCACAAACCTTTAACATTCACCTGTACCTGTGTTTTTGTTTGTGTCGCTGTTTACCTATTATTTACTTATCTACGCTACTTAACGCTGTGATCTGCCGATATTGTTCGCAAGACAAAGCTTTTCACTGTGCTTTGTACATAGGATCCTGACCCTGACTGCCCCAAGAAACTATGCTGACTATACCTATCCCAAAACTGATATCAGAGGCTGCCTTTGACTTACTGTATTAAGACCTCACGAATAAAGGAAATCTCTCTTGACCTGACTGAGAACTACTTCCTTTAGGCTTTGACACATGCCCAATTGGTTGAAACATATGCAGTGCATTTCTGCATAAGCCGATGGCATATAGTGCAGGTATGAAATTGATATAGCATAGTGCCATGCAGCAACATGTTCATGCCCTTAAATAATCATTGCTGAGAACTGTAACATGCTCTGTGTTTCTGTCTGCACTTAAAGACACATCAAGATGAAACTACTGTGCATGTGAGCTTGGGCTGAGGGGGTAAAGAACTTTAAGTCAAGGTTAGACAAAACAAGATAGAAATGCTGTGGGTACTAGGCACTGTGTGAGCAAATGCTAAGAAGGGAAGTAAGCAGCTCTGAGATGCAGCTTGGGATAGTCCATGAACTGGACACCTGCCCCTGCGCATGAAGAGTCCTTGCAACAACTGTTTAATGCTAGTTACTGGTGTACTCCAAAGTGCAGCATTATAGTACTGGAGCCTATTGTAAGTGGATTGAATATGTGTCTTGATGATCCAGTGAGGTAAGCATATGTTGGATACCAATATGGCGTGTGTGTGACTGCTGCACTTGGAGTGCAGTTTGAGAATTTGCACCAGGTGTCCAAGGTGGGGGTTTGGAGGAGCAAGTGGTCAGTTGGAATCACTGTTACCTATTCTGACTTCTATATCAGGAATTCTCAGTCTAGTTTCTATCTGGTGCTTGGTTGAATAGGAGAATGTACGTTGAAGAGCTTACATTCTTATAGTCAGTGTAACATAACAGATAATACTCGTTAATGGGACTTGTACCACTCTCTAATGAGAACCTTGTTATGAGTCCTGAACTTAATTGGCAAATGTGATTTGTTGCTCCCAATATTGTTCGATTCTCCCAATTTCTTTTTGCCATCTCCCACATTATTTGGGCACTGGGAAGATTCTTCCCATTGAATGTGAGGGATAAGAGTCTTGCTATAATCAAGAATCAAGCATTATCATGAAGATGACACTTCCCAGGAAAGGAACATCACCCCAGGCACAATAAATACCAGACAAACTAGAAAGAGTAACTTGCATCCATATCATTCAAAGGCTTCAACACTTCAGACATATGCAGAAACTGATGAAATGCATATGCAGAAACTGATGTCAGTAAGACTAACTAGAATTAACATTTTTATTTAGATTAGATTACAGTGTGGAAACAGGCCCTTCAGCCCAACAAGTCCACACCAACCCGCCGAAGTGCAACCCACCCATACCTCTACATTTACATTTACCCTTCACCTAACACTACAGGCAATTTAGCATGGCCAATTCACCTGACCTGCACATCTTTGGACTGTGGGAGGAAACCGGAGCACCCAGAGGAAACCCACACAGACACGGGGAGAACGTGCAAACTCCACACAGTCAGTCGCCTGAGGCAGGAATTGAACCTGGGTCTCTGGCGCTGTGAGGTAGCAGTGTTAACCACTGTGCCACCATGCTGCCCACCGTTTGTTACCATGGAATTTGAATAACTTGGCTTACTTGCAGCTGCAAATTAATGAGAAGTGAATACAACTTTTTTAACAAAAGGGGATTTTGGGAGATATGCTTTTGTATATTGAATGCTAACTGTACTCATGAGACTTCTACCACTGAAATAGATGCTTTCACTTTAGTTTATGGCAGTTACAAAGCATATTATTTACAGCAGTCATGCTTTCAGCTTATGATGTTGAGGTGCCGGTGTTGGACTGGGGTGGACAAAGTTAAAAATCACACAATGCTAGTTTATAGTCCAACAGGTTTATTTGAAAGTACAAACTTTCAGAGCACTGCTCCTTCATCAGGTAGCTTGTGGGGCAGGTACATAGGACACAGAATTCATAAAAGATCAAAGTGTCATACAACTGATGCGATGTATTAGACAAACCAAGATTGCTGTTAAGTCTTTTATTACTTAAAATGGAGATGCAGGTTTTGATTGATTCATGTGTAAATCCTAGAATTTCTTTCAAGTCATAGCACTGAGATAACGTAATGTTTTATCAATGGATTAAAAAAGCAATATCTCAGCTGAAGTTTCTCCTCCTCTCTGTCACCACACTCAAGCTTGATTAATCGCATACCAAAGGACTGACATTAGAATACTACATTCACAATCAAACAATTTTGCAAAAGGTCCATGAGGCAATTTAGAAATCTACTGGAACACTCCTTTCATGCTATATATATATAAAAAAAGTTTTGGTATTCATTCTTTTTTAAACAGACTTCAGGTGGAATGCACCTTCAAGGCTTCCTGAAAGCACATATGCCCTGGAAAGCAAAGGGTAGTTTACTCTCTGGTGCAGTATATGGCATCAATCTGGTGCCATTCCTGAAGAAGGGCTTATGCCCGAAACGTCGATTCTCCTGTTCCTGTGATGCTGCCTGACCTGCTGCGCTTTTCTAGCAACACATTTTTAAGCATCAATCTGGTGTTGTTAGCTATGCTAACTGTCTGAGATATCGTACTTGTTGGAGGGTAAACTGGTGATTTTTATTCAATATCTTGTTAATTAAACTCAATTTACTCTTTTACAGACATCATAGAAGAAACTGATTTCGCCTCCTAATCAACAAATCGATGGAGATAGTGAAATTTGAACAAGAAGTCACATAAAGTGCCACTCGAAACCTCCTGAATTGATACACACAGAATGGGGGAAAATCATGACTTGTGGAAGTCAGTCAGAGGTTTGGGGCAAATACCATCCTGGGGGTCTGTCTGTTGATTGTTCAGGTGGTTACTATAGTGGAAGTCGAGGGATGACTGCCAAAAAGCTGGAATATTGTCCAAGGTGAATGGAATCAGGGTTTGGTTGTTGGGCAAAAGTACAGGATCCATAGTTTGCTCGATGCTAGGACAATGAAGATGCAGATAAATGAAGCATTCGTTTGCAAATTCCAGCTATATTTAATTTCCAACTAATTTGTTTTGATATGCAATGCACGCAGAGTGAATGTGCTGAGGTTTCAAAAGCTGGTCAAAGGTGACTTGCTGCATGCTGTTGGAGTTCGTAAATTGAGCATTGGCAACTAAATGATGCTGAAGTTAGTAGCAATGACTCAAAAAGAGATGAATGCTGGCTGAAGGATACCCATTACTTGTGCAACTTCCAAGGATACAGTAGGAGGCAGAGGCCATCACTCATCAAGCGGCATGTACGTTTAATCATGATCTGGTATGAATGCAATGGAAAGCTGAACAGTTGAATGGGATGAGTTTGTTAAAATTGATTTTTCTCCAAAAAATGACAGCAAAACAAGCAGTAAACAGCAGTAAACAAAACCCTGACCATCATCCCTATGGCACATTTCTCCCCCAAAAATATAAAGAAAGAAATGACAAGCAACCACAATAAATATAAACATATATAAAGCACAAAACATAATAAATTAAACAAACAGTAAGATAACTACATTAACAAAAGAAAAAGGGAAAAAAAACATGAAAATAAATCACCCCAACAGAAGATACCTCAGTTTTGGAACAGTTAAAAAGACATCACCCTTAGCATGTGAAAGAAAAGGATTCCAAATTTTTGTAAATTTGTTAGAGGAGCCAGATAAGGATAATCTAATCTTTTTTTAATTTAAGAAAGCATAATACATCTCTAATCGAGTGTGTATGAATGAGCAGAATTAGAGATTTCCATTTTAACAATATCAATCTTCTGGCCAGTAGGGTAGTAAATGCTGTCATGTCTGTTTTAGAGGAAGAAAGAGGGTGACACCCCAAACAAAGTGGTAATAGCAATAGGAGTAAGATTTTCACCAGATACCATAGATAAGGTGTCAAAAATCGACTTAAAGAAGGGAAAAGCTAAAACATGTGCATAGAATTTGCTGGGGTTTGTTGACACTGACCACAGGATGGAGAAACCGCCTCAAATATTTTTGCAAGTCGAGCTTTGGTGTGATGAGTGTGATGTAGAATCTTTGCATTGAATAAAACAATGTTTTGCACAGATCTGTGCACCCTTTGTAAAATCTCATCCCACACATCATTTGGAATTACCTCTCCCAGATCTGTCTCCCAGTTCGCTTTAATAGAACCAAGAAAATCTGAGCATACTTTATGGATGTTTGAATAAATAGCTGAAATAGCCCCTTTTACTAAAGAAAGCAGTTCGAGAAGGATGCCAAAATCAGAACCATTAGGAAGGGTGAGGAAAACATGAAATAAACTATGGACAAAACTGTGAACTTGAAGGTATCTAAAGAAATGAAGGAAGTGAAAACTTATCAAATAATCGTTGAAAAGATACAAAAACGCATCAACATATAAATTTTTCACAGTTTTTATTCCTGCTCAGCCCAATCAGAAAAGATACTATCCATTAAGGATGGGGAAAAATAAGATTTGCTACCAACGGCGCCTTAGTAGAAAATGACTGAAAGCTGAAGTGGCGTCTAAATTGAAACCAAATTTGAAGACTGGATAAAACAATTATATTATTTGTGTAAATAGAGGTTGGAGAAAGGAGAGGTGAATGCATTAAAGCTTTCAATGTTACTGGATGGGTGGAATTTGCCTCAATAGTCAATCAATTTGGGAGAGCACCAGGTTCTCATATTGGAGCCAATAGTTCAAATTTCTAAAGTTTGCTGCCCAATAATAAAACAAAATATTCAGCAACACCATTCCGCCTAATATCTTAGGCATCTGTAACAACTGCTTTTGTAACTTGGAGTTTTTTTCATTTCAAATAAATTTAAGAATGAGACTATATACTTTACAGAACAAGGAAAGAGGGAGAAAAATTGGCATGCATTGAAATAAATAAGAAACTCGTGGAAAAATATTCATTTTAATGGAATTAATTCGAGCAGTAACAGACAAATTAAGGAGAGACCATCATTCAAAGTAACATTTAATTTGTACCAGTAATAGTTCAAAAGTTTTCCTGTACAAATTACCCAGGGTATCTTCCATGGGTATACCAAGATAAACAATGGCAATTTTAAATGGTAAGTTATCTAGTGGGTATTCCCTGGCAGGCTTATTGATAGCAAATGTCTCACTTTTGCATAAGAAATTCCTACCCAGAAATCTTATTGAAAGATTCTAAAATTACAAGTGTGTTGGGAATGGAGAGAGATAAGTTCAAGACAAATAGCAAAAGGTCATCTGCATAAGGGCAACCTTTAACACTACATCATTTCTAGTGATGCCAGAAAAATCAGGAACAGTCTATTGACCAATAAACAGAGGTTCAATTACAATGGCAAACAGCAGTGGACTCAAAGGGCAACCTTGTTTAGTGGAATGATAAAGGTAGAACAAGTCAAAATTCATATTATTGGTCCTAACAGAGACCTATGGTGATGCATAGAGTAGTTTGATCCAGGAAATGCATTTTTCTCCAAAGTGAAAAAAAGATAATTCCATTCCATTCTATCAAAGGCTTTTTCAGCATCTAAAGATATCAAAGCCTCAGGGGGAGTAAATGGGGAAGAATTGTAAACAACATTAAATACCCGCCTAAGATTAAAAGAAATGTGCCTGTTGTGAATAAATCCAGTTTGATCCAAGGATATGATAGATGGAAGGATGGTTTCCAAATGTCAGGCCAATAGCTTTGACAATAATTTAAAGTCAACATTTAACAGACTTAAAGGGCAATATAAACCACACAGTAAGGGATCTTTGCCTTTCCTTAAAAGCAAAGAAATTGGTGCCTGAGTTTGAGAAAGAGAGCCAGAGTTAAATGCTTCAACAAACAAATCTACCAAAAGCAGCACCAGCGTTTTCCAGAATGTTTTATAAAACCCAGCTGGAAAACCATTAGTCCAGGGCTTTTACCACTTTGTAGTGATCTACACACAACCTCAAGTTCTACTGCTGCGATTGTTTGTTCCAATTTCTTTGCCACATTTTGATCAGTAGTTGGAGCATTACTTTTTTTTCAAAGAAGATCTCAAAATCTTGTATAGCAGAAGAACATTTGGATGAATAAAGTGAAATGTAAAATTCCTTAAAAGTCTTGTTGATTTCTAATGGGTCTGATGTGACACCTGAATTAACATAATTTGTGGGATCAACTGATGTGCCACTAGTTTACTAGTTCTATCTCCTTGTTCATAAAATGTAGAGATAGAGTAAAAGCTTGGTGATGTATTGAGTCATTCTCGTCCTGTATCCATTCTTTGGATACTTCTGGAGACTTAGAGATTGCATTAAGAGAGTCTAGTTGAGCAGCTGTTGTGCTAACCATACCAATTTCTCTTTTCTAAGTTTATTCTTATGTGCTGCAAAAGAAAGTATTTCACCCCTGATTAATACTTTCAGGGTTTCCCACAGCAAGGAAGCTGTAATGTCTGGGGTTTTGTTAATTTAAAAAAAAATTATCCACTGAGAGACAAAATTAGTAAAACCTTCCTCTAAGAGTAAGCATGTATTAAGATGCCAAGGTAGGCGTGTATTAAGCACTTCTGAAAATAAGCATTCATAGAGACAGATGCACAGTCTGGTTGAATCATATCTGCAACCAGAAATGGATGCTTGCAGTCTGTCATCTACCAAGAAAAAAATCAATACATGGTGGACATGCGAAAAAAAAGGGGGTATTCCACCAGGGATCAACAACATTAAACAAAGAACAAAGAACATTACAGCACAGGAACAGACCCTTCGGCTTTCTAAGCCTGTGCTGATCCAAATCCTCCATCTAAACCTACCACCTATTTGCGAAGGATCTGTATCCCTTTGTTCACTGTCCATTTATGTATCTGTCTAGATACATCTTAAGTAGCACCGTTGCTGGCAGTCCATTCCAGGCACCCACCACCCTCTGTGGGAATAACTTTCTACATATATCTTCCCTAAACTTTTCCCCTCTCACTTTGAACTCGTGACCACTAGTAACTGAGTCCTCCACTCTAGAAAAAAGTTTCTTGCTATCCATCCTGTCTATACTTCTCATGATTTTGTAGTCCTTAATCAGGTCCTCCTTCAATCCCATTCTTTCCATTGAAAATAATCCTAATCTACTCAACTTCTCCTCATAGCTAGCACCTTCCAGACCAGGAAACATCCTGGTGAACCTCCTCTGCACCCTCTCCAAAGCATCCATATACTTTTGGTAATGTGGCAACCAGAACTGTATGCAGTATTCCAAATGTTGTTGAACCAAAGTCCTATACAACTGTAACATGACCTGCCAACTCTTGTACTCAATACCCCATCTGATGAAGGAAAGCAAGCCGTGTGCCTTCTTGACCACTTTGCTGACCTGCATTGCCACCTTCAGGGAACAATGGGCCTGAACACCCAGATGTCTCTGTACACCAATTTTCCCCAGGACTTTTCCATTTACTGTATAATGTGCTCTTGAATTGGATCTTCCAAAATGCATCACCTCGCATTTGTCCGGATTGAACTCCGTCTGCTATTGCTATGCCCAACTCTCCAAATTATCTATATTCTGTGGTATTCTCTGACAGTCCCCTTCACTATCTGCTACTCTACCAATCTTAGTGTCATCTGCAAGCTTGCTAATGAGGCAACCTACACCTTCCTCCAAATCATTTATGTATATCACAAATAGTGGTCCCAGCATGGATCCTTGTAGAACAGCATTGATCACAAATCTCCATTTTGACAAACTCCCTCCCACTACTGCTCTCTGTGTCCTGTTGACCAACTAGTTCTCTATCCATCTAGTTAGAACACCCTGGACTCCATGTGATTTCACCTTCTTCATTAGCCTACCACGTGGAACCTTATCAAACCTTACTAAAGTCCATCTATATGACATCTACATCTCTTCCCTTATCAATCAACTGTCACCTCTTCAAATAATTCTATTAAGTTTGTAAGACATGACTTTCTCTGCACAAAGCCATGCTTCCTATCACTGAAAAGCCCATTTTCTTCCAAATGTAAATAGATCCTATCCCTCAGTATCTTCTCCAGTAGCTTCTCTATCACTGACATCAGGGTCACAGGTCTGTAATTACCTAGGTTATCTCTGTTACCTCCCTTAAACAAGAGGACAACATTAGCAATTCTCCAGTGCTCTAGGACCTCACCCATGTTCAAGAATGCTGCAAAGATATCTGTTAAAGCCCCAACTATTTCTTCTCTTGCTTCCCTCGGTAACCTGGGAGAGATCCCACCCTGACCTGGGGACTTGTCCACCTTAATGTCTTTTGGAATATCCAACACTTCCTACCTCCTGTGCCAACTTGACTCAGAGTAGTCAAAGATCTGTCCCTAGCCTCAACATTGGGACTGTTTCAAATTCTGTAAGAAATCGAATCTAACCTAATCCGCCACGTCCCTCTCCTCAAGTACTCATTAAGAACCTCACCCATTTTCTCTGACTGCATGCATATCTTTCCTCTTTTGTCCTTGAGTGGGGCAACACTTTACCTAGTTACCGTCTTGCTCCTTATGTATGAATAAAAGGCTTTGGGGTTTTCCTTAACCCTGCTCGCTAAGGATATCTCATGACCTTTCTCAGCTATCTTAATTCCTTGTTTCAGATTGGGCCTGTATTCCCGATATTCTTCCAAAGTTTTGTCTGTCTTCAGTCACCTAGACCTTAGTACGCATTGTTTTTCCTCTTAGCTAGACTCACAATTTCACCTGTCAGCCATGGTTCCCTAATCTTGCCATTTCTATCCCTCATTTTCACAGGAACATATCTCCTGAACTCTAATCAACCTCGCTTTAAAAGCCTCCCATGTATCGAATGTGGATTTCCCTTCAGCTGCTCCCAATCTACATTCCCCAGCTCCTGTTGAATTTTGGTATAGTTGGCCTTTCCCCAATTTAGCACTCTTCCTTTAGGACCACTCTCATCTTTGTCCATGAGTATTCTATAATTTATGGAACTGTGATCACTATTCCCAAAGTAATCCCATACTGAAACTTCAACCACCTGGCTGGGCTCATTCCCCAACACCAGGTCCAGTATGATCCCTCCCAAGTTGGACTATTTACACACTGCTCTGGAAAACACTCCTGGATGCTCCTTACAAATTCCATACTATTCAGACCTCTGACAGTAAGTGAATCCCAGTCAATGTTGGGAAAATTAAAATCTCCTATCAGCACCACCCTGTTGCTCCTATATCTTTCCATAATCTGTTTGCATATTTGTATCTCACTATTGGGAGGCCTGTAGTACAGCCCCAACATTGTTACTGCACTATTTCTGAGCTCTGCCCATATTGCCTCACTGTTCGAGTTCTCCATAGTGCCTTCCTTC
Organism: Chiloscyllium punctatum; assembly: GCF_047496795.1. Classification (NCBI taxonomy): domain Eukaryota; kingdom Metazoa; phylum Chordata; class Chondrichthyes; order Orectolobiformes; family Hemiscylliidae; genus Chiloscyllium; species Chiloscyllium punctatum. The sequence continues at coordinate 64,748,646 of NC_092758.1, read as the reverse complement.
AGTGCAGCTGTGATATCTTCTTTGACTAGTAATGCAACTCCTCCATCCCTTTTACCTCCCTCTCTATCCAGCCTTTAACATCTATATCCAGGAATATTTAGTTGCCAATCATGCCCTTCCCTCAACCAAGTCTCAGTAATATCAGAAACATCTACTCCCAGGTACTAATCCAAGCCTTAAGCTCATCTACCTTACTTACTACACTTCTTGCATTAAAACAAATGCACCTCAGACCACCAGTCCCTTTGAGTTTATCATCTGCTCCCTGCCTATTCTTCCCCTGACTTCATTATGTAGTTCCTTACAACCTTTCGTTACTATCTCCCTCCTGTCCACTAACCTCCTCATTTAGTTCCTATCATCCTGCCACATTCGTTTAAACCGTCTCCAACAGCATTTGGAAACGCATCCCCTAGGACATTAGTTCTAGCCCAGCCCAGGTGTAGACCATCCAATTTGCAATAGTCCCACTTCCCACAGAACCGGTTCCAATGTCCCAAAAATCTGAAGCCCTCCCTCCTGCACCATCTCTCAAGCCACATGTTCATCCTGCCTATTCTATCAATCCTACTCTGACTAGCACTTGGCACTGGTAGCAATCCTGAGATTACTACCTCTGATGTCCTACTTTTTAACATGGTTCCTAATTCCCTAAGTTCTTCTTGTAGGGCCTCATCCTGTTTTTTACCTATATCATTGGTGCCTACATGCACCATAACCACTGGCTATTCACCCTCCCCCTCGAGAATGTTCTGTAGTTGATCTGAGACATCTGGTGCCATGAACTTGACTACTGTTGCCTTCCCTGATGAACTATCTCCCCCAACAGTATACAAAATACAGTATACCTGTTTTGGAGGGAGATGACCGAAGTGGACACCCCCACTGCCTTGTCGCTCTTTCTCTGCCTTTTGGTAACCCATTCCCTTTCTCCCTCAGCAATCCTCATCTGCGGTGTAACCAATTCACGAAATCTGCTGTCCATGACTCCCTCAGCATCACGTATGCTCTAAAGTGAGTCCATCCACAGCTCCACCGCCATCATGCGGTCTAACAAGAGCTGCAACTGGACAAACTTTTTGTACGTGAAGGAGTCAGGGACATCAGCTATGTCCCTGAGCTCTCACATTGAGTTGTTGGGGTGCAGCATGTCTCACCGTTTGGTGAAGCGGCAGAAAATGCTAACACTTTCTTTTGTTAGAGCTAAGAACCTATTTACCTCATTGTATTCCCAATATTGATCATTGCCAGCAAAAGCCCTGTGCTGTGCTGCTGGTAGGATGGTGGTCACTGTGGCTGCCTTCTTAAGGAAGTGAAGATGGATGCAGTAGGACCAGGACTGACAACAAGACCGGTTGCTATTGAGACAGAGGAGCAAACCGAGGAGCAGCAACAGGTCATTGTGGAGGATGAGATATATCTACCTCAGGGAATGGTCACAGTAACAGGACCCCTCATAATGCATGGGTTGGGCAGGAGGAGCAGAGAATTTCATCCCCGACTCCATTTCCTGGGGGATTATGCAATGCCGATGCATGCCCCGTGTTCTTGGGATGTCATCACAGAACTATAGAGAGAGTGAGACATGAGGGCTGCAGCACATGAGATTCTGGTCTTTTGGTTGTTATCTGATGAATGGTAGGTTGTTCTGGGTACTAGTGTTTGGTCTAATGGAAATAGAACATTAGGGATATGATAGGTGAAGTAGCAAGTTAATGACGTGATGAGACGTTTCAGAGGATCTCAGGTGAGAATCCCTCAAAAAATCTCAACGCACCTTGCACTTACTCAAAAATTGTCAGATTCAGCCCAATATTAAAATGCTATTTTGATCTTAGAATCACATTGGGTCTGTGTGTAACAATACAAATTAACACACAACAGAAGAGCAGAACTGAACCATTCATTTCACAATTCTGGATTAGTCGTGCTGGAAGAGCACAGCAGTTCAGGCAGCATCCAAGGAGCAGCAAAATCAACGTTTTGAGCAAAAGTCCTTCATTCCTGATGAAGGGCTTTTGCCCGAAACGTCAATTTCGCTGCTCCTTGGATGCTGCCTGAACTGCTGTGCTCTTCCAGCACCACTAATCCAGAATCTGGTTTCCAGCATCTGCAGTCATTGTTTTTACCTCATTCATTCCACAAGCCTGCATCACCACTTAATAGGATCATGACTGAGCTTTTTGTGTTTCGGATTTCATATTCCCATCTATTTTTGATAACTGTCAAGTCTCCTGTCCAAGAAGAATCTATCCACCTTCGTCAATAATCTTGCCTCCACTGCCTTCTGAGGTGCAGAGTTCTAAAGTCACTTAGCCCACTGAGAGAAAAAAAAATCTCTTCTTTCGATATCCAATTATTTTCGAGGAGAAGATTTTTAAAATAAGCTGTCCAATGGCAGTAAAGCCTGACACTCTCTCAGCATCATTTTGCCTCAATCAAAACTCATTTTATGTTGTTATGGAAAGATTTCGAAGGTGTAATGGACTATCCAGTCTTTATTTACATTTTTAAATGAAGAATGCATACATACAGGTGAGAGCTTAGTGACAAAACAAAATAGGTGATTACAAAAAGTTTCTGGTGAAGTGACTATCAACATGCTTATTTGGTTCTACACAAACTTTCATAATTATACCAGCATTATTCACTTGTGTATTGTCAGTAGTGAATGTCTGGCAATTTATAGCATCAGCTGTTTCACATTTAGAGACCATGCCGAGTCTGGCCATTATCCAGAGACTCTTTGGGGGATGCTGGAAGTTACTTTTGAACATCATATCGCATACTAATTAGAAAGTTCTGTGCATCACTCATACACTTCCAATGTTGTAAATACTTGCTAAAAATAGGATTGCACTCCAAATTCTTTAATTTGTGGAAAGAATGAGGAAAGTAACTTTTGATTAAATAAATTAATGCAAATTCTTTTCCATTCCTATTCTGTGTTTTTAATGGACAGAATTCCCTCTATTTCTGGGAGGTTTCTATTCTCCATGATTTACCACTGATTAAAACAGCTAAAACCCTCTGCTGCTTGCAAAATTTCACCAGTCTTTGGGAAAATCTACTCAAACCAGTCATGTTTTATGTATTGAAACTGGATGGCATGGATATTGTATCGACCTATCAGTTTGTCTTCATTCACTGTTTTTGATTAGATGAAAGCAGGCTTCAGACATTAGTCCTTGGTGCATTAGTTAAACATTAAAGCATTCCAAAAATAATCCAGCACAGCATTATTTTTAAATTCATACTAACACTTAAATCCTTGGGGGCAAAAAAGGTGGTGTAGGCACCATGATGAACATTCATTTGAGTCTGTTGATTGCAATGCAGACAGCTTCCCAATGTTAGGCCACTTGCTCATTTGCATAATTTCACCTTGGTGCCAGTGCAGACTATGGTATTCATTTGCTGGACATCTAAGCACAGGGCCTTCTATCACGTGCCATTTATTAAGATAGAAGTGCATTGTGACTGGAACAGGTGCTGACGGTTCCGCAGAAAGTGACAATAATTTGGGGAGAAATATTGAAGAATGGCACAATGTGGCTGAAATGAAGATATGGGCTTTTCAAGTTCTTCACCAAAAACCTTGATGGATAAGGTAGAAATGAAGAGACAGTCATCATATCCACAGGAAACAAGGGTGTCCTTCACATACACACTCAGAATTGATTACAGATATACTTTCTCAGGGAAATGAAGGCTAGAGGTTCACCCAGGAATTGATATCCTGTTCATTCAAGAGCAATGGCCTAGTGGTATTACCACTGGACTGTTAACCCAGAGACTGAGGTAATGTTCTAGATCTAAGCTTGAATCCTGCCATGGCAGGTAGTGAAATTTGAATTCAATCAAAAAGATCTGGAATTAAGAGTTCGAACAATGACCATGAATCCATTGTCAATTATTGGAAAACCTATCTGATTTTTTACTAATGTAATTTAGGGAAGAAAACTGCCATCCTTACCTGTGCTGGAAGAGCACAGCAGTTCAGGTAGCATCCGAGGAGCAGTAAAATCGATGTTTCGGGCAAAAGCCCTACATCAGGCTTCCAGCATCTGCAGTCATTGTTTTTACCTGCCATCCTTACCTGGCCTACATGTGACTCCAGACCCATAGTATTACGGTTGACTCTTAATTGCCCTCTGGGTAATTAGGGGTGGTAGTAAATGCTGGCCTAGCCAGAGATGTCCTTATTCTGTGAATGAATTTTTAAAAAATTCTCTCAAAACAAAATGACAGTATGCTACACATTTCTCTCGATAACTCCTCGAAAGTCTGCATTAGATCCTATAAACCATTCTTGTTAAAAGGTAATATAAGAATGACATTCAAAGCTAACATTTAAAAGGCTTCAACAGATCATTTCATATTGTGTCACATATTATTTTACAATGTTCCTGAGAAATGTCTGAGAATGTTTCATTATGTTTAAGGCACTATATAAGCCTAAGTTGTTATTGTTGATTTCTAATGTTTAGTCAAAATGCTAACTGCGTTGACTCAGAAGGATAGCTTCTAGAACAAACGTATATGGTTTATTAAGTACATTGAAACTTTATTATCCAAGATATAATATAGCAATATAATATCTGCTTTATAATTGAAAATGCACAACAATTTTTCAAATTCTCATATCTATTTTCAAAATGTTTGGCACAGTTTTGCTCACTTTGAAATCTCATATGAATAATAAATGTATAAAATTGCTTTATAAAACTAAAAACAATCAGAAGGTAATCTTCAGGAAAGTACTTTTCATTCCCATTTGAAGAAAAATAGCTCAGCACAGAAATATCACATTTCACAGCAAAGGAAAGAAAGGTACAGCTATTTATTAAAAATAACACATTTCGTTTACGTTGTATTTTATTGTTGTTAAAATCCTTATGCTTGTTTTCAAGTGTCCTTCACAACCTCTGTTACCTCTTCTAGTTCTGCAACCCTCAGGGATCTAAACAGCTCCAATTCTAGTCTCTTGTGTATTCCTGATTTTCTTCACACCAGCATTTCTGGCATGCTGCTGTGGCCTAATGCTCTACGGTTTCCTGTTGCTAAACATCTCCAATTCTCTTCCCTCTTTTAAGAAGCTTGTTAAAACCTGTATAAAATCTTAGACTTTTGGTCATCTCTCTTATTATCAGCTACGAAGGTTGTTTGGTAATACTGTTATGTTTGGAATGTTTCACTGAAGAAAAGACTCTATAAATACAAATTATTGTTGTTTAGATTAGATTCCCTACAGTGTGGAAACAGGCCCTTCAGCCCAAAAATCCACACCGACCGTCCAAAGAGTAACCCACCCAGACTCATTTCCCACGATTGATGCACCTACTACGGGCAATTTTAGCATGGCCAATTCACCTGACCTGCACGTCTTTTGGAATGTGGAGGAAACCAGAGCACCCAGATGAAACCCACACAGACAAGGGGAGGATATGCAAACTCCACACAGACTGTCATCTGAGGCTGGAATCGAACCCAAGTCCCTGGCACTATGAGGCAGCAGTGCTAACCGCTGAGCTACCATACCACCCCTGATGTGTATGAGATTGTGTGTACAAAATTCCTTCATTTAAAGCAATTTTTATTCAGTATCCCCACTTAATGTGAGATAAGTTAGATTTTCATTGTGAATTAGTAAACCGATGGCCTAAAAATTAGACCTTGGCTGAAAATTGACATACATGAGACCATTTTAAATTGATGCTAATGGTTCTAGTGTCCCCTATGCAGTTTGATGTTGCATTTTGTTTAACAAAACTGCTGTGGAATATTTGAGATGTTTTACTCTTCTGAAGTCAATATATAAATAGTGAGGGGCAGGAAATTGACTGTGACTGAAGCTGCTTGAAGACATCAGCTAGCATTTAACTGGATACTTTGACAACACCTCCTAGAAAGTAAGACAGAGTAACTGGAAGGAGAGAGAGAGATTAGTGATATTGTGTAAAGACAACAATCTCTCCCTCAATGTCAGCAAAATGAAGGAGCTTGATTGACTTCAGAAAGTGGAGGACAAGCCTCTATCTGTATCAATGGTGTTGAGATGGAAGAGGTCGAGATCCTCAAGTTCCTAACACCACATATCAACAATGATATATCTTGGTTCAACCACGTTGACACTATAGTTCAGGAAGCATACAAGAGCCTTTACTTCCTCAGAAGGCTTAGGAAATTCAGCTTGGTATGGCAGCTGCCCAGCCCAAGGCTACAAGAAATTACAATGAGTTGTTAACGCAGCCCAATCCATTATGAAAACCAGCCTTCCTTCCTTCCGTCCACACTTCTCACTGCATTAAGAAAGCAACCAACAAAATCAGAGACCCCTCCCACCCTGGTTTTACTCTCTTGCAACCTTATCTATCGGGCAGAAGATATAAAAGTTTGAAAATGTGTACCAGCAGATTTAAGGACAGCTTCTTCCTCATTGTTATCAGATTTCTGAATGGACATAGAGTCATAGAGATGTACAGCATGAAACCACACCCTTCGGTCCAACTTGTCCATTCCGACCAGATATCCCAACCCAACCTAGTCGCACTTGCCAGCACCTGGCCCATAGCCCTCCAAACAATTCCTATTCATATACCCATCCAGATGCCTTTTAAATACTGTAATTGTACTAGCCTCCACCACTTCCTTTGGCAGCTCATTCCATACATCTCATCTATTAGAAGTGATCTTTTATTCTGCACCTTCTCTGTAGATGTAACACTACATTTTGCCTTTTGCTCCATTGCCGGAATGTACTTATGTAATGTGAGTTACCTGGTTAGCATACAAAATAATACTTCTCACTGTATCTCAGTGCATATAGCAATAATAAATCAAATCAAGTTTAATTAAAATCAAATCAAAAAGACAGTAGGCACATGGAAACATCAACTCTTTTCTCCTTCAATTCACACATAATCCAAAATTATATTATCATGTACGGTTCCTGCACTGTCACTTGTTTTAAATTACAAACTGCAAAATGTATTTCAGAGCATGGAAAGACTAAGATATTGGTTTAATTATTGGAGAACACTGTGGCCCTAATGTATAATGTATCTTTATTTTCATCAGTGAGATAGAGCAGCATAGTCTCTGCTTGTTTTTCTTGCTTCGGAGATGCCGATGTTGGATTGGGGTGTACAAAGTTAAAAATCACACAACACCAGGTTATAGGACTATAACCTGGTGTTGTGTGATTTTTAACTTTTTACACCCCAGTCCAACACCGGCATCTCCGAATCATGACTACTATCGACACCACTAACCGCCAGCTTAAAGTGGAGAGGATCTCCAAGAAGATTGCACATATCGACACAGACATCAAGTTTCTGTGGACTATAACCTGGTGTCGTGTGATTTTTAACTTTGTTTTTCTTGCGGCTACTTTGCAAACCAGTTAGCTTGGGTAGCTTGTGAAGACATTAAGGATTTAATTAGATGAGTCATAAACTGAAATTAAGACAAAAGGTTAAAACCAGCTGGAATGAACAAGTGACCACAGATGGAAAATTGGACATTCTAAATTGTCTCACAGCTGGAGAAAATGGACCCGACAGAAAAGAGTTGACCTGCTGCGCTTTTCCAGCAACACATTTTCAGCTCTGATCTCCAGGATCTGCAGTCCTCACGTTCTCCCCGACAGAAAATCAGCCCAACTAAATAGCAGCCAGGAGCTATCAGCTGCAGAGAACAGTACAAGTCAAGGTTGAAGAGGTCACATAATTTCGAGGGGAGCCAGTTACAGCCACTTAAGGGTGTATATTGGAGGAGCAACAATCAGACTTCTGGTACCATAACATCCAGCCAATGCCTGAGGACATGCACTTTGCATGTTCCTGGCAAAGCAACAAAGGCTACAGAACATTCAGAAAGGTCTGGAGTGATGGTGGAGGATAAAAACAATGGAAGCCACCTGGTCAGTGAAGATTCACAGTAAGACCCGTGGCAAACATTTGTGGAGCAACTCTAAAAGATCCAGGAGAAGACCTGTGAAACCCACCTTCATGGAGGACAGCCAGTCCTGCATCAGAGAAGAAGGAGATTTCAATGCCAAGCTCAAACATGTGGATCACTGCTGGTGATATTCTTTCTCAGACAGATGGAGCTAGATGCAGAGTAAATATTACGGGAATCTGGGGAATGAACACATTATTTTTTTTTAATAAGGAAAGTTTTGACATAAATTGATTTGAACTGCAAACTGAATTCAGTTTGTTTTTGTCTGCTGACAATAGCACTTGGGTAGAGAGTTTTTAATCCATAAACTGGGTAAAGAATCCAAAGCACAGTCAACAATACATGAAACAATGATGATGGATATGAGAATTTTAGCTTTTCCATGCCATAACATTGTCCCCAAGTAAAACTTCCACTATTGTTCCCCTGAGGTTTGGCAGCAGCTGTGTCAAGGAAGCACTGAGAAAATGCAATATCTCTGATTACTTACTGCCGTTATTGAGGTGACCACAAATGGATTGTTGGATCCACAAGATCAGTGGGAAAATGGGTTTTTCTCTTTGCAGGCCTATATTCTCAGAGAACTGACAAGGCAGAGAATTACAAAATGAAGGCACTGACAAAATCAAGTTATGGCAAAAATCCATGAGCAACAAACTCAATAAGCACTAAGTATTTAACTTATTTAACCCAATGACTTGCAGTAAATGAAAAATAACCTTTTTGACTGATATTTTTAGTCAACTCCAAACATGGGCTTCTGTTCAAGATAGATACAGAAAAGTTATTTAAGAATAAAATAAAGCCAGTTGATTGCAACACAGTCTGCCAACTTAGTGTTGCCTGCTTATTTAAATTTTGGAAGAACAAATAAGAATGCGGAATACAGGGTTAATGGTAGGGTTCTTAGTCAGGTGGAGGAACAGAGGGATCTTGGGGTCTATGTACATAGATCTTTGAAGGTTGCCACTCAGGTGGATAGAGTTTGTAAGAAGGCCTATGGAGTATTATCGTTCATTAGCAGAGGGATTGAATTCAAGAGTCGTGAAGTGATGTTGCAGCTGTACAGGACTTTGGTTAGGCCACAGTTGGAGTACTGTGTGCAGTTCTGGTCGCCTCACTTTAGGAAAGATGTGGAAGCTTTGGAGAGGGTGCAGAGAAGATTTACCAGGATGTTGCCTGGAATGGAGAGTAGGTCGTACGAGGATAGGTTGAGAGTTCTCGGCCTTTTCTCGTTGGAACGGCGAAGGATGAGGGGTGACTTGATAGAGGTTTATAAGATGATCAGAGGAATAGATAGAGTAGACAGTCAGAAACTTTTTCCCTGGGTACAACAGAGTGTTACAAGGGGACATAAATTTAAGTGAAGGGTGGAAGGTATAGGGGAGATGTCAGGGGTGGGTTCTTTACCCAGAGAGTGGTGGGGGCATGGAATGCGCTGCCCGTGGGAGTGGTAGAGTCAGAATCATTGGCGACCTTTAAGCGGCATTTGGATAGGTACATGGATGGGTGCTTAATCTAGGTTAGAAGTTCGGCACAACATCGTGGGCCGAAGGGCCTGTTCTGTGCTGTATTGTTCTATGTTCTATGTTCTATGTTCTAAATGATTTCTAAGTCCAGCTAGTACTAATCACATTATAAGTTGACTGGAGATATTAGCAGAGGCCAGTATTTGAGAGACTGTTTCCTCTTGTATTTAGCCTGCACTACTTAAAGTTACTTTGCATGTATTAAAGTGGAGGTGACTGAGGCTGGAACAGGTATTGGGAGTCATGGGTGAGCAAAATCTGTTTTGCAAAGGAATGAGGAACGATGTAACAGAGAAATGAATGATTCTAAAGTTCTCAGTACTGGTTTAATTATTGGAGAACACTGTGGCCCTAATGTAAATTGTATCTTTATTTTCATCAGTGAGATAGAGCAGCATTGAGATCTGCTTGCTTCTCTTGCAGTTACTTTGCAAACCAGTTATTTTGCAAAGACATCAAGGATTTAATTAGATGAGTCATAAACTGGAATTAAAATTAAAGGTTAAAACCAGCTGGAATGAATAATTGACCACTGGTTGAAAATTGAACATTTTAAATTGTCCCACAGATGGAGAAAGTGAACCCAACAGAAAATCAGCTCAACTAAATAACAGCCAGCAGCTATTGGCTGCACAGAACAGTGGAAGTCAAGGTCAAAGATGTCACAAAATTTCAAGGGGAGTCAGTTACAACCAACTTGAGGGTGTATATTGGAGGGGTATTAATTAAGTAACATCCAGCCAATGCCTGAGAACATGTACTTTGCATCTCTTTGGCAAAGAAACAAAGGCTACAGAACATTCAGGAAAGAAGTACATTAGGTCAATGGCAGCAGAATCAGGAAGGCATGATAGTCAATGTCAAGAGACCAGGTGACCATGTTGCAAGGAGTTCAGTGACCTCACATGATTATTCAAGGTCAATGAATTCATCTTCACATGCTATAACTTATCAACAGTGCTATCAGCCTGAGCTACTGCTCAAAGTACCACACACTTATCACTCAATAATCAACTACTGACAATCTCCAATAACACCTGACATTAAAATTCTTCACTTTTTGCTCACAATCTTTGCACGTATGTGTGGAAGCATTATACACACCTTATAACTTGCAGGCACTACCTATTAAGTTACCATTACAGCTATATCATACAAATCAATTGCATGACACTTAATAGCACGCTTGTTTTTTATTTACAGGACAAACTGATACAATCGCTCAAACAGCAGAAACGAAGAAGCTGAGGTGAGAGTGAGAGTGGGAGTGAGTGAATGGGAAGGGATAGACATGTTTAAATGATGGATATCGAGGAGCATGGAGGAGTTCAGTACTGATTTGACACTCGTGGCACACAAAGACAGGATTTGGATTCCATCCTTTTCAGTGTGAAATTGACGACCACCTGCAGGAGTTCACTCAAATGGGAAGCAGTGTCTGATGACCAATGTTGCAGTTTCTGTTCCAACAGAAGTAACAGAAATCTGCTGCCTGAGTGCTGCAGGGGAAGTTCAGGCTGTATTACTCAAGGTCAGCTTGCAACCCTCCTACCTCAAACTGTTATCTTCATGGCTGTGGATTGTAAAGTTCAAAGGGGTTTGCAAGGCATCAAAGAAATCCAGCAATCTAGAACTGCTGAGGCATCAAATGATGATGGTTCCATGGACCATGAAGCAGCTTTCACCTTTCACAAAGACAGAATTCAGCTTGCCACCACTGGCACTCCACCAATACTTTGACTGTTGTCTATCAGATCGTCAGCATAAACTGATGCTGCCCATGCCATCAGGGTACCAGCTGAGGCAAGAGCTTTGAAGCCCAAAGCAGCACAAGAAGATTATTCAAGGCCATTTGCAGTCTCCGCCACTGAAAGTCATTAGCTGTGGTATAGCTGCTGGTGTAACTTAGAACAGGTAAAGTCTCAAAGATGAAAAACACTAACCTGTCATTTCTATGTAATAAGGTATGAATACATTTTTAAATTGCTTTAAAATATTTATTTTGAGGTGGATGTGATTATTGTCTTGTCTCAAAGATAAGCAACAGAGACAAGTTAAGGGATAGAACTTGTTTTATTTTCATTCATGGTTATTGATGGTAATCTAACTTTTATTGTTCACTCAAATTGACCTTAAGAAGGTGGTGAAGGGCTATTTGTTGAATTACTGCAGTGCAGTTGGTGTTGGTCAGCCATAATGCTATTTGGAACGAAGTTTCAGGATATAGATCCTGTGACAGAGAAGGAACAGCAATAACTCAGGATGGTATATGGTTTGGAGAGGGACATGACTGAAAACTTCTTGTGGTTGACACAAAGCTAGTTCCTTTTTTTCTAAACGCTGTTCCTTGGCTCAAGGATACCTTATCCTTGATTTTTTTTAGAGGGTTAATAAACCTGACCAGGCTCCGATCAATCTAGTTTGATCCAGAGATGAAAAGGATTTTGAGAGGCCTTTTGTTTATATATAAACAGATGAGACTTCAGGCCAAAGTGGTCATATGTTAGAAGTGACCTGTATAATGAAAGGGGAGTGGTCAGCTGTCTCGCTGAGCAGTTTAATTTAGTCCTGAACTGGTGAGGAGCTCAACAGTGAGCTGTGTGGAAACTCTCTCTCTCTTTCTGCCCTTCAACTTCAATCTGTAAGCATGTGTTCCATTTATACTGGGTTTTAAAGGGAGTTTTCTTATTGGGACTGAGTTCTCTAGGGTTTTTTATTCTGTTCTTCATGTTTCATTGTGTAATTTTGTGATTAAATTTTTTAATCTGTTTTAAACCTGGTAGTCAACCTTGCTAACTTAATCCAGATAATTTTCATTGCACATGTATCGAAACAAATTGCAAAGTTATGGTCTGGGCTGCCTGTTTAAGAATGTTTTGAGTGGTCTGGCCTAGTCCATAACATGGTGATGTTACAATACTGAGCTGATTGACCTCCAACAACTATATCCATTTTCCTTTGTGCTAGCCATGACTCCAACCCATTGAGAACTTTCCTCTTTGCAACCACTAATTTCAATTTTGCTCAGGCTCCCTGATGTCACAATTAGTCAACTACTGCTTGGATGTTGAGAGCACCTCACCTCTGGAATTTAGCTGTTTTGTCTTTGTTTGGACCAAGACTATTTTCAGGTCAGGACAGCTTTAACAGAGACACGGCACTTTAGTGGTGGTGAGGGGACTGAGTTTGTCTTTGCTGGCGTTATACTTTAATAAGCTCTTCAAAGGGCTTGACTCAATTTTCTTCTATCTTCCTTCTCTTCCCTTTTCTCCTTCTCAATCAACTCCACCAAATCATAAACCTCTCTTTCAACAGTTCATCCTGTAGCTGATGAAAAAGATTATCTCCTCATGATGGTTGTACAGCATGAAGCAGATCATGAAACATACGCTCTCAAATAATGCAAGATTCCTCCAAAGTGGGCATGCCATCAGAAGAATTGCTTCAGAAAGTCAATGATCCAATGTTTTTTGCAGCAGCATGGCTTTCTTGTATACTCGCTAAGCAGACAGATGTGGGATGCATATTAAAGTCATCAACTAGGTGGTCATCATCAGTTGTCACTAGTTGCTCAATAGTCACTCTTAGCTGTATGATTCAAATGCGCATGGCACAATTGATTACCACAGATGGAAAGCATGTGACTGCTGTCAGTTATACAGGCAAGAGGATTTGCTGTGTGTGATTGGACTTTGAAAGAGTGCAATCTCTTTGAGTCTCACTATAAGCCAAGGCTGTCTTGGGTTGGCTAAAAAAAGTGATTTTCATGCAGCCAGTGGAATCTGCATTATGGACAAGTATGGAATCCTATAGAAACCATGCGCTTACTTCACGGCTGCTCTCTGGCAAGGCAGCTCAAATGTTGCCAGTTCTATTTAAGTAGGCAGGCTCAATGACCTCCTTAATGCAACAGTAAATAGAAAAATGCTGAGAAAAATCCAAGTGCGTAAGTGTTTATAGCCTGGTCACCTGCATAGCCACAGGTAATGCTATTCTTTCCCTGTTCTGAAGATGCAATTGTGGCAACAAATAGAACAAAGAACAAAGAAAATTACAGAACAGGAACAGGCCCTTCGGCCCTCCAATCCTGTGCTGATCCAGATCCTCCAACTAAACCTGTCGTCTATTTTCTAAGGGTCCGTATCCCTTTGCTCCCTGCCCATTCATGTATCTGTCTGGATACATCTTAAAAGACGCTATCATGCCCAACTCTACCACCTCCCCTGGCAACATGTTCCAGGCACCCATCACCCTCTGCATAAAGAACTTTCCTAAACATTTCTCAGCTCACTTTGAACTCGAGCCCCTAGTAATTGTGTCCTCCACTCTGGGAAAAAAAGCTTCCTGCTATCCACCCTGTCTATATGATTAGATTAGATTACTTGCAGTGTGGAAACAGGCCCTTCGGCTCAACAAGTCCACACCAACCCTCCAGACCCATTCCCCTACACCTAACACTATGGGCAATTTAGCATGGCCAATTCACCTAACCTGCACATCTTTGTATTGGGGGAGGAAACCCATGCAGACACAGGAAGAATGTGCAAACTCCACACAGACAGTTGCCTGAGGCAGGAATTGAACCCAGGTCTCTGGCACTGTGAGGCAGCAGTGCTAACCACTGTGCCACTATGCTGCCTATCTCTCATGATTTTGTGGACCTCAATCAGGTCCCCCTCAACCTCGGAATTTCTAATGAAAATAATCCTAGTCTACTTAACCTCTCTTCATAGGTAGCGCTCTCCATACCAGCCATCATCCTCGTGAACCTCCTCTGCATCATCGGTGGTGACCAGAACTGCATGCAATATTCCAAATGTGGCCGACCCAAAGTCTTATAAAACTGCAACATGACCTGGCAACTCTTGTACTCAATATCCCATCTGATGAAGGAAAGCATGCTGTATGCCATCTTGACCACTCTATTGACCTGCATTGTCTCCTTCAGGGAACAATGGAAGTGAACATCCAGATCTCTCTGTACATCAATTTTACCCAGGACTTTTCTATTTACTGTATACTTTGTTCTTGAATTCGATCTTCCAAAATGCAATAGAAAACATCTGTGAGAAAATCCTTTTCTGCCCAGGAATTTCAGTGAGCAATGTTGTCTCTTGCAGAGAGTTATATACTAGACCTATGCTTTCTCCTTCTTCCAGTATTTTGTACAACTCTGCATAGCCTCTATTTAATTTTCAAGACTATATTAGAGTCAATGTCTAACATCCATGTCTGGGAGCAATTGGTTTTTGCAGAAGTATTGAAATCAGCAAGCATTTCCACATCATCTGTCACATGTTCTCTGTAAACCAAAGATGTATAGATGAGGTCAATTGGCCGTGTTAAATTGCCTCATTGTATTTAGGAATGTGCAGGTTTGGTGTATCAATGATGGTAAATGTAGGGTTATGGATAAAGGGTGAGGGACTGTGTCTGGATCGGATGCTCTACAGAGTGTTGGTCCATGGCCCAAATGGCCACTTTCTGCATCTGAGTGATTCTATAATTCTATGATTCTAGAACTGTGCAACTTGAGAAAATTACAGCAGCAATTGCTTACTGAATCTTGACAAAAATTGAGAAAAAGATGAACGAATAATTAAGTTGATGATTCCATTAAATCGAGCTAATGGGGGATCCATGCAGCTTTTGAATATACATTCAACCGTGCTAAGTTAAAAGAAGCATTGGTTGGATTGTTCAGTTCCTTGGGTGGCACGGTGGCACAGTGGTTAGCACTGCTGCCTCACAGCGCCAGAGACCTGGGTTCAATTCCTGCCTCAGGCGACTGACTGTGTGGAGTTTGCACATTCTCCCCGTGTCTGCGTGGGTTTCCTCCGGGTGATCCGGTTTCCTCCCACAGTCCAAAGATGTGCAGGTCAAGTGAATTGGCCATGCTAAATTGCCCGTAGTGTTCGGTAAGGGGTAGATGTAGGGGTATGGGTGGGTTGCGCTTCGGCGGGGCGGTGTGGACTTGTTGGGCCGAAGGGCCTGTTTCCACACTGTAAGTAATCTAATCTAATCTAATCTAAATCGTACCATTGGCGTCAATCAGTTGACAGCATGATCTACCTACTGTATACACATCCTACATCAATTCAATGGCCATATGAACTAATATGCCATTAGTGCTACATTTGTCACAAACACAATTTTTGCAGTTCTGTGGAATCCGTGAACACTTGGAGGAGACATAAACTAATTAATGAAGAGTTTGGTTCCTCAGGTTACCCACTTCATGCACATTCAAAAATGGTCATTTGAAACAGTTTCATTGGCAAACAAACTTCAGTACTGAAGAAGAGTCACACTGTATTTGAAACATCACTTCTTCTTTCTCCACAGATCTCAGCAGATCTGCTGAGTTTGTCCACTATTTTCTGTCTGTATTTCAGATATCCAGATATCTAAACATTATTTCATATTGACTGATTGGTCATAATTCCATACCGAGAGAATGCGTTTCAAGATAATTTATTCAATATTGCCCATATTTTCTCTTTCATATGTAACTTATTGCCGAGCTACACAGGCAAGTGAATACTTTTCCTATCTTAGAGAAGAAAATCAAGCTCAGACACAACAACAAAACAACTTAATGATATAAACTTTTGCCAGATTTTGTAAGAAAACCATATTCTGAAAGGTGCATAGTTTCAGCTTGGAACCAAATCTATATTGTAACTATGTCAGTGTTTTGAGTTATGTCTTCTATAGGGAGGGAATAAAACATATAGATATTAATGAGATATTGCCAAAGTCTTTGTTTTATGGTAGATCCTCACTGCAGTCACCTTGGTGAAGAAAAATCAGGTAGACTTACTACCATCATCCTCCTTTTAGCTTGGGATCTAAAGAGCCTGTGATAGATGATATCTCAATTGATAGCGATCATGACCATTGTAGAAATAATGTGCTGGAAATCAGTCCCTCTATTCCACAAGGCAGCACATTATGAAATATGATCAATTTAATCTTTAAGATGGTTAACACCTCTGCCCGAAAGTCGATTCTCCTGTTCCTTTGATGCTGCCTGACCTGCTGCGCTTTTCCAGCAACACATTTTTAAGCTCTGATCTCCAGCATCTGCAGTCCTCACTTTCTCCTTATACTTCACTATGATCACCATCTAAAGTAAAAGGAAAGCGCAAACTAAATTTAATCAATGACCAAGACATAAAAGCATACTATTATAACAAGTTTATCCTCTAACCTGGGTAAAAAAAATACTGATGCAAGATTAAATTATATGTCTTTTAAATCCTAAAGCACAAACATCCAGTCAAACAAATGAACAGATGGCTGAAACAAACAATCATTTTAGGAATGTTATTTTGGTTAAATGTCAAGTTTGTTGAGTTTTTTTGGAGGTTTGGACACCATGAGCCCAATCAAGAACTCTTGCCACATTTAACCAAAGTTTCTTTGTTAATTACCTA
This sequence comes from Chiloscyllium punctatum, assembly GCF_047496795.1. Lineage (NCBI taxonomy): Eukaryota > Metazoa > Chordata > Chondrichthyes > Orectolobiformes > Hemiscylliidae > Chiloscyllium > Chiloscyllium punctatum. Next base: position 64,731,713 of record NC_092758.1, on the reverse strand, counting down.
TACCACCCTTATGTCATCTTTATTACCCAATTTTGACCCCATCTTATCAGGTATCAATCCCAGAACAATTTGTCACTCAGCAGATAGCTACTGAAACACCAGCATCCCTTGCATCAATGCCCTCTTTGAAAGGTCACAATGTAAGTATTGGCAATCGGACATATCCCCTCATTAACAGTGTAGACATATTACCATAGCACATAGCTGATATAGCGACATTTCCTTGCATATAAAATGCCATTCTCTCATTCTATTTGCTGTTTAACCAACAGGCTGCTCTTTAACACACTCTACTCTTTGACATATGCCCTCTGAACACCGCTCAATGTCACCACTACTCTGTTGCCAATGTCCACTGTGTAGCTACATATTTGTCATTGTCTACAAGAGGAACATCACATACAGATAGGCCAGCAGACAATTTCAAACATGAACTTTTATTAAGAGCCTTGAAACCAGAACCAAATAAAAAATGCAGTTTGCCCCCATTACTTAAATCAATTTCTGGTATGACGATCAATGAGTATTTGAATTTCATGATGGCCTGCTGCATAATGCTCTCATCTACTGGAACTGGGTCTCACTTAGGTCCTGTCTGGTTTTTGGTGCCCATACAACTGAACTCTTTCATGGAGAGAATCTTCCTCCCCAAAGCTTATGTCCTTGTCCATCTTGGAAGACCGCTGTCATTCCCCCAATTCGACAGCATCCAGCATATTGTCTTGTTGACAGCTCCAATTGTGCAGACTACAACATGACAGGTTGATACACTCTGTCCAGACGATACTATTCCCAACACGAAGGCTACCCAGATCAGTCCAGGCAGCACAAATGCATCTTCAGGAAAAACTATTGTCTGCTTCACCACATCCCTGATTGACGCTTAGGAGCACTAAATCTACATTCCACATCAGTTGAGGATTGTGCAATGATGTCATAATCTATGCTCACAGTGGATAGCTTTGTCCTCCAGTAACAAGTCCTGATAAGGTACTTGGGCCTTCAAATGCATCAGGTACATGAAAGTGCTCCAGGATGATGGAGTTATGGCACTGGTAGACGCACATTCCAACAAAGGTGATCAGCGATCACCTAAGCGTTAACAGAATAGAATCCTTTTCTGTCAGTGAACTCTGAAGCATTATGATACGGCCCTTTCATTACAATGTGTGCATAGTCGATGGTACCCTGCAGCTGGGTGAAGCCAGCTTTGTACCTGAATTCTACTACCCATACTGCAACACTAACTTCACACTGGGAAACGAATAAAGGCGTGTGATCTTGAACAGATGGCATTAGTGACTGTCCAAATGCAGTAGTGGGTGCACAACTGAGAGATCTCATGAAGGCCACTGGTCGCTTCTTCAAAGAAACCAATAACATAACATTGAAAGCAGTGTCACTTTCATAGCCACAAGGAAAGGATGGACTCCAATTCCTGTAGCCCTATAAGTCTTGCTGTAGAATTCTGCACAATTTTGCCATGGTTTCCCAAGATATATGCTGCTTGCATCCTAATCACAGCATGACATCCAAGGAAATGGAGTTGTGGACAAAAACCTCTTGATCTGACACATCCTGATGGGCCTGTAACTGTGATGCCACCCTCAGTTGTTCCTTAATCCCTTTAGTAGTCTGCTGCTGCTCATTGGCTTGCCTTGTGGTCTCCTATTTCCACCTTTGCTTTGTTAGGAAAGCAGCCACAGCAACCAACAGGCCATCAGTTGTGGGGTACATCACGCTATCTGGCAATGGCTGATGTTGGGAACAGAGAATCAAAACAGATTCCTGGCTCTGCGATCAGTCAGCAGTGGCTTTCCCTGCAGATAAGAACTGAGCACACTTTTCCACACAGTGAGACAGATACACCACGATAATAATGGTCATGTCTCCATCATTAATTCAGCTTCAGCATCTGCATGTACACAAACTTGATGAAGGCTGAGTGACCAGCCTGCTACACTCTAAATCTCTTCCCATCACAAATGCACATCAACAATATTCCTTATCAGTGCATTCAGAAGAGTCCATTGTAAAGCTTGCATGACTGAAGATGAAATGGGAGTAAAGAACAAAGGTAATGGAGGGCCAGTGTAAAACAGCATAAAAATAAAATATTTAATATCCCAAAGGGTATGCAAGAACATAAAGACCTGGGTTTATATGTACACAAGTCATTCATGGTGGCAGAGCAGGTAGAGAGAATAAAGCATACAGTATTCTCAGCTTAATAAATGGGACATGGAACAAAAGGAGGTTATGATGGGCATATGTAAGACATTAAATAGATTGGTGTTGTTAAATAGATTACTTACAGTGTGGAAACAGGCCCTTCGGCCCAACAAGTCCACACCACCCCGCCGAAGCGTACCCACCCATACCCCTACATCTACATCTACCCTAACACTACGGGCAATTTAGCATGGCCAATTCACCTGACCTGCACATCTTTGGACTGTGGGAGGAAACCGGAGCACCCGGAGGAAACCCACACAGACACGGGGAGAACGTGCAAACTCCACACAGTCAGTCGCCTGAGGCGGGAATTGAACCCGGGTCTCCAGCGCTGTGAGGCAGCAGTGCTAACCACTGTGCCACCGTGCCGCCCACGATCTCATCTAAAGTACTTGTATGCAGGCTTATAGGAAAAATGTTAATACATTGGAGAGAATGCAAAAGAGGTTTATGAGAATGGTTTCAGGGATAGTTCATGAGGGAAGATTGGAGAAATTCGGACTACTTTTCTTGGAGAAGACAAGGCCTTAGCCTTCTCTTATTAGAATGGATTAAAGATTTCAAAATCATGAGGGATCAGGGCAGAATAAATAGGGATTTACTATTCCCATACACAAATAGTGTGGAGGTGCTGATGTTGAACTGGCGTGGACAAAGTAAGAAGTCAAACAACACCAAGTTAAGTCCAATAGGTTTATTTGAAATCACAAGCTGCCCCTTCATCAGGTGAAGTTGTTTGCTGGGTAAGCCCCAAGAGTCAGGGTTGGGTCCATTACCTCTTTCCAATGTTTATAAATGACTGACATGTTGTTGAAAAGGACAGAACAATAAGAAGTGCAGATGATATGAAACTTGGCAAAGTAGCAGATAGCTAGGAGTTGATTATGAAGCTTCACAGTGAGATGGACAGAATGACATTTCCAGAATTATAGCGGATAGAATTCAATATAGAGCAATGTTAAGTGTTGTTTGGGACAACTAATACAGAAAAATAGCTTATTTTAAATGGCACATTTACCCACATTTAGATAGGCAGAGTGACCTTCCTGTTCCTATATACCAGTCTTTAAAAGATGACAGTATAAGATGGTAAATAAACTTAAAGAGTATATGGGTTATTTAGACTTATAGACAGAATATGTAACAGCAAATAGATTATTTCAGAATTTACAAATCACTGGCTAGGTCTTAGTTAGGGCATGAGGATAGTTTTAGGCTCCATGTCTCAGGATAGATGTAAAAGCCTCAGAAATGACATACCACAATGTTACCAGGGATTAGACAGGTAAAAACGAGGACTGCAGATGCTGGAAACCCGAGTCTGGATTAGAGTTGAGAATGCGGTGCTAGAAAAGCACAGCAGGTCAGGCAGCATCCAAGGAACAGAAAAATCGACGTTTCGGGCATCAGGAATAGAGGCAGGAAGCCTGCAGGGTGGAGAGGGGGTGGAGGTGGGAAAAAAGTAGCACAGCGTACAATAGGTGACAATAGGTGAATGGGGATGGGGATGGAGGGGATAGGTCAGAGAGGAAGGTGGCAGAAGGTAGCAAAGAGTACAATGGGTGAATGGGGATGGGGATGAAGGTGATAGGTCAGAGAGGAGGGTGGAGTGAATAGGTGGAAAGGAAGATAGGCAGGTAGGACAGGTCATGGGGATGGTGCTGAATTGGGATAAGGTGGGGGGGAGGGGAAATGAGGAAACTGGTGAAGTCCACATTGATGCCCTGGGGTTGAAGTGTTCTGAAGCGGAAGATGAGGCGTTCTTCCTCCAGGCGTCGGGTGGTGAGGGAGAGGTGGTGGAGGAGGCCCAGGACCTGCATATCCTCGGCAGAGTGGGAGGGGGAGTTGAAATGTTGGCCACAGGGTGGAGGGGTTGATTGGTGCAGGTGTCCTGGAGATGTTCCCTAAAGCGCTCTGTGAGGAGGCGTCCAGTCTCCCCAGTGTAGTGGAGACCGCATCAGGAGCAACGGATACAATAAATGACATTGGTGGATGTGCAGGTAAAACTTTTATGGATGTGGAAGGCTCCTTTGGGGCCTTGGATGGAGGTGAAGGAGGAGGTGTGGGCGCAGGTTTTGCAATTCCTGCGGTGGTAGGGGAAGGTGCCAGGAAGGGAGGGTGGGTTTGTTGGGAGGCGTGGACCTGACCAGGTGGTCACGGAGGGAACGGTCTTTGCGGAAAGTGGAAAGGGGTGGGAAGGGAAATATATCCCTGGTGGTGGGATCTGTTTGGTAGTGGCGGAAATGTCGGCAGATGATGTGGTTTATGCAAATGTTGGTAGGGTGGAAGGTGAGGAGCAGAGGATTTCTATCCTTGTTACAGTTGGACACATCAGTAATGAGTTTAGAAAGCTAGGAGTACTTTCCTTGTAACAAAGAAGTTTAAAAGGTGACTTAATAGATAAGTTGTAGGTATTGATATGACGAAATAAAGCTCCCTCTGATGAGTGGGTCAATTACTAGTGATATTAGTCTGCAGATAGTCTATCTGAAAAGGTCATGGAAACTATTGACACAGAAAATTTTAAAATGATGTGTTTGAAAAGGAGGAATTTACAGGATTTGGAGTAAATATGGTGAGAATAACATCTTTCAGAACATATCAGAACAGATATGGATAATCTTCTTCAATGGTTTAATTTTCTATGTTCCCATAAAATTTATTTCAAATTATTTTGATAATGGAAGATGTTGTTGCTCTCATACAAATATGCACACTGAACATTTTTGTTAAGTTTAAATAGAAGCAAATAGCCAAGTTCCGGCTTATTTGATGCACATTTTCCTGTACGTTTAATGGAACAGGAACCTCACTTTGCACTGCACACTGCACAGCACTGCAAAGAAATCAGTAAACACAATAGTCATTTTATTAAGGTTGGACATACAATGACATATATTCTCGACTATTAAATTATTATTTCCAGACTGATCTCTTCAACAGCAGTACATTTTGAAATGGGCCTCCTGTTGGTGGCACACTGTCCACAGTTTTGATTATCTATCCAATTTGCAAGTAATTTCTGACACAATCAACACTGTACAGCCAAGTGCTCCATGCCTCAAAAATAATAGAATAAAAGAGTTCAATGAGTCCAGCATATGAATATCTGGTCAAAGATACTAAGCCATTGGAAAAATACAGTCCACTGTGGCTTCTGGTAAATTAAAACCAGGAATAAATATTACATTCTTATTTGAGATTTATCATACTTTAAGTGAATGTATGCTATAGTAAATAAATCAGAAAGAAAATTAGTATTTACTCCAGATGGCCTTGATGTTCTCTTACAGTCAGCCCACATTTCTACACTGGTATGGATGAGCTCCACAATCTGTATGAAGTCCGATGCCAAGTTGGATCTGGACTCACCTGTATGCTCCTTGACAATGATACCAGACTTTTTGACATGCTTGTGTGCGTACCAATCAACTTTTTCTTTTTGTCTGACTCCTCAGCAGCAGACGTTGCTCAAAGCAACTTCATCCTGTATAGAGCTTCAATCTCCTAGCCATTCTTCCTCACCTCCATAGTGTGCTGCCATATGGATCAAAATGTCTTTGACAAAACATCACTTGCCATTTTCAAGATGCTTCAAGAAAATGGATGTAACAAAGCCCAGGGTGAGTGTGGTCAGTGTTAGCTTGATGAGTGAAAAAAAAATCCACATTTGCTGAATGCTAGGACATCGAAGGAACAAATATACAAAGCAGCTAACTGCAGATCCCAGCTACATTTAAAATGCAATCATTTCATTGTCCATTGTATGTACATGCTGAGTGAGGTCGCTTAGGGTTAGATGCTGACCAAAACCAGTGGTGCTTGCAAAATGAGCCTGGTATGTCAGTGATGATGAGGTTAACAACACTGAGTTGAAAAGAGGCCAGTGCTGGCCAAAAATGATCAATTATTCATGTAATCTTTTATTTCTGCAATGCTGGACATTTTATTTCTCTATTTTCTAAGACCTTGTAAAAGAAGAAGCTGTACCTTTGTACCTAAGATGGCTCTGTAAGTGGTGACATAAACTTTTCACTGAACTCATTTGAGTATATGTGACAATAATCATAGAATCATAGAATCCCTACAGTGTGGAAACAGGCCATTGGGCCCATCAAGTCCACACTGACCCTCCAAAGAGTTTTCCACCCAGACCCACTGGCTCAGTGGTTAGCACTGCTGCCTCACAGCACCAGGGTCCCAGGTTTGATTCCCACCTGTCTGTGTGGAGTTTGCACATTCTCCCTGTGTCTGCGTGGGTTTCCTCCGGGTGCTCCGGTTTCCTCCCACAATCCAAAGATGTGCAGGTCTGGTGAATTGGCCATGCTAAATTGCCCACGGTGTTAGGTGTGTTTGTCAGGGATAAATATAGGGTAGGGGAATGGGTTTGGGTGGGTTTCTTTTCGGAGGAAAAAAACAAGTGGGTGGCACAGTGGTTAGCACTGCTGCCTCACATCGCCAGAGACCCGGGTTCAATTCCCACCTCAGGCCACTGTCTGTGGGGAGTTTGTACATTCTCCCCGTGTCTGTGTGGGTTTCCTCTGGATGCTCCGGTTTCCTCCCACAGTCCAAAAATGTGCAGGTCAGGTGAATTGGCCATGCTAAATTGCCCATTGTGTTAGGTGAAGGGGTAAATGTAGGGTAATGGGTCAGGGTGGGTAGCTCTTTGAAGGGTCGGTGTGGATTTGTTGGGCCGAAGGGCCTGTTTCCGCACTGTAAGTAATTTAATCTAATCTTACCCAATACTCTACATTTCCCCTGTCTAATGCACCTAGCTTACATCCCAGAACACTATGGGCAATTTAACATGGCCAATTCACCTAACTTGTATATATAATTATCAATTCAATTAAATTCTTCCATTGCTTCATGATCTGTCATATAAGTTTAACAATAATCTATACTGGACGCAGTGAAAAGTTGAATGAGTGTTTGATGTAGGTGTTAAAGTGGTTATCCTTGGGTTGAGGAGATTAGCTCTTGAGCCAGTTACTGAGGCCCTCTTTGTTGAGGTTAAATTCCACGCTATTGGTCTGATCTCTTGATTTTAGTGAATAATGAGACTAAGGCTTCTTACATTTATTTACATTCTTATTAGTGTCTATTTTAGGGTGAGGTTTGATTTTTTTTCTTCTTCAGACTGCCAGTTTAAAGCAGGTGAGTATATTTCTGTGGTATCAACTGTGTATATCTCCACATAAAATCTCCACTGAAAGTAAAGCTGTCAATTGGACAGGTCATCAGTGAGGGAGAACAGAGTCACATTTGATCTAGTCTTTATTGAATACCCACTACCATGGACTCTTCAGTTGCTTATGAAGGTAGATAGTAAACAGCCAAATAGGAGATTAAAAGTTTAAAAGGAATCTGTATCTGTGTATTAATATTTACACAGCATCCATAATAAGCTTTTGTAAAACTAGCAATTGGAAATAAAAAGGTATAAAGTTTTGTAAATTCTTTTCAAAGTGAACATATTTCTGCAAATTCAATAGAATTTATTGTCTTAGTCAGAAAACAAAAATATCATCTTTTCCTCAGTTTCATGTTCTTTGATTATTGAGATTGTAAATCAGCGTACATGTTACACAGTTGACACTTTGTTGTATAACACAGAGAATTGTACGAGTTGCACAGTCCTTTGGGCTTCATCTGAAAATAACAGCTCACAAATGTCAAGTATCAAAATAACATTGAATTGTTTTGCAGATTTGATTTATAGTAGAGTGTTTTTCTTATATAGAAATCTGTTGTGGTAACAATCTAGTTTAAATGGCAATCCATTTTTCAAATTACTGCAAAGATCATTTAGTTTGAAACTGGCTTCTGAGTTTGTCTTGTTTCATGCAAATAAAACTGATTCAACTGTGAAAGTGGAAGTTTTTGCTATGCGTCTTGAAATCTCCTTCTGAACTGATACAATCTTGTTGATTCTTAGACAACTGAAATTTGAGCTGAACATAAAACTATGAGTCTAGGCAGCTCTGAACAAGAGCACAGCCTTCCTATCAATGATTGCTATCCAATCCAATTAAGCAGGAATTCTGACCTAACCATTCTAGATTTTGGCCAACATATTGTTTTCTTTTAATCTACAGGAGGGAGAGAACATTGTTTTGGAAGCTATTTCTAAGTCTTTTGCCAAGATTTTCTTTTTGCAACAGTTCTGTGGTTGTTTGAATTTCTTCTTGGCAATAAGAACTGGGCAGAGCATTTATTCAGTGTGTGATCTGAGCAATGCACTGAACTATCTGATCATGAATATATGTGACTCATATTGAACACTCAATGTCAATATCTTTAATTAGCAAATATATCAGGGCATATTTCTTCTCAATGATCTGTGCTATTTTTGTTGGTAGCAGGTGAGGTTATGTATTGTTCTTCATGACCAGAACTTACTACCTTACATTGTGATTATAATCATTTCTGGCTTGGAACTAAGTTATAATGTCATTAGTTTTTGCAATGCCTCAAAACAAAGTAACTGCCATCTGACACCCACTTCACTTCCATTCAAATATACCCAGTATAATGCAGTTTCCAATATCTGGCATTGCCTTTGAGACAATTCACTGGGGTAGCACACTGGAAGTCAAGTCCCGCTATTCTTGAGTTGTCACAAATGGGAAAATATATAATTGAACTATTCAAAGTCCCCAGCTTTTCTGACAGATGAACTCAGGTTTAAAAATAGCACATTCACCAGGTTTTGGTACTTAACAAGAAAATAACTGTTTATTAAAATCAAATTGTCTTTAAATAATGGCAGTTAAGAAATACAAATTGGAAACTTATATGTCTATAACTTAAATTGTATACTTCTTAAATTTGTCCCTTCACAAAAAAGGCAAACATGCAAAAACAAACAAGGCTTAGATATTAAAGGTGGAAAAAGAAAAAAAAAATCCAGGAAACACTTTTGCTTGTCAGGATCAGAAGATTTGATGAGCTGCTTTCTTTCCCCTGTTTTCAAATCTTTAATGCTCCCAGGAGGACCAATTCCAATACTGAACAACCCAGATGGCCTCCTTCTTCAAAGATTGATGATGCTCTCCACCGCATCTCCTCCACTTCCCACTCCTCCACCCTTGAACCCTGCCCCTCCAATCGCCACCAGGACAGAACCCTACTACCCCACATCCACACCTACTACCACACCAACCTCCATATATATTGTATCATCCTTCGTCATTTCTGCCACCTCCAAACAGGCCCCACCACCAAGGATATATTTCCCTCCCCTATCAACTTTCCAGAAAGACTACTCCCTCCGTGGCTCCCTCGTCAGGTCCACACCCCCCACCAACCCAACCTCCACTCCCGGCACCTTCCCCTGCAACCGCAAGAAATGCAAAACTTGCGCCCACACCTCCTCCCTTACTTCCCTCCAAGGCCCCAAGGGATCCTTCCATATCCATCACAAATTCACCTGCACCTCCACACATATCATTTACTGCATCCGCTGCACCCGATGTGGCCTCTTATACATTGGGGAGACAGGCCGCCTACTTGCGGAAAGTTTCAGAGAACACCTCTGGGACACCTGCACCAACCAACCCAACTGCCCCATGGCTGAACACTTTAACTCGCTCTCCCACTCCACCAAGGACGTGCAGGTCCTTGGCCTCCTCCATCGCCAGACCATGGCAACATGACGCCTGGAGAAAGAGCACCTCATCTTCCGCCTAGGAACCCTCCAACCACATGAGATGAATGCAGATTTCTCCAGCTTTCTCATTTCCCCTTCCCCCACCTTTTCTCAGTCCCAACCCTCAGACTCAGCACCGCCTTCTTGACCTGCAATCTTCTTCCCGACCTCTCCGCCCCCTCCCCCCTCTCCGGCCTATCACCCTCACCTTAACCTCCTTCCACCTATCGTATTCCCAACGCCCCTCCCCCAAGTCCCTTCTCCCTACCTTTTATCTTAGCCTGCTTGGCACACTCTCCTCATTCCTGAAGAAGGGCTTATGCCTGAAACGTCAATTCTCCTGCTGCTTTGATGTTGCCTGACCTGCTGCGCTTTTCCAGCAATACATTTTTCAGGTCTGATCTCCAGCATCTGCAGTCCTCACTTTCTCACAGCTTATTTATATACCAATGTTCAGGCCTTCACTCACTGGTTGAGAATTTGCCCCATTCAAAATCTCTGAAAGCAATTTTCCCTTTTTCAACATGAAACCTGGAATTTGTCGAGAAAGGTAATTGACAGATAGTTAGTTATTACTGCAGACATTCTGATATATCCGAGCAGAGTACACATACAAGATTTTTTGATTCTTTCTCTTTGCAGGCTGGATGCTTCTTTGCTGCATTAGACCAAGATAAGCCATGGTTCCTGATCAGGATCCAATCAAAACAATGCTGTCAAACAGTTATCCATTAGTTCAGAACTCATTGGTACCGTGATGTCTGCTTTTGCTTTCATTGCCCCAGGAAGTTGCAAGATTATATACCATTATGATCTGAGATAATGTTACTGCAAGACGAGTTAACCCCCCGAGTGAAATCTGGCTTGAATATACCATAATTTATTTTGTTTAACAAAGCGGTCTTTCACAAAACACAAACAAACAATGCTGCAGTTTTGCATTACCAATAAAACAGATCTCTTCATATCCAACTGCTGCCGCGACATTGACCACCTCAACCTGTCACCCTTCTCACCCACTCCAACCTCTTACCCTCACAACATGCAGCCCTTCACTTCCTCTGCTCCAACCCCAACCTCACCATCAAACCGGCAGACAAGGGAGGCACAGTGGTAGTGTGGCACACCGATCTTTACACTGCTGAAGCAAGACGCCAACTCGCGGACACCTCCTCCTACTGCCCCCTTGACCATGACTACACCTCCCACCACCAAACCATCATCTCCCAGACCATCCATAACCTCCTCATATCAGGAGATCTCCCATCCACCGCCCCCAACCTCGTAGTCCCACAACCCTGCACCGCCTGTTTCTACCTCCTGCCCAAAATCAACAAACCCGACTGCCCCGGCTGACCCATTGTCTCAGTCTGCTCCCGCCCCACCAAACTCATCTCTGCATACCTCAACATTGTCCTGTCCCCGTTAGTCCAAGAACCCCCCACCTACGTTTGGGACATCACCCACGCCCTCCCCTTCCTCCATGATTTTCGATTTCCTGGCCCCCAATGCCTTATCTTCACGATGGACATCCAGTCCCTATACACTTCCATCCCCCATCACGAAGGCCTCCAAGCACTCCGCTTCTTCCTTTCCCGCCGTACCACCAGTACCCTTCCACTAACATCCTCCTTCGACTGACTGACTCTTAACAGCTTCTCTTTCCAATCCTCCCACTTCCTCCAAACCAAATGAGTAGCCATGGGCACCCACATGGGCCCCAGCTATGCCTGCCTCTTCGTCGGATATGTGGAACAGTCCATCTTCCGCAGCTACACTGGCACCACCCCCACCTTTTCCTCTGCTACATCGATGATTGTATTGGCGCTACCTCGTGCTCCCACGAGGAGGTTGAACAGTTCATCCACTTTACTAACACCTTCCAGCCCGACCTCAAATTTACCTGGACTGTCTCAGACTCCTCCCTCCCCTTCCTAGACCTCTCCATTTCTATCTCGGGTGACCGACTCAACACAGACTTTTACTACAAACTGACTGACTGCCACAGCTACCTAGATTACACCTCCTCCATCCTGCCCCCTGTAAAAACGCCATCCCATATTCCCAATTCCTCCGCCTCTGCCGCATCTGCTCCCAGGCGGACCAATTCCACTACCAAACAACTCAAATGGCCTCCTTCTTCAAAGACCACAATTTCTCCTCCGACGTGGTCGATAATGCTCTCCACCACATCTTCTCCACTTCCCGCACCTCCGCCCTTGAGCCCCGCCCCTCCAATCACCACCAGGACAGAACCCCACTGGTCCTCACCTTCCACCCCACCAACCTCCGGATACACCGTATCATCCTCCGTCATTTCCACCACCTCCAAACAGACCCCACCACCAGGGATATATTTCCCTCTCCACCCCATCAGCGTTCTGGAGAGACCACTCCCTCCACGACTCCCTCGTCAAGTCCACACCCCCCACCAACCCAACCTCCACTCCCGGCACCTTCCTCTGCAACCGCAAGAAATACAAAACTTGCGCCCACACCTCCCCCCTCACCTCCCTCCAAGGCCCCAATGGATCCTTCTAAATCCATCGCAAATTCACCTGCACCTCCACACACATCATTTACTGTATCCGCTGCACCCGATGTGGCCTCCTATACATTGGAGAGACAGGCCACCTACTTGCGGAACGTTTCAGGGAACACCTTTGGGACACCCGCACCAACCAACTCAACCACCCCGTGGCTGAACACTTTAACTCCCCTCCCACTCCGCCAAGGACATGCAGGTCCTTGGCCTCCTCCATCGCCAGACCCTGACCATATGACGCCTGGAGGAAGAGCGCCTCATCTTCCGCCTAGGAACCCTCCAACCACACGGGATGAATGCAGATTTCTCCAGCTTCCTCATTTCCCCTCCCCCCCACCTTATCTCAGTCCCAACCCCTGGATTCAGCACCACCCTCTTGACCTGCAATCTTCTTCCCGACCTCTCTGCCCCCACCCCCTCTCCAGCCTAGCGCCCTCACCCTCACCTCCTTCCACCTATTGTATTCCCAGCGCCCCTCCCCCAAATTCGCTCCCCCCTACCTTTTAGCTCAGCCTGCTTGGCACACTCTCCTCATTCCTGAAGAAGGGCTTATGCCTGAAACATCGATTCTCCTGCTCCTCGAATGCTGCCTGGCCTGCTGTGTTTTTCCAACACCACATTTTTCAACTCCAATAAAACAGAAGGTTATTATACAAAGAAATAAAGATATAATGGAATAAACCAAGCATTTACATGTAGCACATATTTAAAGACTTCAAAATACAGTAAAAATGCAATGACATTAATCCTAACAATGGCAGGATTCAGAATGCAATACTCAAACACCAGAGAGGATTCCCTTCTCTGTTGCACATGGGGTTTGTGAAATAACTGCATAGAGGCTGGTATTCCATCACCAAGTCACCTTTATTTATGTACACTGGCTGTGATCAGCCAGCTTAGAGTTAGTCCCAGAAATCAGGAAATTTCCTGAATGCCCTGTTTATATCTATCAGCAAGGAATCCTTGATTGGCCCAGGTTGACACTCTAATCAAGGATCTCATAGTCAATGACATCCACTTGGTTATAATCACTATAGTTTGACTTAGCTGTGACTTCATTTCATAAACAGCACAATCTGCTGGCTTCTTTGTAATGCTTTTATACAAAAGAGCTCAGAATTTCTCAGATTCAAATTACCTTTTCATGATTTTCACAAAACACACCTGCTGTCAAAACTTTTAAAGTAAATATCTTACCTAGAGGTAAAGTAACCATAGGGAAAGGTTAAATTCCAGATATTCAGGGGGTTGAGTATCTATTCGCTGACTGATGGTGTTTTAACCCAAGGGTCATCACACCCCTGAAAGTGGAGAGATCTTCTTAGTAGCCTCAGCCAGTAGGGGAACTGCTTTTGGTGTCACTCTGTATCACAAACCAGCCATCCAGCCAACTGACCTAACCAGCCAACCGCCCCTCGCCCCCATATTTTGAGGTAATCCACTTTCATAACATAACATAACATGCACATTAGCTTAAGCCAAGATTTCTATAAAATTGCCAAAACTGAGACAAAAACATTTTTTCTTCCTCCAAACTTTGAGTGCTTCCCTAAATTCCAAAAACATAATTCTGGATTCTCCAATCTGAAATCTGATGCACCACACTGTTTACTTTGTTTGCTCATAAACGCTCCCAATGTAACCTATTATTCTGCAGTAAGTCTCTTTCCAAAACTGTTTTAAAAGAAATCACCATGGCTACAGAAATACAGTTATTCATCAGAAATATAGAAAACCATAAGGTCAATGTTCAAAAATTCATAATAAATTATACTAAAATGTATATGAATCATATCACCTTGCACCACAATGCAACTCATAATATGCTCCAGTAAACATGTTTTTTTAAAAAATGCAAACACTTCTTTGTACAGTTTAAAGTTGTATATTACTCTGGTAATCTGCAATGCAAAAATGTGTTCCTGGTCTTCCCACTACCACAACTTCAACTAATTTGAATACCTCATATTACACATGGTTGAGTTTAGAATCAATAATTTTGTACTATAGATCCCTTAATTGTCAACAGGAAATTGAGAAGCAAGCTTGTAAGGAAATATCAGTTATCTGATACAAGCATAAGAGGTACAGTTAGTATGTTTGCAGATGACACCAAAAGTGGAGGAGTAGTGGACAGCGAAGAGGGTTACCTCAGATTACAACAGGATCTGGACCAGATGGGCCAATGGGCTGAGAAGTGGCAGATGGGGTTTAATTCAGATAAATGCGAGGTGCTACATTTTGGGAAAGCAAATCTTAGCAGTACTTATAGGTTTAGTAGTAAGGTCCTAGGGAGTGTTGCAGAACAAAGAGACCTTGGAGTGCAGGTTCATAGCTCCTTGAAAGTGGAGTTGCAGGTAGATAGGATAGTGAAGAAGGCATTTGGTATGCTTTCCTTTATCGTCAGATTATTGAGTACAGAAGTTGGGACGTCATGTTGTGGCTGTATAGGACATTGGTTAGGCCACTGTTGGAATGTATTGTGCAATTCTGGTCTCCATCCTATTGGAAAGATGTTTTGAAACTTGAAAGGTTCAGAAAAAATTTACAAGGATATTGCCAGGGTTGGAGGATTTGATCTATGGGGAGAGGCTGAACAGGCTGGAGCTGTTTTCCCTGGAGCGTCGGAGGCTGAGGGGTGACCTTACAGAGGCTTACAAAATTATGAGGGATGTGGATAGGATAGATAGACAAGTCTTTTTCCTGAGGTGGGGGAGTCCAGAACGAGAGGGCATAGGTTTAGAGTGAAAGGGGAAAGATACAAAAGAGACCTAAGGGGCAATCTTTTCACGCAGAGGGTGGTCCATGTATGGAATGAGCTGCCAGAGGAAGTGGTGGAGTCAATATTTAAAAGGCATTTGGATGAGTATATGAATAGGATGTGTTTGGAGGGATATGGGCCGGGTTCTGGCAGGTGGGACTAGATTGGGTTGGGATATCTGGTCGGCATGGACGGGTTGGACCGAAGGGTCTGTTTCCATGCTGTACATCTCTATGACTCAATGACTCTACCTCTAAGAACACTAGGGTGTTAATGGTAGGGGATTTTAACTGTGCAAACAGTGAGACTGGAACTGCCATGGTGTTAAAGGTTTAGATGGAGAGGAATTTGTTGAGTGTGTACAAGAAAATTTTGCAGATGACACCAAAATTGGTGGTGTAGTAGATAGCGAAGAAAGTTACCTCAGAGTACAACGGGTCCTTGATTAGATGTGCTGGTGAGCCAAGGAGAACCAGTTGGAGTTTAATTTAGATAAATGTGAGATGCTGCAATTTGGAAGGGCAAATTAAGGCTTCCCATGAAATTACCATGAAATTTATACTTCATGGTAAGCTCCTGGGGAGAGTTGCTGAGCAAAGAGATGTGCGGTTCATAGTTCCTTGAAAGTTAGACAGGGTAGTGCCTTTATTGGTCAGTGCACTGAGGATAGGAGTTGGGAGGCCATGTTGCAGCTGTATAGAATGTTGGTTAGGCCACTTTTGGAATATTGCGTTCAATTCTGATCTCCCTGCTACAAGAAGAATATTGAGAAACTTAAAAAGTTTCAGAAAAGATTGAGAAGGATGTTGTCGGGATTGCAGGGTTGAGCTACAGGGAGAGGCGGGATAGGCTGGGGTTATTATTTTGTAGAGTGTTGGAGGCTGATGGGTGACCTGATAGAAGTTTATAAAATCATGAGGAGTAGAGGTAGGGTGAAAAGCCAAATTATTTCCCTGGGGTGGCGGAGTCCAAACCTAAAAGGTATAGGTTTAGGGTGAGAGGGGAAAGATATAAAAGGGACCTAAGGGGACATCTTTTTCATGCAGACGGTGGTGCATTTATAGAATAAGTTGCCAAAGGATGTGGTGGAGGCTGGTACCATTACAGCATTTAACAGAAGTCTAGATGGATACATGAATAAGAAGGGTTGAGAGGGATATGGGCCAAATGCTCGCAAAGGGGACAAGATTAATTTAGGATAGCTGGTTGGCATTGGTGAGTTAGACCAAAGTGTCTGCGTCCATGCTGTAAATCTCTAATTAGATATTCCTCTCAGATTATGGTTAAAGTGTCGTGGATATATTCAAGTTCCATTTTATGCCAATTTTTTCCACTGAACATTACACGATCAAAACTGAAAATTGTCACCTTTTAGCTATGGCACATAAATCTAAACTCAAATAAGACAAACTGTCAAATTTTATTATAGCTTACTTTCTAAATTTTAAGAAGCCAATTCTTTGCAAGTAAAGTATTGCATTTTGTAAATGTTACGAATAAGGTTTGAACATGTGAATTAAAATTGTACATGGTGATCATGTGCAATTTTACTCCAGTTACATGAAAGAAATTGTGATGTGGAGGAGCCAGTGCTGGACTGTGATGGACAGAGTTAAAAATTATATAACACCAGGTTATAGTCCAACAGGTTTATTTGGAAGTATTAGCTTTTGAAACGCTGCTCCTTCATCAGGTAGTTGTGGAGCAGGATCATAAGGTCTGAATTGATCATGAGATCATGAACCGAAACCTGAAACTCATTCTAAAAGATGAAAGACTCTACAGCAGTCTAGGTTTGTTCAACATATCGTATCAGTTGCATGACACTGTGATCTTTTGCTATCAATTCTGTGTCTTATGATCCTGCTCCACAGCTAGCTAATTAAGATTAGATTAGATTAGATTACTTACAGTGTGGAAACAGGCCCTTCGGCCCAACAAGTCCACACCGCCCCGCCGAAGCGCAACCCACCCATACCCCTACATCTAGCCCTTACCTAACACTATGGGCAATTTAGCATGGCCAATTCACCTCACCTGCACATCTTTGGAGTGTGGGAGGAAACCGGAGCACCCGGAGGAAACCCACGCAGACACGGGGAGAATGTGCAAACTCCACACAGTCAGTCGCCTGAGGCAGGAATTGAACCCAGGTCTCTGGCGCTGTGAGGCAGCAGTGCTAACCACTGTGCCACCGTGCCGCCCTAAAGGCTCCGAAGGTTAGTACTTCCAAATAAACCTGTTGGACTATAACCTGGTGTTGTGTGATTTTTAACTGTGAAGGAAATTAACAGTGGATTAATTATCCAGCAGCAATGATTAGAAGAAACAGTCAAATATTTTGGTATTTAGCATTTGACTGCACAGTACTGTCCAAAGATTGTAAAAGTACAAAACTAAACATGTTTTTTTTCCCTAACTCTTATAAAAGCTGACACATTTTTCAGAGAATGGGTGGAAATTTCCTATTTGCATTAAAATGTGGTGGTGATCAAGTTTTATGGTGTCAACTCTGCCAAGGCTCAAATCAAATTATCTCATAAACTCTTCTGCCATTCAGCTTATCAACTATGCAAGCGAGCTGTTGAATATTTTTCTTTGTGAATCTTGTGGAGAGCAAGACGAAAGTGCTCACCACTAAAGAGACCTTGCAGCTTCTGATCCACTGGCGGCAGATTGAAAGGACTGCTAAACATTACTTCAGAACCCCTCTCATTGCATTGCTCACTTCCACACCATGAAAACAGTGCAAAAGAGAATTAAATTTGCTTCCACTTCCGAGAGAAAAGTACCAAGACTCTAGTGGAAGAGTTGGTAGACAGAATGTTAATCCTCTTCCTGGCAGACCACCACAACAGGCCACACCACCAGACTTGGTCATGTTGAAATAGTGTTAACTGAAATAGCAGCATCAGCTAATGCTATCTCCCATGCTGAATGGGAGACCAAGCCATGCCACAAGAAAGTCAATAATCTCTTGCATTTTGCATGGATAAGTGGCATCATCTTCTCTCTGCTACCTCACATTCTTTCTGCCAGAGTTAAAGAATCATTACTCACTCTAACTCTGCCAGGGCACACACATTTCACACATCTTACCAAGGCTGGTGGGCAATAACTCATAACATCACATTATCACTTAAGAGCGCATACCCACCTCATGAACTATTAACTCTTTCTACAATTTGCACTTCCTACTACTCACTTCATTTCCTTTGCTGTTCAACTGCTCTTTCAATCCACTTTCATTACTCTTAATCCCTCCCTTTGTCTTATTGCAGGGTAAACTGACCCACAACTATAGCTGAAAGGTCCAAGGCAGATGATAATGGGATAGTGGCATATCAAAATCTTCATTCCTAATGAGAAGAATGTAATGGAGATGGTTAGGGAAGTCCAGGGCAAACTCATTTCCATTTCATTAATACACCAACATCACACTTACAATTTTACTCTCCATCATCCAGAAATTTGATAGTCCAATGTGTTGACTGGTAAAACAAAGCAGGCACCTGGTGACTTGCCTCTTTAGTGTCCATTGCACTTACAGCATGTCTGTGACAGCCAGCTGTCTCACCCTCACATGGAGCTAGTTCTTCTGCAAAAAGTCCTTGTCCAGTCATTGGCAATGAGCCTGTTATCCTGGTCTCTTCTTTATTTATTTATTTATTTTTCTATTATTTTTCTGTAAGAATTTGTACTTAAATATCTGTACCAAGGTATCTCAATATCTAAGATGGTGCAGTTAAGTGTCAAATTTTTCACTATATTATGAGAATGTGTGACAATAAAGGTAATTCAATTCAATTCAATCTTTAAAGGATACAATTCGACATTGCCAAAGCACCAGCTCACAACATCATCATGCCTGTTTTCAGACAAAATCTGCCACCAATTTGGGCTTCAATCATCTACTTTGGAGCTGAGGATTATCAGGCCTTACATGTTTCTTACCAATCACTTTCTGTTCAGGGATAGCCCACCTCTCACCCTCACAACGCGCAGCCCTCCAATCCCTCTGCTCCAATCCCAACCTCACCATTAAGCCAGCGGATAAAGGGGGCGCAGTGGTAGTCTGGCGCACTGACCTCTACACCGCTGAAGCCAAACGCCAACTCGAGGACACCTCTTCCTACTGCTCCCTCGACCATGACCCCACCCCCCATCACCAAACCATCATCTCCCAGACCATGCAGAACCTCATCACCTCAGGAGATCTCCCACCCACAGCTTCCAACCTCATAGTCCGGGAACCCCGCACTGCCTGGTTCTACCTCCTTCCCAAGATCCACAAGCCTGACCACCCTGGCCGACCCATTGTCTCAGCATGCTCCTGCCCCACTGAACTCATCTCTACCTACCTTGACACTGTCCTATCCCGCCTAGTCCAGGAACTCCCCACATACGTTCGAGACACCACCCACGCCCTCCACCTCCTCCAAGACTTCCGTTTCCCCGGCCCCCAACGCCTTATCTTCACCATGGATATCCAATCCCTCTACACCTCCATTCGCCATGACCAGGGCCTCCAAGCCCTCCGTTTTTTCCTCTCCAGATGTCCCCAACAGTACCCTTCCACTGACACTCTCATTCGTTTGGCCGAACTGGTCCTCACCCTTAACAATTTCTCCTTTGAATGCTCCCACTTCCTCCAGACCAAAGGCGTAGCTATGGGCACACGTATGGGCCCCAGCTATGCCTGTCTCTTTGTTGGCTATGTAGAACAGTTGATCTTCCATAATTATACCGGCACCACTCCCCACCTCTTCCTCCGCTACATTGATGACTGCATTAGCGCCACCTCGTGCTCCCGCGAGGAGGTTGAGCAATTCATCAACTTCACCAACACATTCCACCCTGACCTTAAATTTACCTGGACTATCTCTGACACCTCGCTCCCCTTCCTGGACCTCTCCATCTCCATTAGTGACGACCGACTTGACACTGACATTTTTTACAAACCCACCGACTCCCATAGCTACCTGGATTACACCTCTTCCTACCCTATCTCTTGCAAAAATGCCATCCTGTATTTCCAATTTCTCCGCCTCCGCCGTATCTGCTCCCAGGAGGACCATTTCCACCATAGAACACACCAGATGGCCTCCCTCTTTAGAGACCGCAATTTCCCTTCCCATGTGGTTAAAGATGCCCTCCAACGCATCTTGTCCACATCCCGCACCTCCGCCCTCAGACCCCACCCCTCCAACCGTAACAAGGACAGAATGCCCCTGGTGCTCACCTTCCACCCTACAAACCTTCGCATCAACCAAATCATCCGCCAACATTTCTGCCACCTCCAAAAAGACCCCACCACCAGGGGTATATTTCCCTCCCCACCCCTTTCCGCCTTCCGCAAAGACCGTTCCCTCCGTGACTACCTGGTCAGGTCCACACCCCCCTACGACCCACCCTCCCATTCTGGCACTTTCCCCTGCCACCGCAGGAACTGTAAAACCTGTGCCCACACCTCCTCCCTCACCTCTATCCAAGGCCCTAAAGGAGCCTTCCACATCCATCAAAGTTTCACCTGCACATCCACTAATATCATTTATTGTATCCGTTGCTCCCGATGTGGTCTCCTCTACATTGGGGAGACTGGGCGCCTCCTAGCAGAGCGCTTTAGGGAACATCTCTGAGACACCCGCACCAATCAACCAAACCGCTCCGTGGCCCAACATTTCAACTCCCCCTCCCACTCTGCCGAGGACATGGAGATCCTGGGCCTCCTTCACCGCCGCTCCCTCACCACCAGACGCCTGGAGGAAGAACGCCTCATCTTCCGCCTCGGAACACTTCAACCCCAGGGCATCAATGTGGACTTCAACAGCTTCCTCATTTCCCCTTCCCCCACCTCATCCTAGTTTCAAACTTCTAGCTCAGTTACTGTCTCCTTGACTTGTCCGACCTGCCTATCTTCTTTTCCACTTATCCACTCCACCCTCTCCTCCTTGACCTATCACCTTCATCTCCTCCCCCACTCACCCATTGTACTCTATGCTACTTTCTCCCCACCCCCACCCTCCTCTAGCTTATCTCTCCACGCTTCAGGCTCACTGCCTTTATTCCTGATGAAGGGCTTTTGCCCGAAACGTCGATTTCGCTGCTCGTTGGATGCTGCCTGAACTGCTGTGCTCTTCCAGCACCACTAATCCATCATCTCATATGTCCATTCAAATTTTTGGCATTGATACGCTATTAACTTCTTAGAATCTCATTGTGTTCAGTTGCATTCTCCATGTGTTAGCTTTCTTTTTATTGCACCATGACAGTCAAGCGGCCTGTGGCAATGGGGACATTGAACAGTAAATGTATCACACAGAGAGACATTTTGTTTTACAGCATCATGTTATGTCAATGTCATACCCACAGCTTACACAGCAAACATTCAGCAAGAATTTGAAGGAAATTTGTGAAATTCAAAGAATGTAAGCATTTAAAACAATAAGAGTAGACCTCAGTCTGCCAGAGGGTATGACCATGATCAGTTCAATAGTTGACGTGATGACACTCCAGAAATTGCCCACAGTCAGTCAGGTACTTTGTCAGGGAAATGGGTCTGGGTTGGCTACTCTTCAGAGAGTCAGCGTGGATTTGTTGGGCCAAATGACCTGTTTCCATACTGTAGGGATTCTATGATTCTGCGCTGAGTCCAGAATTTCTGCCTTTCTAGTCCAGGGACTGAGTTATGGCCAGTTGTGCAGGTCAAGTGCAAGCAGTCTTGGAATTTCATGGAAGTCAGTTGGGATGTTGTTAGGGGTTGGGGGTGTGCTTGATGGGTCATGATCATCTGGGGCTGTCATTACAAGTCAGTCTAGAGATTGGGCAATGGACAGCCTGGAGGTTTTGTCTGAGATCACTTATGACTGAGATCAAGGGCATGTGTTTTGCATGTTTCTGAACAGTTATCTGGTTTCCAGAAGGTTCATAAGTGCCAGAAACCTGGTTGCAGAATTGTGCCAGTGCAGTGATGTGCTTATTAGATTGTGCACCCAAATCTAATCCAATTAGAGAACCCCCTGAGGTGAATCTCTGCACTCGTTGAGGTTGCAGGTGAAAGCTTTGCCAGTGCATCCTTGAGGGCAACACATTCAGAGGTGGAAGTAGAGCTGAAGGATCCAACACTGGCCTCTTCATTATGGAGATTGTCTAAGTGCTGTTAGTTTCTACATCAGAGAGAGGAGGGATTTAGTTAGAAAAGATAAGTAAAAGTTGTGTAGAATAAGAATGAGTTAGCATTAATAATAATGGGAGAAAAACATGACACAATAAAACTTTCAGGGTTGCTTGCTAATTGGTATCTCCCCATCAGCAAGATTCTAACTCAACATCTAAGGCCTGAGGCTTGAATTAGGTTAGTTTAACCAATATTGAGAATATGGTACTTTCATCTCACCCAATTTAGTCAGTTCACTCACCATTATTCTTCCCACCCCAAGGAGGGGAACATTCTGTTCAATATTTTGATAAAATATCTCTGCTTTCCTATGTATTTGTAACATAGCAAGATGTTGCTGACATATAGTGAACAATTGTTTCTTCCCCAGTAAATTTCACAAGAAAAAGTTATGTGGCAATAATTTCAGTTCAACTGAGATATGACTGTAATACCAAACAATAGCATTGCACATGACAATAAAGGCTATATTATTATTCTATGAGGTGAAAAAAGAGGAGAGGAGAGGAGAGAGACAGTTGGGAAGGAAGATAAAAAGGAGCAGAAAGATGAGAATAGGATCAAGACAAAGAAAAGAGGTAGAATGGGGTAGAGGGAAGAAAGGGAGAGTGGTGGTGGGGAATGGAGGGAAGAGGAGGAAAAATGAAGTTGATGAGAGTGAGCCAGACAGAAGAGAAGTGCAAGTAAGGGAAGACAAAATGAATTTACGTTAACAGACTCTGAGGGGAGGTTAGCAGACAACGGGAGGTGAGAAGAAGAGAGAGGGACCAGGAGGAAAGAGTATGGGAGAGGAAGCAAAGAGTAGGAAAGTTATAATAAGAACAAAGGAGTGGCAGCAAATATTTTGGGCTGCAGAATGGGAGGGTAGAGGAGTATTTGCTAATAGAAAGCTGTATAGATTTTATCACTTTATTTATTTTCTACTGAAATAAAAAAATGACTCTTTCCCCATGTTGTCATTAACATTGAACAGTGAGACATTAAAAATCTTCATGGAAAGCTGACACAGTTCTTCAGCCTTCATAAAACTTCCCAAATTCAAAGCCTTTTCAAAGAACGCATTCCTCTTAATTGATGTCTGGATTAAGTCGTGGAAAAAAAAACAAAAAATTCAACATTATAGTCGAGTTTATAAAAAGACAAAAAAAACTTTTTCAAGATAAGATTCCACATAATTGTCAGTCAATGATGATTAAAGCAAGTAAAAATTGAGAAAGGTACAATTTTGAAATACATCTCCTAGTTTTATGAAATGGCGCTGTCTACGACATAGCTTGAGTACAATACCATATGTTGAATTATGTCTTAATATGAGTTCTTCCTTGAACAATGTTCATAGCAAGCTGTCTCAAATTCTATTAGTCTGTTAATACCAGTGCTTTGACTTATAGAGTTTGGAGACCGAGGATAGATCTTTGGCTGGTGTCAGGCATAGCAGTTTGTTATAAATTCCAAGGAATATCATACATTTCTGGATTAAAAACAAACCCAACACTAAAGCATTCAAGCAATAAAAGAACTATTTTTGTGGTTGGAGTAATAAGGGAATTGTTGGTTCCCTCACATTATTGAAAAACAAAGTTGAACAAGAGATCGTCATTTGGGCAGACATAACTTGGTCAATAAATCATGACTTAATTTGGCAGGACATTTGGCATATTGGCGATGTTACCATAAGATGACATCACTTTGAGATTGTTTTCTTTTCTCAAAGATTGTAACAAACAAATCAAATCATAAAAATTATGGACTTCCTGGTACATATTTTATTAACAGAAATCCATAGTAAACAAAAATGCAAAACTCATTTGAGGGAAAAAGTACATGGTCTCTTCCCACAGTTTAGATTTCCAACCACAAATTCCCAAGCCTGAGATTTCATTCAAGCATACTTGAACCTATTTCACTACAAATGAGGCCTGGGAGAATGAAAGGTACTTCAAATTTTCTGCTCTGATCTGATTCCCAAATGTAATTCATAAATTGCAATAAATGAATTTGAATTGAATTGAATTGAATCGAATTTATTGTCACATGTAATGAGGCACAGTGAAAAAATGTCCCTCCAGTTCACCTAGTAATATTCTCCAAATTATAGTAGTATCCTTCTATTAATATTCAGTACTATGTGACCATTGAGAGACTATTTTATATGTCTCTGCAAGACACCCAGGGAGCTGCCACAATACCTATGTCTTACTACAGTCATATCTCCCACAGATATTCACACCCACTTTAAAATAGAGTTAATGGATAGCTGTGTGGGCTACCACTACCTCAGGAAGTGTCTGAAAGCTCCACTGTACCTTAGAAAAGATGTAATCGGCTAGCGTGGTGGCACAATAGCTAGCACAACTGCCTCACAGCTCCAGAGAACTGGATTTGATGGGTGACTGTCTGTACATTCTCCCCAGGTCTGTGTGGCTTTTCATTGGTGTTCTGGCTTCCTCGCATAGTTTAATGTTGTCCAAGTTAAGTGGATTGACCATGCTAAATTTCCCTGTAGTGTTCAGGGAATATGTACGCTAGGTGGATTAACCATGGTAAATGTAGGTTTCAGAGATAGGGTGGGATGCTTTTCAAAGTTTTGGTGCACACTCAATGGGCCAAATGGCCTCTATCTGCACTCTAAGGATTTCATGATTCCAAATAACACAAGAGGCAGAATGAAGATTGGGAAAGCCATTGATATGTAGAAGATGTGAAGCTTATGCTGAGACAGATATAGGGTCTGCCTTTAAAGTGCATCAGAAAAGGTGTCCAGAATGATCGCAATCAACTGCACCTTGCACAAAGTTGTTAGTAGCTTCTTCCTAATGTTCATTCATAGGATGTTGGTGTCACTGGTTGGGTCATCATTTATTGTCCATTTCACTTACCTTGAGAAAATGGTAATGTGCTGCCTCCTTGAACCTCTGAATTATAATTTGTGTAATAGATTTACATGCCATTAGGGAGGAGTTCCAGGACTTTGACCCAGTAACACAACTTGGAGGGGAACTTGCAGCTGGTAGTGTTCTTTCATAAGTGCTAAATAGAAGTGTTCAGTGGTTTGTAATGTGCTGTCAAAGAAGCTGTGGTGAATTTCTAGAGTGCATCTTGTAGATATTACATATTGCTGCTACTGAGTATCAGAAGTGGTGGGATCGAATGTTTGTTGATACATTGCCAATTAAGTTGGCTGCTTTGTCCTGGGCGGTTTCAAACTTATTGAGTGTTGTTGGGATTGCTCATATCCAGCATGAGGGAAGTATTCCATCACACTCCTGACATGTGTTTTTTAGATGGTAGACAAGATTTCAGGAGCCAGGAGTTACTTGCTACAGGATCCCAGACCTGGACCTGTTCTTATTGTTGGAGTGCCTCAAGCTAATTCTTCATATTAAGGGGATTGAATTGAATTGGCTTAATACCTACCTTTGTGATGCTAGAGACCTCTGGAGGAGGTCAAGGTGGATCTCCTACTTGGCACTTCTGGCGGGAGACCATCCTATTGTGTCTGCACCTGCTCTTCAAATGAACATTGTTACATTCTGCCAATTTCCTGTTTTTTACCCCTTTCACTGAATGCTATTTATCTCCAAATAATCATCCAATGCCTTCTTTAATTGAACCTGCCTCCAGCAGACTTCAAGGCAATGTAATCCAGCCACTAACTACTCACTGTGTGAAAAGGATTTTTTTTACATCACGTTTGCCCTTTTGCTAATTATTTTAAAGCAATGCCATCTGGTCTTGATCCCAGTACAACTCTTCAGGAAACTGCACTGCAAACCTTTCTTCAGCTTAAAAAATATTCACTGTTTCCTCTCACTCTGCGGGCTTTTGTCCCCACATTGCTACTTTGCTATTATCCCTCGGCCTTTTACATTCTTCACAAGTCAGTTGTGTAGCACTGTATCATACACCTTCTAGAAGTTCACGCACACCACATTAACATTGAGTCTATCCACTACCTTCTCCAAATATTCCAGTAACTTAATCAAGTGTGATTTTGCCTTCACAAATGCCTCAGCTATGTCTTTTGCATTAACATGCAGGACTCCCCTGTCACCAAGAATGGGGATGTTTATGGAGGTTTCTCTTCCACTGATTTGAATAATTGACCAACAAACATTCATGTCCTGATGTGGCAGGACTGCAAAACATAGATTTCATCTGTTGGCCCTAGAATTGCTTAGCTTTAACTATCATTTGTTGCTTTGCATTAAAGTTGAGTAAAGCTCAAGAGGCCAGAGTTAAATTAACACAGCAATTTAACCTCTAAATTTGTTATCTTGCCACAGAACCTGTCTGGTCCATGGAGTTTTTCCAGCTTTTTGTGTTTCTATTTCAGATTATACTCTGCACAGTGGATCCACTGAGTTTTATATTCACATTCCCATATTCTCCATGTATCACAAACGGCCAACATGATCTTGGATTCCAGTATTTGGAGCTACATATTAGCAAGAATCCTTTTCAAACTTCCAAATGTATGAAGTATAAATGGAGAATTCAGCAAACAAGAAATATTGCAAGAACAGATATAGATTACCTGGAACTTAAGGGGTGAGATGTTAGGTTTACTAGGTAGAAGATGATGAATAGGATGTAATTTTGAAAATGTAGCTAAACAAAACTAGAGGCATTTCATCCATGTTGATAGAGCTGTATAGTTAGGAATATCAGAAATTCTTTGTGTTCCAATCATTCAAAAACACAAGGTTAAAGAATAAGCCTCAGCAACTGCATATGGAAACAAGGTAATTTATATATATATATAGATGCCAATGTCATGACATTGATATAATGATGGAGTTAGTAACAAGGCCAACAGAAAGCTTTATACATCATTTGTTGTACTAGATGCACCTGAAATGATTACTCATGATGGAGAGAATTTATTGAATGAGCACCAAGAAATGGAATCGATCCTTATATGGTCGTAAGTAACTGAGGAGTATCATCTGTGGACATTATAATTGAGAGCAGTGATCTTATCAAAATACAATTCTCAGTTTAATATTCTTACTAAAGCTATAACTCCATGTGCTAATTTTTCGATCACTTCACCTTCAGTGTCATAATTACTGATATGATGAATTAAGTACTCAATTAGCTTCCCTTCTCCTCACTTTTGCAATTCATCCCTCCTTGTTATGTAGCATCTTCATTTTGCAGCTTTTTAACAGAAGAAGATAATTTTTTACATGGAAAAACCTGCAGTTCTAAAACTGAGATCAATGACCTTTCAGTCCTGATAATGCTGAAAAACGAATCACTATAATTTTGTTCGGGGGTATTGCTGAGACTCCAAAGCACTTGCAGTTTTAGGTGGTAAATGCATGAAAATATACAAATTGATGTTCAATGACACAATTCTAATTTTCATTTTAGGGGATTGGACTGGCGAGTGTGTGCTTCACATATCCTATGAACAAATCCATAACAAAGGAGTAGTTCTGGTTTTCACCTAATACCCTATCATTGTTGACTTGACTTAATGACTAATATCAGAGACTCTGAAACATCAACTTGCAAATCCTTACATAAATCATGGAAGACAGGATTAACCACAGTAGCTCAGGGTTCAGCCTCTACAGATGCACCTCCCAGTCTTCTATACTCTTATTCCACCTGCATATTTGGAACATCCCAGCTCACTGAATTTGCTGTGGGCCAACATCCTTCTGGCAACGTACCATTCCTCTTTAATTGAAATGAGACCTGACTTTCAGTTCTCATTCTTCAGGACTTCTTGAACACATGTATAATTGCCCAGTTGGTGTCCTGTCAGATCTGATGCCTTGCCAGTCAATCACCTAAATCAAAACAGAACCTGCAGTGTGAGAGCCACTGTGTTTAGTTTTTTTTAAAAACTCTACACACTAACTTTTGAAATGTAGTCTTAAATAAAGGCCTTTAAATATTTATTAAAAGGTCACATTTCTTGTGAATGCCACCAACAGTGAGCGTGCATGTGCAGAGACCAGATAACATCACTGACACCATCTGTACCCATGGTCATGGCTATTTTATCATCTGGATAAGGAGAAGTGTCATTCAGTCTTTAACAGAGATGTCAAAAGGGAAAAGCAGGTTGGGGAGAGGCGGTTAAAGTAGCAACTAAACTGCCTGACACTCGCAGACCAAGTGCCTTGGATCTGGGAATGGCCCATCTCTGAACAGGGCTAGCTGGAGAGAGCTGGCCAGTGAGGCAGTGATGGGGTGAACATAGCAGCAGAGGAGAGTACAGATACTACTGGGACTGAAGTTTCACTTTATGAGTTGCAGCTTACATCCTGCTCTCACCTACCCTAATCCACTCTGCATCTTCACATCAAATTTCATTGGCCCCCTCACCCCAAACTCCGTGGACCCTTACACCCAAACTCACCAGCCCCCGCATTCCTGACTGTCAGCCCCTCACCCTGAATACCCAAATCCCCATCTCCCAATATTACTGGTCCCCTCGCCCCAAAATCCCTCACCCCTAACTGCCTGGATCCCTCATACCTGACATCCCAGTCTCCTCACCCAATCCCCCTCACCCTGGCTCCCTCACTCCTGACTTCTCAGACCCCTCACCTCTAAATTTCTGGTCCCCTCATCCCCTGAAATCATGGCACCATCACACCCTGACTCCCCACCTCCCTCACCCCTGACTTCCAAGACCTCTCACCCTCAATTTCCTGGACACCTTACACCCAACTCTCCAGGCCCCTTACCCTTGACATCCTACACACCACCCTGACTTCCCAACTCCCTCACCATCCACTCCCTGATCCCTCACCCCCAACTCCTCAGTCCCCTCAACATCGACTACTCAGCCCCCTCATTCCCGACTTCCCAGCCTCGATTGCCTGAAACCCTCATCCTTTCACAACCAGTTTCCTCACCCTTGACTTTCTGATCCCCTCACCCCCGACATTCTGGCCCCCTCACCTCCAACTTCTCAGTCCCCTCAATCCAACTGCCGATACTCCTCACCTCTGACTTCCCAACCCCCAACCCCCTGACATTCCAAACCCCTCAACCCCGACTGCCTTGATCCCTCACTCCTAACATCCTGGCTCCCTCACCCTCATTGTCCCAGTCCCCTCACCTCTGACTCTTAACCACCTCAGCCCCAAATCCATGACCCCCTCATCCTCTGACATCCTGAGCCAATCACCCTCTGATATCCCAGCCCCCTCATCCCAACTCCCGATCCCCTCACTCCCTGATATCTCAGCTTCCTCACCCATTCCACCCCCACCCCCCGACTGCCTGGATCCCGCACCCCCCAAAATCCCAGCCCCTTCACCCCCAACTCCCTAACCCCCCACCACCCTATGACATTCTGACCTCCTCACCAGCAGACATCCTATCCCCCTCACCCAGACTTCCCTGTCCCCTCATTCCCAAGTCGCCAAACATTTCACCCCCCGATTCCTGAACCCCCTAACCTCTGACACCCCAGACCCCCAGAGAGTGGGCAAAATCTCCAGTGGTTGGAGTCATACCTGACACATAGGAGGATGGTCGTGGTTGTTGGACGTCAGTCATCCCAGCTCCAGGACATCTCTGAAGGGGTTCCTCAGAGTAGTGTCCTCGGCCCAACCATATTCAACTGCTTCATCAAGACCTTCCCTCCATCACAATGTCGGAAGTTGGGAGGTTCACTGATGATTACACAATGTTCAGCACCATTTGGGATTCCTCAGATACTGAAGCAGTCCATGTTCAAATACAACAAGATCTGGGCAATATCCAGGTTCAGGCTGACAAGTGACAAGTAACATTCTCACCACACAAATGCCAGATTATGACCATCATGAGTAAGAGACAATCTAACCACTGCCCTTGGCATTCGAATGATGTTACCATTACTTTATCCCTCACTATCAACATCCTACAAGTTACCATTGATGAGAAATTCAACTGGACTCACCACATAAACATAGTGGCTACAACAGCAGGTCAGAAGCTAGAAATACTGCAAGAAATAACTCACCTCCTGACTCCTCAATGTTTGCCCACCATCTACAAGGCACAAGTGATGGAATACTCCCCGCTTACTTGCATGTGTGCAGCTCCAACAACACTCAAGAAACTGGACACCATCCAGGTCAAAGCAGCCCACTTGACTGACACTGATCCAAATGCATCCACTCCCTACACCACTGATGCTCAGTAGCAGCAGTGTGTAATATCTACAAGATGCACTGCAGAAATTCATCAAATATCCTCAAACAGCACCTTCCAAACCCACGACCACTTCCATTTAGGCAGCACAGGCAGCAGATATATGGGAAAACCACCACCTTCAAGTTCCCCTCTAAGTGACTCACCATCCTGACTTGGAAATATATTACTGTTCCTTCACTGTCACTGTGCCAAAATCCTGGATTTCCCTCCCTAATGGCATTGTGGGTAAACCCACAGCAGGTGGAATGCAGTGGTTCAAGAAGGCAACTCAATAACACCTTCTCAGGGGCAACTCAGGATGAGCAATAAATGCTGGCCAGCCAGTGGTGCCCACATCCCATAAAAATGATTAATTTTTAAAAAATCAATACATATCAGAAACAAGCAAAGGAAAGATACCAACAGAGATCAATGCCAGGAGTCTAATCCAGATCTGAATTAAATGTTGCAGAAAGTTCAATATCTTAAAAGAGGGAGGTTTATCTCAAGTGCATCTTCAAACGTTGATAAATTGCACCTCTCTTTTCATACATTGTTCAATTCAGCCACCAGCAACACTCACCTGCAAATTATTTCTGTCTATCAGATCTCATTCTTAACACAGAAATGCTCTCACACACTTAAAGCTGTTATACGCCTCATATTCACATCTCATATTGCACACACTGCCAGCTATTCAACAATGACAAACATATCATCTAAACAGACTGCTCCACACTTGCAATACCCTCTCTCTAGCAGGACAAGGTGGTATACAATTGGAGGCAGTAGGATGTTAAAACAAAAGATGACAGGCATGCCTTCATATCCTGAACAACAGTTAATTTTGACTTAATTTCACATGTGCTACCAGCAGCTTAGATATTGGCATTGCACTGAATAAGGGTGGAATCTGCATGTGCCGCACCATCAAGAATGAATAGTCTGATGTCAAGGTTGGGGGCAAGGGTAGCACAAGTGTGAGGCTGCTGAAGGACAGGATCATCCAAAAGATCTGCTGCAGTGGACTCAATTGAGCACTTCATATGGGCAGTTTCTACAATACACTACTGATATGTATTGATCTCAGCTAAAATTATTACTGTACAAATCATAACCCAGACTGAAATAGAATTGTAGAAGTCTAAACACAGAAAAAGGCTCTTTGGCCCACTGAATCTATTTCTGTTAAAAACAAGGGCTTAATGACCCTTGTATGCCTTGGCATTGCAAGCGTACGTCGAAATACTTCTTAAATATTATGAGGGCTTCTGCATCTATCACCGTTAAAGGCATTGAGATCTAGATTCACACCACTCACATCCCACATCTCCTTAAACCTCCTGTCCCTTCATCATTGATCCCTCTCACCAAGGGGATATGTTCCTTTCTGTCTACCCTGTCTATATACCTCATAATTTTATACATCTTAAACATATCCCGCTCAGTCTCCTTTGCTCCAAAGGAAAACAACTTCTCTTCATAACTAAAACTCTCCAACCCAGGCAACATCCTGGCAAAGCTCCTTTACAGGAGGAGGCTACCTGTCATGACAAATTAACAACAAGCAGGTTATTATCTAACAAGATGATCTTTCACTGATACACAAGTATGCAATGCTTGCTGACTTGGTTTTAACAATCAATCAGAAGTTTATTAAAGAATGGAAATTAAGATTAAAGAGAACAGACCAAGCATTTACGTATAAAAAATTCAAAAGATTTCAAAACACACATCAATCTCTACAGCATCTCTTTACAGTATTCTAATACCATAGTGAATTTCCTTTTCTATCACATTTATAGACTTGACTTGCCCACGCTTGAGAGTTTGATGGCCTCTTCCTTGAGTATTCATACTTCTGAGCTTAGAATTTTCCAGTTTCAAATAACCCTGCAAGGTTCTAATCAAACTCATGCAGTTTGGAATTTTCAAACTAAAAATCTTACTCTGGGGAGCCCTACTTCCTAACATTTCAGAACTAGCTTTCTCCAAGAGAACCTAATTAATACACCAACTACATTCCAGATTTCTGCAAGCTAAAAGCAAAAGCTTTTGAAACTATGGGCATTTGCCCTAAACAATTTTAAAAATCACTGTTCCATTTAACAGAAAATAAACTAATGTTCTTCAAATTTTATTCTGTCCATTCACAAAAATCTTTCAATGCAAACAAATTTCCATTAACACTCCAGTAATTTTTTTTACTTATTTTGTTTTTTAAAGTAAAACATGGGTCCAGAAATATTGGTAAGTTAATCATTAAACAACTTCATACACATGACCAAATCCCAGATGCCACAAAATTCAAATTACCATATATACTCGTGTAAAAGTCGACCTCATGTAAAAGTTACTTGTGGCCCAAGAAATAATGAGTTTTCATATACCTCGTATAAAGTTCGACCCTAATTTTTCAGGCTCTCTTCCTGACATTATATGCAGCCTTAAAGGGCATGATTTGCACATTTTTGATTCAAATGCAATATCTATATCATCACATGTTACACATGAATCCGAAATCTGCACCAGTGTATATTTGTGCAACGCGACAATTTATCATTGTAAACTCAACAGTATTTGGATGCTACTAGAATGTACCATATAGTTACCACAAAATTTCATTACCAGTATAAGAAAACTTGAAGTGCTGGTATTTACCAATAAACTACAGAACTAAACTGTATATATGGTAAGGGTGTTAACATGATGAAACAAGCTACGGTAAATGTGTACTCTCTACACTAGGCTTTTGATCATCATGCTTCCAAACACCGGTAAGCTATCGGTAAATTATGGCACTAATTTATGTGGTGTCCTGACCACCTTCTGCATATATGTTTAGACCTACATGTACTTTATATTACTGGTAACTGGAATACAGTACAAGAGCACCATTCTATCATAGCAGGCAGAATGGAGACAGTTATTTTGTAGATAAATATTCAATAATGGCCTTAATTTTTTTTCTTTTTGTTGTTTATTATTTTATATAGAGATCTGGCTCTTGTTTGTC
The DNA here is from genome assembly GCF_047496795.1 of Chiloscyllium punctatum. Classification (NCBI taxonomy): domain Eukaryota; kingdom Metazoa; phylum Chordata; class Chondrichthyes; order Orectolobiformes; family Hemiscylliidae; genus Chiloscyllium; species Chiloscyllium punctatum. The sequence goes on along the minus strand of NC_092758.1, from coordinate 64,698,174 downwards.
CATTTTTTGACTCATACCAAACATGAATTTCATCCCCTTGAAAACAATATTCATGTAATAGTAGACCCCCCAATTTCAGCTTTAAAAAACCACCTAAAAACTCAAGTTTTACATGAGTATATATGGTATACTTAAAAAATTAAATAATGTGCCTAATATCCAGCACATCCACTTTCTTAATATCAATCTGTTCAAGCCTATTAACCTGGTTCACGGTGTTCTCACTACCAACAAGGTCCCCTTCTCTAGTGAATACTGAAGCAAAAAATTCATTAGGGCCTCCTCAACCTCTTCAGTCTCCAGGCACAGGTTCCCTCCACCACCCCTGATCAGCCCTAGCCCCTCTCTGATCATTCTCTTATTCCTCACATTAGTGTTGAATACCTTTGGTTTTTCCCTAATCCTTCCCACCAAGGCTTTTTCGTGCCCCCTCCTAGCTCTCCTCAGATCATTTTTCAGTTCTTTCCTAGCTCCCTGTAATCCTCTAAACCCGTGACAGATCCTTGCTTCCTCAACCTTAAATAAGCTTCCTTCTTCCTCTTGACGAAAGGCTCCTCTTCTCTTGTCATCCAAGACTCCTTCACCTTACCATTCCTTGCCTGTCCCAATGGGACAAAGTTATTCAACACGCGCAACAAGTGCTCCTTAAATAACCTCCACATTTCTGTTGTGCAGTTCCTGTAGAACAATTGTTCCCAATTGAAACTCCGCAGCTCCTGTCTAATACCAGTATCATTTCCCCTCCCCCAATTAAATACCTTCCCATACTATCTGTTCCTATCCTCTCCATGACTATGGTAAAAGTGAGGCAGTTGTAGTCACTGTCACCAAAATGCTCTTCCATCAAGAGATCTGATATCTGGCCTGGCTCGTTGCCTAGTACCAAATCCAATATGGCATCCCCTCAGTCAACCTATCTACAAATTGAGTCAGGAATCCTTCCTGGACACACCCGACAAAATCGGCTCCATCCAGACCATCTGCACAAAGGAGGTTCCAATCAATATTGGGGAAGTTGAAGTCACCATAACAACAACTCTGTTATAGCTGCACCTTTCCAAGATCTGCTATCCAATCTGTTCTTCCATCTCTCTGCTGCAACTGTGGGGGACGTCTATAGAAAACACCCAATAAAGTGAACTGCTCCTTTCCATCCTTACTGACTCAGTGGACAAACCCTCCTCAACAATCTTCTTTTCTGCAGCTGTGATGCACTCTCAAGTTAACAGTGCTACTCCCCCCTCCTCTTTTACACCTCTCCCTGTTCTTTTTAAAAGATCTAAACTCTGGAACATCCAGCAACCATTCCTGCCTCTGTGAAATCCATGTCTCCACTCTAGTGACAACGCAGCAGTTCCAAACACTGATCTATTCTCTAAGTTCATCACTCTTGTTCCTGACACTCCTTGCATTGAAACAGACAACACTTAAATTTAGATAACATTTAGTGACTGATAATTCTGTAAATCTAATTAATAACATCATGTATCAAAATAAAGGAATACTGAGAAGAACAGGGGAGGAGGGGAATGTAAAATGGAGGAGTGGAATGGAGAGAAGGGAGAGAGCTGAGCAGTTATGGGATCAATGAACAAGGGAAAAATAAGAGGGGTGCAAGATGAGGAAAGATGAAACAGTGGAGGAGAGGAGAGGTTGAGGTTAAGATTGAAGGGGCACAGAAGGATTGAGATGTGAATGGAGTAGACCAAGAGTTTAGAGAAGAGGAAAGAGGGAATGAAGGTGTGTTGACAGAGGAGACAAGCAGACAGGGTTGAAGAGAAACAGAGAGAAAATGCAGGAGGCCAAGATGATGGGGAGGATGCAAAGGGTAGAGAAATGAAGAAAGCAAGGAGGTAAACAGGAACAAATGATGTGGATCTTTGATTAGAGTGGAAGATGAGTGTTTGGCAACTTTATATTGATTTTATTATGGTTATGGTGCATTTTTTATTAAAATAAATATAAATCTTTGTTTTTGGATCCAATTAGTGAACATTAAAATTGAAAAGGGAAGCAAGTAATCATCTTGGATTTTTGCAATAATTTTTCCTGAGACCACTGGTTCCAGATTCATTGCAAGAGGAAACATTCTTTCGATTTCCACTTCATCAAAACCCCTCAGGATCTTCTATTTTACAATCAAGTTCCTCTTAGTCATCACAGTTCCAGCAGGTACAAGCCAATCAAGCCTGATCTTTTCTCTTTACAATCCATTCCAGATATTAGTCTAGTAAACTTTCTCTGAACAGTTTCCAAAGTATTCATTTTCTTCCATAAATAAAGGACCAATACTGTGCAAAGCACTTCAGATGTGGCCTCATCAATGCCCTGTACAACTGAAGCATACCCTCTCCACTATTGTGCTCATTTCCCTTCACACTGAACAACAAAATCCTATTAGCTTTACTGTAGCTGCATAATAATCTTTTGCAATTCATAAATGAGAATGTAACAGATCCCTCTGCATCTCAGAGCTCTGCAACCTCTCAGCATTTCAATAATATGCTTCCTTCTAATCCTTAATGCCAAAATGGGCAAGTCCACATATTCCCATATTATACTCCATTTTCTATCTATATATCTCTTGTGATGAAGAGCCACTGGACTTGAAATGTTAACTCTGCTTTCTCTCCACAGATGCTGCCAGATCTACTGAGTTTCTCCAGCATTTCTGTTTTTGTTTCAGATCTCTCACATCTGCAGTTATTTGTTGTAATGCATAATTTTGTAAACTTTTTATCTTTGTGTCAGCAATAAATTTAGTAACCCAACATTCAGACCATTCAACATAGTCATTTATAAAAATTGTGAAAAGCTGAGGCCCCAGCATGATCCCTGTGGGACGCCAGTCATTACATCTTGGTAATGAGGTAATTACCTAATTATACATACTCTTTGTTTCTTGCGCATTCGCCAAATTTAACCCCATTTCCAATATGTTACACCCACACCATGAAAAGTGTGGTACTGGGAAAGCACACGAAGTCAGGCAGCATTCGAGGAGCAGGAGAACCGTCGTTTCAGGCATAGGCTCTTCATCAGTTAAAGAAGTGTGTTTGGTAAGATATGGTGAGAAATTCAACTGTGGTTAACTTGAGAAAAGGACAGTGTGGCAAAGGGTTCACCTTTATTAGTGGCCTCTTTCTCTTGTATTTGACACCACTCTCCCTATAACACCCCACTCATCAGAAGTAAAATAAATAGACCCACCTTCTCATCAATAGAGCTCTGAAAAATGGATCTCCACCAACTATCTTCAGGACTCAGCCTGTGATTGTCCAGCACCTTCAAGCAAGTCAGGGTATTCATGTCAGGGTCTGCAATAGATTGAGACACTTGTTAGAAGTTGTATCCCTTCTTAACAATCTGACTGGGTGAGTTATGATGAGCGTTCTCAGTGGTGGAGTGACAAATTAGTTTACATTATACTCAACTAATCCCCACAATTAGTCTCAAAAAGGGAAAATATGGACTTAGCATCAAAAGGGCCTTAACCAGTGCTTGGTAGCCTAACAATCCTTCATCACTAATAAATGACTCATTTTATTTTTCTACAACCACAATGCTGGGCACCCAAAGCACTTGACAATTTCAGATAGTAATGCACTTTAGGTGTAAAGTAAAGCAAGGTACTGTTGTGTAAACTCAAGAAACGCAGTGCCAGGAATTATATAATTTCTTCTGTGGAACATTACCACCTATTGTAACCAGAATGCTCTGCAGTTTGGCACACCTAGCTCTGTAAAAGTGTTCTTTTTGCATGATTGCATGATTAAATGATTAAATAAAAAGAGAATAGAGTCAAACAGAGAAATGTGGAAATTGTGCTTGTAATTCATTTCCTGGAGACATCCACATTAGACAACCACAGCAGAAGACAATATTGTGATGGACACAAAGTCGCAGATCACTTCAGAGCATTGGAATGATTAGAATTGGATGCTGTCCTGCACCCCATCTCTTTTCATTCATTCTTTTACAGTTATTTAGGGTGCACAGCTAGTTACTGATCCAGACACTTGGGAGCTAGAGGTCCAGTATCAATCATTTTTCTTTCACTGTAGACCAAAGGGCGATGTTTATCAGTATTGCATTCACTAATTTTTTTTGTACACACTCTCTGGAGATGTGAGTTTGAGGAGGCAGAACTTGTTGAGTCCAAATGCATAAGTTCTTTCTGAATCTGATCAGAACTTGCAGGATTAACTGGAGGATTCTAACTTAAATATCACTAGCTACTGCCTATGCTACACAAGTACAACTTGTCCATTCAACAGTTGGGGAAAAACACAGCAACTTGACAGAATATGGATTTGACTGCTCTGAAATAGTTGCTAGACTGTCATCTGCCCAAAATACATCTTCATGCATTTACATGAGGGTTACACCATGCTTCAAATTTTTTGACATTTTCAGTGATTCCGGCCATGGGACAGACCTGGCTAGCAATGAATATTTCTGATCCCACTGGTCATTTGTACCCAAATAAGAGCTGTGGGGGAAATCCTGAACCCTACATTTCCAGCACTTGACTTAATTCCCAGTGTTTTCACTTGACTCGCGTTGAGCATATCCTAAGCATGTGTCAGGTGGGCTATCACATTTCTCAGTTGTTGTTCCTGATTGTAAGGACTGCTGGACAGGTGCAGACAATAGGAATTGTGCTGCTGCTAAAAGGGAGTAGGAGTGAAATAAATAGGTGTACAGTGAAATTTGCTCAGAGCTTATATTCAATTTTTATTTTCGATTTTATCTAAATTCCTGGTAACCCCCACTACTGAATTTGACGGTGGTAGAGATTCACCTGTTGCACATTTATGCAATGAAGTTGTAGGTGAAGTTACTTCAACAAAAATAAATGCAAGTTCAGCACAAACCTAAAACAAATAAGCATCAGCTTGCATTTACGTAGCACCTTTCACAACCTCATGTTAAGCTATTCCAAAAAACTTTACAGCCAAAGATATACTTCTGAATTATAGTTACTGTTGCAATGTTTGAAATGTTACAGCTAATTTCTACACACCAATATCCCACAAACAACATCGAGGAGCCAGTTAATTTTGTCAGTTGGGAGATTAGTTGAGGGGGTTATTAGTTTTCACTAGAATGTGAATTTACATTAAGGTTTTCAGGATTAGTAAAAGGTACATATTTTCCCTGACAGTCTGTTTATGGACTCGTTACTTGGAGATAGCTAGCTTGAATTCCTAGCTGTGATATGGTACATCCAGAACAACATGGTTTAGAGGAGTAGGTGCTAGTAAAGTAGGGGACTCTGTTGATGAGACATTGTATTTTCTAGCAATCTATAAATAGCTGTTGCTGTTGTTATAATTTAAACTTCATATTTGGATCCTCTAAATGTCAAACCAAATGGCTTTTAACTGTCATCAATAATCAGTTCATGTTACAGCATTTACTTCCAGAGACTTTGGGATCCTTTATATCAGTGAGACATTATTAAATATGAACAATCTGTTTAAGTCCAATGGTCTGACAGCTATTTTCAGTCCAATGAGACTGTCTCCATGAATTTGGCAGAATCCTGAGAAATATTTTTTGTATGCCAAGAAAAAGACCATAAATGGTCTTAATATTTTGATATGTTCAGAAACTGATCTGTCATTCTATAGAACTACGCTCCTTTATGAAGATCCTTTTCCCTTCAAATGCAACTTACCCCAAAACCTTCATTGTTTGTTAAGCATTTAGACATTTACTATATAAGGGGACTGTATGCCAATGATGTGGCCAACAGGAAAGAATAGAGGAAATATTGTGTGCTCTCACTGTTATCATCTGGATTACTGAGGGCTGCCTCTTGTAATTAGGTGATTGCAACAAGACTGTCTGCTATCTCATCAAACAGGATGTCCAGAGAGCTTTTAGGGTCATTTCTGACATTTTTCAATGTGTACCATTGAAAGACAGCACTGTCAGTAAAATGAATGCAACAGCATAGACCATCTGGGCGGCACGGCACGGTGGGCGGCACGGTGGCACAGTGGTTAGCACTGCTGCCTCACAGCGCCGGAGACCCGGATTCAATTCCCGCCTCAGGCGACTGACTGTGTGGAGTTTGCACGTTCTCCCCGTGTCTGCGTGGGTTTCCTCCGGGTGCTCCGGTTTCCTCCCACAGTCCAAAGATGTGCAGGTCAGGTGAATTGGCCATGCTAAATTGCCCGTAGTGTTAGGTAAGAGGTTGATGTAGATGTAGATGTAGGGGTATGGGTGGGTATGCTTCGGCGGGGCGGTGTGGACTTATTGGGCCGAAGGGCCTGTTTCCACACTGTAAGTAATCTAATCTAATCTATACAATGATGATCCAATGTATTGTGGTTTGAGATTACAATTGAAAAGGACATATATATGTCAAAACACAGATTGGAGAAATGCTGATTTTGAGAGAATAAAACTTGGTGAAATAAAGTTGCAAAGGTTTTGGAACTAGTAACATAGAACAGCATTAGGAAACATTTCAACACAGTCCAGGAAAAACATACTTTATGAACAAGCAAAAGCAAATGAAACAGTAATGAAATGCTTTGGATGAACAAAGACAGAAGAGAAAATTGAGGTACTAAAAATGATATAGATGATGTTTATGGACAGCAGAGATAAGGAAGAATGCAAAGAGACTGAGAGAGAAATCAAAAATAATTAGGAGACAAAGAGGATCAAGGAAATTAAACTACTGCATAAATAAAATTTGAGAGTGCGTTGCTGGAAAAGCACAGCTGGTCAGGCAGCATTCGAAGAGCAGGAGAATCAACATTTTGGGCATAAGCCCTTTATCAGGAATGAGATTTTCCAGCACCACACTCTCAACTCTGATCTCCAGCATCTGCAGTCCTCACTTTCTCCTAGTCTTCTGCTCCTTGGATACTGCCTGACTGGTTGTACTTTTCCAGCGCCACAGTCTCGACTCTGAACTCCAATGTCTGTAGTCCACACCTTCTCCCTGCATAAATAAAATAGATTGATTGTTTCTTTTTGCCATGTGACAGTGAAATGCTTTGTTTATGAGGAGAACAAGCAGATCACAGTGAGCAAGGATGTACAAATCAAAAAGACTTAGACAGAGGCATACATGTTACCTTGCACAGGGCATGTACTAAGCAAGATCAGCATTACCAATATCAACATTATTTGAGGTGAGAGAGTCCATTCTTCAGTTTAATAACACTCGGGAAAAAGCTGTTCCTGAACCTGCTGGTGCATGTGTTCAGACTTCTGTATCTTCTACTTGATGGAAGAGATCATTATCAGGCTGTGATGGCTCTTTGATGATATCCTTGTGTAGTTATTTCAATTATTCTCACCATTGGATCAAAGGAAAAAAATGTCATCAATGTATTTGGTGTATAGCACTGGTTGGAGGTCCTGCATAGCAAATAAGTACTTCATCATAGAATCACTACAGGGCAGAAATGGGCCATTTGGCCCAACATATCCATACTGACCCTCCAAAGAGTATCTCACCCAGACCCATTCCCTTCCATGTTACTCCACATTTCCCCTGACTGATGCCCCTATAACACATCTTTGAACACTTTAGCATGACCAATTTACCTAAACTGCAATCTTTGGACTATGGGAGGAAACCGAAGCACCTGGAGAAAACCTAAACAGACAGGGAAAATGTGCAAACTCCACACAGACAGTTGCCCAAGGCTGGAATTGAACCCAGGTCCCAAGCACTGTAAGGCAGCAGTGGTAACCATTGAACCACTGTGTCATACCTCTACTGCCTTTCAAAGATTCACAAAACCAACACACTTGGACATCACATCTTATCAGGCTGTGTGAAAACCTCTCTGACTGTGCCAAGGACTTCTTGAAACCCATTGTACCTAGAACCCTCAGCTTCTGTCGTGACTCCACAGATTTCCTACAGAAACTCAGTACCCATGAACCAGGCACAATGGTCATTTTTGCACTCTATACCCACATCCCTCACAATGGTGACATCACTGCAAGAGCATCAGTACTCAATACCAACAATTTCCAATTTTCAGATGCCATCCTACAACTCATCCACGTCATCCTCAACTACAACCTTTACCTTTGACCACCAGTTCTCCATTCAGGCAGATAGAACATCCATTGGGAGCAAATTTGTACCCAAGGTGCCAACATTTTCATGCAAAAGTTCAACACAGGACTTCCAACCAATGTTATACACTGATACATTGACCGCATTTTCGTCTTTTGGTCTCATGGCAAGGAATCTCTGAAACAACTACATGGTGATATCAACAAGGAATCACTGAAATAACTACATGGTGATGTCAACAAGTTTCAGCTCACTGTCAGACATATCATGGACTGCTTAGAATCAGCCTTCTTCTTGGACACATGTATCGCCATCAAAGATGGACACCTCAGCACTACACTCCATTGTAAGCCTGTGGATAACCTCACGATGCTACACTTCTCGAGCTTCCCCTATAGACAAGCCCTACGCAGACACAAGATCTGCTAAGAAGAGAGGGAATGTGACAAATAACTGAAGATGTTGAAGGATGCCCTCATAAGAATGGGATATGATGCTCAGCTCATCAATTGCCAATTCTATCGTGCCACAGTGTAAAACCATAATAATCTCCTGAGAAAGCAGAAATGGGATACCACTGATAGGGTACCCTTTGTCATCCAGTACTTCCCTGGAACGGAGAAGCTATGTCATGTTCTTTGCAGCCTTCAACACCTCATCAACAATGATGAATACCTTGTCACGATTTTCCCTACAATTCCACTTCTTTCCTTCAAACAGACCATTGCTCATTGCAAATGACTCAGCCTTCAGGACAACATTGATCACAGCACCCCGCAACCCTGCCATGGCAACCTCTGCAGGACATGTCAGATCACTGAAATGGATACTACTATCACACGTGGGAGCACCATTTACCACATACATGGCAGGTACTCATGTTGTCTACCTTATGTAATGTAGACAATGATGCTCCGAGGCATAGGACATTGGTGAGACCATGCAGACTCTACAACAATGAACATATGGACACTACACAATGATCAACATACAGGAGAGTTCCCTCCCATTGGGGGAACACTTCAGTCGTCCAGGACATTCAGCATCCAATCTTTTCATGAGTGTCCTCCAAGGCAGACTTTGAGATATGCAATAACACAAAATTGCTGAGCAGAGGCTGATAGCTAAGTTCCGTACCCATGAGGACATCCTCAACCAAGATCTTGGGTTCATGTCACATTCAAGATAACCTCATCACACTAAATGCTCTCACACACACTCATACAGACTCACGCACACAGACCCACTCCCACGCACAAACACTCACACATGCGTACTCACACTCACTTATTCACATGAATGTACACACTCACAATCTCTCAAATGCGCACGAACATACACACTTGCATTCTTTCAAACACACATACACACAAAACTAAAACATAGTATCGAAGCGGGGCATCATACTAAAGTGCATTGTCTAACCTGAGATGTCACCTCATTGATAAATTCTTTAATTATCTAGGGACAAAGACTCGAAAGAATCTGGATTTTGCATTATAATCAGTAATCTATCTCCTAACTGATTAAAGTATTCAACAAGGGCAGTTCATTTTAAAGTTGTTAATGTTTTGCTTATAAATACAGCATCTTATATCTCTCTATCATACTACACCCGAGAATGGAGTTGAGCAATCTTCAAACAACCTGTTCGACCATAATCTGGTGTCGTTTGATTTTTGACCTTACCTGAGGAGAGTTTTGGTCACCTTACCTAGGTGTGTTCTGACTGACGTTTTCTATGGTTTTAGTAAGACTTACTTTTTTTTTGTACTCCATTCCCTTTCAAATAATGGTCCATTTGTCTTCCCTATTACCTGACATTAGCTGATTTTTTTTTGTGACAACAGATTTATGAGGATTATGCTAGAATTGTAGGATTATCTTTATCAGGAATAAATTAACCGTTTGAGTCTCATTTCTCTTGAATTAAGAAGGAAGGATGACCTAGTAAGGGCCTTTTAAACAATGGAATGTTTTGATAGGGTAAGCATAGTGTACAGAAATTCTCTGTACTAAAACTGGAATGTGCTGGTAAATCTCAGTAGGGTTGACGCATCTGTGGAGTGACAAAACCAGAGCTAATATTTCTAGTTAAATATTACTTTTGTTTGGAGTTGAAAGTCTCTGTTTCATCACTTTAAATGGTGCATTCCTGCCTCAAAAGGGCCTGTAGAAGATCTCTAGAAATTATATCTATCAAAGCCTGATATATCTATCAGGCTTTGTGTTCCTGAAGTAATCAAATGAGAAATGCACTAGTCAAATTTTAATGAGATGTGCTATTTAATATTTTTCAGATCTAAAATGCAGGCCAACAAATGTATTCTGCAGTTGTCTCAACCTCACCCACCTGCCTGAAACACACTCAATTTAACAATGTCATATGTCCCAGGAGTGATTGATGTTTCAAACAATAAATCACTTCAATTGTTTGCAATAAGTATTAATTTGCCTGCATTTGTAAAATGTCCAACACATTATCAAACATTAGACACAATTTCATAATTGGAACAATATTTCCTAAAGATGCAAAGTATGCAAGAACTTTGCTGACAACTAACTTAGGATTTTCAGTTAAGCATAGAGTGTGGCACACTTGTATGCAAGAGTAGCTGCATATATTAATACATAAGTCCCTGTTCTTTGCAGACAGAAAGAACATATATACCCACTGCAACTGGGTTTCAAGTCAAACAAATAGGTGACAATCATTTTCTGATTTGGTTCACAGGACAATGCCTTGATAAATTTGGGTCAACTTTCCTGGTTTAAAGGTTAGCCAACATTTGTCAGTTATCAGTAGCTAGTGCATTTCCCACAATCATACCTCCACTAATCAGATCCCATTTCCCACCAATCATTATTAATACATTATTAATGTTGTTGCCAATCTACTTTGATATTTTATGCAGATGAATGCAACATGAAAAGCTTTGACAAAGTATATCTTTTGTCAGCAATACTCAGCTTCATAAACAATGAGATGCACCAATACGAAGTCCAAGCACCTGATACAATCCTACAGATGTTTTGAATGAGCTTACAATTAAATACCTAAAGCAGTGTTAAGTGTCCTGAGAAAAGAAACGATTTAAACAGGATTTATTTTCTCTGTATTTTAATATGCAAAGCACACTTATATCCTCTGGAATACAGTCTGAAATCTTCATCTCACAGTACTCTAATTCAGAAGAAATCTGGATATTTAATTGCAAATATTTATGATGACTACATCTGGCTGAGCCTTAAAGTACAACATCTAATAATTTTCGCATAACGTCGCTCAATTTATTTTAAAGTTACTAGTGGGTCCCATCTAATAGTGCTCATGTTAACTATGAGCAGCTTTATAACAAGATCTAATCTTAAACATGTCTGTTGAATATCTTTTATTGCTGAGTTTTGTACATACCTAAGCCCAAATTTATGGCAAAATAATCTGATTCTTGGATTACATAAAAGAAATGAAAGAACTTTCACTTTTGTAGTACTTTTCACTAATTCAAAATATCCAAAGCATTTTTCAGCCAATTCAGAAATTTAGAGGTACAGTCAAAGTTGGAATGTAGGAAATGTGGTAATCAAAATGCATACAACAAATTCCCAGAAACGTCATTTATTTATTTTTCATTTTGTCTTCTGTTTTTTGCTACTGCTTTCCTCTCTTCTATTCTCCTGCTTACCCCATCTCCCGACTATTTTAGTTTAAACCCTTCCCAACTATGTTAGCCAAATACTCCTACGAGGACATCAGTTCTGGTACATGTGAGGTGTAACACAGTCCCACCTCCCTCAAAACTGGTCCCAGTGTCCCAGGAATCTGAGACCCTCCCACTTGCAACAACTCTCCAACCACATATTCATCAGATATATCCTGTTAATTCTCCTCCGACTAGCAAATTGCAATCCTAACACCACTACTTTTGAGGTCTTACTTTTAAACTTGATTGCTATTACTCTATCGGAAAAAGTGAAGACTGCAGATGCTGGAGATCAGAGCTGAAAAATGTGTTGCTGGAAAAGCGCAGAAGGTCAGGCAGCATCCAAGGAGCAGGAGAATTGACGTTTTGGGCATAAGCCTGACCTGCTGCGCATTTCCAGCAACACATTTTTCTGCTATTACTCTATCACCTACTTTTAGGACCTCACCCTTTTATCTTTACCTGTGTTTTTTACACATGATTAGTGATCAGCTCATTTGTTTTAGTGGTTTTTGTTGTGGGACAGTTGGAAAGTCTCGGCTGGCACTCCAGTGCAATTTTAAGAAAATCGTTGAGGTACCATTCTTCACACGAGACATTAAACCAATTAAACTTCCAGGTGGACATAAAAGATCCAATGACACTATTTTGTCAATCAGGGAACTCTCAATAAACATCTCACAACCTACATTGAGAATAATCTAGTCATTACCACTTTTTTGTTTGTCGGATATTGCTGATTGCAAAGTGAGTGCTTCATCTTGTACGTTTACAAAAGTCATAGAACATAGAACATTACAGCGCAGTATAGGCCCCTTCGGCCCTCGATGTTGCGCCGACCTGTGAAACCAATCTGAAGCCCATCTAACCTACACTATTCCATGTACGTCTATATGCTTGTCCAATGACGACTTAAATGTACTTAAAGTTGGCAAATCTACTACCGTTGCAGGCAAAGCATTCCATACCCTTACTACTCTCTGAGTAAAGAAACTGCCTCTGACATCTGTCCTATAGGTATTACCCCTCAATTTAAAGCTATGCCCCCTCATGCTCGCCGTCACCATACTTGGAAAAAGGCTCTCCCTGTCCACCCTATCTAACCCTCTGATTATCTTATATTTCTCTATTAAGTCACCTCCCAACCTTCTTCTCTCCAATGAAAACAGCCTCAAGTCCCTCAGCCTTTCCTCATAAGACCTTCCCTCCACACCAGGCAACATCCTAGTAAACCTCCTCTGCACCCTTTCCAAAGCTTCCACATCCTTCTTATAATGCGGTGACCAGAACTGTACACAATACTCCAAATGCGGCTGCACTAGAGTTTTGTGCAGCTGTAGTGTAACCTCATGGCTCCGGAACTCGATCCCTCTATTAATAAAAGCTAAAACACTGTATGCCTTCTTAACAACCGTGTCAATCTAGGTGGCAACTTTCAAGGATCTGTGTACCTGGACACTGAGATCTCTCTGCTCATCTACACTACCAAGAATCTTACCATTAGCCCAGTACTTTGCATTCTGGTTACTCCGACCAAAGTGAATCACCTCACACTTGTCCACATTAAACTCCATTTGCCACCTCTCAGCCCAGCTCTGCAGCTTATCTATATCTCTCTGTAACCTACAACATCCTTCGTCACTATCCACAACTCCACCGACCTCAGTGTCATCTGCAAATTTACTAACCCACCCTTCTACACCCTCATCCAGGTCGTTTATAAAAATGACGAACAGCAGTAGACCCAACGCAGACCCTTGCAGTGCACCACCAGTAACTGGATTCCAGGATGAACATTTCCCATCAACCACCACCCTCTGTCTTCTTTTGCAGTTGTATAAGACTCTGGTGCGGCCTCATCTGGAGTATTGTGTGCAGTTTTGGCCGCCATATTATAGGAAGGATGTGGAGGCATTGGAACGAGTGCAGAGGAGGTTTACCAGGATGTTGCCTGGCATGGTAGGAAGATCGTATGAGGAAAGGCTGAGGCACTTGGGGCTTTTCTCATTGGAGAGAAGAAGGTTTAGGGGAGATTTGATAGAGGTGTACAAGATGATTAGGGGTTTAGATAGGGTTGACAGTGAGAACCTTTTTCCGCTAATGAAGTCAGCTGTTACCAGGGGACACAGCTTTAAATTAAGGGGCGGTAGGTATAGGACAGATGTTAGGGGTAAATTTTTTACTCAGCAGGTTGTGAGTTCATGGAATGCCCTGCCAGTAGCAGTGGTGGACTCTCCCTCTTTATGGTCATTTAAGTGGGCATTGGACAAGCATATGGAGGTTATTGGGCTAGTGTAGGTTAGGTAGGCTTCGGTCGGCGCAACATCGAGGGCTGAAGGGCCTGTACTGCGCTGTATTTTTCTATGTTCTATGTTCTATGTTTGTGAAGCACGACCCACCCTTCACAAAACCGTGCTGACTATCCCTAATTAAATTATTCCTTTCTAGATGGTTATAAATCCTATCTCTTATAACATTTTCCAACACTATACCAACAACTGAAGTAAGGCTCACTGGTCTATAATTACCAGGATTTTCTCTACTCCCCTTTTTGAACAGGGGAACCACATTTGCTATCCTCCAGTCTTCTGGCACTATTCCTGTAGAACACTTCAGAATACGAGCCGAAAAATGCTTTGGTTATCCTGAAATCATAAAATTATCTGTACAAATTTAAGCCTTTTATTTTACATTTTTATATTCAATGAAATATTTGGAAGCAATGTAAACAGTTGTTGAGGATAGAGACTGAGTACATTCACAAACCAAGGGCCACACCTAACATTGACAGTGTTGAAAATTGTCTTAACAGTGCACACAGTAGAGTTTCTAATCCTTCCTTTTAATTATGAACAATGAGTGACTTCTGTGATTTGGTAGCATTTATGAAATAGTAGGACAGTAAGAAATGGAGAAGACACAACTTACTTAACCACTCCTTATTAGAAAATCCCTCCCATACCCAGGATCAGCCTGGTAAACTGCAATGTTTGTATATTTTATCCTAGATAAAGGAACCAAAACTGTCCTAGAATATTCTGACTCATCTTTTCTATGATTTAATACCCATTTTTGTACTCCATTCCCTTTCAAATGAAGGTCCATTTGCTTTCCCCATTAGCCATTGAACTTGGTTAACTGTTTTTTTCGTGATTCATGCACACGGATCTCCAAATCCCTCTGTGATGAAACTTTCTGCAGTTTCTCTCCATTTAAATAATTTTTAGCTCTTCTATTATTTCTGCCAAAGCACATAACTTATTTTTCCTTCATTATATTCAATCAGTCAGTTTTTATCCTACTTATATAATGTGCCCATCTGGAGAACCTTTATATTATCATTACAACTTACTTCTCCATCTATTTTGTGTCATCTGAAAACTTAGCAATAATACATTTAGTCCCATCATCTATGTCCCTAACATATAATGTAAATCATTGTGGTCTCTACACTGTTTTGTGCAGCACTTAAATAGATACAGGCTGCCATCCTAAAAATGTCCCCTTTATCCAAACGCTCTGCCCTCTGTTAGTTAGTTATTCCTCTCATAATGATACCACCCCAACACTTCGGATTCTTATCTTATGAAGTAGCCTTATGTAAAATACCTGATGGAAATCCATCAAATACTTCTGGAAATATGTGACATCTACTGGTCCCCCTTTATCGACACTGCTTATTACCTCCTTAATGAATTCTAATAAGTTATATATGTTTTCTATGAATCACAGTAACTCTGCTTGATCATTCTATACATATTTCTAAATTTTCTGCTCTTACATTCTATATAATCAGCTAACATTTACAAGATTGGGGGTGACACAGTGGCTCAGTGGTTAGCACAGCAGTGGTTAGCATAGTACTGGGGACCTGGGTTCAATTCCACCCTTGGGTGAACATCTGTGTAGAGTTTCCATGTTAGCTTGGCATGGTGGCTCAGTGGTTAGCACTGCTGCCTCACAGCACCAGGGACCTGGGTTCAATTGCTACCTCAGGCAACTGTCTGTGTGGAGTTTGCACATTCTCCCTGTGTCTGTGTGGGTTTGCTCCAGTTTCACAGTCCAAAGATGAGCAGGTCAGGTGAATTGGCCATACTAAATTGCTCATAGTGTTAGGTGCATTAGTTAGGGGCAAATATAGGGGAATGGGTCTGGGTAGGTTACTCTTCAGAAGGTCGGTGTAGACTTGTTGGGCTGAAGGGCCTTATCCCATACTGTAGGGAATCTAGTCTAATCTAATAACAGATGTTAAGCTAACATGATACATGTATTTTTCATCTTCCTTAATTTTTTTGAGTAATGGTGGTGGTGCGCTGACAATTTCCCATGCATGGGATGTGAGTTAACTGGCCATTTATTCGCCATCCCTAGTTGCCCTTAAAAAGTGGTGGTTTTGAGCCACCTTCTTGAATTGCTGCTACCTATGTAATGTACAATATTTATTCAATTCCTCTGCCATTTCCTGGTTGTCCTTTTAAAACTTTCCTCTGGTTTGCCATTAATCTTGGTCACATTGAATGATTTTTTTTCTTTCAACTTGATACTATCTTTAACTTCCTTGGTAAAGCATAGTTTTCTGAGAATCCCTACCATTTGGCCCAATAAGTCCACACTGACCCTTCGAAGAGTAACCCACCCAGATCCATTCCACTGCCCCATTAATCTACATTTACCCCTGACTAATGCACCTAACCCACTCATCCCTGAACACTCTGGGCAACTTAGCATGGCCAATCCACATCTTTGGATTGTGGGAGGAAATCAGAGCACCTGGAGGAGACCCACACAGACACAGGGAGAATGCGTAAACTCCACATGGACAGTTGCCCAACACTGGAATTGAACCCGGGTCCCTGGCACTATAAGGCAGTAGTACTAACCACTAAGTCATAGTTGGTTTAATACCTTGCTAGAATCCTTTTTTTCTCACTGGGATATATCTACTGTGGATCATTGACTCTTTTCTTAAATGTCTGACATTGTTCCTCAAAAATCGTTTCTGCGAAACTCCTTTCCCAGTCCATTCCACCAATTCAATCCTCATTTCCTTTCTCGCAATTACCTTTATTTAAGTTTAGTAAGATTGATTCTATGCTTTTCCTCTCAAACTGAATGCTAACTTCTACCATATTATGAGTCACTGTTCCCAAAGGGTATCTTTTATTCAGAGATCATTTATTAAACCTGCCTCATTATACATTATCAGATGCAAAATTTCCTGGTCTGTTTTTTTGGTCCACAACATATTGTTCTAGGAAACTGTTCTGAAAAGACTCTGAATTTATACCTGTGGCCAGCTCTGCTAGTTTGATTATTTAAATCCACATGAAGATTAAAGTCACCCATTATTAATGTATTGCATTTTTACATGCCTTCATTATCTCTCAATTTATTCTCTGTCCTACAATACAACTGTTGTGGGACCAACAGACTACACTCACCAGTGTTCCTTCTCCTTGCTATTTCTTATCTCCATCCAAATAGATTTTACATCTTCTGGTCCAAGGTCATTTCTTGCTATTATACTTATTCTGATGTGTACTAACAAAGCTACAATACCATCCTTTCCTTTTCCCTGTCCTTTTGAACAGTTAAAATGTTTCCTAGTAACATTCACAGCAAAAAGGCCACGCTCATGAACTAGGAACTGAAACTAGCAGCTTTTAAATGACCTGACAAGAAATACAACAGGAAATGATTTCCACTGTGGTGTCATAAATCAGTGACAATGGGGAATGTATAGTATGTGTTCTCCTCTCCACTTCAAAAGAAAATATATTGTTGACCCATTACTTTCTGTTTAAAATTAGTGGTTGCTGCTCATGTGTTCATTCAACATTACAGGCTATTCAATAATATGCCAAAGAATGAAGCCATGGGCATTTGCACAATGTCACAGCATTGTTATGATCAGTACCCGGTTGAGGGTCCTGAATTTCTTATGACTGTAGAAGGGATACACCAAATTGTTAAGCACCCAGGTAAGGTTTTTTTTAGATTAGATTAGATTACATTACAGTGTGGAAACAGGCCCTTCGGCCCAACAAGTCCACACTGACCCGCTGAAGCGCAACCCACCCATACCCCTACATTTACCCCTTTACCTAACACTACGGGCAATTTAGCATGGCCAATTCACCTGACCTGCACATCTTTGGACTGTGGGAGGAATCCGGAGCACCCGGAGGAAACCCACGCAGACACGGGGAGAACGTGCCAACTCCACACAGTTGGAGGCGGGAGTTGAACCCAGGTCTCTGGCGCTGTGAGGCAGCAGTGCCACCATGCCGCCCAAGGTGGAATGAATTAATTTATCTTCTTTATTCACTTGACACCTTGGATGACGTAACAAGGTTAATTTAATCAGAAACTATTCCTTTATGGATAACTTGTCCCAAGATAAAATGAATTTACATTTTAAAAATGAACCAATTTAACTAGGCTTTCTTTAGTTCATCAATTAATGAGTTTAGTAGTTACAAATTATCTCAAGAAATAATAATGTGGCACATGCACAGGTTAGGAATAAGAAGTTAGTTCAAAAATTGATAGTTAAGGACAAATATGGATCAGACACTGAGTCAATCCCGAACAGTAGACAGTCAAACATTGCAACTGTTACAATGGATGGCACCTGTATCATTGCCTTTAATAGTTGAACTGTCAATTGCAATTCTTTTGGCCTTCCAGGTTGATTGAAAGTCTTTCACCTCAATTCCTTTCAACAGCGTTATGATCCCAGCTGGCATTACTGGATCTGGAAATGTGTAATGATGTAGGTTAAATAAATAAATGGACAAGTCAGACCTTGAATCAAACCTAGCTTGATAGAATATATTTTGTGTTTTCTTTATTTGTCATGATGATCTTTCACTGAAATATAAGTTAACGAGAGTGCAGATTTTGTATTAACAATAACAAAGAAGCGTATTACACAAAAGAAGTAAACATGAAATAAATGAACCAAGCTATCTACATACAACAGTTAAAAAGATTTCAAAACACACAGCAAAATAAAATCCTATCCACTGCCCAACATCAACACTTCACAGTTAATCAGAATCCAGATTTTTTAAAAATCCACATATAACGTATGGGTTTCACATACCTGCTTCTTCTTGGTTCCTGTCCTGTGAGTTGTAAAGTCTTATCCTTGAATACTCTCATAAATTAGTTCTCAGACTTTCTCAGTTTTGAATAATCTGCAAATTTCTAATGAAACACACTGGAAGTTTCCCAGCCTATACACTTTTACTGAGGTAATTTATTTTCTTAACTGCTCTGAACATGTTTATCTACAGAAGGTTATATTTGCTTCTGGCCCCAGTCATGTTGCCTTTGAACTAAATCCAAAAGCTTTTGAAATAAATTAAACTTTGTTCATTCCAAATTCAACTGCAATTAATAACTTAATGCTCTCTCTCTCAGTGTAAATTCACACAATACAGAATCATAAAATCTCTATACTGTGGAAGGAGGCCATTCAGTTCATTGAGTCCACACTGATCCTCTAAAGACCATCACACCCAGACCCACTCCTCTACTCTGTCTCTTAACCCTGTATTCCTATGGCTAATCCACCTTCATTACACATCCCTGAACACTGCAGGCAATTTAGCATTGCTAATCCATCCAACCTGCACATCTTTAGACTGCTGGAAGAAAGCGAGTACCCAGAGTAAACCCACGCATACATGGGGAGAACATGCAAACTCCACATAGTCGCCCAAGGATAGAATCATACATGGTCCCTGGCACTGAGGCAGCAATGCGAAACACTGAGCCACCATATAAAAAAAAACCCTTCTTAAAACCTGGCAAATACCCATGCAAACATGGACAGAATGTGCAAACTCCACATAGTCAACCAATACTGGAATCAAACGCAGGTCCTGAACACTATGAGGCAATTGTGCTAACCACTGTGTCACCATGCCACCCTATGCAGAACTGCAATGGATCCTTCGGTCCAACTTGTCCATGCTGACCAGACATCCCAATCTGACTTAGTCCCATTTGCCAGCATTTGGCCCATATCCCTCCCTATTCATAAACCCATCCAGGTGCCTTTTAAATGTTGCAAATGCATCTGCTTCCTCCACTTCCTCTGTCAACTTGTTCCATATGTGCACCACCTTCTGCATGAAAATGTTACCCCTCCAGGTCCTTTTTAAATCTTTCCCCTCTCACCTTACTCCAGATGTCCTTCCAGTCACCTGCTCCCTTTGATACATTCTGGTTTTAACAGCATGGTCCTGGAAAGTATGACCTAATTAGTTAGTAATCTCCTTCACAAAAATAGACCAACATCTTTATATAACTAGTGTGGAATCCAAACTCTTAAAAAATTAACATGTACATCACATATCTTTCATCACAATAACGGCTGGCTGTTAGTTCTTTATTAAAATTAAATTTTGGAATTAAATGTTTAAAAATTAAAATATAACTAAAAAGGAACATTTATACAGTACTGTGTAATATTTCCTCACTTTCATCAACTCACATGAAAAATATTAATCAAATCATGAAACTAAAATGCTTAGGCAAACTCCGTCTTAAAAGAAATTCTGAAATCCCAAAGGCAGATTCTAACGCCCAAGTTCAAAATTATCATACAAAGTACTGACAGAACAAATGAACAAGAAATTTTACACGCATTGTCTTAAACATTTGTTGAAGTCTAAATTAATATATTTTACAGTTCTATTGCATGTGAAATGTTCCTGATGGTACAGTCGCAGTATATGGACAGTAGACTAAGATCCTAGACTCTCAATCTAAGTATAAATATAAGCCATAGAATAATAGAGTCATAGAGACACACAGCATGGAAACCTACCCTTCAGCCCACCTCATCCATGCCAATCAACCACTCTAAATCTCTTGATTATCCAACGCACACGGTCGGCCAGTATTTTGCTCAGTTAATCGAATTCTAGATAGTCGAATGCCAGATAACATAGTTCAGCCGAGCATTGAGACCTTGCAATCTTGCTGGATAATCTGACATTCAGATAATCGAAGTTCCTCTGTAGTCCCATTTGTGCATATTTGATCAGTCTCCCTCTAAACCTTTCCTGTTCATGCACCTGTCCAAATGTCTTCTAATATTGCAATTATATCCACCTTTACCACTTCCTCTGACAGCTCATTTCATGCACACACCACTCTATGTGAAAAGGTTTCCCCAGAGGTCCCTTTTAAATCTTTTCCCTCTTATCTTGGAATGCCATGCTTCTAGGAATTCTCAAGAATTCCTAGAAGCATGGCATTCCAACCCGAACTCTATCAACAAACACGCTATCTACCACCCCCTGAGAAAAAGAACAGGAAGTGACTTCACCACAGGAAATGACATCACCAACACAAAGAAACCCAAACATATAAATAGGAAGGAGAAATTATTAGCAGTGCTTCGTCTGATGCCCACTGAAAATGTTACCTCATAGGGTGACGAAATGTCTGGAAATGAACCTTCCAGCTCAGCAAGCAAATCTACATCCAGTCACCCTTTATATATTACAGACAACTAACCCTCCTGTGTTCCCTTGATCTGTTATTCATTACTAAAATGAAGTGTTTGCTTTTTATTTGTTGATGAGATGTGAGCATCACTAGCTAGGCCAGCATTTATTGCTTCCCCCCTAATCTTCCTGGAGAAGATGTTGAGCTTCCTTCTGGAATTAATGCAGTTCTTGGGGCAGGTACAGCCACAGTGCAGTATGTATTAACTGGTGAAATGAGCTCAAGCTGCCTCTGTTAACTCTTAGAATATTTGTTCCAGTGCTCATTAGGGGTACAATAAGTTCAATAAAGCAAAATGAGCTGCTGAACTCCGGACCTGAACTTGAACCTATACCTTTATCATCTGAGATACTTAAAGCAAGAGATGAACAATATTTTAGAATGGTGTTTGAGAACCAGTCCCCAAAATACACTCAACTGTGGCAAGTTGTTACATTCTATGCTTCTGAACAAGTGGACAGTGAGCAATCAGTGACCAAGAGGGAGGAAAAACAACAACAACAGGAAGGTGAGAGTTAAATAAGGTCAGTGCAGATGTTAAACCTTTGTGTATATTATTGATATTTAAGAAGTGTATGACACACAAGATGAAATATTGATGGGCAAGCATGTTAAAATCAGGATACTTGTTTTGATTAAATTTCACAATTATAAAGAAGTGTAAGTGTGGAGACACAACGTAAATATTAATTAGTCTTTATTTTATCTTCTTTTCTATTTTTAGTTTTGAACAACTCTATGGGAATACTTTGCCTAGGACACAATGTATTTTTCACAACAGCTACTTGAAAAGTCATTATCCATTTGTCACATTCCTGTAAGAAAGAACAATTTTTAAACCATGATCTGTTTAATATGAAATCTCTGTCCAAGTTGGAGTTCATCACATTTGAGGATTAAATACTGTTATGATAACTGTCAATTTCTCATTTTATACATTTCCAGTTCTTTATCCTTTTTCCCGTCAGGTCAACAATAATTTGTTGCAGAGAAAAGAGCCAAGAACCAGATTCATAATCCTGTAATGCAAGGGTAAAATGTTCCAGAGAATGGTTTACGCCTGTTACTAAGTATAAAGTAATGTGACTCAGTAACTTTAATTATAGGCATATTCAGTATGTTCTTGCTAAGAATAAATATTATAGTTTATGTGGAGACACAATGCGGATGAAAATACTCTGCAATTTTTGAGGATCCAAGTGCTTCACGTACATTATTTGTTGGAGAGTAAACCACTGTTTTGGATAGAGCCATTGAAATGGAGGGAGAAAGTTGGGCAGTGAAAATGAACTCTCAATGACTTACAACTTTGCTTTGGATACAAGAGGAATTCTAATTACAACTAGCTTTACATGAAAACAAGCCCAAAACAAAACACCACTTCAAGACTGCAAATTAAGCTACTATATATTCTGCATGTTCTGCCCAGACTTTGCCCATTTTGGTGTCAATAGGAAATACAAGTTATTAGATCCCTGGTACCTGATTCAAGGAGCTTAACACTTGGTTGAAACAATGTTGAAGTTAATGAAATTAATGTTTGAGTCCCAAAGATTCTGGTGTAATTTTTTACAGTCTCTCCTTCATTTAATGTCTGAAAAGTACAAAAATGAGATTGACATTCTCCCTGTTGAACCCCTAAATTATATTGACTTTTAATCCTGGGGAAAGACATCAGTATTTATTCATGGTAAATATCTGTTCTTGATCCTTGGCAAAGGGTTCATCTAACTTTTTATAAAATTATTGTATCTAATCTTATTGTTGCCTTTAATATTGAATCTAGAACTTCCATTTACATTAAATGATTGCTGCAACAAAGTGTCTGCAAGGAAACATTTGCATTCAAATATTTTTGAACAAATTGTTATTTCAATAGATATTAAGAGCAATACAAAAGGCTATGAAACCGTATTAGACCTTTTTTTGCAGCATTAGAACTGGCAGCATTCCCTATTTATATTTAAAAATATTTGTATACAATTGGGTTTGAAAATATTTGCCCAGCTGGGTACTAAAATGATACATTGTGAATGGTGCATTCAAAGCAACAGGGCATTTGGGAATTTAATGAATGTGAGGACTAGCAGCCTAACTTTTAAGCAAGGTAGATCTATGGATTAAGAAATTAATAGCAGAAAGACTGAAAAGGAATGTGAATTAGATTGGAAGAATTCAATGTTAATCAGGTACAGAAAGAAAAATAAAGAGAAGGAAATAAGGCTAAGAAGAGAGGAAATAAAACAAAAATAAGAAAAAAACAGTTAAAGTGTAAAATTAACAACTTCAGAATTTCCTGTAAAACTTAATGAATAAAATTTCGTAATTTTTTTAAAACTTCCTGGGCCAGATATGTTGATTGGTAATCAGTGGCAATTATCCTTTGAAAGGGTACTTGTACAGTAAGGTGAAAATAGTTACATTTCTGTGAGAAAAAGAATAGGCCATTAATGTGCAAGTATAATAACTTTACAGAAGTTAGGGGAGGTTAAGGGCAAGATGTCACTTCCACAATAATAGTGGAGCAAGTCAAGTCCTACAGCAACTTGAGATGATTCATACTCATAGGGTATCACTCCCTCACCACAAATTGTTGGTTGATTTGCACATGAATAACTCTACAAATCTGAATGATCAGTGGGTTTTTGTTTTGCATAATCTAGCCCAATAACTACATGTCCTTTTCATTAAATATTAATAATTTCATTGCTTCTTTCAACAATCACTGGAGGAAAAGCAGCACTACTATGAAAATAAAAGGCACGGATATATCTGAGAATTAACTTATATGTTAGCTGTTACACATCGTATACATTCTTTCCTCTTTGTCAAAGCTTTTGGGTCAAAGGTCGTGGGTTCATGTCCCACTTCAGAGATTTGAGCACTTATTTCAGGTTGGCAGTTCATGTAGTATTGAACAAGCACTGTTTTTTGAATGTGTTTTCAAACAGTATTGTCTTTCAAATAAGTACATAGCATTCACTGTATGTACAATTATGCCTTTCGGGTCAATGATCTCATTACAGTTTGGAAGCTTTTCTGCAAATGCAGTGCATATCAAATCTTTCTAAAGTAAAATAATGACTTGAATAAAGAGAACTTGGGGTGTAGATACATAGTTCCTTGAAAGTGGAGTTGCAGGCACACAGGGTAGTGATAAGGCATTTTGTACACTTGCCTTTATTGGTCAGTGCATTGGCTGTAGGAGTTTGGATGTCATGATGAGGCTGTACAGGACATTGTTTAGACCACTTTTGGAATAGAGTGTTCCATTCTGGTCTCCCTGCTATATGAAAGATTTTGTTAAACTCAAAAGGGTTCAGAAGACATTCACAAGGATGTTGCTGGGTTGGAGGGTTTGAGCTATAGGGATAGATTGAATAATCTGGGACTATTTTCCCTGGATCATTGGAGGCTGAGAGGTGACCTTCTCGAGGTGTCAAAAATCATGAGGGGTGTGGATAGGGAGAAAACAATACACCTTTTTCACAGAGTAGCAAAATCCAAAACTAGAGGGCATACATTTAAGGTAGAGGGGAAAGATCTAAAAGGGATTAAAGGGGCAGCTTATTCACATATTGGTGGGCAATGCCAGAAGAAATGGTGGAGGCTGGAACAATTGCAACATTTAAAAGTTAAAAATCATACAACACCAGGTTATAATCCAACAGATTTATTTGGAAGCGCTAGCTTTCAGAGCATTGTTCTTTCGTCAGGCAGCACTCCGAAAGCTAGTGCTTCCAAATAAATGAGAAACTGGTGTTGTGTGATTTTTAACAATGTCCACCCCAATCCAACACATCATGGCTAACATTTAAAAGGAACCTGGATGGATACATGAATAAGAACGGCTTAGAAGAATACGGGGCCAAATGCTGGCAAGTGGATGAGATTAGTTAAGGATATTTGGTCAGCATGAATGAGTTGAACAGTAAGGATTGTTTCTGTGCCACACAACTCTATGACTATGACTATGAAACTTTTTGAAAGACTGTGAAAATTACTATTTAAATTCATTAATTTCTAAAGCAATAATATGACTTTTAATAAACAACAAATCAGACTAGGATTTCTTCATTTTGCATTAAAATCTGTGGAAGGCAAAATTCAACTGGGTTTGACAAATTTTTCAGTTGCATCATAACAGATCTACAGTTAAAGCAAAATTATTTCTATTTCATTGAGAAATCACTTGTGATGCAATAACTCTATTAAATACAGTAGAAATCTACAAGTAAATTATTATCTATAAAAGTCCATAAGATATCAAAACCTGGATTATCATTTAGTGAAGTGTACAACACTGGAACTTCGATTAATTCACTCATAGACCTGAAATTTCATCCTTGAAGTAAGTACTGGGTGTTTGGAGAAGTCCCAGCCCTGTGCACTGATTTTGGAAGAATGTGGCTGGAAAGATGGGATCTTCAATGCTGGGGTCACAGGACT
The DNA here is from genome assembly GCF_047496795.1 of Chiloscyllium punctatum. Taxonomy (NCBI): domain Eukaryota; kingdom Metazoa; phylum Chordata; class Chondrichthyes; order Orectolobiformes; family Hemiscylliidae; genus Chiloscyllium; species Chiloscyllium punctatum. The sequence continues at coordinate 64,672,434 of NC_092758.1, read as the reverse complement.
GCTGGGTGCAGAAGTTGGTTGCCTAATAGGTTGACTTCAATGTTATTGGTGTTTATCCAAGTAAGAATAAAACTAAAGGCTCTCACCTCAAAAATACCCTAAGCTGCTAAAATCTCCCCTTGCCCTATCCAGGTGACCTCCTCATATCTGCCTCTTATCCCCTATAATCCCTCATGGCCCTAAACAACACCCATGGTCTCCATGGCGGGCTATGCCACTTTTATGCAAATTCATCCATCAGTCACTGTATAGAAACATTGAAACTGTCAGTTGAATATGTAAAGATGCTTTAAACAATATTTACGTATTGATAACATATCACTTCGTTTTTAAAAATAATTTCTTTTCCCCTACAGGACAAAAAAATGTCAATTGTCCACACCCTTTAAAGTTTTAATAGCTAATATTGGAAAGCACTTGAAACCTTTAACTTTATATACCTTATGTCAGTAAACATGAAATTGATAGCAGAGACTGGACTTCCAGAATGTGCCACAAGCAGAGGCGCTGGTGTTATTTATATAAAAGATTTGAATGTGAACATAGGAGGTAAAGTTAGTAAGTTTGCAAAGGCCCCAAAAATTGAAGGTGCAGTGGACCATGAAGAAGGTTACTTTGGAGTACAATGGGATCTTGATCAGATTGGGCCAATGGGTTGAGGAGCGGCAGATGGAGTTTAATTTTAATAAATGCGAGGTGCTGCATTTTGGAAAGGTAAATCAGAGCAGGACTTATACACTTAATGGGAAGATTCTGGAGAGTGTTGCTGAACAAACAGACCCTGGCGTGCAGAGTCATTGTTCATTGAAAGTGGAGTTGCAAGGAGATAGGATAGTGAAGAAGGCACTTAGTATGCTTTTCTTAGTGATCAGAGCATTGAGTATGGGAATTGAGATGTCATGTTGCGGCTGTGCAGGACATTGCTTATGTTACTTTGGAATATTGTGTGCAATTCTGGTCCCCCTCCCAGTGGAAAGATGTTGTGAAACTTGAAAGTGTTCAGGAAAGATTTACCATGCTGTTTCCAGGGTTGGAGGGTTTGAGCTATCGGGAGAGGCAAAATAGGCTGGGGCTGTTTTCCCTGGAGCATTGGAGGCTGAAGAGTGACCATATGGAGGTTTATAAAATCATGAGGGGAATGGTTAGGGTAAATAAGACAAGGTGTTTCCACTGGAGTGGGAGAGTAGAGAACTAGAGGGCATAGGTTCAGGGTGAGAGGGAAAAAAAATTAGATTAGATTACTTACAGTGTGAAAACAGGCCCTTTGACCCAACAAGTCCTCTGAAGAGCAACCCACCCAGACCTATTCCCCTTCATTTATCCTTTCACCTAACACTACAGGCAATTTAGCATGACCAATTCACCTAACCTGCACATTTTTGGACTGTGGGAGGAAACCGGAGCACCCGGAGGAAACCCATGCAGACACAGAGAGAATGTGCAAACTCCACACAGACAGTTGCCTGAGGTGGGAATTGAACCCTGGTCTCTGGCACTGTGAAGCAGCAGTGCTAACCACTGCGCCACCGTGCCACCTTCAAAAGGGACCTTAGGAGCAACTTTTCATGCAGAGCAGAGTGTGTGCATGGAATGGGCTTCCAGAGGTGGTGGTGGAGTCTGGTACAATTGCAACATTTAAAAGGCATCTGGATGGTAATATGAATAGGAAGTGTTCAGGTGGATATTGGCCAAGCACTGGCAAATGGGACTAGATTGGGTTAGGATATCTGATCGGCATGGACAAGTTGGATCAAAGGACTTGTTTCCTACCATACATCTCTATGATTCTATAACTGTCAAGCAGGCAGGAGTTTGGGGGTTTCAACATGATAGTGGGTGACTGAAGTCTCAGCCAAGAATGCAAAATCAGGCTCCAACATTGATCATTAATAGTTGCATGTGAAAATACAGTATACAAAATGGCTAACACTGGGGCCAGACTAGTTGGACAGGCCAAGAGGGTAAGGGTCCTCAAGCTATAGGGAGAGACTGAATAGACTGGGGCTGTTTTCCCTGGAGTGTTGGAGGCTGAGGAGTGACCCTACGTGGAGCGGGGTGTGTGCATGGAATGAGCTGCCAGAGTAGTTGAACAGACTGGTACAATTACAACATTTAATTCTTCCATCTGGATGGATATATGAATAGGAAGGTGTTAGAGGGACATGGGCCATGTGGCAGCAAATGGGATTAGATTAGGTTGGGATATCTGGTCAGCATGGACGAGTTAGACCGAAGGATCTGTTTCCATGCTGTATATCTCTATAGTTTTATGACTCTAAGTGCACAGGACAGGTAGAAAAGTAAAATACAGATGCGAGAACTTTAGGATTAGGAATTAGGATTAGGATTAGTAGGCCCCTAACTGAGGTAATTCCCCTACTATACACCAACTTTCCTGGATGCAAGCCCAAGTAGTGAAAGTTGCCAGACTGCTCAATTGATTCTTGCACCAAGGGTTAACCTCCAGAAGTAGAGATCAGAGAAACATGAATCACTGGTAATTGACTACATATGGAACTCAATTAGTTAATGACAGGGTACATCCTTCTTCACCTCTGGTAAAGTTCTGGCAGGGGTAGCTGGTATGTATCAGGAACAATACACATGGGATGCTGCCAATTTTATGCCTCACCTTTCTGCCTGCAAAGACACCACAGAAATCAATACAATCCAGCCTTGTGTTGAATAGATCAGCCACACATTGACTAATTTAAAAGGAAACCAAATAAACTTGAATAGATTAAATAACAGTAAAAATCATGAACAATCTAAATGAACTTCTATGCAAAATCTGAAGTTTAAAGCAGACAAGAGAGACTAAAATGATTTGTGAGTAAGCCAGTGAGGAATTACAACTGCTCGAAGTGGACTTTAAATTGATTGAGCAAGTTCCTGAAACTCCTCAGACTCATTAAATTCCATTTTTAATCTAAAAATAAATCTTAGTTAGTCTTTGAAATTATGAACTTAATCCTGTGAAAATACTGTTTGATTTTTCAGGTTATGATTTGATTGAGATTTCCCATACCACAGCACTGATACTACTTATAGACTTCCACAGCAGTTAGATTGCAATTTTCATGCAGATAGCTATCTTTCATTTTATATTAGTGTGGGATATAGGTAAAGTAGTGTTACTTCTGCAATTACTTATGCAAGGTAAATGAACTCACACCAGTGTATAATTGTTTCAACCAAGAGCTGAGTCAACAAGAATGAAAACTATGTGGAGGAAATATATAATTGTTTTTGTATTAGCTAAAATGTGCATACAAGAATGAAACGTGCCTGCAGACAATGGTAGATGTTACAGACAAATAGATAAGGTGCTGTGAGGATGTAGGTTAAGCCAGATATGCTTGTACAAGCAGTAGTTATAAGCATCTGTTTTCCACTTTTGCAAAAACACAAAAACAAACCCCAATTAAAAGGTCATAAGGATCAATATGGTTGGGGAAAGGGAGGAAATGTCACAGGTGGGGGAAGTAGATAATAGTGAAGAAGGATATACCTAACAATGGGCCACAGCAGGATGTGGTGAAATGGCCTAGTAAAACTTGTGCTTTGTTATGCACAAGGCCGGATAAGGCAAGAGATAAACAATAGTAATGGGCTCCGGGTTTGGAGTAGTGAATCCTATATAAGATATGTACTTGCTAAACTCTGGGCACCTTACTTCAGGCACCATGCTTGCAAGCATATAATAAACATACTGATTGCTTCAGATCTTGTCTTGGACTGAAATTATTGAAGTGAGTGAGCTTTGTTTCTCACAATAGTAAGCCTCTTTAAACTGTCACATGATTGAGCATGAAATGAGGCAAAAGTTACATTCATTGGTTTTACCATCACACCAAAGTGGACACTGAGGTGGTACAATAGTTAGCACTGCCACCTCAGAGTGCCAAGGACCTAGGTTCAATTCCACTTTCAGGTGATTGTGTAGAGTTTGTATATTCTTCCTGTGTCTCTGTGGGTTTCCTTAGGATACTTGGGTTTCCTCCTGCAGCTTAGTTGGATAAAATGATAAAGTACATTCTTCCATGTTGTAAGTCCAGAACTTCAATATTGCTGACTGAGAGATATTTCGTTGAAGCTTTTCATTTTGCATTCATTAGGATAAATATATGAATAAAAATTTTCAATGAGTTGTGACCATTTGTATCACAGGAGAAAAGGAGATGCTTGGTCAGCAAATTGATATCAATTTGTCATGGTATTGCCATGGAGAAAGCCATGGTGAATTTTAAGGATTGCTCATGCCTCTGTTAGGTTAAAAGCTGGTACAAGGTTTAAACATGTTTAACTTGTTTGTAGAGAACGAGGGCCTGTGTATGAATGGATGCTAATCCTACCAAATATAATGAACTTGACTTATTACTTAAATTGGTTGTTAGAATTGCCCACAACAAATACAGCTAATCCTTTAATAGTCTCTTTAAATTATCAAACAGGGATCTCAGAATATTCTAATAATTTCGTTCTAATTTTTTGAAACTCACCCAAGTTTAAAGACTGAGGACTTACAAAATATATCAGATCATGGCAGTTTTAAAGATTTTATCAGGCCTTCAAGAACATTTATGCCCAATCCATCAATTCTTGAATCAAACACTGAGAGTTAATGCCTTTGTAACAGTCAAATTGGGTCTCTTTGAAATCAGCACTAAGTTCAAATCAATCCATTGTGGATTGTCAGAAAAACCCATCTGATTCTCCAATGTCCTTTAGGGAAGGAAACTGCCATCCTCACCTGGTCTGACCTATATGTGACTCCAGACCCACAGTTGACTCTTAACTGTCCTTTGGGCAATTAGGGATGAGCAAAAATGCTGTCTGAGCCTGTGACATCCTCATCCTGTGAATGACTGAAAAGAAATGGTCCTGTTGAGTTCAAGACTCCCCCCTATGTAATTCGCTACCTCATCTCTTTTGTAGGCTAAACTTGGATCTGTTGGAAATTGGAACAGAATTATCACATCCAGGTGCCACACACTATTTATAATTACTTCCCAACTCCATGAAAATCCAGCTTATAGTGTACTTTACACAGATGGACGTTGTTTGGCTTAATGAGTTCAAGCTGGCTTTCAGTCATGCAAACCGGTCACTCCATACCTGTAGCTTACTTCCTTTAAGGCTCCATCCAATTTCCTTTTGAATCTGTTGGTTGTTTGTCCTTCCACTACTCTTGTGGGTTGTAACAGATTATCATTAACTTTGTAAAAGGAATTCTCTCATTCACAACTTCCACTGTACGCACCTGCATCTTTTGCCCAAAACTTTAAATGTGAGTCACCTCATCATTGTGCCAATATGAAATTGGAACAGTTTTTGTTTGCCTATTTTATCCAAACCTGTGATAATATTATGCACCTCTGGCAAATTTATTTTCAATCTCCTTTGCTTCATAAAGAACAACCTGGTCTACTCTTTGCAGTTAAAACTTCCCATTCTTAAACCCATTCTGCACCCTCACATCTTCTGTAAAGCAGGTTGATCAGAATTGAATGCAATAATCAAAAGAAATGAAGGAACTATGATGCTAGAAGTCAGATCAAAAACAAAAATTGCTGGAAAAGCACAGCATGGCTGACAGCATCACTGGAGAGAAAGCAGACTAATGTTTCAGGTCTAGTGATTTAAATAAGTTCTGAAAAAGGGCCAATGGACTCAAACCATTAACTCAGCTCCCTGCGCTGAGCTGCTGCAATGTAAGGTTTATTTGATTTTTAAAATTTGACTGTAATGTCAATCCTTTGACTAGGTCTTATTTCTACCTTATTCTTTAAACATGGTAAAGTAATGCAAATACTTTTCTTTTTATTCCTCTTTCGTATGTAAGGTTTTGCACATAGGTACTTGTCCCAAGATGGCACCATAAGGGGTGACAATGTAAAACATTTCACTGTTCTCTTGAACTTGGGTGCATGTGACAATAAAAGGTATTCTATTCTATTCTATTTTCCACAGATGCTGCCAGACTTACTGAGTTTTTTTTCCCAGCAATTTCTGTTTTTGTTTCTGGATACAATAATGTTAATTAACCAAGACTTTTTAGAACTTCAGCATAATGCTTCTGATTTGTATTCAATGCCTTGATTAATGAAGCTCAACTTCTCAAATACTTTGTTAATCACTCTTGAAATAGGTAAATATGTCAAATCATAATGGATGCCACAAGCATTTTGTGCTTCATGAATAAAGTCAAAGTATGATTAAATAAGCAGTGATTATACAGTTCTTTCTCATTCCAGACAACAGCTCAATTCTTCAAGGGTTTGATGGAGCTGTACAAGACCTTAATTAAGCTACAGTTGGAGTACCATGTGTAGTTCTGGTTGCCAAACTATACAAAAGATGTGATTGCATTGAAGGGAGTACAAAGGAGATTTATCAGGAAGATGCCTGGGCTGGAGTGATTCAGTTAAACAGAGAGACTAGATAGGCTGGATTTTTTTTCCTTGGAGCATAGAAGGTTGAAGTGTACAAAATTATGAAGCGCACAGATAACATAGATCGGAAGAAACATTTCCTTTCAATAAATGTATCAATTAGAGAAGTTTGAGAAAGGTCTGGGTATCTGAAACTCACTGCCGGATAAAATGGTTGAGATGGAAACTCTTACAAGAGGACAAGTTAAAACCTCTAGACATTATAGATAGGGTAAATAGACAAGGTATTATCCCTGGGGTGGGAGAGTCCAGAACAAGAGGGCATGGGTTTAGGATGAGAGGGGAGAGATTTAAAAGGGACCTAAGGGGCATTTCTTTCACACAGAGAGTGGTGCGTGTATGGAATGAGCTGCCAGACGAATTGGTGGAAGCTGGTATAATTATAACATTTAAGAGACATCTGGATGGGTATATGAATAGGAAGGGTTTAGAGGGATATGAGTCAAGTGCTGGCAAAAAGGACTAGATTAATTTAGGATATCTGGTTATCATGGACGAGTTGGACTGAAGAGTCTGTTTCCATATTGTACATCTCTATGACTCTACTTAATATTATAAATTGCATGCTTATATTTTATATCACTTATTTGTTATATAATTTATATTTGCATTGATTACATGACAGTACTTATCAATTTTGTTACTTCAAGGTTCAAGTATAGCAATAGTTTCCCTGGGCATTATACAAATTTGCTTTGCTAAATTCCCATTGGTCACTTATTGTTCTTCCCAAGCATGAATTTCTGATTTAGTAGATGCTTGGCTTCAGTCTTGAAGCATGTTTCTTGAAGAGGCATCACGCAGTTTTATCCTTCTTTAGCAGATACACTCAAAGCTGTGTACACAGCAGACCATAAAAACAAATCTGCAACTGATGGGAGAAAATTGCAAGGAATTATCTGAAGAAATTATCGTAAAATATTTTTGTCCAATTGACAGCACTTCAGATATTATTTGCAACTCTTATCTATTTGATTTAATTGGTCAAACAATCAAATACTAATCACATTCAAATACATGACCTTTAACTATCTTTAATAAACTAACATTCCCTGAACTCCCTAAACTCTTTTAAACTCTTTTCTTACAGTTCCATGCATATAACCCCTGTTTTCAGAGAATTAAACTGAAATGGGGCAGGCATGGGTTTTGATGAGTGATTAGTGAATTAGGTAGAAGTCGTTCAGTCATAATGTGACAATTATGTTCCTCTGCAACCTCATGCTATATATAGATAATCACAACGCGGAAAACCACCGTAGAAAATCAAGCTGTAGAAGATCGCTAACAGAAAATCGCTATACCAGTTCAGTAGAATGTTTGCATTATCCAAACAATATCTACAATTTGTCAACTGCATTGTAGTCAATTCATGCTGATGAATCGCACCTTATAGCAGAATGACCTGCAGTTGGGAACTGAGCTGAGTAGACAATTTTTCACTCAGGGCTTTGAACCTATGAAATTCTCTATTCCAGATTATTATGGATGTACAGCTATTGGGTATATTCAAGACTGAGACAAATAACTTTTAGCACGAAGGGATTCAAGGACAATGGAATAGGATAGGAAAGTGAAGCAGGGTGTTGTGTGGTCTACATCTGCTTCTATCATGCCACTACTTATTTTGTAGATTTATGGCTCAAATTAGTCAAGGTTTAAAAATATATTAATTTACAAAATACAATGGGCTCATATACAATTAATAATTTATTTTAGGTTAAATTGTCATTAACACCAAACAGAAGGACATTTTCAAGAAGATTTTGCTCTATAAAAGCTTAATTCTAGAAAACACAATGCAAAATGCTAAAGCTGCATTTCTGGCTTAAATGTCTTTCCACATGAACAAATAGAGATTTGTCACAATCAAACAAGATTATTGGCTGGGGTGGGGGGGTTCCAATAAGCTTTTCTTTGGTACATTTTTGTTCTTGTTTTTGTATTTCTACATTATCTGACTGGTGCAATAAATACAGGAACTAATTTCTGATGTAAATGAGAAACATAAATGCTGTAAAAATACATTAAGAACATGACATATGAATGGTAATGTTGTGACAAAATTATAATCTGACAAAAAATATATCAATTTAACTTTAAACAGCAATATTTAATTTCATGTAAAATCTTTACAGTTCCATAATCTATCATTGGGCATATGTTTGACCATTGACTCCATGATTGGAGTTCCAATTATGAGTCAGAAGGGGTTTGGGCTCAACCTCCTTCAAACACTTGAAGTTTGTAGGGAGTCTTGCACTGGCATTCAGGACTGGTTTGATGTTCTGAAGAATAATTGCATTTGCTGGAAGTGGCTGGATATTGGATTAAATGTGATTTTTCAGTCTTTGTTGTCGCACAGGAGAAGTTATATAGAAGAATAAAAACAACTGTGGGAATAACAATGATAAATCACCTCTCATTTTGCAAGAATTTAATGTGAGAAATCTTATAACCTGCACAAAAGTATACTGGCAAATAGTATTTTTCTATTAAATCTTAAAAGACAAAAGGTATGAATTTCAATTATCCTGATTTTTTTTTGTTGAGATGGGAATAATTCCTGCCTGAGTACATGAACATTCAAGCTGGGGAAAAAAGATTTGGTCTGCATTCTTCATGATTTTGGTCAAAATTCCTGGATTTCTTGCATTGGATTACCCCTCAGAAAACTGCTAGTGAGCTTTACAAACAACAGGCAGTACTGATATTGTTCTCTACCTAGCTTCAGCAGCTTGCTTTCTCTTAAAAGCAGTCTGTGCATTCAGGATTCATTCCTACCATCCAAAGACTCTCTCCTTTCACTTTCATTTGCCCATTAAAACAGCTATTTTGGTGCTTTAACATTTCTATCGTATCATGCTTGTATGATGAAGTCTCATTGACCTGAAAAAATGGACTAAATATCATTGTGGGTAGGCTGGCTAGATAGATACAGAGTAAGGTTCTGGATTAGTGGTGCTGGAAGAGCACAGCAGTTCAGGCAGCATCCAAGTAGCTTCGAAATCGACGTTTCGGGCAAAAGCCCTTCATCAGGAAACTTTCGCCCTGCATTTCGAAGATGTCCTGCTGTACAAAGGTTCTGGTGACAGAGAATAGTAATAGGACAGTTTGTGATCCTTGCAGTGCCTAAGAACTCAGTGGAATCCTTGATTGCAGTGAGGACAGGGAATTGACAATGTTAGGGAGAGGATGGAGGGTGGTTAATGAAAATCCATGCTGGATGAAGCAAGCGGCTGCACTCTTCCTATTGTGGAAGGTAGTGGAGGTGCAGTATGTACCAGTTGTCCTTCAAAGATGGTATCCTTAGCCCTTCCTGCAGCATTAAAAAGCCACATACTTGTACCTGCCTGTATTATGACAGTGGGGTCAATTGAGCTTTTAAAAATATACAAATGCATTCATTTAAACGTGAAGGGCTGATTTTTGTGCCCATTTGTGTTCAGGATTATGGGTTCAGTTTCAGTGTGGGATTGATGGTGGCCGGCGAGGCACCATGATCAACATATCCAATCCAGCCCATTAAATCTGTTTATTTCCACAGATAGTGCCTGACCTGCTCAAATTTCCAAAATTTCTTGTTTTTATTTCATATTTGCAGCCTCAGCAGTATTCAGCTTTTCTTTCCAGATATTCACCTTCAGACATCTGCTACTGCCAGCCTCAGACCCAGCTCTCAGTACCTCCAAAATCCTTGAACTTTTCAATTATGTCTCACTTAAACACAATAATCTAGAGATTATTTCAAGTGATGTGCCTGTGATTGTTTGTTTTGGCACCTTTCACTGCTGTGGGATTGTCCTTGGAAAGAAATGGTCTTTGTGGTTTTGTGTGAATGTCTACCTATAATTTTGTCATTGCCTCAGGGCAGGTTCTTTTGTCTGGAAATTCCCACTAGTCTATTTCCATAAGCACGATCAATTTATTTTCACCCTCCTTTGCTAAACTAAGTCCCATTCCAAATCTTTGATCGAGTATGTGAAATATATATATTTCTCATCCTGAGCCTTGCAGCATTTTTTTGGATTACTTCAATTTATTTTTGTCTCTCACATATTGCTTCAGAACTCATCTGAAAAATGGCCCCTGAGCTGAGATGTTAATTCTGTTATGCTATTGGACTTGCTAAGCAGTTGTGCTATTTTCTGTTTTTTATACCATAAACCTCAACTAATGCATGTTAAACTATCAAGTCCAACATTATCAATTAAGATTCATGGTGAAGTGTTGAAATAAAACGCTCCTCATTTCTCAGATGTTAGATGCTATGTATTTTCAAAAGCTGACAATGATAACGAGGTATACACCTGAATGTACGTGTTAGCTCAGACATGGTAAATAATACACTTGCATTTTTAAGAATTGTTTTATCAGACCAGACACTATACTTTCCCTACATTTCTCTGTGATGCTGAAGCTTGGCAATTAGTTTATTCCTGATGAAGGGCTTTTGCCCGAAACGTTGATTTCGCTGCTCGTTGGACGCTGCCTGAACTGCTGTGCTCTTCCAGCCACCACTAATCCAGTATTTGATTTTCAGCATCTGCAGTCATTGTTTTTACCCAATTAGTTGTACCATCAGGACTACCTCAGAAAGATCTTATAAATCAAATGGGAGGATAAAAGAATAAGCAAGAGTGTTCTACAAGGTGTTGATGTTGACATATCAATCCAGAGGACATAATAATCTCACACCAACTGATATGGACAGGACTTGTCATCAGAATGCATGATTCCACTCTGAGCTGCATCGAGCAGCCCACTCACAGGGTGCCAAAAGAAATATTTCAAACATATCCTCCATGACGGTTTGCTCTATTAACACTGACACGATGGAAACAGACGCCAAACCCTAATCAAAGTGGCAATGCATCATCAAAAATAATGCCAAAACCTTTGTATCAGGAAGGGCAGCCACAGAGAGTGAACAAAGAGAGAGATAGAAAGAGAGGGTAGCTGCTTGGGCCAACTATCTATCGACCACTAGCACAACACTGATGTCCATGCAGTGACAGAAGTCACAAGGTAAAAACAAAACTCAAAAATCATCTGTAAACTCACAGCCAAATCTGACATCTTACTGAAATCCAGTCACCTGCTTGGAAGAATCATCTTCAATGCAAAGGGTATTTTATGGTGATACTGTGGCATCCATGATGTAAAATGTTCAGCTCATCCTATGAGATGATTTAACTCTCATCTAGTGCCTATGAGAAAGCATAAATGCCTCTCAATTCTTAGGCCTTTGTTTTACATTGTTTGAACCATCTAAGTCATTACCAGCTGTAACCTGGAAGATCATTTTGCTAACTGTGCTAAGAACGCAGTTCAAATGATATATTTCATCTCATTACATTGACAAAGATTTTTCACCTCACTCAAAACATGAGTATTTCATTTTTCTTTGTTGAGAATAATGTGCCAGCAACATTCCACTGGATCCTGGCCAATCATTGCTTTCCTTGGAACCTTCCACAAAATTGATACTAGTTATGGAATCTTCCACTGGCACATAGGCAGGCAGATTTAAGTATAATGTAAGGTGGGAGATTTTAATATCTATTTTAATAACAGTTATTTTGGAATTTTGAATTCTAAACTAGAGCCATATGGGTTTTCTGTGTGTCTGAAGGGATTTAATAATTAATGTGTAGGTATTTCAGTAGCCATGGTGCTTTCTTTGAAAATATAGTAGTGAAGAGAAACTTCTTGAAGGAGATATGGGGTTTTGTTTACTTTGGAAGAGTTCATGAGTGAACAAAGGTAAAGGGTGTGGTGTATTAGTCTTAAGGCAGAGGTTTCTGGAAAATATTTTTGGGGCTCAGCATAAAACCTATAATTTGGAAAAAATGTTGTTGGATTCAGTTTTCAGAAGTAATGCAGAAATCTTGGCTGAATCTGGTTAAAATCTTGGCTAAAAATGGTTTCGCCTGAGAAGAGAGCTAGTTTGGGCCTCTTAAGAAATTCATTACCTCAGTGTAAGGAATTTAGTTAAAAGTTCCAAACTAAAAATGTTTAATTAAAACTGTAAAGGAGTTATTTGAATTTGAGAATTCTAAGCTCAGCTATAGATTAGATTTAGATTTAGATTTTATTGTCACATATACTCAAGTACGGTGTACAAGAGTACAGTAGAAAATGTCCAATGTCACCACAAATAACACCATCTTAGGTACAAAGTACCTCGATACAAAATCTTAGCTACGAAGTTGAAAAATAAAGAAGTAAGTTAAAAACTTCAACATTATAGTCTTCTTAGTATAAAAGTGGAATAAAAAAATGCTAAAATGTGAAACATAGTTCTTTAGATTAGATTAGATTAGATTAGATTACTTACAATGTGGAAACAGGCCCTTCGGCCCAACAAGTCCACACCGCCCTGCCGAAGCGCAACCCATCCATACATTTACCCCTTACCTAACACTACGGGCAATTTAGCATGGCCAATTCACCTGACCTGCACATCTTTGGACTTTCTTAAGCCATGGACCTGCAGACACACCAAGGTGGGCTTTCCCCAAGAGGGCTCACTCTCCCTGCACTCAACACACTTTCACCTGTGCTAGGCTAAGGCCGACTTGTACTCACCAGCTGCCTTCGCCACTGATGGCTATGCTGACCTTCATTGGGCATGTCAGGCTTCATCACCACTTGAAAGATTTCAGCCCAATCACTGCTGACCACTGCTGCTGCCATTCTTTGCAATTGATTGTCGCTGCCACCCTCCTTTATCGCTGGCCATCACCTCGCCACTGCTGCCATCTGGGTTCACACTAAGTGCCAGCCACTGCACGTTCTGTTGCCACATGAGTTGCCTTATCCAATAAAGCTGCGATGCCACCGAACATGACCAGCTAATTTGTGGCTACTGCCAAAGTCCCCCAGCTGCTGCCATCAATGCTGTTGTCTCCACAACTGAGTTCCTTCTAGAATGTAGGTAGATAAATAAAAATAAGGGACTAAATAAAAGAAGAAAAGCAAGAAAGGAAGAAAGAAGAAAGAAAGAAAAGTGGTTACAGTAGACGAGCTCCAGAAAGGAGCCCTACTCTGTTGCCAACTTACACAGAAGGCTCCAGGAAAAAGGATCAGGTTCTCAAGATGAATGATTGAAACCGGGGTTAAATTAAACCTATAGATATGAAATAGAAAGGAATATTCTCTGGTATGCGGACTGTAAATAGGTGTTTTTGTAATCAATGGGACTGGATTGTATTTTACTGCACATTTCAAAATCTTTAAATTTGTACTGGATATAAATAGCTTGGTTTATTCTACGTTAGATTCATTTCTTTTGCATAACAAACTTCTTTTTATTATTGAAACTGAATTTGCAGTGTTTGTATGTTTGTGTTTCAGTGAAAGACCACTTCATTAAAACCAAAGAAAAAAACATAATATGATCCATTAAGCCAACTTTCAGCCTGGAATAACAACAGCTGGGATGATAACAACTGTAATATCAGAATGTAATGTGCTCTAGTCATTACCTCCGAAGGAATTATTGTATTGATCCTCAAAGTTATTTCACCTTGTAACATTTAAAAACCTATCTGTGAGTGCAACCTAAAATTACAGCATTAGAAGTAAGAGAGAGAAAAATGATCCAAAATATTGAAGAATGTCTATTGTAACATTTCTCTGCTTTCTCAATCTACCTTTATTTATGGTAAGGTGCAGTTCACCTGTTCAGCCACTAGATTGCTCTGGAATTGCATTGAAGTTCTCACAGTTTTTGTAACATCAACTGGAACCTTTTGCCTACTATTTCTTGTCAAGGTCATTTAAAAACATTTTCAAATAACAGTGGCCACAGTATTAATTCCTGTGAGTTACCACAACTCACTAATGCCAAACTTTAATCATTTCCATTTACAACCATTTTTCAAGATGCCACCTGATAAGCTTTCTTCAGGTTCAATTCAACAAATTCCAGAACAACTTGCAAAATGTATTTTCATTAATATTAGGAGACATGTGTATTGGCAAGCAAAATCAGAGTTTTAGCCTAGCTGACATTTCCCTAATGTTATGCCAAAGCCTATCCCCACTGTTTAATAACCTAATGATTTCCAGTGTTAGAGTAATAATACAGTATATTAAAATGTTTTAGTTTACTTTGTGACTGAATTGAATCTCCAAATTATTTTTTAGTTTTGAAAGAAAAGTCTTGATCAGTAACTGACTTTAAATAGACAAGAGGTTTACCAACTGAGTCAATTAAATACAATATAGCTCTCGATCAGCATCCTCTACAGTGAAATAAAATGGGTGTGAACAACTGAGAGTGATTCCGTTATGCATAAGGAACTGGCAAAATTAAAATTCCATTGAGATTTGATTGAAACATTCAATTGCTTAATGTAGTTGGCTAAATCCTCATTTCCAGTCCACTCACCAGCACATATGATTAGATTAGATTAGATTACTTACACTGTGGAAACAGGCCCTTCGGCCTAATGAGTCCACACCGACCCGCCGAAACGCAACCCACCCAGACCCATTCCCCTACACCCACTACGGGCAATTTAGCATGGCCAATTCACCTAACCCGCACATTTTTAGACTGTGTGAGGAAACCGGAGCACCGGAGGAAACCCACGCAGACACGGGGAGAATATCCAAACTCCACATAGTCAGTCACCTGAGGCGGGAATCGAACCCAGGTTTCTGGCGCTGTGAGGCAGCAGTGCTAACCACTGTACCACTGTGCCGCCTCCTATCTCCTAGTTTTAGTGAACAACTATATATCCCTTCACTAAAGCTTCAAAGTTTTCACTTGAACAATGGCTGGAATTGTGTGCAAGCTTGGCAATGGATAGCCATTGCCACCTAGCCAACCTCTCCAATTAAATAGAGCCTGCACTCCATTTCCAGAAATCTAATGCTGCTCTTACCCTCAGCAAATCTGGCAAAGTGTATAAACAATACCAGATCCAAAGGGACAAATGCAACAGTACCTTAACACCCATTCATACCATGGAAAACCTTCCAGGAGAAAGCAGTTTTTCAACATATGAAATGATGTTGCTGTTCTGCATTCCAAACACTGTGTTCATACTATGTAGTATATTCAAAGTATCAGCAGTTATATTGATGCAACCAAGGGTCATTTTGATTTTGGGAGATAAAGCAAGCCAGGTGGTATCGATTCAGTTTTAGTTTTGAAAGAAAAATCTTGATCAGTAACTGACTTTATATAGACAAGAGGGGTTTACCAACTGAGTCAATTAAATACAATATAGCTCTCTATCAGCATCCTCTACAGTGAAATAAAATGGGTGTGAACAACTGAGAGTGATTCCATTGTGCATGAGGAATTGGCAAAGTTAAAATTCCATTGAGAGTTGATTGAAACATTCAATTGCTTAATGTAGTTGGCTAAACCCTCGATTAGCCAACTACATTAAGCACTCACCAGCACATATGATTAGATTACATTAGATTACGTACAGTGTGGAAACAGGCCCTTCGGCCCAACGAGTCCACACCGAGTTACACATCTCTCCTGATTTTCAGTAAACATAGATGCCAATGAAAATGAAAATTAGGAAACGTGTAGAACAAAGGGCTGAAACAATTTCATCCAGCTTTCCCAATCTTCCAAAGTGGAAAACATACTTTGAATAGTTGTTAAACATCCAGTTTAACATAGTTGTCCAACCCATCTCCTGCACTTCAGTCCTCATCTTCCCCTCTTCTGTCCCGCAACAACAATAGGATTTCCCTTCTCACCTACTACACCACCGGGGGATCATTAGCACCGTTTCCACCACCCCCAGTGAGATGGCACCATGAGACACATATTTCTCTCCCTTCCCCTCCCTTGTCAGCTTCCCACAGGGAGCATTCACTCTGGGACACCATTGTTTACTCTTTCTTCACTCCTAAGATCCCCCCACATCCCCACTGCATCTTGCCCTGCAACCAAAGATGTAACACCTGTCCATTTACTTCCTCCCTCCTGAGTATCCAAGGGCCCAAACACACCTTCTAGATGAAGCAGCGCTTTACCTACACTTCATAAAACCTAATCTACTGCATTCGCTGCTCATAATGTGGTCTCCTCTTCACTGGGAAACTGAAGGGGGTGACTGCTTTGCAGAACACTTATATTCTGTCCACAGAAAAGACCTTGAGCTTCCAGTTGCCTACCACTTCAACACACTACCCTGGTCCCTGGCTAGCCCATCCATGTCTCAGGCTTGTTGCATTGCTGCAGTGAAGATCAGCACCTCATTTTCTGTGAATCATAGGGTCCCGACAGTGAAGAAACAAGCTATTCAACCGAACAGATCCACACTGACTGTCCGAAGATCATTCTACCCAGATTCACCCACTACCCTGTACCTGCAACCCGACATTTCCCATGGCTAAACCACCAAAGCTGCACATCCCTGGACTCTATGGGCAATTTAGCATGGCCAATCCACCTAATCTGCACATCATTAAACTGTGGGAAGAAACCGGAGCACCCAGAAGAAAACCACACAGATGCAGGAAGTATGTGCAAACTTCACACAAACAGTCACCTGAAATTGAAATTGGACACAGGTTCCTGGCACTGTGAGGCAGCATTGTTAACCACTGAATCACTGTGCAACTTGAGGATCCTGCAGCCTTCTGGACTCGATATTCAAGTTCAACAGCTTTAGGGCTTGAGATCTCTCATATTCTTACCCCAACCCCACACACTATGCCTTGTATTCTCATCATCTGTTATTACACACAACCAATTGTTAGCCACAAACAGTCTCCATTAATAGCTCCAAATATCAAAATTGGTCACGTCATTCGATCTTCCTGCCCAGTCTGATGCTAGCTCATTACCCTGCTAGCCTTTGTCCAACTATTCTTCTCTTTCTTTGCTCCTTAACCCCTCTCCCCATCTTAACTTTGTTGCCAGGGTTGGAGGATCTGAGCTACAGGGAGAGGCTGAACAGGCTGGGGCTGTTTTCCCTGGAGCTTCGGAGGCTGAGGGGTGACCTTATAGAGGTTTACAAAATTATGAGGGGTGTGGATAGGATAAATAGACAAAGTCTTTTCCCTGGGGTCGGGGAGTCCAGTACTAGAGGGCATAGGTTTAGGGTGAGAGGGGAAAGATATAAAAGAGACCTAAGTGGCAACTTTTTCACGTAGAGGGTAGTACATGTATGGAATGAGCTGCCAGAGGATGTGATGGAGGCTGGTACAATTGCAACATTTAAGAGGCATTTGGATGCGTATATGAATAGGAAGGGTTTGGAGGGATAATGGCCGGGTGCTGGCAGGTGGGACTAGATTGGGTTGGGATATCTGGTCAGCATGGATGGGTTGGTCCGAAGGGTCTGTTTCCATGCTGTACATCTCTATGACTCTATGAGTTACCATCAGCTCTGATGAGGGTCACTCGACCTGAAACGTTAACTCTGATTTCCCTCTACAGATGCTGCTAGACCTGCTGAACTTTTCAGCAATTTCTGTTTTTTGTTAAACATCACAATTGTGTTGTATACAGATATCACTCTGGAAAAGTCTTGTCAACATGTTGTTGGTCAAAAGAGACAATCATGACTTCTTGCTTCTGGTAATGTTGACTTTGATCTTTAATACATGTAGTCTGGGAGATGTGGTGGAAAGTAACTGACAAAATGTTCTCAATTAAATTTGTATTGTTCTGCTGATCAGGGTGTTGGGTGTTCATGAAAGGCTGGAAAATCAAACTACAGTGGAATCAACCAAAATTTAACTGAATTAATGATTGGTATATACAAGGTGAATTTAGTAAATAATAAACTTTTGTCAATGCTGGAACTTTGAATCAAAAACAGAAATGAATGAAAACACTCAATAGATTAAATAAGAATAGATGTACCTTCCTTTATTTACTTTAAAACTAAGTAATTTAAACCTGTGGTCAAGTCACCAATGACCTCCAGGATTGTTAGAAATATATTT
The DNA here is from genome assembly GCF_047496795.1 of Chiloscyllium punctatum. Classification (NCBI taxonomy): domain Eukaryota; kingdom Metazoa; phylum Chordata; class Chondrichthyes; order Orectolobiformes; family Hemiscylliidae; genus Chiloscyllium; species Chiloscyllium punctatum. Next base: position 64,654,042 of record NC_092758.1, on the reverse strand, counting down.
ATATTTTTCATGAGCACGGACAAAAACACGAAACTTGGAAGCCAAGTTTCAACTGCATTGACTTATGCAATTTGCAAACCAGAGAGTGTGAACAGACGGTATTTATGCAGCCAGGCATTAGACTATCAACTTCCAGTCGAAATCAGACAACTTGGAACTGCCTGGGCAGCTGCTAATGGTTGCTTTGTTTCAGAATGAACCTTCAGTGAACCTGCAGTGTTAGACGAATACTACACAGGCTCGATGGCACTCAGCTCATCAAGACCATAAGACATAGGAGCAGAAATTAGGCCATTCAGTCCAGCGAGTCTGCTCCACCATTCATTTGTGGCTGATAAGTTTCTAAACCCCATTCTCCCGCTTTCTCCCGGTAACCCTTGAGACTCAAGAACTTATCTCAGTCTTAACTATACTCAATCACCTGGCCTCCCCAGGCTTCTGGTAGCAGCTTAGTAGGAAGTTAGAGGTGTAGTTTGACAAGCACAGTATTGTCAAAACCACATTCTACAACCTCTAAATATTAAAATTAGCCACTTCATTGGATCTTCCTGCCCTGTCTACTGCTAGAATGTCACAGGCCACAGAATTTTTGAAAAGGGTGTGAAAAGGGAAATGAAAGGGACAACCTGGATCCTAATTCTCTCTGCTTTTGCGCATTTGTCATAGGTGTCTCCAGAAAGACTTTCTCAGTGAGAGACCCCAAAACCAAAACCAGCTCTTTAGGAGAAGGGAAGCCCAAATCAGTAACTTCAAATCCTGAAACATCAGCCAACCCTCAAAGACCAAGAAACAGCCGATCCTAGTCTTACTGAGTGGGCATTCCCAATCCTTTCAAATAAACAGTTTAAATACAGTGGTAGAAACTTGTGCAGCGAATCCTCAGAAGGAAGTTTACTTAGAGATTTAAAATCATTAACTGAAGAATTTTGTGAAGAAATTGATAGAGTTTAATTAAAGAACATAGAATAGACTGATAAATATTGTTTTTCCTTGGTAAGATATTTAATAAATTTATGTTGGAACTTCCCCTGAGTTTTTTCTACTTTGTCATTTCACCATGAGTTAGTAAAATAGCTACCGTAAACTGGTCAAGGTAGTCAGGGTACATTTACCCACCTTTCACTTTATAACATCATAATTACCATGCTAGTTATGATTCTTGTCCATAGCATTTAAACTTTTTTTATTTATACAGTGGTCACAGTAAGATGCCACATTTACATGCACACACGGTATCATTAATGGACATTTTCTAATCGTTAATATGATGCTATTTGACTTAGATACGCAATGACTATAACTAAGTGTCCACACTGCACACATTTGATATTTAACATTAATTTAGCATTGCTCTTTCTTCAATTACCAGTGCATCCTTATTTCTTAATATCTTATAAAGCTGTGTTTCAATAAGAGATACAGCACAGGGCTTTCAATGGGCTGCATTACATCCTGTGAGAGGTTGGCCAGGCAATATGTTGACATGCAAGAAATAGCTCTCAACCAAACCTAGAGGCAGCTCTCCATCTAAGCATGAATGTTGTATGAATATGTCCCTGGGTTTTGCAAGGTTGACAGCAAGATCAACGAAAACTGACAAAAAACAACCTTGTTGCAAATGCTGGCAAGCTCGTTATGGTCTTTAGATATGGGTAACATCAATTTTAAAAAATGACCACAATATACATGCTTAGTTAATAATATGCAAGACATCTGTTGTTCCTGACAGAAAATGTAATGCTTCTAATAGCACACAAATAAATGAGAAAGCAAGCACTTAAAGATGGTGGAAACCAATGCCAATCTTTAATTCATAGGAAAAAAATCTTTTTGGTACTTTGTCTGTGCAGCCTTGATGGAGAAGATGTCCTTACACATTACTAATTCTCAGGCTGCTACACAATATTGCACCACACCTACCTGGCAGAAGATGTGCAATGGCACTAGATTTCAGAAATTACTGAAACAATTCAGCAGGTCTGGCAGCATCAGTGGAGAGAAAGCGGAGTTAACGTTTCAAGTGCTGTGATGCTTCTTCAGAACTTCTTGTATCTTGGAACAGGTCAGATATGCTGAAGATAGGATGGGAGGAAAGGGGAGGAAGTAAACAAATAGGTGGAAATGGAGCCCAGAGAGACAGAACAACAAACAAAAAGATGAAAGTTAGTCTGGGAGAATAAATAGCTGCTAATGGAAACCATTAGTAGCTGAAAATAGGTTGGTTCTGGTAGCAGCCCATATGATCAAAAGGGGTTGATGTGTGGGTGTTGCTGTAAGGACATGATAAAAGGTGGTCATGCCCCAAAAGTATTTAACGCAATATTGATTCCTGAAGGCTACAGTGCTCCCCAAGGAGAAAATGAGATGCTGTTCTTCCAGCTTGTGATAAGTTTGGCTGGAGTACTGAAGCAAGCTTGAGATGGAGATGTTGGCTCAGGAAAATGGCAGTGTATTGAAGCTGAAATTAACCAGAAGCTCAAGGCCATTCTTGCAGACAGAATATAGGTGTTCTGCAAAACAGTCATTTAGTCTATCTTTCCACTCTCCAATGTGGACGAGACCATGTTGTGATCAGTAAAAACAGTACATTAAATCACAACTTCACCTGAAGAGTGTGTATGGAGCCTTGGATAATGAGGAGGAAGGAGGTAAACAGGCAGGCGTTATGGTTTCTGTGATTGCATGGGAAGGAGACATTGGGGTTTTGCGAGTTGTTAGAGTGGAGGAGGAGTGGACCACAGTGCCTCGGAGGGAATGTTCTCTGTGGAAAGCTGTGAAGGGAGGAGTGGGATATATGTATCAGTTGATGGCATCCTGCTGGAGGTGGCAGTAATAACGGCTAGTGATCTTTTTGGTGTGGCTGCTGCTGGGGTAGTAAGTGAGGGCTGGGGTTTTGTGACTGAGAAGAGAAGGAGTGAGGGCTCAAGTGTGGGAGATGGGTTGCATACAACAAAGAACCTTGTCAAATGTCCTCGTGGATAGGAAAAGATTAGAAGGATATGGATCAAGTGCAGAGAAATGGGGTTAGTGTGGACTAATATTTTGATCAGCATGGACCAGTTTGGGCCAAAGGGCATGTCTCTGTGCTGTAGGACTGTATGACTCTAACCACAGTGGTGCGGCATCCTCAGTTGAGGAAGGAGTTGGACATTTTGAATGTCCACCAAACGTTTTCTAGCTATAATTATTTTTGAAGAAGGGTCACTGGACCTGAAATGTTAACTCTGCTTTGTCTCCTCCGATGCTCCTAGAACTGAATTTTTCTAGCAATTTCAGTTTTTGTTTCTAATTTCCAACATACGCACATGTTTAGATTTTTTTTGAGCACTATAATTTCACTGTCTGTGGAAAAGTTTGAATTTGGTACTTGAGTGCTTTTTTTTGCAAAGGTAGTGGACTGGCTTTGTGAGTATTGTCTGAGCCTGTGAGGGAATTTTGTGTCTTTAAAGGCTGCATTGCTATGGGGTCACATGATACTATTGTAGGGTAGTGTGAAGTAGACAAAAAGAATGTTGTTTGCCCTGGCTTTGGGATCACCAAATACTGAGACTTGGGCATCATTTACATTAGACTGGCAAGTTACAAATTAAGGACATTGGAAAACATCTCAGCTCAACAAAAATATCTTTAAGAGTTGTCTCACTGCCTCTGGCACATGAACTAAATGGTTGATTTAGTGGATCCTTCAGTGTAGATGGTTAGGTTCTAATTTTGTCTCATCTGATTTTTTTAAACTTTGCACATTTGTTTTACTATGGTTCATCCTATGCATTGGAATGACGGAATTTTTAAACTGTTACATTAAGAAATACTTATAAATATCTCGTGGGGTGTGTTTTATATTAAAAAAGAGGAATTTGAGTTGAGATTTAACAATATTGGCGTTAATCTATATTTTAACCCAATTTCAACATAGAACAACTGTCAATTGGTGTTTGCACTGAGTATGTTTATGAAAGGGCAGGACTTGTACTTTGAATCTGTTCCACTTGGATTGTAAACTTACAGAGATAAATATATTAATTGGATAGGCAAAACTGTGCCAAATAGGTTTCATTGCAAGCAGGAATGAGGTCAGCCGTTCGGATTTAGAATGTGGAGGTCATTGCAACATCTGCTTTTAGTTAAACAAACAATTTTGTAAAAGATCTCATCAAAAAAATGCCATAATTTGGAAGCATCACTCAAACTACGGATTTTGTTTTTGCATTCCATAGTTTTTCTTCTGTATTTGTTGCCTCTTTGTGGAGTTTCAGAAATAATGCTTTTTGAAAATCATCAGCCTCTTTTTTTTTAAAAAGTTGATTGATTTACATTCCCATTAATATGTGACTAAAATAGCTAAGATATTTTCAACACTATTTTTCCAGTTGTGGGAGATTCCACTCTGTATTGTTCACTGTTCAAACCACTTAGCAAATAGCCTCACTTTAGCCAGAGATTTTTAATACAAATCCATCTGTGTGATAAGGCTGGATTGATACCACAGAATAAACACCAAACTTTATGGAACTGTCTAATTCATTTTGTTTCATACTCTGATAGTTTATCCTTGAGTTTATGGGCTGCCACAAAAACCTACAAGTCATGAAGACTTTGCTTTCAAGTCTGTATCTTTCATTTCATTTTTAAACATTTCCATGTCTGTTGGGAATACTGCTGTAAATTCTGTCTCTTGCATCACTAATGGCTCTTTCCACAGTATATAGTTGTGTTCTAATGCCAGAATCATGTCCAGAATCACAATTTTGAAAAAAAAACAACTTACACAACACATTTTTGCTACCCATACTTCCACCCCATTCTGTTTTTCCATAGATTTCATTGAATGGTCATCATCCTGAAGATTCAATCATAAATCTTGCAAGTAACCTTTTCTGCAATTTGTTGCAACCAAATAAGGAAGGATATCTCTCTCGATTAGGTCAGTACAAATATTCTTGTTGCATTTTAGTATGCAGTTATATCACAAATCAATGAAAACTGTTAACAAAATTAAATTGAAGGAGGCCATTCCATGGTTTTCTTGAATGAAAGAGGAATTTTATCACCTACTAACCTTAAGGAAAAAATAAGAACAACATGGCATTTAACACACACAGAAACATAGGTAATAAATTTGGAAAGGATAGAGTGTCTGATACACACAGGGAGAATAAAGTTTTGAAGTCCTTAGATTACTGGGGTGTTAATGTTTTAATTTGAGATCAGAGTTATTTGATTGTTGCTTGGTATCCTCAGCAAAACTACTTGAAAACCTGATCTTGGCAAGTGGTCTTTGGATAAGAAAGCTCTGTTCTGTATGTCATGATCAGTTACATTACCACTATCCAGCCCTTCACCGACTGTATTTTGTTTCCTCAGGACCTTCATCAGAAACCCTTAAGCACTTGAGGTATACCTGAAAACTTTGTTTATGTCTATTAACTGTTCAAAGGTAAAATCTTGTAATTAATTCTGTTGAGGAATTAACCTTAACTATTTGATTGCTGTATCTATTAAGTACTGTAACAACATCGTGGCCTATTAAGTTACCAGGAATTTTTTAGCATGAGATTCCCTGGTATAATATATTAAAATCCCAGAAATAAAATTCTGTCTCATATGATGTTATTTAAGGTCCAAGACCTCACAATATTTTTCCCATGACCTCAGCCTTGATGAAAGCCTATCTTCTTGCATGTAAAGCATTCAAAAATGCGGAAAGTTAATCTAATTGTTGTAAATTGTGGAGCAGGATGGCTATCATACATCACAAAAAGTAATGTAAGGTTTTGCTCATAGATTAACTGATGGGACTATATGTCCCAACTGATTAGAATGTATGCTTTGTATGAACCACCTCGGCAAAAACTAATAAAATGACATTAAAAATCCCTCAATTCGAATTAGAAATTGTAATTGAGTTAGGTCTAACAGGACTGCCTGAGACCTAATGGAGTAAAGAACAGGTTTTTTTTGAAAGGAATAGTCAAGTTGGAATTTGACTGGATAGGGAATGGGGAGGGAGGAACAAATCAGTATGGCTGGAGTTTGTAGTTTTAGGAAACTACAGTTTTAGAAAACTCAGACTAGAAAAAAAAATGTATAACTGGATTCTATTGAAACATAATTTAAGAAAACAAAGCCCTGGGTGAGACATAGCTGGAGTACTATGAGCTGCTTTTGGCACCACTGTTGAGAAAGACTACATTGCTCTTGAAGAGAGTGCAATGCAGACATACCTGTTTGATGTCTGGATTTGTAGACTTGAAACATATAAGAGTTGTATTTCCAGGATTTACAAGGTTAAGTGGTTGGCTGATCAAAGTTTTCAAAATATGAAAAGGGATAGATGGAATAGATTTAAATAAGCTATTTCTGATGTTTTGGAAATTGGAGACATGTGTCAAATTCTGAAAATTAGGCTCAACCTTCCAGGAGTGAAATCAGTAAGTTGTCATGGATAAAGTTTATGCTATTTATTATGTCCATGATGAAAATGATTAAATGTGAGAGATGTTGTAGAAGACTGTAAGGGTCTGCAAGGGGGAATAGCCAAGTATATCTTAAACAGTATCCATGATGATGATGATTATGATGATGATGAAATTATGTGGAATCATGGGCAGAACAGCTTAAGATCTAGGAGTATGACTTAATATCTACGTACTCTTAAGTCTTTGTAACAATATCAATGTAGCATATCAGTGTTATTATATGAACTAGTTACTAATAAGTTCATAAGATATAGGAATAACATTAGGCCATTCAGCCCATCAAGTATGCTCTGCCATTTGATCATGGCTGTTATACACCTCACCCTCATTTTCCAACCTTCTCCCAATAACCCTTCAACCCCTTACCAATTAAAAATCCACTGCACTTTGGGGTAGCAAATTCCCTCAGATTCACCACCCTTTGGGAGAAGTAGTTCTTCCTCAACTCTGTTTTAAATTTGCTACCCCTTATTCTAAGACTAGGGCCTCTTGACCTAGAATTCCCCATAAGAGCAAGCATCCGCTCCACATCTATTTTATCCATACTTTTTATCACCTTAAAAAACTCAATTTCCCCTCATTCTTCTAAATTCCAGAGAGTATAGGCCTAAACTGTTCAATCCCTCTTCATATGACAAACCCATCATCTCCGGGATCAGTCTAGTGAACCTCCTTTAAAGTGCCTCCAATGGCACTACGTCTTTCCTCAAATAAGGGGACCAAATCTGTGCACAATACTCCAGGTACGGTCTCAATGCTTTGTATTGTTTCAACAATACTTAGATTTATAATCTATTCCTTCAGCTATAAAAGCTAACATTCCATTCACTTCCTTTATTATCTGCTGTAACTGCATGCTAGTTTTTCAGTGACTCATGACTGAGTACACCCAGATCCTCTGCACCAAAGCACCCTGAAATCGCTTCCCAATTCGATAATAGATTGCCTTCCTATTTTTCTGGCAAAAATGCATGACCTCACACTTATCCACATTACACTTCATTTGCCACATTTTGGCCCACTCTCATAATCTATCTATATTCATTTGTAAAGTTGTTATTTCCTCATTGCAATTTACCATTGTGCCTATTTTTGTGTTGTCCACAAATTTGGCTATGGACCCTTCTATCTCTGTATCCAAGTCAGTAATGTAGTTCGTAAATAGCTGGGGTCCAAGGACCGAACCTTCTAGCACCCAACTAGTTACATCTTGCCATCCAGATAAAAAAAGTTTATCTTGTATTTTGTCCAGTCATCTATCCAAGCTAATAAATTACCCATAATCCAATATGATCTAACCTTGTGAATTAACGTTTGATGTAGCACCTTAACAAAGACCTTCCAGAAATCCAGATATATTACACCTACAGAATCCTCATTATCCACTTCACTTGTTACATCGTTGAAGAACTCTAGCAAATTAGTCAAACATGATTTGCCCTTCAATAAACCCATGCTGACAGATGGATAACATTTTGACTTTCCAAAAATCCTGATATAGCTTCCTTGATAATTAATTCTAACACTTTCCCAACACTAACTGGTCTGTAATTTCCCACATTTTGCCTCCTTCCCTTTTTGAATAAGGGCATCACATTAGCATTTTTCCAGTCCACTGGATTGTTTCCCGTGTCTCGGGAATTTGGGAATGTTATAACCAATGAATCCACTATGTGCACCACCACATCCTTTAATACCCTAAGATGCAGACCAATAGGCCCGGGGGACATGTCTGCCCTCAATCCTAATAATTTGCTGAGTACCTTTTCCCTATTGATATCAACAGTTCTAAATTGCTCTAACTAGCTGTTAACATGGAAGAAACTACTTCTTGTTCAAGACAAGAACAGGTTCTAGTTAGACCAGTAAGTGATTTTGCTACACCAGTCCAAGCAAACAGGGTAGATCCCTACACTTAAAAAAATGGCGGCACCAAACCAACTGCGTGGAAAATAGTAGACTCCACTTAATGGTACTTAAGACATAATAGGCAATAGTGTGGATTTCATCTAGCTTGGCTGGTCTTGAACCAGAAGTTTCCATGAACCTGCGGAACCATCTTTTTTTAAATCAAGGAGGGTTTGTGAACATCCTTGAAGAATTGTCTAAAGTAAATGTTTGCTATTATGAAGCTCAGATTGAAGAGCTTGTTTTGGAAGTCTTGATTATCTGGATGGTGTGACCTGTCAATTCAGCTAATTGGTAATCAGCACCTTGGTGTTGGGGAATTGGCCAGAGAAAGGGCACTCTGAAGAAGACCTATCTAGTCAGCCAGTAGAGGATCTTTGATTTCCAGATAACCCAAGGTCCATTTACAAATATGCCTCCAATGGTTTAGAGATTGGTCTGAGAGTCTGCATTGCAAACATTATTTGTGTACTGCAGTTCAATGAATGAGATTGAGATAATCTTGTTTTTGGACTGGACATGATGCAGATTGAACAGTTACTTGCACATTATACAAGAAGTGCCAATCTAGCAGGATGCTTCATGGATTTGGAGTTTAGTACTGCAGTGAAGAAATGGAGAAGAATGTTCATGTAATTACTTGAATTTGCTTGGCCCTAGTTTGACCACATAATGGTCTGTGATGGATCTGTTAGTCAGGATCACGCAGGTCATTGTGTACCAAGTGGAGATTGGTGACAAGTTTCTATAGACAGCCATCCTTGAAGAGAACACTATATAATCTATCGTGGTTGACAAACTCTCAGGCCTGTAGAACATCAAAAAAGCCATATAATGAGGTCACTGTAGCTCTTTGTCATTTTTCAGTTCAATTAAAATTGATTTTAAATGATTTCAGAAGATTTGTAGCTCAGGTTAATGATATGGATGTAAGTCTGCTTGCTGAGCTTAAAGGTTTGTTTTCAGACGTTTTGTCACCATGGCGAGGTAGCATCACCAGTGAAAGCCTCCAGTGAAGTGCTGGTGGTATGTCCCGCCTCTCTGCTTATAGGTCTTGGTTTCTTAAGGTGAGTGATGTCATTTCCAATTCTTTTTTTCAAGGGAAGGTAGATGGGGCCTAAATCAATGTGTTTATTGATTGAGTTCCAGTTAGAATGCCAGGCCTCTAGGAATTCTCGTGCATGTCTTTGTTTCGCTTGTCCTAGGATGTGTGCATTGTTCCAGTCAAAGTGGTGTCCTTCTTTGTCTGTATGTATAGAAACTAGTGATAGTGGGTCATGTCTTTTGCTGGCTAGTTGATGTTCACATATCCTGGTAGCAAGTTTCCTGCTTGTTTGTCCAATGTAATGTTTTTTACAGTTCTTGCATTGTATTTTGTAAATGATGTTAGTTTTGCTTGTAGCATTTCAAGGATTCTTTATGTTCTTCAGTCACTGTTTAAGTTCTTCCAGTCTGAGATCCTCCCTTATCGATGAACTGATGCAATTGCTATTATCAGTGTAATTCCACCTTTTTCTGTCCTTCTGAGATGTTGAAAATCTTTGAAAATTCAGTTACCAGTCTCTGTCATCATACAATCATGTTTCTGAAATGGCAATTAGTTCATATTCATGTATCTCTACTTACGTCTTTAGATTCTCCAACCTGTTGTGACTGTTGCATGTGATAGGTAGGGTTAGGTTAGGTTCATGTTGTAGTCTTCATTGACATCATTCTGCTTTCAAAGTATATATGAGGTTGATTGTTTCTCCTGTCTTCCGGTATTCCTACCACCTTTTTGCCATTCTGTTACCAATTTTACTTCCTTCCAATTTGGATTACCTCCTGAGTTTCTATCCCCCTGTCAAGCTAATCTAATAGCATAAGCAAATGTATGTGAAAATATCATTCCCAGTTCAGATTTTACAGATCCCATCTGACGCAGAACTGACTCTAATTCCTGAAAAGTCTGATTCCCTGCCTCCTGAACTGGTTCTTCAGCCATGTGTTCAATTGATCGATCCTTGTGTTCTCATATTCACTTGCGTGTGACTTTGAGTAATCATGAAGTTATTGCTTTGGTGGTCAAGCTTTGTAATTTCCATAACTTCTTGAAATCTTCCCTTTAGAACCCTCATCCCTCTTCCTAGCAATGTCTTTCTGTCAATGTGAATCATAATTTTTGACTGATGCTCCTCTGCAAGTAGGATGTCCTGCAGCCACTCCCTACAATTTTGACTCTGGCACCAGAAAAGCAACACACCATCCTTGAAGTTACTGCCACAGAAATGCCTGTCTGATCCCCATGACTCCCCCCTGTAATTATTTCTGCATCATTCTTCTTCCTCCTGCCCTGTGTATCTGAGATGCCATGTACTCCCCTGAGGACTCATCACCCTAACCACTTTTCAAAGTAGATTACCAATTAACAAACAAGATAGCCTCAGGAGATTCCTGTACTAACCATTAAGATATTTCGAGATTGCCGAGTAAACACTCATTCCCTCATTGTCTTTCCACTTCAGTTCTATGATGTAACCACTTCCCTACACACATTACCCATGTAGTCCTCTTCCTTGCAGATGTACTACTGCTCTGGTTCCGAAACCTGGAGCTCAATCTATGTAGCTGGTAAACAATCTACAAGAAGCATTGTCTGAGACATATGGTCTATCATTAACTTCACACATACTACAGGATATACACTCCACTTGTCCTTGTTGATTGGCTATCTTGTAACCCTGAAAAATACTTGTTGCCCTCAAAATAAGTATGCACTTACTATGAATATACAGCAGCTAATTCTCAGAAAGAAGGAAAAAAGGTCTACAGATTTAAACACAAACTAAAGACCCCCAATTTTCTTTAAAGATTGGAAATACTGAACACATTTGTGGGCGGCACGGTGGCACAGTGGTTAGCACTGCTGCCTCACAGTGCCAGAGACCCGGGTTCAATTCCCACCTCAGGCGACTGACTGTGTGGAGTTTGCACATTCTCCCCGAGTCTGCGTGGGTTTCCTCCGGGAGCTCCGGTTTCCTCCCACAGTCCAAAGATGTGCAGGTCAGGTGAATTGGCCATGCTAAATTGCCCGTAGTGTTAGGTAAGGGGTAGATGTAGGGGTATGGGTGTGTTGCGCTTCGGCGGGGCGGTGTGGACTTGTTGGGCCGAAGGGCCTGTTTCCACACTGTAAGTAATCTAATCTAAACATCTACTCACCAATCAGCTGCTTTCCATGCACTTGTGATGTCACAATGCCATTGGTCATGATATAGGTAAGCCTCTCAATCCATGCCTTATTTCCTCGCCTGCGCACCTCTCATTCAAAAGACTATTTCTTGGAGCAGACCTTAAGGCATTTCATTTCCCACCCCACCCCACCCCACCTCTCCACATTGACCCAAATTCTCACTTATTCACTCTCAGTCTCCCTCATTCCCACAATGCTCAGTATGCTCTTTTTTTTATATATATCCACAAGCAAATGGCTTTCCCATTACCAAATCATTATGACTTTTCTTCAAACAGGCCCTTCCTATTTAAAGAGCCCTGATGAATAACTTCTTTCTTAATTTCCTACTGTAGTAATTGCACCCAATTTAGACAAGAAATTGCAGGTATTTGATAACTGCCACAAGCAGGCATTAAATTATTCAGCCAGGCTCTTTTAACTTAATGCTGATTGATTATAGGTACGATTCTGGCTTCTATTTTATAATTAAACTTGGAAAAGATTTGAATTCATCAGGAGAGACCTGTTGTCTGCTGTTGGGACATGGGACACCAGTTGATTGATTTTCCTACCGCCAACAGTTAGCATGGAAGAGCATTCAAAATCTTGAAGAAACACTCATGGCAAGACTTACCAAGGCAGGAATCCAACCAATAGTCAAAGATTTCACATTTTGTAATGGACATACAGCAGCAGAAGAGTTAGGAACATCCTGATAAAGGACTAATAGTAACTCCAAAGCAAATCTGAACCACATTGCGTGTCAATAGTCTGTAGGAGCAGACTTAATCTAGGCTTCAGTCAGAGAGCAAGTGGATATTGGTGATTTACGAGCTAAGTTTCATAGTGGACAAAGGGAAACTTTAAAAATGATGCAGTGTTCCAGGCTAGGAAGGCATATGTTACGGAAAGTACTTATCACTCAGATCAAGTATCATCAAGAAAATGGGAGGACAGAATGAGGCACAGTTAAGGCAATTGAGAGCAACAAAAACAATTTAAACTGAGGGTCCAGATCTGGTGATGTTGCAAAGCCAGAATCAAAATAACAAAGAGGCATTCCAATACTAATACTAGACTGTCCTGGACTAATAGAAGAAAGTTAAGAGACTTTATTAAAGCCAAAGAGAAGATGTGCGTTGTTTTGTTCAAGCCATTTTAAAAACAGGAAACACTTGTTTAATCCAAAGGGAGATGGAACTATTCAGAAAAAGGTACTGTGAAAGAAATTGGGGTTATTATTAAGGCATCAAACAACAGGAAACATCCAGAAAAAGCCCTTAGAAAATCAGGATTCACATGTTAAATTGCAGAATCATTCAGTAAAAACATGATTAAAGTGGGCATAATTTATTAAAGTCAAAGACAACAGGAATAATTCAATAAAGCTATTAATTAATAAATTTTGTTTTCTTAAGGCTGAAAATAATAGGACTTATCCAGAAAAATTGCAAAAAGGTGGGACTAATTCATTTCAGTCATGAAGAGTCAGGAATCTTCCATTTTGGCTGTAAAACAGGAAAACCCTCTAGCACAACAGCACAGGGCAGCAATATCAGTATTATTGCAAATAAAAACCTTTAAAGAAAGGAAAAGTAATTAATGACATTAGAAGGATATTGTATCAGAGTAGTTACTAATATTGTCAGAAAGGTTTAATTAACCACAAAAATGGAAAAGTTGGAGAAAACAATTCTTACGGTACTGTTATGGACCAGGCCAGACTCCCTCAAAACATCTCAAGAAAGTTGCCCGGACCCTAACTCTTCGAGGTGTTTTAGAGTGGAGTGGAAATTCCAGGAGTGATGCAGCTGGCCCAACTACTTACTTCTAAACAAAACAGAATTTATTTGCAAGATTGCCAAATGAAACACAAACAAAAGAGAACAGAATATAGAATAACAACCTATCTAAAAACCCAACAAACTTTCCCACCTTAAATGATGCTGTTCCAAATGCCTGCAACAGCTCCCCCCCATAAACACCCCTTTGGTAAAAAGGTAAAATCAGATATAGGTTTCTCACAGGAGAGAGAGAGATGGCAGAGAGATTTAGCATGGAACCTCCTTCCACTGCAGCTACTTCTTTGGATTCCCTAGCTAAAACTGACCAGCAGCTCATGAACAGCCGGACTGCTAAAACCGAAACAAACCAAAGGTAAGCTGAGCTGGGAGAACTGGGTGAGCCACTCCCCTTTCATTGTATGAGTGCTTTTTTAAAAACTTAAAAGCATTTTGCCTAAGGCAGTATCTGTTAGCTATGATCAAATTGGCCCTAAAACCCAGACAAGCCAGACATCCTAGAACTTCTGCATTTACAACATATCTCAAACAATAACCAAGGACAGAATAACCTTGTTAAAAGAGCAGCATCGTCACAGTTGGGAATAATTTCTAAACTGGATACTAAATCAGAAGCTGAATAAATACATGCATTTCTATAGACATTTAGATATATAGCTTGCCAAGGTATTTTAAAAAGCTACAAGAACTTTATACTGAAGACCTATGACAATTACCTTAACATCAGAAAAAATAAAATTTTGAAATAGGAAGACAATTTAGGGTGGCATGGTGGCAGTGGTTAATGCTGCTACCTCAGCATTGAGGATTTGGGTTTGATCCCAGTATTGAGTGACTGCATGGAGTTTGCACATTCTCCTCATTTCTGCTGCATGCTCCAGTTTCTTTCCAGTCCAACGATGTTCAATGGATTGACCATGCTAAATTCTCCAGTAGTCTTCGGGGATATGCAGTAGATTAGCCATTATAAATGCAGGGAGGGTTGCATTTGGGTGGGATGCTCTTTGGAGGGTAAGTGTAGACTTGATGGGTTGAATGGCCATATCTGGACTGTATGGATTCTATGTTTTCAGCATTCAGGTAAATGCATTAGCCCATGATGAAAGATGGGGCGTTGGAGGAAATATATCTTTCTCGAACATATTCCTACCCTCAGCATTTTATCCATAAGCCAATCCTCAGTCCATGCTAATATATAAGCCAATCTCATAGCTGCAATCTTGAGTACAATTTCCTGCATGGGCCTCATTAAATGCTTCTTAAAATTATTGTGTTCACTGGTTCTCATCTATTCATCCTTAGATGTTTAAAAAACTCACATAGACTTATCAAAACAATTTCTCTTTTATGAAAGGTGTTAACTGTGCCTGATGTTTATAACATGTTTATAACATTTTTCTTACTGCATCCTTATTAGATTAAAGATCCAGAGTTCTGTGATTTTTCTATTGTTTCTTTCTTGAACAGCAGGTGTTAGATCTAGTATTTTCTCCACCTATAGAATCCCTACAGTGTGGAAGCAGCAATTCTTGTGCCCATCAGAACCACACTGACCGTCCGAACAGCAACCCACTCAAGGCCTACAACCCCTACCCTATCCCTGAAACTTTGCATTTCCCATTGCTAATTCACCCAGCTTGCACATCCCTGGACACTATGGGCAACTTAGCATTGCCAATCTACCTAACTTGCATATCTTTAGACTGTGGGAGAAAACCAGAGCACCTGGAGGAAACCTACACAGACACAGGGAGAATGTCAATGTGGAGTTTGCACAGTCACCGAAAGCTGGAATCTTACGTAGCACTGTGAGGCAGCAGTGTTAACCACTGAATTACCATCCCACTGTACCCAAAGACACGATCCTAGAAAATAGAACATCAATGCATTCATTATCTCGCAAACACTTTCTTAAAACCCTAGAATTAGAGATAATCAAGTCCAGAGGATTTGTCGATTCCTCGTGCCTTCATATTCCTTAGAATCTTTTCTTTATTTGGATCATGTTAGGTTCCTATTCTCAATAGACACTTAGTTCTCAACTATTTCTGGCATGTTCTTTGTATCTTCTACCGTAAGACCAAACACACAAGTTTGCTTAACATCTCTGCCATTTTGTTCATGTTTATTATTTCTTCTGCTCCTGCATCTAAGATAGCCACATTATTTTGCTTTCCTCTTCCTTGTTACATATTTGTAGAAGTTTTTGCAATCAATTTTTATATTGCTTGCAAATTTACTTTTGTTCTACATTCTTCCTCTTTTATCGATTTCTCATTAATCTATTGCTGATTTTTAAAATCTTCCTACTCCACTAGCATAATTCCCTTTTGTTCAGCAGTACCTTTAATCTATTACTATCCTTAACTTTTCTGGTCAGCTGAGGCAGTAGCACTTCTCCAGCAGAATATTAAGTTCTCAAGGGAATGCATTTTTGTTGAGAATTATGAATTATTTATTTGAAGGTTTGTCATTTTCAAGTGTTGTCAAAGTTTTTAATCTAATTTCCCAATCTATCTCAACCAGTTCAGTGTTTATTTCTTAATTATGGATTTTGTGTAAACTTCAGACCCTAGTTTCACATCATTCTCAAACTTAATGGTTATTGTTTCTGAGAGAATCCTTTATTGCCAGATTACTAATTGACCATTACATTACATGATACTAGGTATATCAGCTAAGACTTAAGAGGAAAATCAGGAGGGCAAAAAATGAGACATGAGATTGGCTTTGTCAGATAGGGTAAAAGAGAATCTAAGAGATTCTACAAGTATTTTAAGGGCAACTAGGGAGAGAATAGGACCCCTTAAAGATTGACAAGACAGCTAATGTGCGGAGCCACAGGAGATGGCTGAAATGCTAGAAGAACGTTTCACTTCAATATTTATTGTGCAGAAAGATATAGAAACCAAGGAACTCAGGGAATGAATAGTGATGCCTTCAAAAAAAAAAGTGCACATTACAGAAGAGGATGTGGTGGAGGTCTTAGAACACATAAAGGGTGATAAATGCCTGGACCAGATCAAGTGAGAAGCTAGGGACCAAGCAGAGATATCATCATCGTCGACAGCCATGAGTGAGGTGCCAGAAGACTGGAAGGTGGCTAATGCTGTACCATTATTTAAGAAATGCTCCAAGGTAAAGTTAGGGATCTACAGTCCAGTGAGCCTAACGTCAGTCATGGTAAGTTGTTGGAGCGGATTCTGAAAGACAAGAACTACATGCATTTGGAAAAACAAATACTGATTAGGAATAGTCAACATGGCTTTGTGTGAGGGAAATTGTGACTCATTACTTGTTTGAAAAATTCAATTAAGTTAATGAAGAGAATTGAAGAAGGCAGAGAGATGGACATCATCTATATGGACTTTAACAAGGCTTTCGTCAAGATTGCACAAGGTAGACTGGTTAGTAAGGTTAGAACACATGGGATCCAGGGAGAGCTAGCCAACGGGATACAAAATTAGCTTGACAGTTGGAGATAATGGGTGGTGGTCAGGAGTTGTTACAACAGAGGCCTGTGACTAGCAGTCTACTGCAAGGATTGGTGCTGGAACATTAAATGCCCTCTGAAAATATCATACTCAAATAAATTTCTGACTCTGGACAGCACAATGATTGCTCCTATGAAATCCTATAACCTTTTCCTATTGTGTTTTTGCATGTTTCTCCATCACCCTTTATTTCCAAAATTGTTTGAGCTCCTTTTCTATTTTCCATCTCTTTTGTACTGAAATAACCGCACAGAGGCTGGCATCCTGTCACCAAGTCACCCTTTATTTACTAGTGCACAGTACACTGGCTGCAGACAGCTAGCTCAGAGTCAGTCCCCTCAACTGAGAAGATTGTGAATCTCCTGTTAATTTTTAAAATTAAACAGTACAAAATACAAACAGTTATCATGAACAGCCGTATACAAGAAACAGCAGTTTTCAGGGGAAAGGGGCAGCAAGGCCAAATCCCAAACTCCACCATACAACTAGTTCGCAGGGAAACAAGGATGAACCTCGAATCCCACCTTACATTCTTAAGAAGGAAACAGTAAACACAATCACAAACAGACAGTCTGATAAACCGAACAATAAAACAGTGCATTTAACACAGACATCCTTGGCAACCCAACAGACCAAACATCCCTCTCACCTTCCAGCCACTCAAAGGCAGCCTGCCCCAGTGCCCCTTCCGGCTCTCAGTTAGCACCACACCCCTTCGGTTCTCGGTCCACCCTGACACACCTTCTGGCCACCTGTAGGACAACCCATCTTGTTCCATCCCCACTCGCCACAGCACGACAATGATCAGGATGGCCTGCCGACCTTTCAGTTTCCCTACCTGCCCTTCCATGCCTTCCAGCCACCTCTAGGACAGCCCACCCAGGTACCTCCCCGGACTGACAGCACTGAGGGTGGCATACTTGCCTTCCGGCTATCAGTCTGCCCCTATGTACCTTTGTGCTCTTGACCACCCCGGATGTGCTATCTGGCCTGTGGACTGCCCTGACACACCTTCTGGCCATCTTTAGGACAGCCTGTCCCCTTCCCTGGGATTACAGCATGCAGGGCAACCCACAAGCCTTCTGGATCTTGGCCTGCCCCGACGCACCTTCTGACTCTGACCACTCCGACACACCTTCCGGCCACTTCGGACAGTCCATCCCAATTACCCCTTCTCAGATGATAGTGCTCACAAAGGACTACCCACCTTCTGGCTCTCAGGGCGACTGCTATCAGGGTGGCCTATCCACCTTCCAGCTCTCAGAGCAGCCTGCCCACCTTCAGGTTCACAGGACAGCTTACCCACCCTCCAGCTCTTAAGGTGACCGACATCAGGGTGGCCTGTCCACCTTCCGGCTCTCAGGGTGACAGTTTTCAGGACGACCTATGAGCCTCCCAGCTCACATAAGGCATGCCAGACCCAGGGACACACAAGACAGTGCAGATGATAAATCTGACAAGCAACAAGACAGAGTCAATTACCAACAAACAGAGTCCTTTCTGGTACACAGAGTCCATTATTATAAACAGTTCTCTTCAAAATGCAGAGTCCAAGCCCAGAAACAGAGTCCTCTCCAGTATGCAGAGTCCATTCCCAAAAACAGAGTCCACACCTGAAGGCGGAGTCCACTCCAGTGTGCAGAGTCCACTCCTGAAGGCAGCAAATGCACACCCCACAGCACACACACAGGTGTTCAGTTTCCATAGAGGCCCGGTCCATTCAGAGGGAACCAGGCCCACTCACAGGAATGCAGTTCATAATAAAAGGTGCAGTTAACTCACAAGGGATGGTCCACTCCAACAGGCAGCAAATGCTCATCCCCAGTACATACAGAAGCTGCCCACAGAGGGCCAAGCCTACCCAGAGAGGAACAGTTCATCTGGAAAGGTGCATTATCTCACAGGGCCTCAGTCTGAACACCCCAAAAAAGTGGAAACATATGCAAAAAAAAAAGAAGCCTTGTCACAAAATCAGCGTCGCCAGTTTCTCAAAGTAAAAGAAAATTGTAACACACAGGACAGTGAAACAACAGTTCTCTAATGATAACTGAAATACACCTGCAGCACAATGACTGTGTAGATCAGCCAGTTCAGAAATCAGTCCTCAATAAAGAAATACCAGTAACATGATTTGGAGATGCCGGTGTTGGACTGGGGTGTACAAAGTTAAAAATCACACAACATCAGGTTGTAGTCCAACAGATTTAATTGGAAGCACTAGCTTTCGAAGCGCTGCTCCTTCATCAGGTGATTGTGCCACAATCACCTGATGAAGGAATAGTGCTCCAAAAGCTAGTGCTTCCAATTAAATCTGTTGGACTACAACCTGATGTTGTGTGATTTTTTAACTCAGTAACAAATATGCTGTGTAGGTCAGCCAGTTCAGGAATCTGTCCCCCAAAAATCAAAAAACAACTACCATACACACTGGCTATGGCCAGCCAGCTTGGAGTCAGTCCTCTCAACTAAGAAGATTCTAAGTCTCCTGAGTGAGGCACAGTGAAAGGCAACAGGTGTATGAATCTTTAATCAGTTTCCACCACCAGGAAGAAAGAAAACACCCAAGTGGAAATAATATGCTCCACTCCCTGTGGTGCATACTCCAGGGTGTTGGTGGACACCGCGTGCTCCTTTTCCAGGGACACCTGGACTTGGACATAGCTGTGGAAGAGGGACAGGCAATCTTCTGTTTTTTTTTGTTCATTTTTTTCCTCCTCTTTTTCTTGACAGCGGTTCAGCTTAGCTTCCTCAGAGCCAGCTCTTAGAGTAACAGAAGCTCTACCACTCCTGTATATTTTTCTTCCCCCCCACACTACTACCCAACTGCAGGAGTACTTATTTCTTTTTCCCCAGCACCCATGTTGTGTGTGTGTGTGGGTGTGAGACACAGTGAAAGACAAAAGGTACACAAAAACTTTATTCAAATTTCCACCACCAGAAAGAAAGGAAACACCTTCACAAAACGGCAATGCTGTGTGATCAGTGAGGGGGAGGGCAGGGATTAAATCAAAATAGAGTTGGAGTTGGAGGGAGAAACTCCACTCCATGCGGTGCCCACCTCTCCCTGAACAACTCCAGGGTGGTGGTGGACACCGCATGCTCCTTTTCCAGAGCAACCCAGGCTCAAACACAACTGCAGAGGAGGGGCAGGCAGTCGGCCTTAACAACCCCCTCCACGGCCCAGTGCCTGGACCTGTTGATGGCCAGTTTGGCCAGGCCCAGGAGCAGACCCACAAGGAGGCCTTCAGACCTGCCCTCCCTCCTCTGTACCAGCTGCCCAAAGATCAGGAGTATGGGACTGAAGTACAACCAAAAGCAGAGGAGAAGGTTTAAGAAAATCAAAAAGGGAGTACAAATGCCCACACCCAATATAAAGGTAGTCCACAGACTCCACAGAACAAGCAGTTGGGCTGGGAGTCTGTGAACCACTGCAATCTGCGGTTGCAGGGGACTGCTACATGCAGCACCCTCCACCCCAGATCCGAGAGAAGGCGGGGGGGGGGGGGGGGGGGGGGGGGGTGTGGGATGTGGGGCAGCATCCAGCCCAGGCCCCCAACCCTAGTCACCCTCGCTACGAGGGCCCTCCCCTCCAACAGCCACTCGAACCCGCAAGTACGGAGGTGCAGATTCCTGAGCAACGGCTCCCTGACTACAGCCGCTACTCCTACCGGAGGGTAGTCGTGACACTATTTGACCATGTTCCAGACAGTGATCAGGTCCTGGTAAAAGACAGGCAGTATCTTGAGGGCGATCTCCAAACCGTCACGTTCGACAAACAGGAGCTGCGTGTCGTAGGTGCGTATCCTCAACTGGCGGAAATATTACGTCGCTAGGGCGCACCACCTAGGAGGAGGCTCGACGTAAAAAGGTAGCGCTGCAACATCTGAAGGCAGAACTTCGCGACCTGGGTGCGGACACACACCAACGACTGACCGCCCTCCTCAATAGGGAGACTCAGAACCTGCGCAGCGACCCAGTGCATCTTTTTATCCCAGAAGAAGTCGACCAGCGTTTTCTGGATGTCAGCGACAAAGCCAGGAGGAGGGACCAAAGTGACCAGCTGGTACCACAGCATGGCGGTCACCAGCTGGTTTATGACCAGCACTCGACTCCTGTAAGATAGCACTCGGAGCAGTCCTGTCCAGCGGCCTAGGTGAGCAGAGACTTTGGCCTCCAGTTCCTGCCAGTTGGCCAGCCAGGATTCTCAGCTGAGCTGAGGTAGACCCCCAGGTAGAGGAGATGGGTGGTACTCCAGCTGAACCCTTGTAACTCCTCCAGCAGAGAGTCCACCGGCCACAGATCGACCAATAGTCTGGAACATTTGGCCCAATTGATCCTGGCGGAAGATGCTGCCAAGTACACGGCCTGGCACTTGCGCATCCACCCCAGGTCAGCCGGATTGGTGAAAGTGAGGAGCATGTAGTTGGCGTAGGCCAAGAGGACCACCCCTGTGCCCGCGCCGTGCAGAACCAGCCCCGACAACCTCCTCCACAAGAGGCGCAAGAAAGGCTCCACGCACAGGGAATACAGCTGGCCGGACAGGGGGCAGCCTTGACGCACTCCTCTCCCAAAGCAAAGGGGCGCCATCAGGGACCTGTTAACTTTAACCAGACACTCTGCGGTGGCATACAAATATTGGATCCGGGCGACAACTGCATCCCGAACCCGAATGCCCGCAGAGTCCCGAGCAGGTACTCGTGATTGACTCTGTCGAACGCCTTCTCCTGGTCGAGAGACAGGAAGGTGCTCGGCAGACCAGCCAGTTGACAGAAATGAATCAGGTCCTGGACCAGGTGGATGTTGTCATGTATCCTCCGTCCTGGGACCGTGTAGGACTGGTCCGGGTGAATCATGTGGAGCAGCACAGAAGCCAGGTGAGAGGACAAAACCCTGGCGAAGATAGTGTAGTCTATGCTGAGGAGGGAGACCGGACGCCAGTTCTTCAAAGAATGAAGGTCCCCCTTCTTTGGCAGCAGGACGATGACTGCCCTGCGCCAGGAAAGGGGCAGCTCTCTGGCATTTAGACACTCGCCCAGGACCTGTGCGTAGTCGCTCCCCAGGACGTCCCAGAATACCCTGAAGAACTCCACAGTCAGACTGTCCAGCCCCGGGGACTTGCCCCTCAAGATCATCGGTCAGCTCTAAGGAGATGGGAGCGCCAGGCCTTCTGGCGTCCTCCGGGCCGAACTGCGGCAGGTCCTCCCACAGAACTCTGCGAGCATCCTCGCTGGACGGATCCGGAGAGAACAGAGCCGTGTAATAGTTTCGGACGTGGGCCCTGATGCCCTCCGGATCAGAGACGAGGGACCCGTTGTCGGCCAGCAGCACAAGGAGCTGCTGACGGGTGCCACGCCTTTTTTCCAGTGAGTAGAAGAAGGGGGAGCCGCGGTCCAGGTCCTGCAGAAGCTGGATCCGTGACCTCACGTACGCGCCCCGAGCCCCGACAAGCTGCAGGTCCCGAAGTGCGGCTTTCTTCTCTTCGTACACCCCGCGCAGGGCCAGGTCCGCGTCAGGCTGACCGAGGCGTGACTCCAGGTCGAGCATCTCCCTCTCCAACTCCCCGATCCTGGATTTCCACCTCTTGGTCGACCCCCTCGCGTACTCCTGACAGAAGACGCAGACGTGAGTCTGGCCCACATCCCACCATAGCCTCAGGGAGGGGAAGCTTCCCCGCTTCCTTCTCCAGCCGGCCCAGAAACGACAAAACGAGTCCCGGAACCGCTCATCCTCCAGCAGCAGGTTGGTAAAGTGCCAGTATGCGGAGCCAAGCCTGGCGCTGAATGGAAGGAGTTCCGCCCACACCAGGTGATGGTCCGTGCACGACACCTGCCGTGTGGAGGCCTTCGGAAAACAGGAGGCATACGCCCGCGAAACGTACAGGTGGTCGATTCTGGACACTCCAACCCTAGGCCTCACGAAGGTGAAGGCGATGGAGTCGGGATGGAGATTCCGCCAGACGTCCACCAGGCGGAAGGACTTGACCAAGTCTCCCAACCTCTTCCCCGACGCCCAGCCAGTGCGGGCACCGCCGTGGTCCCTGTCCTCGAGGACGCTGTTAAAAATCGCCCCCAAAGACAACGCACTGGTTCTCGTCTATGGAAGCGAGATGAGCGGACACTTCTCAGAAGAAGCTCGCTTGCCCCGGCCCGGCCAGGGGAGCATAAACATTCACCAAGTGAAGCACCGCGTCCCCCCAGCCGAACCGTCAGGTGAAGCAAATGGCCTGGCACTGGCTCCCTGACCCCCAAGATCTCTGGCTGAAAATGCGGGGCCAACAGGATAGCCACCTCGCCAGATCTGTGGGTGAGGTGACTCATGTAGACCCCACCCCCCTCGCCACTCCAGGAGCCAGGTGGCTTCGTCTCCCGGGGTAGTGTGAGTTTCATGCAGGGAGCACACCACATACCTCCCGTCCCGAAGGACCAAGAGGGTCTGAAATCTGCGCTGTGACTCCCTGCTGCCGTTGATGTTGAGGCTGGCTATAGTTGTCTTCATGTCAGAAGCATTGTGCAACCACCACCAGTACAGTTAAAAGACTATATACATTTACTGGGAGGAGGAGGGAGGGGCACAGAAGTCCCTCGCCCTCACCAGGAGGTTCCTGACTCGCTTTCGCTCGTTCATATCTAGTCCAGGCGCCTGGCGAGCAGCGTGGCCCGACCAGTAAACTCTTTCGAAGGAGCTCCAGCGATCGAGTGCCAGTTGGGCTCTATCCCGGCGACTCCAAGTTTTCTCGACAAACTCCCAGAATTCCTCAAGGGGGATGAGGGAGAGATCGGTGGGGGGCACCTGGGATTCAAAAATGTCACTGCAGACAGACTCCGCACGGATCCCGAACCCTCCTCCGGGGGGGGGGGTGGGGGTGGGGGTGCCACAGGGGTCACCCTCAGTCACCGACCCCTCCCCCACCAGGAGGATGGGGGCTGGTCCAGAACCACCAACTGGCCTCAAAACCCCGGCAACCCCACCCCCAGGGTCACCGGCAGTACCTTCCTCAGCACACCCCGAGTTCAGGTCATCGGGTGGCAGAGGCTCAGGGCCCCACTCCTCTCCCAACATCGGGATGCCCAGCTCCTCAGGGAAAACGGTCCTCCCCCAGGACCAAGGCCCCCAGACAAACAGTCTGGGAGGGAGGAGCAAGGATAATACCTTCCTCCCCTCCACCACTCAACAACCCAGCAGAGGGTTCTCCGTTGTCACTTACACCACAGCCTGTGCAGTTATTAAAGTCCTCCCCAGATACCAGAGGAGTTATGGCAGCAAGAAGTCCTGCTGTAGCCCCAGGCAGGTCAGGCCACAGTGCAAGACAAGCAAGAAGCACCATTGGCTCAACCCCTAGAGAGGGATAATGCTACTAGTACACTGCTAGGACATCTCTCCTCTCCAAGGGCCAGCACCTATGCCCTAGAGAGCCAGAGGGGAATTTATGGGCCTTCCCCTCCCTGCCTGCCTTGGTGGTCATGGGACCTATGGACCCTCTCCCCTAGCTTTTCCCGGAATACGATTGGCTGGGGGAAGGCAGGTGGCATGGCCAGGGTGGGGAGCGTCAGCCATGTCACTTCCTGCCCTGCCCCTGGTTTATCAGGTGATGCTGGGTGGGGCAGGGGCCGAGTTCCCTCTCCAAGGCCCAGAGACACGGATGCTTCAGGAGGTGAGGCAGTGGGGTTCCCCCTGCTCACCCACCCCACCCCCCCCAGGGCAGTACCAGGGTGTGGCTGGGCTCGGGCTCGGGCTCGGGTGTTGTGGCGCTAGGGGCAGGCGTTGAAGCCCCAGAGATTTCTGTCATGGGGTGGGGGTTGGGTATGGGGTCAGTGGGTTCAGCGGGGCTAGGGTCAAGTACAGGTTTGGGGGTCAGGGTTCCCGTGCTGGCGTGACACTGGCATGGCCGCAGGGGCACTGTCGTGCTGGGGCAGGGCAGGTCGTGGGCTAGGTGTAGGGGAAGGCGACAGGATGGTCTCCCAGTGGGCGGGCCTGATGCGTTGCATCTTCTTGAGCGCCTTCCGACGGGTCGGACGCTCACCAGAGGCTGAGGCATTGGAAGCCTCCGGCTTAGCCCCCCACTGCTGGGAGTTGTGGTGTTGACTTCGGGGGAGGGGGAGTGGGTGAGGTGGTGCCACCCTCAGCCATTGGTAGGGGCTGGGCAGCCTTCTGGGTGGGGCAGTTTTTTGTAATGTGCCCCACCTTGTGGCACAGGTGGCACGGCACGCCGTAAGATGTAGGCCGCGCCCTCGTGGAGGAGGGTAAAGGAGTCCTCGGTGACGTCCTCCCGGGCCAGGCAAATGAACACCGGGCGTTGGAAGGAGTACACGTGCCGGAGAGCAGGGTCCTTCAGACCGAGCAGGAGCGGTTGGATCCCTGACCGGATCTCCCCCAAGGTGTTGAGGTGGGGACGAAGGAGCTCACTGGAAATGAAGGGCGGGATGTTGGAGATCTCGACCCTCTGGGCCGTAACCTCCAGAGGGTCGACGGGCAAATGTGTCCCGCCCACAGTGAGCCCCCTCTCCACAGCCAGGTGGACCGCCTGCTCGGTCTTCAGGAAGAAGACAGCCTTCCCGTACATCCGGGCTGCAGCGACGATGGCCTGTGGGCCGACCACACTATCCATGGCCTTGCTGCAGGCCTCGATGCTCATATTGGGGTGAGGAGAGGCCTTGACCCCCAGGCGTTTAGTCAGGTGCCTGAAGGGGGTTGCGGTTGCAGCCGGGGTTGGGACAGCCAAGCCTAAGGCGGCGGCTACCCCGGCTTAGGTGCGGCTGGGCCCCGCGACCTTCGGGCTCGCCATACTCTGTTGCTGGATATTGGTAGGCCCCAGGCAGCAGCGGTGGAGGTGGGCCTCTGGCAGCAGCAGTGGTAGAGGTCCTGGTGAGTCGCCCAAGGAGAGTCCCAGGCAGCAATGGTGGAGACCGGCCTCAGGCAACAGCAGTTCCAGATAGGGCGAGTTCCAGGTAGGCCCTTGGTCGCAGTGGTGGGGGTAGACCTTTTGGGGAGGGTGCCCAAGGCAAGTCCCAGGCAGCCCCAAAATTTAGTCCTGGCGGTGGAGGTCCTGGGTGGGGTCCAAGGCAAGTCCTAGGCGGCAGGTGATGGAGGCAGGCCCCTGGTTACAGCAGTGAGGCAGACCTGTTGGGGAGGGTCCCCAAGGCAAGTCCCAGGCAGCAACTGTGAAGGTGGGCCTCTAACAACAGCAGCAGCGGTGGAGGTCCTGGAAGGGCCCCAAGGCGAATCCCAGGCAGCAGCAGTGAGGCAGGCCCCAAGTGGTAACAGCTGAGGCAGGTCAGGGTGGGGTCCAGAGACCAGCAGTGGGAGTGGGCCCCAGGACAGCAGCAACACTCCCTTGACCTGGGTGAGTCCCAGGCTGCAGCTCCAAAAGCAGGCCCAGGACTCAAAGTTCTCCCCTCCGGCTTCTGCCTCCTTCCTGTCCTCCCTCCTCCTCTTCTTTCTTCCTTCCCTCTTCTCAGAGCTCTCTGGATGTAGGGGAAGCTTGTCCAGGGACAGTCCCCTTCCCCACAGACAATTTCAAGGAGGAGAGTCCTTGAACACGCACACACTGATCCAGCTCCCTCAGAGGCAGCTCTCAGTGTCAGGATGTCTGACACTCCTGTTTATTTTCTTAAACCCCCGCACTACTGCCTAACTGTGGTAGTGCTTATTTTTTCCCCAGCACCCATGCTGTGTGTGTGCGCAGGTGAGAGACACAAAGTGCACGAATCTTTATTCAATCTCCACCACCAAGAAGATAGGAAAACACCTGAGTGGCCAGTGAAAAGCAGGGCCCTTACATCAAAGGGCAATGCTGTGTGATCAAAACAGTGAAGGGGAGGATAGGGACTAAATCAAGAGTTGGAGGGGGAAATAATGCACTCCACTCCCTGCGGTGCCCACCTCTCCCTGAACGACTCCAGGTTGTTGGTGGACACTGCGTGCTCCTTCTCCAAGGACACTCGGGCCCTAATGTAATCACGGAAGAGGGGCAGGCAGTCAACCCTAACGACCCCCTCCACACTCTCCTGTTAATTTTTTATTCTTTCTGCCCCTTCACATCAAAACACTCCTGCGCCAAGAAAGGGGCAGCTGTCCGGCATTTAGACACTCCCCCAGGACCTGTGCGTAGTCGTTCCCCAGGACGTCCCAGAACGCCTTGAAGAACTCCACAGGCAGCCCGTCAGCCCCGGGCTTTTGCCCCTCGAGAGCCGGTCGAGGGCGCCGGTAAGCTCCTCTAAAGTGATGGGAGCGTCGAGCCTTCCGGCGTCCTCCGGGCTGAGCTGCGGCAGGTCCTCCCACAGAACTCTGCGAGCATCCTCGCTGGACGGATCCGGAGAGAACAGAGCCGTGTAATAGTTTCGGACGTGGGCCCTGACGCCCTCCGGATCCGAGACGAGGGACCCGTCGTCGGCCAGCAGCACAAGGAGCTGCTGACGGGTGCCGCGCCTTTTTTCCAGCGAGTAGAAGAAGGGGGAGCCGCGGTCCAGGTCCTGAAGGAGCTGGATCCGCGACCTCACGTACGCGCCCTGAGCCCCGACGAGCTGCAGGTCCCGGAGCGCGGCCTTCTTCTCTTCGTACATCCCGCGCAGGGCCGGGTCCGCGTCGGGCTGACCGAGGCGTGACTCCAGGTCGAGCATCTCCCTCTCCAACTCCACGATCCTGGATTTCCGCCTCTTGGTCGACCCCCTCGCGTACTCCTGACAGAAGACGCGGACGTGAGCCTTGTCCACGTCCCACCATAGCCTCAGGGAGGGGAAGCTTCCCCGCTTCCTTCTCCAGCCAGCCCAGAAATGATGAAACGAGTCCCAGAACCACTCGTCCTCCAGCAGCAGGTTGTTAAAGTGCCAGTACGCGGAGCCAAGCCTGGCGCCGAACGGAAGGAGTTCCACCCACACCAGGTGATGGTCCGTGCATGACACCTGCCGCGTGGAGGCCTTCGGAAAACAGGGAGGCGTATGCCCGCGAAACGTACAGGCGGTCGATTCTGGACGCTCCGACCCCAGGCCTCATGAAAGTGAAGGCGATGGAGTCGGGATGGAGATTCCGCCAGACGTCCACTCGGTCGAAGGACTTGACCAAGTCCCCGAACGTCTTCCCCGATGCACAGCCAGTGCGGGCACCGCCGTGGTCCTTGCCCTCGAGGACGCTGTTAAAATCTCCCCTGAGGACGACGCACTGGTTCTCGTCGATGGAAGCGAGATGAGCGGACAGTTCTTCGAAGAAGCTCGCTTGCCTTAGCCCAGCCAGGGGAGCGTATACGTTCACCAAGTGAAGCACTGCGCCCCCCCAGCCGAACCGTCAGGTGAAGCAAATGGCCTGGCACCGGCTCCCTGACCCCCAAGATCTCCGGCTGAAAATGCGGGGCCAACAAGATAGCCACCCTGCCAGATCTGCGGGTGAGGTGACTCATGTAGACCCCCCCTCGCCACTCCAGGAGCCAGGTGGCTTCGTCTCCCGGGGTAGTGTGGGTTTCTTGCAGGAAGCACACCGCATACCTCCCGTCCCGAAGGACCGAGAGGGTCTGGAATCTGCGCTGTGACTCCCTGCTGCCGTTGACGTTGAGGCTGGCTATAGTCGTCTCCATGTCGGAAGCGTTGTGCTACCACCACCAGTACAGTTAAAAACAAACACAATTACTGGGATGACGAGGGAGGGGCAGAGGAGTCCCTCGCCCTCACCAGGAGTGCCCCCAGGAAGTTCCTGACTCGCTTTCGCTCATTGGAATTGAGCCCAGGCGCCTGGCGAGCAGCGTGGGCCGTCCAATAAACTTTTGAAAAAGAGCTCCAGCGGTCGAGCGCCAGTTGGGCTCTATCCAGGCGACCTCGAGTTTCCTCGACAAATTCCCGGAGTTCCTCGAGGGGGATGAGGGGGAGATCGGCGGGGGGCACCTGGGACTCAAAAATGTCGCTACAGACAGAGTCCGCGTCGTCCCCGGTGTCCGCCACCGATCCCGAACCCTCCTCCGGGAGGTCGCCATCGGTCGCTGACCCCTCGCCCACCGAGAGGATGGGGGCTGGTCCGGTGCCGCCAACCGGCCTCGAACCCCCAGCGACCCCACCCCCAGGGTCACCGGCGGTACCTTCCTCGGCGCACCCCGTCCCGGAACGGGCCCGAGTTCAGGTTGTCGGGCGGCGGAGGCTCGGGGCCCCGCTCCTCTCCCGACGCCGGGACACCTGGCTCCTCGGGGGAAAAGATCATCACCCAGGGCCAAGGCCGCCGGAAAAACAGTCTGGGAGGAAGGAGCGATGATAACACCTTCCTCCCCTCCGCCGCTCGACGACCCAGTAAAGGGTCCTATGTCGTCACCCGCACCGCAACCCTCGTGGTTGTTGAAGTCCTCCCCAGGGGCCAGTGGAGTCGAGGCAGCAGAAAGCCCTGGTGTAGCCCCTGGGGGCTTTTGGCAGGTCAGGCCACGGTGCGGGATCATTGGGGGGGTACCGTGGGCCCGTCCCCTGGAGAGGGGCAGCACCGCCGGCGCGCTGCAGGTCGCTCTCGCTCTCGCTCCTCCAAGGGCCGGCACCCCTTCCCCAGAGAGACGGGGGGGGGGGGGGGGAGTTATGGGCCTTTCCCTCCCCGCCCGCCTTGGTGGTCATGGGGCCTGAGGCCCCGCCCCCCAGCCTTTCCCAGAATATGATTGGCTGTGGGAAGACAGGGGGCATGGCCAGGGTGGGGAGGGTCAGCACTGTCACTTTCTGCCCCGCCCCTGGTTTATCAGGTGATGGCAGGCGGGGCAGGAGCCCAGTTCCCACTCCGGGGCCTGGAGACACGGTCGCTGCACGAGGTTGGACAGCGGTGGATCCCCCCAGGTTCTTGCCAGGGTGTGGCAGGGCTTGGGCTCAGGGTCCCCTGGGCCAGGTGTCGCAGCCCCAGGGGTTTCTCCATCAGGGTGGGGGGTAGATGTGGGGTCAGGGTACGGGGGTTTGGGGGTCAGGGTTCCCGCGCCGGGGCGACGCTGGCACGGCTGCAGGGGCATTGTCGTGCCAGGGTGGGGCAGGTCGTGGGCTGGGTATCGGGGAAGGGGATAGGGTGGTCTCCCCGTGGGCGGGCCTGACGCGTCGCGTCTTCTTTAGTGCCTTCCGGCCGGCTGGACGCTCACCCCCCTCCCTGCCGGAGGCTGGAGGATCGGAAGCCTCCGGCTCAGGCTCCAGTGCCGGGGCCTGCGGTGTTGACTGTGGGGGAGGGGGAGTGGGTGCGGCGGCACCACCGTCAGCCGTTGGCGAGGGCTGGGCAGCCTTCTGGGTGGGGCAGTTTTTTCTAATGTGCC
Organism: Chiloscyllium punctatum; assembly: GCF_047496795.1. NCBI lineage: Eukaryota > Metazoa > Chordata > Chondrichthyes > Orectolobiformes > Hemiscylliidae > Chiloscyllium > Chiloscyllium punctatum. Next base: position 64,623,905 of record NC_092758.1, on the reverse strand, counting down.
CCACCTCGCGGCACAGGTGGCACCGCACACCGTCCGCCGTCCAGAAGGTGCGGTAGGCCGCGCCCTCGTGGAGGAGGGTGAATGAGCCCTCGGTGACCTCCTCCCGGGCCAGGCAAACAAACACCTGGCGTCGGAAGGAGAAGATGTGCCGGAGAGCAGGGTCCTTCAGACCGAGCAGGAGCGGTTGGATCCCTGACCGGATTTCCCCCAAGGTGGTGAGGTGATGGAGGAGAAGGAGCTCACTGGCAATGAAAGGGGGGACGTTGGAGATCACGACCCTCTGGGCCGTAACCTCCAGAGGGTCAACGGGCAAATGTGTCCCGCCCACAGTGAGCCCCCTCTCCACGGCCAGGTGGACCGCCTGCTCGGTCTTCAGGAAGAATACGGCCTTCCCGTACATTTGGGCCGCAGTGACGATGGCCAGTGGGCCGACCACACTAGCCATGGCCTTGCTGCAGGGGTCGATGGTCATGTTGGGGTGGGGATAGGCCTTTACCCCCAGGCATTTGGTCAGGTGCCTGAAGGGGGTTTGGGTTGCAGCCGGGGTTGGGACAGCCGAGCCTAAGGCAGCGGCTACCCCGGCGTAGGTGCGGCTGGGCCCCGCGACCTTCGGGCTCGCCATATTCTGCTGCTGCTCGTTGAGTTTGGCCTCCAGCAGCAGCAGTGGTGGAGGTTGCTGGGAGAGTCCCAAGCAGTGACGGTGGAGACCTGCCTCAGGCGACAACAGCGGTGGAGGCAGGTCTCAGGCGAGTCCCAGGTCGGCCCTCGGTCGCAGTGGTGTGGGGCAGACTTGTTGGGGAGTGTCCCCAAGGCAGTCCCAGGCAGTAGCAATAGTGGTGGTGGATGTTGTAAGGAGGGGCCCAAGGTAAGTCCCAGGCAGCAGCAGTGGAGGTTGGCCTCAGGCAACAGCAGCAGCAGTGGTGGAGGTCCTGGGGAGAGGCCCCAAGGCAAGTCCCAGGCAGCAGCAGTGAGGCAGGCCCCAAGCAGTAACAAGGAGAGTCCTTACACATGTTCACACACAGAGTCACAGTCAAGCACTGATCCAATTTCTCCAGATAGAAAAAACACCCGAGTGGCCAGTCACAACTCCAGGGTGTTGGTGGACACCGCATGCTCCTTCTCCAAGGACACCCGGGCTCTAACGTAACCGCAGAAGAGGGGCAGGCAATCGGCCCTAACAACCCCTTCTGCAGTCTCCTGGTAATTTTTTTTTTTTTTTCGCGTGCTCCTTCTCCAAGGACACCCGGGCCCACACTCCTGTTCTTTTTATTTATTTATTTTTTTCCCATGGTGTACTCCTGTTTATATTTTTCTTTATTTTTCTCTTTTTTTTTTCTTTTTTTAAATTTAACCCCCACACTACCGCCTAAGTGCGGTAGTGCTCATTTTTCTCCCCAGCACCCATGGTGTGTGTGTGTGTGTGTGTGTGTGTAGATGTGAGACACAGTGAGAGACACAAGGTGCACGAATCTTTATTCAATTTCCACCACCAGGAAGATAGGAAAAAAACACCCGAGTGGCCAGTGACAAGCAATGCGCTTCAAACCACAGGGCAATGCTGTGTGAACAAAAACAGTGAAGGGAAGGGTAGGGACTAAATCAAAATAGAGTTGGACGGGGAAATAATACACTCCACTCCCTGCGGCGCCCACCTCTCCCTGAACGACTCCAGGGTGTCGGTGGACACCGCGTGCTCCTTCTCCAAGGACATCCGGGCTCTAACGTAACCCCGGAAGAGGGGCAGGCAGTCGGCCCTAACGACCCCCTCCACGGCCCGCTGCCAGGACCTGTTGATGGCCAGTTTGGCCAGGCCCAGGAGCAGACCCACGAGGAGGTCGTCGGACCTGCCCTCCCTCCTCCGTACCGGGTGCCCGAAGATCAGGAGCGTGGGACTGAAGTGCAGCCAGAAACAGAGAAGGTTCTTAAGAAAATCAAAAAGGGAGTGCAAACGCCCACACCCAATATAGACGTGGTCCACGGACTCCACAGCGCCACAGAACAAGCAGTTGGGCTGGGAGTCCGTGAACCACCGCAATCTGCGGTTGCAGGGGACTGCTGCGTGCAGCACCCTCCACCCCAGATCCCCGAGAGAAAGGGGGAGGACTCCCGCGTAGAGAGCCCTCCACTGGGGATCTCCGCCGCCCGGTGGCAAATGGGCACGCCAAGGCGTGTCCGGACGGTGGATGAGGGAGAAGAGGTGGACGGTGTGCAGCAGCAGTCGATACAGGGCCCTCCTTTTTATGTCCCTAAAAGCAACAAAATTAAAATTCCGGAGGCGGCTCAGGTTGTGGGGCACAGGCTCCCGCGGGAAGTACGGGACCTTGGGGCCAATGTGAAATTCCGTCCGGGCTGGGGTGAGCGCGGACGGGATCCCACCGCACACCTGAGCGTCCTCCAACTGGTGCACTACGTCGGGTCAGAGCACCGCCGTTTTAAGGCGTCGGATGGCGGTGGCCACGTACCGGACGTCTACCGCTGCCCTGCTCGCTATGTCCTGCGGCAGCGTCCAGCCCAGGCCCCCGGCACCCAGCACGTCCCCGACCCTGGTCGCCCTCGCCGCCACGGCCCTCCCCTCCGACAGCCACTCGAACCCGCGAGTACGGAGGTGCGGATTCCTGAGCAACGGCTCCCTGACGACAGCCGCTACTCCAGCCGGAGGGTAGGCGCGACGCGATTCGACCATGTTCCAGACAGTGATCAGGTCCTGGTAAAAGACAGGCAGCACCTTGAGGGCGACCTCCAAACTGTCACGGTCGACGAACAGGAGCTGCGTGTCGTAGTTGAGGTTACGCACCTGGCGGAAAAAATACGTCGCCAGGGCGCACCACCTAGGAGGAGGCTCGACGTAAAGGTATCGCCGCAAGGTCTGAAGGCGGAACGTCGCGACCTGGGTGCGGACGCACACCAGTGACTGACCGCCCTCCTCGATAGGGAGACTCAGAACCTGCGCGGCGACCCAGTGCATCTTTTTGTCCCAGAAGAAGTCGACCAACGTTCTCTGGATGTCAGCGACAAAGCCAGGAGGAGGGACCAAAGTGACCAGCCGGTACCACAGCATGGCGGCCACCAGCTGGTTTATGACCAGCACTCGACTCCTGTAAGATAGCACTCGGAGCAGTCCTGTCCAGCGGCCTAGGCGGGCCGAGACTTTGGCCTCCAGCTCCTGCCAGTTGGCCGGCCAGGATTCCTCAGCGGGGCTGAGGTAGACCCCCAGGTAGAGGAGATGGGTGGTACTCCAGCTGAACCCCCGTAACTCCTCCGGCAGAGAGTCCACCCGCCACGGGCCGACCAGTAGTCCGGAACACTTGGCCCAGTTGATCCTGGCGGAAGACGCCGCCGAGTACACGGCCTGGCACTCGCGCATCCTCCCCAGGTCAGCCGGGTCGGTGAAAGTGAGGAGCACGTCGTCGGCGTAGGCCGAGAGGACCACCCCCGTGCCCGCGCCGCGCAGAACCAGCCCCGACAACCTCCTCCGCAAGAGGCGCAGGAAAGGCTCCACGCACAGGGAATACAGCTGGCCGGACAGGGGGCAGCCTTGACGCACTCCTCTCCCGAAGCGAAGGGGCGCCGTCAGGGACCCGTTAACTTTAACCAGACACTCTGCGGCGGCGTACAAAAGTCGGATCCGGGCGACGAACCGCGTCCCGAACCCGAACGCCCGCAGAGTCCCGAGCAGGTACTCGTGATCGACCCTGTCGAACGCCTTCTCCTGGTCGAGAGACAGGAAGGCGCTCGGCATACCAGCCCGTCGACAGAAATGGATCAGGTCCCGGACCAGGTGGACGTTGTCGTGTATCCTCCGGCCCGGGACCGTGTAGGACTGGTCCGGGTGAATCACGTGGGCCAGCACGGAAGCCAGGCGAGAAGACAACACCCTGGCGAAAATTTTGTAATCCGTGCTGAGGAGGGAGACCGGACGCCAGTTCTTCAAAGAACGAAGGTCCCCCTTCTTCGGCAGCAGGACGATGACCGCCCTGCGCCAAGAAAGGGGCAGCTGTCCGGCATTTAGACACTCCCCCAGGACCTGTGCGTAGTCGTTCCCCAGGACGTCCCAGAACGCCCTGAAGAACTCCACAGTCAGCCCGTCCAGCCCCGGGGTTTTGCCCCTCGAGAGCCGGTAGAGGGCGCCGGTCAGCTCCTCTAAAGTGACGGGAGCGTCGAGCCTTCCGGCGTCCTCCGGGCTGAGCTGCGGCAGGTCCTCCCACAGAACTCTGCGAGCATCCTCGCTGGACGGATCCGGAGAGAACAGAGCTGTATAATAGTTTCGGACGTGGGCCCTGACGCCCTCCGGATCCGAGACGAGGGACCCGTCGTCGGCCAGCAGCACAAGGAGCTGCTGACGGGTGCCGCGCCTTTTTTCCAGCGAGTAGAAGAAGGGGGAGCCGCGGTCCAGGTCCTGCAGGAGCTGGATCCGCGACCTCACGTACGCGCCCCGAGCCCCGACGAGCTGCAGGTCCCGGAGCGCGGCCTTCTTCTCTTCGTACACCCCGCGCAGGGCCGGGTCCGCGTCGTGCTGACCGAGGCGTGACTCCAGGTCGAGCATCTCCCTCTCCAACTCCACGATCCTGGATTTCCGCCTCTTGGTCGACCCCCTCGCGTACTCCTGACAGAAGACGCGGACGTGAGCCTTGCCCACGTCCCACCATAGCCTCAGGGAGGGGAAGCTTCCCCGCTTCCTTCTCCAGCCGGCCCAGAAACGACGAAACGAGTCCCGGAACCGCTCGTCCTCCAGCAGCAGGTTGTTAAAGTGCCAGTACGCGGAGCCGAGCCTGGCGCCGAACGGAAGGAGTTCCGCCCACACCAGGTGATGGTCCGTGCACGACACCTGCCGCGTGGAGGCCTTCGGAAAACAGGAGGCGTACGCCCGCGAAACGTACAGGCGGTCGATTCTGGACGCTCCGACCCCAGGCCTCACGAAGGTGAAGGCGATGGAGTCGGGATGGAGATTCCGCCAGACGTCCACCAGGTCGAAGGACTTGACCAAGTCCCCGAACGTCTTCCCCGACGCGCAGCCAGTGCGGGCACTGCCGTGGTCCTTGCCCTCGAGGACGCAGTTAAAATCTCCCCCGAGGACGACGCACTGGTTCTCGTCGATGGAAGCCAGATGAGCGGACAGTTCTTGGAAGAAGCTCGCTTGCCTCGGCTCGGCCAGGGGAGCGTATACGTTCACCAAGTGAAGCACAGCGCCCCCCAGCCGAACCGTCAGGTGAAGCAAACGGCCTGGCACCGGCTCCCTGACCCCCAAGATCTCGGGCTGAAAATGCGGGGCCAACAGGATAGCCACCCCGCCAGATCTGCGGGTGAGGTGACTCATGTAGACCCCCCCCCTCGCCACTCCAGGAGCCAGGTGGCTTCGTCTCCCGGGGTAGTGTGGGTTTCTTGCAGGAAGCACACCGCATACCTCCCGTCCCGAAGGACCGAGAGGGTCTGGAATCTGCGCTGTGACTCCCTGCTGCCGTTGATGTTGAGGCTGGCTATAGTTGTCTCCATGTCGGAAGCGTTGTGCTACCACCACCAGTACAGTTTAAAAAACAAATACAATTACTGGGAGGACGAGGGAGGGGCACAGGAGTCCCTCGCCCTCACCAGGAGTGCCCCCAGGAAGTTCCTGACTCGCTTTCGCTCGTTGACGTTGAGCCCAGGCGCCTGGCGAGCAGCGTGGGCCGACCAATAAACTTTTTCAAAAGAGCTCCAGCGGTCGAGCGCCAGTTGGGCTCTATCCCGGCGACCTCGAGTTTCCTCGACAAATTCCCGGAGTTCCTCGAGGGGGATGAGGGGGAGATCGGCGGGGGGCACCTGGGACTCAAAAATGTCACTGCAGACGGAGTCCGCGTCGTCCCCGGTGTCCGCCACCGATCCCGAACCCTCCTCCGGGAGGTCGCCCTCGGTCGCCGACCCCTCCCCCACCGAGAGGATGGGGGCTGGTCCGGCGCCGCCAACCGGCCTCGAACCCCCGGGGACCCCACCCCCAGGGTCACCGGCGGTACCTTCCTCGGCGCACCCCGTCCTGGAACGCCCCGAGTTCGGGGCGGCAGAGGCTCGGGGCCCCGCTCTCCTCCCGACACCGGGACGCCTGGCTCCTCGGGGAAAAGGTCATCCCCCAGGAAAAGGTCATCCCCCAGGGCCAAGGCCCCCGGAAAAACAGTCTGGGAGGGAGGAGCGGGGATAACACCTACCTCCCCTCCGCCGCTCGGCGACCCAGTAAAGGGTCCTTTGTCGACGCCCGCACCGCGGCCCTCGTCGTTGTTGTTGGGCAGGTCAGGCCGCGGTGCGGGATCGTTGGAGGGTCCCGTGGGCCCGTCCCCTGGAGAGGGGCAGCGCCGCCGGCGCGCTGCAGGACTGTCTCTCCCCTCCAAGGGCCAGCCCCTCTTCCCCAGAGAGACAGGGGGGGATTTATGGGCCTTTTCCTCCCCGCCCGCCTTGGTGGTCATGGGGCCTGAGGCCCCTCCCCCCAGCCTTTCCCAGAATACGATTGGCTGGGGGAAGGCAGGGGGCGTGGCCAGGGCGGGGAGGGTCAGCCGTGTCACTTCCTACCCCGCCCCTGGTTTATCAGGTGATGGCGGGCGGGGCAGGGGCCCAGTTCCCTCTCCGGGGCCCGGAGACACGGTCGCTGCGGGAGATTGGGCAGCGGTGGTCCCCCCCAGGTTAGTGCCAGGGTGTGGCTGGGTGGGGCGGGGCTCGGGCTCGGGGTCCCCGGGGCCAGGTGTTGCAGTGCCTGGGGCAGGCGTCGCAGCCCCAGGGGTTTCTCCATCGGGGGGGGGGTAGATGTGGGGTCAGGGTCGGGTACGGGTTCGGGGGTTTGGGGGTCAGGGTTCCCGCGCCGGGGCGACGATGGCACGGCCGCAAGGGCATTGTCGTGCCGGGGCGGGGCAGGTTGTGGGCTGGGTGTCGGGGATGGGGATAGGGTGGTCTCCCCGTGGGCGGGCCTGACGCGTCGCGCCTTCCTGAGCGCCTTCCGGCCGGCTGGACGCTCACCCCCCTCCCTGCCCGAGGCTGGAGGATCGGAAGCCTCCGGCTCAGGCTCCGGTGCCGGGGCCTGTGGTGTTGACTTTGGGGGAGGGGGAGTGGGTGCGGCGGCACCACCGTCAGCCGTTGGCGAGGGCTGGACGGCCTTCTGGGTGGGGCAGTTTCTTCTAATGTGCCCCACCTCGCGGCACAGGTGGCACCGCACGCCGTCCGCCGTCCAGAAGGCGCGGTAGGCCGCGCCCTCGTGGAGGAGGGTAAAGGAGCCCTCCGTGACCTCCTCCCGGGCCAGGCAAATAAACACCTGGCGTCGGAAGGAGTAGATGTGCCGGAGGGCGGGGTCCTTCAGACCGAGCAGGAGCGGCTGGATCCCTGACCGGATCTCCCCCAAGGTGGTGAGGTGGGGGAGAAGGAGCTCGCTGGCAATAAAGGGCGGGACGTTGGAGATCACGACCCTCTGGGCCGTGATCTCCAGAGGGTCGACGGGCAAATGTGTCCCGCCCACAGTGAGCCCCCTCTCCACGGCCAGGTGGACCGCCTGCTCGGTCTTTAGGAAAAATACGGCCTTCCCGTACATCCGGGCCGCAGCGACTATGGCCAGTGGGCCGACCACACTAGCCATGGCCTTGCTGCAGGCCTCGATGGTCATGTTCGGGTGGGGATAGGCCTTGACCCCCAGGCGTTTAGTGAGGTGCCTGAAGGGGGTGTGGTTTGCAGCCGGGGCTGGGACAGTCGAGCCTAAGGCAGCGGCTACCCCGGCGTAGGTGCGGCTGGGCCCCGCGACCTTCGGGCTCGCCATTCTCTGCCGCTGGTGGTGGTGTCGGGCCTCTGGCAGCAGCAGTGGTGGAAGTTGCTGGGAGAGTCCCAAGCAGCGAAGGTGGAGACCTGCCTCAGGTGACAACAGCGGTGGAGGCAAGCCTCAGGCGAGTCCCAGGCAGGCCCTCGGTCGCTGTGGTGTGGGGCAGACCTGTTGGGGAGGGTCCCCAAGGCAAGTCCCAGGCAGCCCCAAAATCGAGTCCCAGGCAGCGGATGTGGAAGGCAGGCCTCAGGCAGCAGCAGCAGTGGAGGCAGGCCTCTAGCAGTTCCTGGGCAGTCCCTCGGTCGTAGTGGTGGGGGGCAGGCCTGTTGGGAAAGGCCCCCAAAATCGAGTCCCAGGCAGCGGTGGTGGAAGGCAGGGCTCAGACAACAGCAGCAGCAGAGGTGGAGGTCTTGGGGAGGGGCCCCAAGGCGAGTCCCAGGCAGCGCTGGTGGAGGCAGGCCTCGGGCAGCAGCAGCAGTGGAGGCAGGCCTCTCCTCAGGTAACAGTAGTGGTGGAAGTCCTGGGGAGGGGCCCCAAGGCAAGCCCCAGGCAGCGAAGGCAGAGGCAGGCCTCAGGCAGCAGCAGCAGAGGCAGGCCTCTCCAAAGTCCCAGGCAGCAGCAGGGAGGCAGGCCCCAAGCAGCAACAGGAACAGTCCTCGCACGGTCACAGTCACAGAAATGGTCCAATCTCTCCAGAAGGGAAGGAAACACTCAAGTGGCCAGTCACAACTCCAGGGTGCCGGTGGACACCGCATGCTCCTTCTCCAAGGACACCCGGGCTCTAACGTAACCGCAGAAGAGGGGCAGGCAATCGGCCCTAACAACCCCTTCTGCAGTCTCCTGTTAATATGGTCATCCAGGGCTTTCTTGATTGATTGAGGTTGTTAACCTGGGCCAAGGACCTCGTAGTCAATGAAGTCCACCTGATTGGTGAGGAGGGATGTATTGATTGCAAAGTCTGAGAATATAGGCCTACTTTTTCTCATGTAGCTTTTCCTGCTATGTTTTCACTCAGATCCAGTTCTTCTGATCCAGTCTCAGACACAGGCAGCACATTATCTGACTGTAGCTCATCTCTTGCATTTGGAACATTTCAGGAGACTTTCCTCGTCCTCTTCCTATACTAATGGATCAAGGTTTCATCTATCTTAGACTGAGGTTTGCTCCACTCTAGCCAGACGGTGAGAATCTACATTTCTGACAGGCCTTCTGGCTGTTCTGAGGGGCCAGGTATGTTTTTCTCCTGTTTGTTTCCTTTCAGTTGGATCCATGTGTTTGTTCAGGCCTGTATCACCTATGCGAATTTTGTAAAATCAACCATGCCTCATAACCATACAGGGCCATATCCATTGTTCCAGCACCAAACATTAAATTAAATTGTCTCTCACTTCGAGGCAGCTTGTGGCCAGCATTGGCACGCCGGCTGTTTTAGTTTGGTATGAAGTAACGCTGCTTCTTTAAGCCTGCTTTCAACATTTGGACCGCTCTTTCTGGTAGACCATTGGACAATGGATGGTACGCTGTCCTTATGTGCCAAATGCCATTTGACTTTAGGAAATATTCAAATTCCCTGCTGGTAAATGATATCCCATTTGTCAGTGATCAATACTTCCTGGAGTCTCTGTATCATAAACAATGCTCACAACTTTTCAGTTGACATCCCAGAGTTTTCCGAAGAAACTCTTTTGCATGCCCAACCATTTTGAATGGGCATCCCCAATGACCAAGAACATTGAGTCCATGAACAGACCAGCAGTGTCAACATGAAACCTAGTCAAGCATTTACCCAGCCATTACAATAAATGTATGGGCGCTGCCATTGGCAATTGCCGTCCTTGCTGGCATTGCCCCATCAATGCAGCTATGTTGGCATCCAACTCTGGCCACCAGACATAGCTTCTTGTTAGCATCTTCACCCTGAAAACCCCTGGATGACCTGGGTGGAGTTCTGCCAATATCAGGCAGCGACAATTTCTGAGGATAAATCACCCTTGCTCTCCATTATAATATGCTGTCCTCTGCAGTGATCTGGTCTCACTGGCTCCAGAAAGGTTTCAATCTGTGTTGCGATGAACCTTCTGTCTCTTATTAGCAGCAGCTATTTTAATTTCACTAGGATAGGATCTTTTTGCATCCAGAGTCAGATATTATCAACAGTGACTGGAAGGGTGTCCAGGAAGTTTAAAACCAAAAACGGACTGTGCCAGGGGAGGCATCCCTGGTGGAGAATCGGCCAATGGGAGATAGCTCAAGGCATCCGCATTTGCCACTTGGCTTCCTGGACGGTGTTCTAGCTTGTACTTATACATGCCTGGTGTAAGGGCTCACTGTTGAATTCTACTCGAAGCGATAGGCAGCACTACATTTTTCCTTCAGTAGCCCTAGAAGGGCTTTGAGATTTGTTACTATGACAAATTCCCCCCGTAAAGGTACCAGTTGAACTTACTCACACCAAAGATGACTGCCAAGTCTTCCTCCTCTATCTTGGCATATTTGCGATTGGCATCAGGCAAAGTCCAAGAAGCATATGCTATTGAATGTTCCTCTCCACTGGGCTGCCAGTGACCCAACGCTACCCTGATGGCATACGGGGAGGCATCACATCTCTGACAACCTCACGCTTTGGATTGTAGTGGGCTACCTTAGATGACAATAACTGCTTTTTCATTTCCCTAAAAGCTGCTTCTTGGCTAAGTGATCATTTCCAAGGCTGACCCTTTTGCAACAGCAGGTGTAAGGGTGCCAAGATTGATATGCATGATTCTTCTGTAATAATTCACTCAACCAAGGAAAGATCCAAGTTCCGGTATAGATGTGGGAGCTGGGACACCTTTAATCACCCTCACTATAAGGTCACTTGGGGGACCTGTAATGCACACTTTTCCCTTCTAAGGTGTACACACGCCTGGGAGAAACATTTAAACAGTATGTCCAAGTTCTGTTATTAGTACGTCATCCAGATAAATTGAAACCTGGGTTATTCCTTGTAAAATGTTCTCCATGGTGTATTGGAAAGGGAATAGACTGATGATGACCACCTTATATAGTGGTATAAACCCTTGTGTCTATTAATAGCAACGTACTTCTGGAATTCCTCATCCAGTTGCAATTGTAGGTAAGTGTGGCTCACGTCCAGCTTTGTAAAATATTTAAAAATACTCCTGCCATCTTTGCATACAAGTCCTCTATGCAAGGGATTGGGTATTTATCTAGCTGTAAGAAATGGTTTACTGTTTACTTAAGAACCCCACAAAGGTGAACTGAGCTGTCAGGATTTACAATCAGTACGACCGAGGCTGCCCATTCTGCAAACTGATTCTTACACTCTCCGACCTTCGGATTTTCAACTCTACTTTTGCTGGCACCAGACAGGCCTTGCTGGAATTTCTTCCTGGACAACATCTAAAGTGGCTTTGGGCCCATTGATAGTCCCAAGCCTTCCTTAATAATTTCTGAGTATTTCACTAGAATTTCAAAGGCAGCCATTTTCTAATCGAAAAATGTTGAGCCAATCTCAGTGAATCTTTCTCAACCAATTCCACCAATAAGCTTGGGCCTGAGCGTTTTACTATCATTGGCAACTGTACCAACTGCTTCTCATAGGAGACCGGAACCAGTCATACCTTTAAATCTGCAACAGTTCCCCAGTCTCAGCCTGCTCCTGCCCCACCGAACTCATCTCTGCATACCTCGACACGGTCCTGTCCGCCTTAGTCCAAGAACTCCCACCTACGTTCGGGACACCACCCGTGCCCTCCACCTCCACTACGATTGTCGCTTCCCCGGCCCCAAACGTCTTATCTTCACCATGGACATCCAATCCCTATACACCTCCATCCCCCAACACGAAGGCCTCAAAGCCCTCCCCTCCTTCCTTCCTTCCCCGCTGAACCAACTAGTACACTTCCACTGACACCCTCCTTCGACTGACTGAACTAGTCCTCACTCTGAACAATTTCTCTTTCCAGTCCTCCCACTTCCTCCAAACCAAAGGAGTAGCCATGGGCACCTGCATGGGCCTCAGCTATGCCTGCCTCTTCGTCGGATATGTGGAACAGTCCATCTTCCGCAGCTACACTGGCACCACCCCCCACCTTTTCCTCCACTACATTGATGACTGTATCTGCGCTACCTCGTGCTCCCACGAGGAGGTTGAACAGTTCATCCACTTTACTAACACCTTCCACCCAGACCTCAAATTTACCTGGACCGTCTTAGACTCCTCCCTCCCCTTCCTAGACCTCTCCATTTCTATCTCGGGTGACCGATTCAACCCGGACATTTACTATAAACTGACCAACTCCCACAGCTACCTAGATTACACCACCTCCCACCCTGCCCCCTGTAAAAATGCCATCCCATATTCTCAATTCCTTCCTCTCCGCCGCATCTGCTCCCAGGAGGACCAATTCCAATACCGCACAACCCAGATGGCCTCCTTCAAAGACCGCAATTTCCCCTCAGACATGGTTGACTATGTTCTCCACTGCATCTCCTCCACTTCCTGCTCCTCCGCCCTTGAACCCTGCCCCTCCAATCGCCACCATGACAGAACCCCACTGGTCCTCACCTACCACCCCACCAAACTTCAGATATATTTGTTATTTCCGCCACCTCCAAACAGACCCCACCACCAAGGATGTATTTCCCTCCCCTCCCCTATCAGCGTTCCGGAAAGACTACTCCCTCCGCGACTCCCTCATCAGGTTCACACCCCCCACCAACCCAACCTCCACTCCCGGCACCTTTCCCTGCAACCGCAAGAAATGCAAAACTTGCACCCACACCTCTCCCCTCACTTCCCTCCAAGGCCCCAAGAGATCCTTCCATATCCATCACAAATTTATCTGCACCTCCACACACCATTTACTGCATCCGCTGCACCCGATGTGGCCTCCTCTACATTGGGGAGACAGGCCGCCTACTTGCGGAATGTTTCAGAGAACACCTCTGGGACACCCACACCAACCACCCCGTTGCTCAACACTTCAACTCCCCCTCCCACTCTGCCAAGGACATGCAGGTCCTTGGCCTCCTCCATCGCCAGACCATGGCAACACGACACCTGGAGGAAGAGCCTAGGAACCCTCCAACCACAAAGGATGAATGCAGATTTCTCCAACTTCCTCATTTCCCCTCCCCCCACCTTATCTCAGTCCCAACCCACTGACTCAGCACTGCCTTCTTGACCTGCAATCATCTTCCCGACCTCTCCTCCCCCACCCCCTCTCCGACCTATCACCCTCACCTTAATCTCCTTCTACCAATCGCATTCCCAATGCCCCTCTCCCAAGTCCCTCCTCCCTACCTTTTATCTTGGCCTGCTTGGCACACCCTCCTCATTCCTGAAGAAGGGCTTATGCCCAAAACGGCGATTCTCCTGCTCCTTTGATGCTGCCTGACCTGCTGCGCTTTTCCAGCAACACATTTTTCAGCTCTTTTTCTAACAGTTCCCCACTGTATGTTCTCAGTTTGACTGAGGTCTTGTGCAAACCTAAGAGTTTGGGTCCTGAGCAAATCTTGTTAAAGGCAACTTCTGCAACCACAGATACAGCTGTGTTAGTATTGGCCTTCATGGGAACTGGGTGACCATTTAACCAAACAAATTTTCATTGGGTCTGATTTGGACATTGCTAAGCAATCTAATTGTTCCAACCCACGTAGAGAGGGACTTTCTATGGTGCATACTCTCCTGAGCAGCGGCCTACAAATTTTCTTACTCAAGTCAGCTCTAGTAGGACTCCTTTGCTGTCTTGAGTCCGCATACTGGCAGCAATTACACATTAATAGCACAGATGTGGAACGAGCGTCAAGCTCCTGGGAGTGGTCATCAACGACAAGCTTTCTTGGACTCATGTGAACGCACTTGTTACAAAGGTTCAACAACATCTTTTCTTCCTCAGGCAGCTGAGAAAACTTGGCATGATGGCCAATACCCTTACCAACTTTCAGAGGTGTGCCATTGAGTGCATTCTGTCTGGATGTATCACTACCTGGTATGGCAACTGTATTATTCAAGATCAGAGACAGTTACAGAGAGTGGTGAACTCGACCTGGACAATCACAAAGTCCAAAGGCCAACCTCCCATCTATAGAATCCATCTGCCAGGCCTGCTGTCAAGAAAAGGCCGCCAGCTTTCTCAAAGATCTATCCCAGTCTGGCAATGTTTTTCTACAACCTCTACCATCGGGGAGAAGGCGCAGAAGCCTGAACACATGCACCAGCTGGTTTCAAAACAGTTTCTACCCTACTGTTGTTAGAATACTGAATTGACTCACAAACTCTTAGCACTTGCCTGTACCTGTGTTTTGGTTTTTGCCTCTGTTTACCTATTAGTTAAATAGCATAGATACATAAATATGTAATCTGCCTGCATTGCTCACAAGTCAAAGCTTTTTACTATGCCTCAGTACACATAATAAATTCAAATCAGTTCAATTCAACTACACTGGCTTGCCAGCCCAGATCCTGAAGAACTTTTTAGCCACTTGGCTGAAGTTCAACTTTTTTTGTGGGATTTTGCTGTGGACTGTGCTCAGGAACTGTTCTGCGTTAGGCTCCGTGATTGCCTACACTCAAGTGGTGTTCCTCAAGCTCAGCCAGACAGGTGAGGGTGTCCACTTCCATTGGAATGCCCTGTAGTTCCAATGCTCCACTTGCTGCATTTTCTAATGACAAAGCCAGCTTCAGTGGCTGTTTGAAGTCCAGTTAGGCTTTAGCTAGTAGGCTGCTCTGCATGGTTACATCATTAATCCCATATATCAGCTGGTCTCTCAGCATCTCATTCAGAGTTATCCCAAAATTACATGCTATTTCCAGTCACCTTAACCTCATCAAAACTCCTGATATAGATTCCCCCAGATCTCTAACAGCCAAATAAAACCAATAACATCTCAGAATTAGAGGAGACATATTCCTTAACCAACTCTTGGAAGCTTTAGTATCTGGGGCTTCTGGGAAAATTAAGCCCATTTTTACTGAAAATGCTGTGGGTCCATAAGCAGTCAGAATAATTACTTATTGCTTTTCATCTGCCCCCAATGTCATTTTCCTGAAAAAAAAATATTGCATTCATTGCAAATACTGGGCCCAGTTTTCAGCAGCAGTATTAAACAAGTCAAGCTTCCCCAATAACAGCATGTTGCCAGAAATGCTTACCCCAGCTCCAAGATGACTGTTGTAAGTGTATGTTCTTCAGGCATGTACTGCTTTCTCCTGTCACGAATGAAATAACTGCACAGAGGCCAGTGTCCCATCAGTAAATCACCCTTTATTTAGTTTTGTGCAAAATACACTGGCTACACCCATCCTGCCTGCCTGCTCAGAGTCATTCCCCCTGAACTGAGGTGATTCTAAATTCGAACATTGGTCAGCCAGGGCTTTCCTGATTGGTCCAGGTTACTAACCCCAGTCAAGGATGTTGTAGTCAACCAATCATGGCACGCACATTTAAATATCCCAGAATATTTTGTTGCCAACCTTGGTCTCAGTAATTAGGTCTTAGCTAGGACTGCATTAGCTTTTTTATTTGAACAGAATCAATGCAGAGAAGATTTACCAGGATGCTGCCCAGACCAGCAGCCATTTCTTAGAAGAAAGGTTGCGGGAGCTAGGGCTTTTCTCATTGGAGCAAAAACGGATGAGAGGTGACTTGATAGAGGTGTCCAAGATGATGAAAAGCATAGGTAGAGTGGATAGCCAGAGACTTTTCCCCAGGGTGGAAATGGCTATCATGAAAGGGCTTAATTTTAAAGTAATTAGAGGAAGGTTCGGGGAGATTTCAGAGGTAGGTTATTTACACAGAGAGTGGTGGGTGCATGGAATATACTGCCACCAGTGGAAGTAGAGTCAGATATATTACGGATATTTAAGCAACTCTTAGATAGGCACATGAATGAAAGTAAAATGAGGGGTATGCCAGTTGGTTTGATCTTAGAGTAGGATAAAAGGTCAGCATAACATCGAGGACCAAAGGGCCTGTACTGTGCTGTATTGTTCTGTATTCTATGTTCTATTAATGCTGTTACTCAATGAAAAGAATTTGTGGCACAGGATCATTTGTAGCTCTGTTTCAGCTTGTTTGAAACACAGATCCTAATCAAGTTCCTAACTAAGATCTGAGATCCTGATTACAATAATTAAAACAGTATCAACTAGAAATATACTTGGAGATTTCAAGGTCCAGTTTGCCTTCACACAGTTGAGCATTTGACCAAAGAGCAGGAGTAGGCCACTCTGCCCCTTATAGCTGTTTTTATCTTCATTACGGTGCTTCTTGGCACCTGAAATCACTAAATGTTATTATTTTTAAAGTCATGGAATTATAGAGTCATACAATACAGAAACAGACCCTTCGGTCCAACTCAGCTGAGCTGACCGGGCATCCCAATCTGACCAAGTCCCATTTGCCAGCATTTGGCCCATATCTGTCTGAACCCTTCCTATTCATGTCTTTTAAATGCCTCCACCACTATAAAGTTAAATAAGAATATGCCAGGTGGAAAAAAAAACAGTTTGTGCATGAAAGAGGAAATATTTCACATTTGTGTAAACAAGATGGCAAATAATAATGCAAACTTGTATTTCAAACTAAACAGCGGTATGTCAAACATAACCAGCTTTTCTCATGGTCTTTCTACTTGAGAGGACATATCTGGCAAGGGTGAATAGATTTCACTGAGGTTACAAGCTTTTAGCAGCAAGAAATGAATAAGCATTTAATGAGGTGATTATTACGCTGCAAATGTTCTTTACCAAAGTTATTCTACTGAATAATAATGTTTAATTGCCAGTTGGCTTGAACTTGCAGTTCCAAAGCCAAAGCAGCTTTCCTCAATGAGTTCTCTATTCCTGTCATCAGCGTTATCCATAAGACCGGGCTTTAGTCTTTATCTTTAATATAAAAATATCAAACTTGACTAACGTAATTCTATACAGTCCAATATCCCTTAGTTTGCTGACAAAAGAGACATGCTGTCAATGATTTTCATCTTGCACTCATGAGGACAAGCACAAGAATGCCAAATTTCAAAGCAAGTGACAATTTATACTGGATGAGGAAAGAATACTGAATGCTCAGAGCATGCAGTTGCTTGAATCCCAGCACCCACATTGGTCAATGAAGGTAGTTCACAGTAGCCAGCGGCAGAGAATCCATTAGTATACTTCTACACTACCGTGCCATGGAAAGGGAGCTTATCAGATTGCTTTAACTGAATTTGGATGTGCGATAATTTTTGCTTTGATTTGCTCCAGATTTGCCAATTAAATCCCTTAGTATGTTGCAACATCAAAGTCTTTCCACTTGGCCAGTGGGTTCCTGGTTCAGAACTCGGCACACTTTCTTTGTGCCACCATACTTTTGATTAGTTTTTTTTATGTAATCAACCAGTTCAAAGGTGTTATTAAATGCCTCTGGAGCAGTTGGGACTTGTACCTGGGCTTTCTAATCCAGAGCTAGGTACACTACCACTGTTATTCCATATTTTTGAATACAATTTGCTAATGAGTTCACAATGATCTTTTGCATGTGAATTCCTTTCATTTGTAAGTATTTAGAATCTTATTGAGGGCTCTTTTGATGCAGTGGCAGAAGATCAGGACTCAAGTCCTATCTGCTCCAGAAGATGTAATGACATCTCAGAACTGATTGATGAGAAAATACCTAGATTTTATAGAATAATCTATAGCATAGATTTAGATTCCATATCTAGCAGAATTAGATACAAAGTTGAGCGCTAAGTAAAGGTTCTTCCAGTACTTTCTCAGTAATTACTGCAAATATTATTCGTTCTTTATTGGACTTTAGTAAAATTACTGGATTCAGCTCGAAGCTCTACAATAAAGATTTTCATATGTCAAGATGCTCATCTCTTCTGCAATAATCTCCACTCTAGAGATGGTTCATACGATTCAAAATAGAGCAGTTGATTCCTGTTATTTTGCTGATATTCTCTTGAAATCAGAAATAACGGACAGAATTTTGGTTTTAGTCTCAAGGTCTTGAAATAGGGATCATTTCCATGTCCTGACAAGGTGTGGCTGAGCTGCAGGCAATGCGATTTTTATTTGTCTAGCCATTTATTAGCAAAAGGACGTGACTGTTGTCCAGTTAAGGACAGTGAGTTCCCGGCACTGAATGCTTTCCAGTAGTTAAGGAGTCTGCACCTCTGGGGCAGGTAATAGAGAGAGAGAGAAAGTCATCTTCTCTGCACTTTTCAAATTTTAAGAATGACCAGACTGCCAAACTAAGTGTCAATCTGCTGACAATTGCATGTTGTTTAATGACAAGATAATTAGTCATTCTCATCTGGAGAAAATCATCAAACACTAATCGTCTGCCACTGTTGGTAGTTTTTCACCAGCTTTATGAACAGATTTCCTTTTCCACTGAACAATTAAGATTACCGTTGCATTGTTTTTATCAATATAATCTGGCTGTACTTGGCTAAGCCATCAGAAAGGAACACAAATTTAAACGCAAATTCTGTCAAATGTAAGTTGAGTTTGCATGACCTTTAATGCTGGTTTACAAAACATTGTGCATAAAGCTGTTCCCTTTTACTGGGTGGCCTGTAGCTATTTGTAAGCCAGCTGCAAGATGAAATGATTAAATAGTGACCCACAGCCTGCCACCTGACCAGCTCATTTCACTGGCTCTGTTTTGATCAATGTAGACCACTCTTTACCAGCTGGAAAATTCTAGGTCACATAAGAGAGAAGCTGTGATATCCTTTAATGGTGTCATTGACTATCTGCATCTTACCCATAATCTAGCCTCCTTAAAAATAGCCCAGTACTAACAAACCAGCATAATGTCCAATGCTGGGAAATTCCAGCCCTGCCTTCCTCTGTTTGGATGTCTGACAGGCCTTCCAAACATTTACCTCATGTACTTGGTATTCTATGGAGATTCTGACCCTTACTGCTGTTCAAACAGGAATCACTGGCCCTTCTTCGTCATTCCTTGAGGGCTTTGGCATGAGATTTTCCAATGCTCTTTGAAGGGCAGTAGTTGACTTGTTCCAAAGCATCAGCACATCTCATTCTGCACCAAACTGACACAATATCCAAGAGCATGAGAAAACATAAGTAAAAACTAAACTCAGAAGGAAAAAAAAAGAAAGAATTCATTAAAAATTGCTATAATTTGCACTGAAATCCTATGAAAACATAATTAAAGGAGGTATGGCATGAATTAGAGCATATCACCTACTTTTGGTAATATCCTATGTCAAAAGAAAGATGATATGTTGCCATACCAATGATACACATGAACGACCTGAAGCAGCTATCAGCTGTTGACAGTTGTATGCTGTTTAATGACATTTTAGTCACTCCCATCTGGAGACTATCATCAAACATCAATCATCTACCACTGTTGACAGTAGTTCTCCACTTTTATGAGCAGTTTTCATTTTCCACTGAATTATTACGATTAATATAACCTGTTCTGCTTAATGCAGCAGACATTTTTGGAAATGCTTAACACAGTACCATAGATTTTCTACAAGCTTGCATGGCTTTTATCAATATAATCTAATTTTACTTGGCCAAGCCATCAGAAAGTAGCATAGAACTTTAAAAGCAAATTCTGTCAAATATAGTTTAGTTTACATGATCTTTAATGCCGTTTTACAAAATATTATTCATATAGCTGGTCCCACATATAAAACTGGCCACACACTTAAATTTAAACATCTTGGGGAAAATGACCCCAGGTTACTGCTTTAAAATACATACTTTAAAATTGTAAATAAATATTGAAAAAAAATTACATTCGATTAAGCTGATAAATTGCATTTGTTCATGAAGAATTTTGCAGATTTGGGTGGAAATGTGAAACTTAGGCAAAAATTTGGGTTTTGGCTCATGTTTTGCAATGGTAAATGTATTAATATGCAACTTCCATCACTCGATATTAATATCTGACATGACATGCACCACAGCAATATTTTAAAGAATACAAATACTGCCCTAAAAATAAGTACAGTCAACAGGTAACAGCGCAAGGAGCTAATACTCAAGACCTTGTAGGCAAAAGGGAATTTGTACATAAATTGCACCTTTATTGTTTGCAAAGGGGATCATGGTGACAGCCAAACTGCATATCCATGACAACATCCTGATCAATCAGAATCTATCTTCCTACTGTGAAAATTAAAATCGACAGTCAACTGTTCTTGCTACATCTCCATATCAATTATGTCACAACAAATCAGCATCCTCTTCTTATTCAATATAAAATTGTGTCTTGTCTTTTCAAGTCTTTTACGTGTCCTCATTCTGATAAGTACAAAACCATAAGCTTCAACTTCTAGCCTCTTTTAGCAAAGTTTAAACCCTGTTATAGTTAATCAAGAAGCAAGGTATTTCCCAGAGAATTAATATTGTTTTTAACAAACCAATGCTGATGTTTCAATGAAAGGAAAGTTGCACAACTACTCCAAGCCTTCGAAACAATCAATGCATGGCAACAGCCATTGATCTTCATTTCATTTCCTTGTTAAGCTTCAAATACTAACTACTTTCAACTTCTAATTTACAAATTATTTATCTTTCACTCACACTGAAATAGTGCTTCAATACATCACTGGACTTTGAGGGAATTTTATGGGAAGTATTTGGCATTCTTCTTAATGATTGTTAATGTCACAATATGATTATTTGACAGGCCACTGGTTTCTTAAGACAATAAGAACTTCATCTCTGTGAATTAATCCCAGATTCAATTTCTGTGTTTTAGGTTTTTCATGACCTAGGTTGTCCCTGTGAAATGCAGATTGTTGGACTTTCATTAAGCAACCAATATGTGAATGATACTGTGTTACAGTGTTCCAGGCCCAAGCATTTCATTCAAGTAATAATAATGTAGAAGTTTCATCACATTGCTGCCCTCAGAAAGGTGAAAGGTTCAAACTCTTTAATGAATGTTGAGTCTCATAAACTTGCAAATTATCACAGAAACATTGTCCTTGAGGCTTTTTGCTCCTGTAAGGCAATAAACTTCAAATTACAGATTTATGAACTTCATTTGTGAGTATAGAATTATAGAGCTAGTTTCAAGCAATCAAGTTAAAATCCAATTTTGACAAGATTGCAATGATATTTTCAAATTTTAATTTTTCTTTTGAGTTGTTAAATGTTCAACATCCCTGCCTTGGTATAGTATATCTGCAACTCACCAAGGCTGACTCATTCAGTAATATCCACACACACTGCAACCACTATCGCAGAAGGCAAGGATATCAAGAAGAGCAGAATCCCAGCACCTCCAGTTTATTCTTGTCTCCTAGTTCTGATGAGTACAAAACCAAAAGCTTCAACTTCTAGCCTCCTTTTAGCAAAGTTTGAATCCTGTAATGAGTAATCAGGAAGCAAAGTGTTTCCCAGAGAAGAAGCCTGGCTTGGAAATTTGTCACTGGTCTTACAACTCTTTTCACAACAATACTGTTGGGATATTTTCATCATTTACTGCCATATCTCAAGGATAATTTGGATGACGAATACATTTCAGTCTTGTCAGCAACGACCTCAACCTTTGAATGTATAAAAAAAACTCACTACCTATAAATTGGTCTCGGAGATTCACTCTCAGGCAGATATTAAATGCTAAAAATAGAACGTTGTCTAAATAACAACAGATCCATTTTCACATATTTTGTTACACCTTGACATCATTAGGGATCAATTCATTATGGTTTTGGGTGGGATAACCCAAACTGCTAAGCACTCAGTTGAGGAAGGATGAAACAAGGTAAAAACAATGACTGCAGATGCTGAAAACCAAATACTGGATTAGTGGTGCTGGAAGAGCACAGCAGTTCAGGCAGCATCCAAGGAGCTTTATTCCTGATGAAGGGCTTTTGCCCGAAACGTCGATTTCGCTGCTCGTTGGATGCTGCCTGAACTGCTGTGCTCTTCCAGCACCACTAATCCAGTATGAGGAAGGATGAACCCATTCCATTTCTCTACTAATCCAATTTCACCCCCATGGATAGTTGCAAGAAGATAAATTTTAAAAGGATGTTTTCCCCACAGATAACTTTTTTTTCAAACAAAATGCATTTATGTTTACAAGATAAGCCAATTTAACTAGGCTTTATGGAGTTAACAAATATTTTATTAGTTACTAAATGCAAAATTAATTGGTAAAGTAACATGCATAAACACAGAAGTAGCAGTTTTGATATTGGTAATGGATAGTTGGTTTTGTGATTTATAGCCTTAAAGATTGATTGAAAATCCTTTTGATCATGGTTGAAACCCAGCATTCAGGGGCAACTAGGTTCTTTTGTTATCTTCTTTCCATTTGTCAGCTTTGAAATATTCAGGTTGAGAGAGTATTTGCAACTCAGGGATGAGTGGGGGTAATTCTTCAAAGTGACCTTCACAGCACCTCAGCACTTACCAGACCAAACCATCTTAAACTATTCAGAGGGTAGCCTAGACCCTAACATTTTCTACTTTAAAGATAAATTTTAAAAGGATGCTTTCCCCACAGATAAATTCATTTTGTTTAAAATAAAAGTTATGTTTACAAGATAAGTCAATTTAACTAGGCTTTATGGAGTTAACAAAGATTTTATTAGTTACTAAATGCAAAATTAATTGGTAAAGTAACATGCATAAACACAGAAGTGGTATTGCATTTCAGATGCAATTCAATTGGTCAAATTACCGGATTTAAAGTAAAACACATTTTATTCATCCACTAATTATCACAGCAGTAATCAGAGATTAAATAACTGAAGGACCAAATAGGGCCCTCAAAGACCAAAGTGGACAAGTTTGTGTAGAAACACAGGAAATGGGCGAGTTTCTCAATGAGTATTTCTCCTCTGTGTTTACCATGGAGAAAGACATGAAGACTTGGGAACTTGGGGGAGTTAGTGGTGATATCTTGGGAACAGTCCATATCACAGGAGAGGAAATGTTGGATGTATTAGAATGTATGAAGGTGGATAAATCTCCTGGTCCTGACCAGATATATCCAAGAACACTGCAAGAGTCTAGAGAAGAAATTGAGAGGCCTCTAGGTGATGTTTTTGCATCATTGTTAGGGGTGAGGTCTTGGAAGACCGGAGGGTGGCAAATATTGTGCCATTATTAAAGAAGAGCTTCAAAGAAAAGCTTGGGAACTACAGACCAGTAAGTTTAACATCTGTTGTGGGTAAGTTACTTGAGAAGATTCATACATTTGGAAAGACAAAATTTGAGAACTCTGGGTTTATACTCGATGGAGTTTATAAGGTTATGGGGGGACCTAATTGAAACATTCAGAATACTGAATGGTCTGGACAGAATAGATATTAGGAAGATATTTCCATTGGTAGGAAAGACTAGAACCCAAGGGTATAGCCTTAGAGTAAAGGGGAAACCTTTTAGAGTGGAGATAAGGAGAAACTTCTTCAGCCAGAGAGTAGCGAGTCTATGGAATTCATTGCCACAGAAGGCTGTGGTAGCCAGGTCATTGAGTATATTTAAGATTGAGATAGATAGATCCTTGGGCATCAAAGGAATCAAGGGTTATGGGTAGAAAGCAGGAGAATGGGATTGAGAAACTTATCAACCATGATTGAATGGCAGAGAATCTCAATGGGTTGAATGACCTAATTTCTGCTCCTATGTCTTCTGGTCTTATGGCTTTGGTAGACTGTTTTGTTCCCTCTGCCTAAAATCTTTCTGAGAAAAAGGACAAAATAACCTATTAAAACCCTAGTATCGTCACACCATTAGCATACTCCAGTGGAGCTGAAACAGGCTTTTTATCTCCTATCTTTACATATTCTCCAAAGCGAACAGTTTGAGTCATGATCCACAGGGATTGACCTGTTTTTGAGCAGGAAGTCACGCGTTTCCCAATGTTCTTATCATCATGAGAGATGATAGTCTTGTTTGTTTTGGCATGCAACTTCAATCACCCATTCCCCACTACAATATTTTTAAGACTGTTATTTGGGGTTAGCTTTACCTCCATAGGTGTGATATTCCATGCCTCTCTCCCTTCAGAAGCCACTTAATTTACATGATTAGATTAGATTCCCTACAGTGTGGAAACAGGCCCTTTGGCCCAACCAGTCCACACCGACCCACCGAAGAATAACCCATCCAGACCCATTCCCCTCTGACCAATACACCCAACACTATGGGGCAATTTAGCATGGCCAAATCACCTGACCTGCACTTCTTTGGACTGTGGGAGAAAACCCATACAGACACAGGGAGTATGTGCAAACTCCTCACAGACAGTCACCTGAGGCTAGAATCAAACCTGGGACCCTGGTGCTGTGAGGCAGCAGTGCTAACCACTGAGCCACTGTGCTGCTCCCTGAGCCACTGTGTTGCACATCTGCAGCTATTTTTGATTGTACCAGTTCTCTTTGAAAAAAACACACTTTGAAATTCTATTGTAAAAATGTCAACAGTCCTTTTGGATCTGACCTGTGGTCATGACAACATCTGATTAAAAATTAATGCGTGGCAGTAATTGCAATAAAACAATGTGTTTAAATGACAACTAATCACTGTAATTTCACTCCTCCTTGCTTGGTTTATAGTTTACTATCTCAACATCTCAGTGGGACTGTATACAAACATTCCTCCTCAAGTTATATTTCACATTACAAGATTGTTGCCTCATTAAAATCCTCAGTAGAAAAATCTCAAACAATAAAGCTTAAATCCCAACTTAAATTGAGCAAGAGCTGAGGCAAGCAGGAATCCATTTGTGTTAAGTTAAGGAAGGGGTTTTGAGAGAGCCTTGGAAGTGTGTAAGAAGCTTGAAGCATGGAGAATTCCATTTTTCAACTGTTTTTTGGCTTGTTTGTGTGTTTGTGATTTTCAGCAACAGTGAAAAAGTAAGATGTGTGTGGGTTGATGGGTGTACGGGTGTGTGGAACTGGGGTGATGGTTATCAATGATGAGTTGGTCACAGGCAGTGAAGTTGGGAAGAATCTGTGTTTGCCACTGCCTTCCTTCTTCCTTCCTTTTCTGCCTCCTCATCTGCAACATGTCACTCCTCACAGGCAGCATGGCTTTCATTATATGCATGCAGTCTATATATGTCTTATGGTCTTATGGGCACACAATAGCATAAAACTGTCATCTAGTCAAATAATAGCCTTTGCCACCCAATAGCTACTCTCTGTTTTGGTGTGATTGTTCCAAATGAATTCAGCACAGTGAACCGTGACAGCATAAAAAATCCTAACTACTGTCAGGATACCAAGTCTTAACCTGGTATGCTGTTTATATTTAGATACCAGCTGGATGCTGAAAGTCCTGAATCTGTTTTACTTCTAGTAAAGAGATAAAATGCAGCGCCCACAAAGCAATAGTGTGCAGGTAATGTCATCTAGCAACCTCAGGAAGACTGAAATTCTTGTAAATCCAACTGACTCTCTCTGCCCTGATACGAATAAATGAAATGTATTTTGTTCACCTGGAATGGAAACCCTCCATGTCCTCCATTAGGTAACAATAGATGGGTAACTTGAAAATATTGCAAATATCATCTACCCAGAAACATGAAACTTAATGATCATGGTCACCTTCACAGCTATCAACGTCTGCCTAGCCTTGTTTGCAGTTGTAATTAGAGCAGATAGCAGATTTCAGAAAAAAAACACCTCAAGTGAAGTGAAGTGATCTTTCATCCTCTTCATTCTGAAGTTTAAATAGTAAAATTGCTCCCTGAATAGCCTTGGTAAGAATGATCTTCATCTGAAAGTAGAAACTGTCTCTTTCTCCTCCTGTTTCAAGCAGCTTGACTTTTTTCCACGATACGAGAGTGTGGTGCTGGAAAAGCACAAAAGGTCAGGCAGTATCCGAGGAGCAAGAGAATCGATGTTTCAGGCAAAAGCCCTTCATCAGGAATGAGTCTGTGAGCCGAGGGGGTGGTGAGATAAATGGGAGGGGTTTGGGCATGGGGGGAAGATAGCTGAGAGTGTGATAGGTAGATGGAGGCGGAGATAATGGTGTTAGGTCAGAGAGAAGGGTGGACCAGATAGGTGGAAAGGAAGATGGACAGATAGGACAGGTCATGAGGGCGGTGCCAAGTTGGAAGGCTAGAACTGGGATAAGGTGAGGAGAGGAGAAATGAGGAAACTTGTGAAATCCACATTAATGTCATGGGGTTGGAGGGTCCCTAGGTAGAAGATGAGACATTCTTCCTCTAGACGTCAGATGGTTAGGGATTGGTGATGGATGAGGCTCAGGACCTGCATGTCCTTGGTGGAGTGGGAGAGGGAGTTGAAGTGTTTGGCTATGAGCTGGTGGGGTTGGTTAGTGCAGGTGTTTCATGATACCGCCACTCAATTTCCTTGTTGCCAATAGAATGAATCCGTCTGCACTCACAGTTGACAACATGTTGCAGGCACAGAATTTCTGCAGAAAGAACAGAGTTTACAGCTAATTCTCCAACACTCCCTGGAGTCTACAGCAACGCTAAAGAACTCTGGGAATCACCAAACATATTTTCTGTCTTAGCAAAATCATTCAGCTACTAATTTGTGAGTAGTTAGTGATCCCTTTTAATAATATAAGTTGGAGGGTGAACTTCCTGCTGTTGAACACATGAGGTAGTGGCAGCACCAAATCATCTCTGTTGGCTTCAAGTCAGCATTACACACTGATTGATGACATACTGTGCACACTTCCACTGAGCTTTCCATGTGGGTGCAGAAATACCATCACTGTAGTGGCACTTGACATAACTCCCACTGTAAGTGTAAACAAGAACCATAGACACTAATGCTGTGTAAATCAGTACTTCTAGTGGCAAAAAGAAATTAAGGTGTATAAGGAGTTATAGTAAAATAAAATCTGGATGTGTGATACAGACATCATTCTCTAATACAGTTAACAACTGGCAACATAGTTGCTAAACATAGTGAAGGTTTGATCCATACATACCCTATTGCTATGCCAGTCATCTGAGTTTTATCTGGAGTTGTAAAATGGAAAATGATGGGACACACACCATTGTCTATCTCATTCTTAAATGTTCCTGAGAAAGAAGGTGTGGAGAGAAATGCAGTAGTCTTTGTTAAGTTCATCTTGAGCAGCTCTGTAATGCAGGACCCTTGGCTCTGTAGGTCATTCCCAGGGAAGCACACTAATATAAACATGAATTGCATCTGGAGAACCATCTTCTTTTGTTTGCTGAAACTTTCTGATCTAGAAAAACAAATATTTTTACTTCACTGTGTTGAAGACTGAGGCATTCTAATGTCCAGAACCAAGTTCTGAGGGACACTGTAAAGCTAAAGATCACAGCTGAACTGATGGTCAATGGAGAACTGGCATTTTCTAAGGCCTGTGAAACACATTACACCAATGAGCTGGGAACTGTATAGAGTACATTGCACTGTACGCCTGACGCAGAATGTATACTGTGTATATCAAAAATATTAAAATTGTATTGAATCACCTCAGAGAGGAACATGCTGTCAGAAAGTTGAAATGCGTCAGTCTGGTATCTTTAACCAGTGCAAATTGCTATCATTATTAATAAATTTCAAGACATTTGTCTCAACAAGAAGCCAGTCTTCATGGTACGTGTTAAAGGGCTAATGTATATGGAATACACAGATCATATCATACTGACAATGGTATTTGCCCCAAAAAACTACATCATTCTTGTTTCACATGCACAAGTGAATGTCTATTGTCTATTTATCCCCAGACTGATGCCTCTATCATTATTATTGGCCTCTATTGCTCCTGGGCATTCATCCTATTTAGTCTTTTAATCCAGAATTCTGTTTAATCTCATGGTAGATTTGTCAACAAATGTGATGCTTCCGATTTTCACCCACTGTAATATTCACCCATGCTTAGAATTTATAGGTTGTACAATTTGCAAGAATTTAAGAGCCACATGATGCATAGATTTCACTCATTGAGCACTAAGAAAAATCTTTACCTTACTTACAAGAAGTAAGTTCGTGGGTGGCATGGTGGCACTGCTGCCTCACAGTGCCAGAGACCCGGGTTCAATTCCCACCTCAGGCGACTCTGTGTGGAGTTTGCACATTCTCCCTGTGTCTGCGTGGGTTTCCTCTCACAGTCCAAAAATGTGCAGGTTAGGTGAATTGGCCAAGTTAAATTGCCTGTAGTGTTAGATGAAGGGGTAAATGTAGGGGAATGGGTCTGGGTGGGTGGCGGGTCGGTGTGGACTTGTTGGGCCGAAGGGCCTGTTTCCACACTGTAAGTAATCTAATCTAAACTGATCCAGATAAAACCAGCAGGTAAAAGTTAGATCCATTGAAACTTTCTTTTATCCTTATAGATTGATATTGTTTAACACTTGCTCATTACTTGTATTTTTTAAATTTTGGGGTGTCTAAATTAACGGTCCTCTTCTTAAGTATAATTTATTGAATACTAACTCTAAATGACTGATGAAAATCATATTACCATTTATACATACATTATGACAAATAATTGTGAACAAATCTCCATTCAATGTCAAAAAT
Source organism: Chiloscyllium punctatum (assembly GCF_047496795.1). Classification (NCBI taxonomy): domain Eukaryota; kingdom Metazoa; phylum Chordata; class Chondrichthyes; order Orectolobiformes; family Hemiscylliidae; genus Chiloscyllium; species Chiloscyllium punctatum. The sequence continues at coordinate 64,595,662 of NC_092758.1, read as the reverse complement.
AGAGGCACAGTTTTAATTTTAACCACAAGATCACCTTGCAACATAGTTGTCTCTATATTTGATCTTTTGCATATGCCTATATTTGGAGTGTTCTGCTTTGTCAAATCTTCCTAAATCCAGGCTTGGCAGCCTGGCTATTTTGTATTGGCCACTGTTGCTGGAGGGTAGTGATACATTATGACAGCTCATGTTTGTTAAAATTTCTGTATTCCCAAATCCATCTAAGGTATTGGTTTCATTTGTTGGTGGCTGTTTTAAATATACAGCTGCTTTGTTTGGTTCAATGTTGATACTTACCTAACTGGTTTGAGCATTTTGTGGCATATAGAATTTGACTCGCAATAATAAACAACTGTGATCCCTTGGAAAGCTGATCAAGTTATATTTGTTGAGATAAACCTGGAAATAGCTTTTTTTTCCCACAGTGTGCAAGCATTGAGAAAAAAAATAATAATCTGAATTAGTTGGTTCAGTTAGTACAATTTACCTTTGTACAGTTGTGCATAATAGAGTTATATGACCAAAACATGGATGCATTTTACTTGATTTAAACAAGAGATATTCAAATTTTGTTTCAAATTTCTAATTTTGAACCTATATAAAGCTTTCATAGACCACAATCTAAATTTTAACTGTCCCTGCAGCCTATGTATTTGAATTGTTTTCTGTTTGTATTCTGTGTCTATTCTGATCTTCACCTCATGGTCATTCCAACATGCCAGCACTAAGACAATTTTACACTGTCCAGACAAGTGAATTAATTGCTTATTGTTCAGACTCTGGATGAAATAACTTCTATTTAGCACGTTTACATTTGAGACAATACATTCCACTGAATGACTCACAATTGTTAAAATAACCTATTTTGAAATGTATTTTGTAGGAAAACAAAAAAACTTAAAAGGCGGGGGAAGAAATTTCAAAACTCACTTCACTGGAATTTTGGTGATGGTTAACCTACACTTGTAGTAGAGGGGGTTAATGGCATTTGAGAGGAATCATGACCTCAAGGGCTTAAGTTAGTGACCAAAAGAGAGAAACATACCCCACTTAAATGCATTGTACTTCTTATCTTCTCATGAAATTGTCATTGATTCAAAGCATGAATATGCTGAATCTCCTGTTTGGATAGAGTAGCCACCTGACCTTATTATGAATACTTGGTGAAGCTCCAAAAATGACTAATCAATAAGAGAACAGCAAATCAATTTTTTACAACTTGCAGTTAAGTGAGATCATTGATTTACTGACATTTTGTACTTTACAATAACCTGTATTTTTGTTGAAAAGTTTTTATTTCAATGTCTTTGTATTTATTTAGATGAGATTGAGAGGGCTGAATTGAATAATTGTTTTTTGCTTTGATACTATTTAAACAGGAGCAGGCCATTCAGCTCCTTGCAATTTGCTCCGTCATTCTCTATGATCATGGCTGATCTACTAAGCCTCAACTCAACTCATCAGATTCCTTATGTCCACATCACAACATGCCCTTCCATTAATTGTTGTATCATCAAAAATTTGGATAAATAACACTCTCCTCCAAGACATTAATGTAGATGATAAATAATTGAGGCCTAATATCTGATCCATTTGGCTCTTCACAAGTTACACATTTCGAAACTGATATGACACGTTAATCCTGACTTAACTCTGTTTTTGATGCTTTAACTAAACCTTAGTCTGTTAATACATTATCCCTAATGGCATGAGCTCCTATCTTGTGCAATAACGTTTTACATGCCATCTTTTCGATTACCATCTGGAAATTCAAATACACTATACATTTTTGTCAAATGTGAATTATTTTTTCACAAAACTACATTGACTCTATCCTCTAGCGGATCATTAACTATGAGATCCTTTATTAATCCTGCCTCATTACACATTAGTAGATCTACAATTGCCTGTACATGGGTAGATTCTGTAATTAGATTAGAAATCAAGTACCAAGAGTTTCAAGAACAGCTTCTTCCCCGTTGTTATCAGACTTATGAACTGACCTCTCATTAGAGTTGATCTTTTGTGGCACCTTATCTGTACCTGTAGCACTGTAATCTGCATTCTGTTCTATTACCTTGATGTATGATTTTGTCTTGGTTAGCACGCTAAATAACACTCTTCACTGTATGTCAGTACATGTGGCAAGAATAATTCAAAACAGACAGAATCAAATCAAATAAGAAATGATCCCTGATGCACTCTATAAATTTGTCTTCCAATATTACTCTTTCTCATCTGATTCATCCTGCAACAAAATAATCTATAATTGCTATCATTACATGTTAATTTACTTTTTATTTGTTCTATGAACTCATCTATTTTGTTTCACATATTGCATTTAATCAGATAAATGGCCTTTAGCTTTGACTTTCTACTGTGATTGTTTCCCATAATTCTAATTTCTGGTGCATTCTTCTACATATATTTTGCATTTGTTCATTATGACAGAATCAGCTCCTCTTTCTGTAGGTAGCCTATAAACAAAAAAGTTTGATAAACCACAGCAGATAGATTCATTAAACCTGGTCCACAGGGCTAAGGTAATCATTCTTTTTTTAGCTAAGTCCAAGTTGTGTTGAGATTTTTGAATGGTTTTTTACCTCAAAGCTGATCAAGTTCTCTCACTGAATCTCACCAAACTTGTTTCATTAACTGAAACAAAAATAAAAATTCTGAGAGAAACTCAGCAGGTCATGGCAGGATCTGTGGAGAGAAAGTAGAATTAATGTTTTATTAATTAAAACATAAAAGGGACCTATGCAGAGACTTTTAACACGAAATGTTAATTCTATGTTTTCTTTACACATGTTACCAGACCTGCTGAGGTTCTCTTGAAGTTTATATTTTTGTTTCAGATTCTCAACATCTGCAGTTCTTTGTTTTATTTCACCTCTCTCACATCTGATTCTAGCCCTATCTTACTATGCACCATTCCCATACAATGTGTCATGCAGTGGAAATCCTAGAATGAATTGGCATCCCTTGCTTCTGCACCATATTTGAAAGACCTTTGTGCACCCAGACAAGCACTATCAGTCCAGAGCTACCTCTATGGTTTCTGACTTTGACCTCAATATGACAGACAGTAGGAAATTGTCACCTTTACTTTGCAGGCAGAGTCTGGAGGTGCAAAGGCAGGACGTTATCTTCCCCCAAGGCCAGAAGTGGAAGCCACAACATCAGACCATAGCAGCCCGATCTGTGGTTGTCACCTGGCTTAAATCAGTCCAAGCCATCTAGAGGTATGTACAGACCTGCAGGAAGAGAATTAATGTCCTCCTCCATTTTGCCAGCATAAGTGTAAACATGATCTCTCCAATACCTCAAACCCATTCTATTTCTGTATCAACCTTCCACCAAGGCATGCTCTACCACTCTCACAACATTTTCCCCACTCATTGTCAGTAACCTAACTCCTGCAATACTTACCTTGTGTGTCCTCAGTGCTGCCTAACCACTTACTGGGTGGCATGGTGGCTCAGTGGTTAGCACTGCTGCCTCATAGCGCTAGGGACCTGGGTTCAATTCCTGCCTTAGCCAGCTGTCTGTGTGGAGTTTGCACATTCTTCCCCAGGTGCTCCGGTTTCCTCCAAAGATGTGCAAGTAAGGTGAATTGACTATGCTAAATTGCCCGTAGTGTTAGGTGCAGGCGTAAATGTAAGGGAATGGGTCTGGGTGGGTTGGTGCGGACATGTTGGGCTGAAGGGCCTGTTTCCACACTGTAGGGAATCTAAACCACCTGACCTGCACTAAAAGTAATAGTTGTGCCATCCATTTTCGTTTCTTTTTAATGCCTGTCTCTTTCACAATCCAGGAAGAAAATAGGCCCCATGAGGGCTAAAAGACTAAAGATGGGAATGACAGTGACTGAAGAGCCTAGAAGTTGCGCCTCGTTCAGTCCATGAGCTGAGAGTGTGTCCCTGAGCACATAGTGTCCTTGCTGCAACATTGGAATGATAGATGCCGGCACAGCCCGAGATTCCACATTGAATTGTGGTTGGAGACGTGCTATGAAGGTTCGTAGAGGCTGCCACTGATCAGTGCCAATATCTGTGGATGTGGACTGTATGAGGCTGGCACCTGTGGAGTGTGCCCTGAGCTGCTGGTGTCTAATGTCCAACATGGCGGTTCTTCAAATTGACTGGTGAGCTAAACTTGCCCATAGTCACATTGATTTCCATGCAGCATTTTCTTGATGTCTAGCTCACTTTGTGCATTTAGTAAGATAAGAAGTTAAACATTAAGGAGCTGAGATGCTCCATCAACAATGCCCTTTTACTGGCAACTCACCACTGCCTAGCAAGATACTTATCATGCCACCTGTGAAAAGGATAAACAATTACATAGATCAGCTTCATCTGATTCTGCGCAAATCATAGACCATGTCTCTCAGACCCCAAAAAGATTCTGTCTATTGTATCCATGACTAGAGCTGTGTGTTGCTTTCAATATTAATCACAACATTTTGGATAGAAATGTTGCAGCTGTACAGGACATTGGTTAGGCCACTTTTGGAATATTGTGCGCAGTTTTTGTCTCCCTCTTATAAAAATATGCTGTGAAACATGAAAGGGTTCAGAATAGATTTACAAGAATGTTGCCAAGGTTGGTGGATTTGAGCTATAGGGAGAGGCTGTATTAGCTGGGGCCATTTTCCCTGGAACATTTGAAACTGAGGGGTGACCATGTAGAGGTTTATAAAATCATGAGGGGCATGGATAGGGTAAATAGACAAGGTCTTTTCCCTGGGGTGGGAAAGTCCAGAACTAGATGGCATTGATTTAGGGTGAGAGGGGCAAGATTTAGCAGGGACCTAAGGCACAACTTTTTCACGCAGAGGGTGGTGCGTGTATGGAATGAGCTTCCAGAGGAAGTGATGGAGGCTGATACAATTACAACATTTAAAAGGCATCTGGATGGGGATATGAATAGGAAGGGTTTGGAGGGATATGGGCCAGGTACTAGCAAATGGGACTAGATTAGTTTAAGATTTCTAGTCAGCATGGACGAGTTGGACCAAAGGATCTGTTTCAGTGCTATACATCTCTATGACTCTATGAACGTTTCTAAAAACCAGTTCTATTTGTTGAATAAATTTCAGAACACTTCTGTGAAGATATTTTGTTCTTACCCATGTTCTAAAAAAAGTAGTTAAACAAACAATGTTTTTTCAATTTCTAAAACCATATAGTCCAAAACTTGTTAGTTGTAATGAAAAACTCCCTTCATTCTACCCTATCAATACTCCACAGCTCCAGCCCTAAAAATGAACTGTATTATTCACCACAACTGCATTTTCATACTCATGTATGCCATCCTTTTTCCCTCCAAAGATAGTTGCCAGTTACTTCGAAATCTATTAATTTTGTGCAATGGGACCATACCAACCTTGGACCAGGGTGAAATGAAAAATAAAAACCTAATTATAACATGCACATACGCAGGTAGAAGAAGAAACCTAATCCAACTAGTTTCAGCTGGCCTCTGGCATTGTCTAAAAGAAAGAAGAGCAGTGTACTGATCAATGTCAGATCCACCTTCACAATGACAGAGCATGGAATGGAAAGTTCTGTTGATTGGGTGACTTGAAGGAGAGCAGGAGGAGACTTGCATTGAACACGTACACTGGCATCCACCAACTGAGCAAAATGACCTGCTCCCTGTACTGTCAATATCTTGTACCACTACTTCGTCCAAGAGTATAGTATGGAAGTGGAATGGAGAAGATAAGACTAAGGTGCATCAGCAGGGCGAGAAGCATGGAGCTAAGGAGGAAGACTAAGAGACGGCTAAAATAAATTGAAGGAATAAAATGTGGTCAGTATGACTGAAGAGAAAACAAAAATAGATGTGGGAGCAGGGGAGGATAAAGACCGGTAATGTCGGGTAAAATGAGGGAAACCAAGCACAAACAGATTTCAGATTTGGTAAAGGCGATGAGTGGGCACAGAAACTTTAAAAAAAAGATTAGAATGATTGACAAGGAAAGGGAGTTGGATAAATGGGAATTGATTATCAAGGCCATAAAGCAGATGCAATTTCGATAAGTGGCTTTATGAGGGGCCACATCAACTGAGAAACACAGCCATCTACTTGGGACATCTTTACCATGATGTCAATGAATGAAATGTATCAAGGTGGCATTCAGACCTTACCACAATATCACACCAGATGGTATGATAGCATTGATGTAGCAAAAGAAAGAAATTAGCAACTACAAAACTTTGAAACATTTTACTAAATTATGTCTTAGTATTTCAAATGTGAAGCATGTGCTTAAAGAATAGAATGAGATATTCCAGACTAACTGGAAATGAGCAGACTTTACTGGCTATAACAGATTGCCATTGCCCTTCCTTAATAAATCAGCAAAAGTGGAACTTAGAGGCTACTCTATGTTTATATTTCATTTGATGATATTAGATGTGACACACAACACTGTCCAAGCAATAGTTCCAAAACACATTTAAGAAATGACCAAACAGCAGATTTTTTTCTTGGTTTATATAATAATTTTTTTCATTTGGATTATGATGTAGTGGTCATTGACTTGTCCATGACTGATCAAATATACATTCTGACATTACACTAATTGTGTTCCTGCCATGTGTCCAAATGATCCATCATCTACTAGCACAGGCATTGTGATACAATTAAACAGATGTTATCATAAGCCAAGCAAACAACACAGCAACAGAAATGCTGTTCTCATTACTCTGTTGGTTATTGATTAATGACATGTAGCTGTTAAACATATAGCAGCGCATTTCAAATGGATTGACTACTTGATGTTCTTGCTTATACTGTTAAATATCAAATAATTTAATTAGAGTCAGGAAACATCTCCTGGTGTTAAGTTAGATTCAAATATCATTGCAAAGTCACAGCATGATACTACTCAGAATCCTGTGACCGCCTGATCCATTGGCAAACATGGAGATGGAAAAAAGTTTATACTTTCTTTATACTTCTTTCTCTTTATGACATACCAGAGTTTATGCGACAGCAATTTTGATTGCAGAAAGAAAAAATAGCACCGAGTATCAAATGATGATGAAAATGATGGTAATCTAGATTTGCTAGGTTCAATAGAATGTATTACTCTTATCAAACAAGCTATGTATCTCTCACATTGGGTTGCCTAGAAGCTAAAGTCTTCGAACAAAACAGACTCCACAATCAGACATCCTCAATAAGCTACTGCACAGTTCCTTGTTCAAGATTCTTTTTACAACTTTTGCTTTTAGATCTCTACCAGTGCTACTTTGTAGTCCATAACTAGAAAGAGTCACCAAATAACATATGATCTAATGTATACCTTGAGATTGCTAGATCAGTGTAATACCATGACTAAGTGGAGGTATTAGACCAATATAGGCCCCTGACATTGGGGAATCAACACAATATGCCAGTACATCTGGGTACAGCATTGATGTTTATTTCGAAGGAATAAATTTTCCCAATGAAAATGACTCCAAGTATTTTCTGTTTTATTTTGCACATCTTTGTAGCTTTAACATTGCATTTTGAATCGAGCATACTTTGTCATGTGAGGATATGTGCCACAATATCCCATATCCCCTCGGCTACTTCACACTCTATCTCTGCTATTGCATCCACCTTCATCAAGCTCATGCTCTACCGTCTCCCCCCCGCCCCCCCAAACTCCACCATACCTACATGACCTCTGTGCTGCTTACTCACTCATTCAAGATATCTCACCATCCTTCCCCACTTTCATCAACACTAATAGCTATGCCAGCTGCTTTCGCCTCACTCCCTCCTGCCCTATGTTTAATTCAAGTAGGGAATGGCTCACAACAGAGTGTAGAGAGCTAATCTAGGTGGAGATGTATCTGACATCTATGTACTCACCCTCTAAAAAGAGAAGATGCTTGACTTAGTGTCAGGGGATAGAGACCACTCATATAGTGATGTCAAATTCTCCATTTCCTAGCAGCCAAGTAAAAAAAAATCATAAAATGTTGCTCTGTAGCTACCATTACCACCACTATAAATATATTCTGAACATGCCTGAACTTTTGACTCTATTTGGCAATTCATTTTCTCTTTTATCTCTATAGGTTCTGACTGCATCTGCATCATCTCCAGCCTTAAGAGAACAGTCCTGCAAGAAACCACCTCTTTCACTTCTGAGGGAGGTCCCTCAGAGGAAACAATGGCAAAGCTGCCTCAGACACTGGCTATCAGTGGGTACTGTTTCAAGATTAGAGTCAGGATTACATGCTGCCACATCTCCACATCTTGCTGAGAAAGAAATTCCTCAAGTCTTTGGCATCTGGGGGACTGTGGAGATCAGACCCTTGCTCAACTCCAGACTGGAGAGGACACAATGGCGCCAACAATCAGGGTTTTCATTCCAAATGCGCAAGTCGACACAGAAGCAGCAGATTTGTTGGAGACACTGGGCAAACTGACCTGAAGGTTGGAGAACTCCAACAATGCTGTTTGTATTATACAGCCTCTGCATGTGAGCATCTGAGCGTCTCCATGGGAAGGTTGGTGGCTGTCATGGAGAGGTGGTTCCAGCACAATGAGTGTCTGATGGATAAACATACAGATATGAACTTCATCCCTCTAGTGGCTAGAGTCTAGCCACTAGTAACCTTCACTGCTCAGTGTGCTCAAATCCAGTCAGCTCTCAGCTGAAAGAAACATAGCATACAGCCCTCCTCTCAGGATCCTCTAGAAGTGGCAGGGTACTCCATTTCCACCTTCACCCTGCCTGCTACTCTCAACATTGTTTAATTTCCATTGTGCACTTGCAATTTGAATGAGGATGGAGGGAAATAGTGATCGAACTTCACAGAGTAAGTCCTAGGCTAAGACTCTCAATTTAGGTGACACCTCAGTTCTTCTTGGTTCCTGTCCTTGTCAATGCCATTGCTTTTGATCCTCCCCATGTTCCATTCAATCTGTTTATTTAACTGTTCATCTCCTCACTTTGCCCTCCGAGACCCAGGCATACGAGACATATTCATGTCAAACATAGCAATGGACCGTCCCCCCAGCAAAGGCAGGATGGTGATGACTGTTGATGACTCTCTTTCTTGCAGTACTCCTTGCCCTACCATGCCCTATCCTCTTTCCCCCACACTTATATGTTGAGTTTACCCTTCACAACTAGAACCCTCTCTGCATCCCAGCATGCTGCCTCCAAACCTCTCATTGAGTTCCCCAGTTTCGCGACCACAGCAGGGCCTTCTCAACTTCCTCGATGTGGTCTCCTCTACATTGGGGAGGCAGGACACCAACTCACGGAGCAGTTCAGGGACCATCTCTGGTCCACATGCACCAAGCAACCCCACACCATTCTGTGGCCAACCACTTCAACTCCATCACCCATTCTCCCAAGGACATGCAAATCCTGGGCCGCCTCCACTACCGAATGAAAGCCACCAACTAACTGGAGGAAAAATGCCTCATCTTCCACCTTGGGACCATTCACACACATGGCATCAACATTGACTTCACCAGTTTCCAAGTCATCCCAGATCCAACCCTCCAACTCAGCCCCACCCTCTTGACCTGTCCTACCTGTCCATCATCCTTTCCACCTATCCAGTCCACCCTCCCCACCGACCAATCAACCAATCACCATCCCACTCACTTTCCTCCAGCCCCACACCCCTATTTATCTCTCAGCTCCTCTGCACTCATGATGAAAGGCTTATTCACAAAACATTGACTCTGCTCCTCGGATGTTGCCTGACCTACTGTGCTTTTCCAGCACCACACTTTTAAACTCAGTTACTGCTCATGGAGTGTACCCTGAGAAATTGGTGATTAGCATCCAAAATGGATACTGAAATGAACAAGTGGTATTCATCAGATACCTGCTCTGATGTTTATACGTATTGGGAATCATCTTGGCCAGGTTCTCTCTAGTACGCTGAAGTAACATTAGGTACTAACAGCATGCAAATGCATGCAAGTAGATCTCTCACCACTTCATCAGGAATAGATGAAGGGCTTTTGCCCAAAACATCGATTTTCCTGCTCCTCGGATGCTGCCTGAACTGCTGTGCTTTTCCAGCACCACTCTAATCTAGAATTTGGTTTCCAGCATCTGCAGTCCTTGTTTTTACCTAATTGATTGCCCATGTTATTCAGGGGCAATGAAGATTCTATCCACAGCTTCATACAAGCATATGTGAGCCAAATAATAAGTCCACCTGATCATCTTAAATGGATCATTACTGTAATTCTTAGCACACCTGGAGTTGTTCAGTAAGATTGGAATCAGCCAATTACAAAATCACGTCAAATTTTGAACAGTATGCTTTGCCATTTGCAACTGAAGGCTGTTTATAGATGTGCTATTTAATATAATTGTTCTAGGTAACACAACCTACAAACCTGGTATCACATTTGCATTGAAATCTACATACAACATTAACCATTTATCATGGCAGGCATTTTGTTAGTGGAAAATACCACAGGTAACATGAAACATCTGACTTCACCTGTTGCTCAAATCTTGGAGTCTACTGACCCTTCCTTCATCTTGAAGGTAGACTAGACAGTTTTCAGATCAAAACTGATGCATTTAGGCTTATTTATGAATTCATATGATATAAAGTGAGCAATTATCTAATTGGGATAGCCATATCTTTGAACCACACGGAAGTGAGGACTGCAGATGCTGAAGATTAGAGTTGAGAGTGTGGTGCTGGAAAAGCACAGCAGGTCAGGCAGCATCCAAAGAGCAGGAGAATCAATGTTTTGGGCAAAAGCCCTTCAACAGGAATCATCTTTGATACATCCTACATCAGCATCAAACTTGTACTGAGAGCTAATTGATAAAGGTCAATATATGAGCTTGCCTAAATGGCCAACCATACAATGTAGGAAGTTCTTGGTGTTGAAAATCATATCAGAATTCACCATTAACTAGAAACATAACTGAAGTGGTCATTTAAATGACAACAAAGGCAGATCAGAGACTGGGCCTCTGTGCTGAGTAACATATATCCCATTTGTCCACCATATACAATTTCTATAAAAGAATTGTGGGAGCATACTCTTCAGTGATCTTGAATGAGTGCAGCTCCAACAACACTGAAGGCACTTGTCACAATTCAGAACAAAGCAATTCATTGATTGCATTAATATTTACTCCACAACCAGTGCATCATGAAACCATTTTGATATATCAACATTATAGTAATTTTCCAAATGTTTACTCAACAAATCATCTCAAGTGGCTTCTGATCAGTTTCTACATTGAACTGCGAACTAAGCAAGGACATGTGTGTCAACTGAGACATGAACCATGTAACACCCACAGCACATTATCTCCAATCAAATGATCTCAATAAGTGAATGATCCAAACTATTAAACCACTCCCCTGAAGTGTAGGACAACAAAAGTAGATTTTCATGTTGCTTTGTTACAGATTTATTTCTAATATGAGGTTACTATCACCAGCAGAGATCATGCGCAGAAAGTAAGTGAGAATGAACTTGCCAATCCATAAAATTCTCTGAGCTATACGATGTATTTCTCACCAAACAAGAGACAATGAAGGTAATGCTTGTCCAGCTCGCAGCTGCAGAAATAGCTCAGCTACACATAAGACAAAAGGTCATTTACAGAGCCTTCAATAGGAATTTACTTGTCTGTCAAGAAACCCAAAGTACACAGCTTTTATGAAGTCACAACACCCAACAGTGCACTTATTGAAGAGGAAAAGAAGGCAGTTCGGAGCAATGTGCAATATAGTGATATACTCAGTGAACATGAAAGAAGACAACCAAGTGATACCAGTGTAATGAAATACCAAGACAACAGTCATTACCCAATGAAAGCTTTGTAACTTACAAACCTCCAATAGTGAAATCTACATCTCTGGAAGTTTACACCATAACAAGATCTGCAGGAATTGTCAAACTGAAATGATAAATGGGTTTTCCGGTTTCCATACTCAAACTTTATAATCTTTATCTCTATGTCACTAATTTTACTATTACTCAATGTTTATGTGATGTCAACTTTAGCATACAAGATAACTTTGGGAAAATGAGGATGCTTTATGACTAATATTACCTTAAGATCTCAATATAGGCCAAAGGCCAGGATGTCACAATGTGATTTGAGGTGAGTCACTCTATGCTGCAGCAAAGTAGGCCTTACTCTGTACTATGTAAATGGGCATTAGCTGTAAATAAACCCGCAAGAGATCTTCAAGTAAAAGGGATACACATACCTCATTTGTGTTACATATAGATGGCTTAAGGGTTCACTACATTGCTTGCCCAGCATACTTCTGCTGCCTTTCAATGCACTGCAAAACAGATGGAATTTATCTTGTAAATGTTTTTGTTTCATTCACCAAGGCTGGGCTTTTGACTTTGTAATGAAATGTGACCCAATGAAGGTTAGGAAATGCTGTACATGAGGAGTGAGAGAGAAAGAGAGCAGGATCCATTACATAGTAGTAAAATTGCAAGTATCTGTTGATTTTAACCGGGTCAGTGCGTATGAAACAAAATGTGGCTGCTTACTTTAAAGTGAGACTAAGTTCCTAGATCTGACAAAACAACAAAGTTTTACCTTAGATTATGCAAACTTTCTGATGTATCAAATGCACAACTCATGGCAAGCCACTGCAGTACACCAACATACAAGCAGGTGGCAGTTTCAATGAGAATTCCTAAAGATCACTCATGAAAAATGAGGAAGCTATGGAATTTGTGACTGTAATCAGAATTTATTTTAATGAGAATTGAATTTTGATCAATTGCTTCAGGCCAATTAGCCATTTTAATAAAGCAAACAAATGAGATTGGAGATGACATCACACCATATATCATGGCTTCAATAAAACTAAAAATTAAAATAACAGCATTGATTAAGTATCAGAGACTATACTCACATCCATACACATATGAAATTTCTATGATGTTTTCTCAAATTTTCAGGAACTGGATGAAGTTGTACACTCACAAAGAAGCAATACATCGCTTGAAACTGTCCATACTTTAGAGGTAAAAACAACGACTGCAGATGCAGGAAACCAGATTCTGGATTAGTGGTGCTGGAAGAGCACAGCAGTTCAGGCAGCGTCCAAGGAGCTTCGAAATCGACGTTTCGGGCAAAAACCCTCGAAACGTCGATTTCGAAGCACCTTGGATGCTGCCTGAACTGCTGTGCTCTTCCAGCACCACTAATCCAGAATCTGTCCATACTTTAGTTTAGCTAATCCTCACGATTGGCTCTTGTGATTACAACGTATACATAATTCAACATTACACTAATTAGATCCCAGTAGGGTCATGTAACAAGTACAAATGAACACTGATCTAACATCTAGACCTAAAATTAAACTCCAAGCTGGGCCAATTTCAGCAATGTTTCCAAGAATATGATATCAAAAGAATGTAAGAGCCTTATCAAATATATTTTTACTAATTTACCGCACCAACACGTATGGGATGGGACTGTTTGACAATTAGCAAACAACCACAGGACAAACACCAGCATAAATTCAACTATTGCTTGATTTATCATAGTTATGATGTATTACAAGGTTCAGAGATCACTTTTCATATGACAGGTATGATGAGAAAAGGAAATATTACAATAATGAAATGGCAGCAGAGGTATCAGCTATGCTGTTAAAATATGCTGTGCAGCAATTGTCATTCTATTTTGAAACAGTTCAATTTATGCATGAATTTCAGAGACAGATCTAAGAAATACAATAAGGTATAATATAAAAGCAGCTTTCCTTTTTCCTGCATCAGTTTCAGGTATATGTGGGTTTATTTAAGTGGCTGTTCAAGCAAATTACTGGGCAGGTTAAATAGGAATACCTAATTACCATTGTTGCTCACAGTTTAGCACCTACATTGTATTGTAAAGGAGTCAATTTCAGAACAATGTAACTTTTCAAGCAAAATCAAAGGCTAATATCATAAACAAAAGTGAAATACAGAAGATGTCAAAATCTGAAATTCAAAAACTGCTGGAGAGAGAAAAAAGAAAAATATTTGATGCTGACTTGACATGTTAAATATTCTTCTTTGTACAGACGCTGTTTGATGTTATCTGACATGGTAAGTGCTTCCAATAATTTTGTAACAATCTATCTCTGTGTTATGTTGTGTTTTTTTCTGAAAACTCTTTCGCAACTACAGAAGCATATGTATGAAAAGTCAGCATGTGCTCAGCAAGTGATAATAATTAGAAACAGTACCAAATTTCTTTTTTTCTCCTGTCCCACAGGGATCCCTAGTCATAAACTGCCAAAAACAAAAACAGATCAGAGAGCTACCAGCCCATTTACAGTATATAACAGCCAACCATGTCATCACAAAGTTGAAAGCAGCTGGCTGTGTCAACACTCAAAATTAGAAAGCTTCATAATACAGAATGGGAAGTTAAAATCCCTGCAAGAAAAATTTCCATTATAGTATTGTCAGGATACCTGTCGAAATCTTATATCCTTTTCACACAACAATGTCAGTTCTAATTTTATTGTGAAGCATAATGAAAAATTATAGATGCACACAATAGTTGCTCTTTCAACCAGATTGCATAGTCACAACTGTTGGTAATTTAATACTCCACTGACATTTTGTTCCTGAATTTTCTTTTAGCCACTTGTCCACACCCCTTCCCAAATAGTCTGTCTAAATGTACTCTTCCCAGAGTCCCTCCCTCAACTTTCTCTCTCTACCTCAATCTCTCTCTTCCACCAACACCTTTCTATTAAACTCCCAATCTCTCATATTTCCCGACCCCGACCTGATCTCTCTCCCATTGACGTTCATGTCAATTCTCCTCTCAACTCTTTCCATTTAGGACATACGAACATAGGAACAGGAGTAGGCCATTCAGCTCCTCAAGTCTACTCCACTATTCAATGAGGTCATGTCTGATCTATAGCCTAACTCCATATATTTGCCTTTGGTCCATATCCCTTGAAGCTTTGCTAACAAGACTTTAGCTATCTCAGGCGTAAAATTAACAACTGATCTACCATCCACTGCTGTGTGGAAGAGTGTTCTAAACTTCTTCCACCCTGTCTGTGTAGAAGTGCTTCCAAACATCTCCCCTGCATAGTCTGGCTCCAATGTTTAAACTACAACCCTTGTTCTGGAATCTCCAACCATTGCAAGCAATCTATCTTTACCTACCTTGTCTTTTCCTGCCAACAATTTGAAGGCTTATTAACCTTTCAAATTCTAGAGAAAGCAGACCTAATTTGTACAGTCTCTTGTCAAAACTTAACCTCTAAGTCCAGATATCATTCTTGTAAACCTAAATTACATTCCCTCCAAGGCAATATATCTGTGGTGCACAGGTTTGCTCACAATACTTTTTCCTTATTCATTCACGGGGTGAGGGTGCCACTGGCTAGGCAGTATTTATTGCTCATCCCTAATTGCCCAGAGAGCAGTTAAAAAGCAACCACATTGCTGTAGGTCTGAAGTCACATGTAGGATAGCAATTTCCTGTCCTTCCCTGAAGGACAATAGTGAACTTTGTGGAATCTAACCAGGGTTTTGTATAACTGTAGCATAACTACTGCATTCGTGTACTCCAGTCTTCTAGGTATAAAGTTATTTCATTAGCCTTCTTGATTACTTTATGCACCTGTTTGGAGCATTTTAAAGATATATGCACCTGAACCCCAAAGTTTCTTGTATTTTACTTCATCCCAACAAGGAAGTACTCTGATCCATTCTGAATTCTTTGCCCTCACAAAGTACTTTGTACG
The DNA here is from genome assembly GCF_047496795.1 of Chiloscyllium punctatum. NCBI lineage: Eukaryota > Metazoa > Chordata > Chondrichthyes > Orectolobiformes > Hemiscylliidae > Chiloscyllium > Chiloscyllium punctatum. The sequence goes on along the minus strand of NC_092758.1, from coordinate 64,579,910 downwards.
CACAATTTCTGTGCTCTCATTTCTCTGCCCTACCAATTTTTATGCCTCTTAGAGAATCCAGCAACAGTTGCAGATACCAGATGTGTTCTGATGATGGGCACAAAACTGGAAGTGACCTGACAGGTTTAAAATTTGGGCACAAAGTTTAAACTAGGCACAAAAGCGACTTTTTCTGGATCTGCAGACAATAAGAAAATGCGGCACTTTAATTAATGTGGAGTATCTGCAAAAAGATTTGCACTTCATGCCAGGCAGCGAGATGTGGGTGCTGTTGTGACATCTGGGATCTGGGAGTCATTTCTTTGAGAAAGCTATGACAGTTTACCCTGATTTGTTCTGCATTCTCAATTTGCCTCGGATATAGTGATTTGTTTTTACATTCTATAGGTTACTCATGCCTAATGAGGCAGGACTTTGGTTAGCCTGTGTAACATAAGAACTAGGGGCATGGATCATGTAACTCTGAAAGGTTCAATAAACATTATTTCAGCTTGTGTATCCACACATCCATTACAATTACAGACACTGTTGTACCTACGTTGGTAATGAACAAGTCAATTACAAACTGTAGCAAGGTTCTCTCAACATATCATTTTGAAAGTGATTCCAATACAATGGTGACTGAGACCTTTGTACCACCAGGTCACCTGCCATAATACAATAGTGAAACCGTGACCATGTCTCTTAAAGGCATATTGCTAGCTGAGACACAACACAACTAGAAAGATGAAATTTGAAAAGTAGCTTCAGAAAGGTACATACCATCATCCCAACCCTCACCATATTGCAAGTTCTGCTGTTATGAATCCATTAATTTTTGCTCTCTTGCTGTGCCCAAATGCTGTTACCTGAAAATGCAGTTCCTTGATGTCATTTAGTCACAGAGATACACAGCACAGAAACAGACCATCGTTCCAACTCATCCATGTCGACCAGATACCCTAAATAAATAGAACTTGGAACACAGAACAGAACAGCACAGTACAGGACCTTCAGCCCTCAATATTATCCTGGCCTTTTATCCTCCTCTAAGATCAGACTAACCTATATACTCTTCATTGTACTAACTTCCATGTGCCTGTCTAAGAGTCGCTTAAGTATCCCTAAAGTATCTGACTCTACTACCACTGCTGGCAGTGAATTCCAAAAACCCACCACTCTCTGTATAAAGAACTTACCTCTGACATCTCCCCTAAACCTTCCTCCAATCATCTTAAAATTATGTCCGCTCATGATAGATGTTTCCACCATGGGATAAAGTCTCTGGCTTTCTATTCAATCTATGCCCCTCATCATCTTGTATACCTCTACTAAGTCACCTCTCATCCTTCTTTGCTCCAATGAGGAAAACCCTAGCTCGCTCAACCTTTCTTCATAAGACATGCCCTCCAATCCAGGAAGCATCCTGGTAAATCTCCTCTGCACCCTCTCTAAACCTTCTTTCCAATAATGAGGTGACCAGAACTGAACACAATATTCTAAGTATAGAATAACTAGGGATCTATAGAGCTGCTGCATAACCTCGCAGATCTTAAACTCAATCCCCCTGCTAATGAAAACCAACATACCATACGCCTTCTGAACAACCCTATCAAGGATGGCAACCTTGAGGGATCTATAGATATGGACCCCAAGATCCCTCTACTCCTCCACACTGCCAAGAATCCTGCCTTTAACCCTGTATTATGCATTCAAATTTGACCTTGCAATGTGAATCACTTCACACTTTTCCAGGTTGAACTCCATCTGCCATTTATCAGCCCAGTTCTACAATCTGTCAATGTTCTGTTGCAACCTACAACAGCCATCCACACTATCCACAAGTTCACTAAACATTGTGCCATCAGCAAACTTATTAACCCACCCTTCTACTTCCTCATCCAAGTCATTTTTAAAAATCACGAAGAGCAAAAGTCTCAGAACTCATCCCTGCAAAACATACTGGTCACCAAGCTCCAAGCTGAATATTTTCCATCTAGTACCACCCTCTGTCTTCTATGGATCAGCCGATTCTGTATCCAGACAGCCAAATTTCCCTGTATCCTATGCCTCCTTTATTTCTGAATGAGCCTTGCATGGGGAACCTTATCAAACGCCTTGCTAAAATCCATGTACACCACATCCACGGCTCTACCTGCATCAATATGTTTTGTCACATCCTCAAAGAATTCAATAAAGTTTGTGAAGCTTGACCTGCCCCTCACAAAGCTATGCTGACTACCTTTAATTAAACTATGGTTTTCCAAGTAATCATAAATCCTGTCACTCAGAATCCTCTCCAACACATTGCCCACCACAGACGTAAGACTGACTGGTCTGTAATTCCCATGAATATCCCTATTCCCTTTCTTGAACAAGGCAATAACATTTGCCATCTTCAAATCATCTGGCATCTAGTCTCATATGTCAATATTTGGCTGATATCCCTCCAAATCCTTACTATTCATGTACCCATCCAAATGCCTTTTAAATGCTGTAATTGTACCAGCTTGCACCACTTCACCTGGCCGCTTATTCCATACACAGTCACCTTCTGCGTGAGTAAGTTGCCCTTTAGGTCCCTTTTAAATCTTTACCCTCTCACCATAGACCTATGCCTTCTAGTTTTGGACTCACCCATGTTGGGAAAAAGCCCTTGTCTATTTAACCTATCTATACCCCTCATGATTTTATCAACCTCTATAAGGTCACCCTTCAGCTTCCAATGTTCCAGGGAAAACAGCCCCAGTTTTTCAGCCTCTCCCTATAGCTCAAACTCTCCAATTCTTGCAACATCCTTGTGTATCTTTTTCGACTCCTTTCAAGTTTCACGATTTGGAGATGCCAGTGTTGGACTGGGATTTACAAAGTTACAAATCACACAACACCAGGTTATAGTCCAACAGGTTTAATTGGAAGCGCTAGTTTTCAGAGCGCTGCTCCTACATCAGATGGTTGTGTCCATAACTATAACCTGGTGTTGTGTGATTTGTAACTTCAAGTTTCTCAACATCCTTCCTATAACAGGGAGACCAGAATTGTACACAGTATTACAACAGTGGCCTAACCAATGTCCAGTATAGCCACAGTATGACCTCCCAAGCCTCATACTCAATGTACTGAATTGTAAAGGCAAGCATAGCAAAAGCATTCTTCACTATCCTAACTACCTGTGACTCTACTTTCAAAGAACTGTGAACCTGTACTCCAAGGTCTCTTTGTTCAGCTACACACCCCAGAACCTTACCATTAAGTATATAAGTCCTGCCTTGATTTGCCTTTCCAAAATGCAGCACCTCACATATATCTTAATTAAAGTCCATCTGGCACTCCTCAGTATGCCTGGATCAATCTGTTTTCAAGCAGAATATTCTACAGATTTCTTTCATCCCAGTTTGTGAAGTCAGAAGTGAATGATATATGCAGTATATGGGTAGTCACTTGTCCAAAGATGTGCAGGTTAGTGAGTTGGCCATGCTGAATTACCCATGGTGTTTAGGGTTCTGTAGGTTAAGTGCATTAGTCAGGGGTAAATATAGGGTAGGGGGGGTTGGGTTGCTTTTCTGAGGGTCGGTGTGGACTTGTTGGGCTAAAGGGCCTGTTTCCACACTGTACAGGTTCTATGATATCAGCATGTTCTATGATTTATATCGAGTAGGACATACAGACCTGAATGAGTTGTTTCAGTTGTTTTTATGGATTTTATTTCAGATCAGACTGGATTCTGTGCATTGTAGTTCCATAAGCTAGCTCAACCTGTGGTCAAGTGATCACTGCCACCATTTCAAGGCAGTTTATTTCCTTTATCAAAAACATTTCTCTATGAAAGTCCCAACTATTAAAAATTCAAGAATGGAATTCAAAAATTGATGAGCAATTTTTACCACTATTGAAACATGCTGCTCTCAATAGTTGCATGTTACTTTCTCTTTCAAGAGAGAAAGAGGACTGCCAAAAACTATGTTGGAGTATGCATTGGTGATGTGCATACCAAAGACGATTTATTGAGGTTAATGGAAGCAGTGAGAAGTGGGTGTGAGTCTGCCAGCATTAGTATGCGTCAGAATGAGAGGGAATGTCTGGTTATTCAGCATGGTCCTTGCTTGTTGATGAATGAGTAATGGGACTGTTATGGGTTGAGCATTGTGAAAGTTTAGTGGGCAGTGGGTTGGATATAACTAGTGAAGATGCAGTCATGACTTCAACCAACAACATGAGTTCATTGATTTTTTTGCGGGCAGAGCAATCAGGTTCTCTGGCCCATAGGCTACAAATTGACCTCTCTAGCACCCAGTTTATTCTCTTCTCAGGGTATGTCTTGAGCACTTTCTAATTCTTTGCAAAAACTTCTGTCACTAATGCCTCCTGTGGTATGAGCTAGCCACACACACTGCTGGACCTTTTGTTGAGCACGTAACCAGTCAGCACCATGTTCTACACTGAGCTGTATGTTGAAGTTTTAAAACTGATAGCCAGCTGAAAATGTGCATGCAGTTTCCCACACTGTAACTGGATGATGGGTAGTCATGTATTGCAATTGCTGCACACAGAAACAGCCTTACTTAATATTTCATATGGAGTGTTTAAAAATAGGAATGAGAGAGTAAATATTGCAAAATAAATGTTACATGACAATCAGGAAAAGGAAATTCTTCATTAGCTAAAAGAGAAAAGATCTTTAAGTAAATTGCTGCTAAGAAAATGCAGCATTGATGAACAGTGTAATGGCACGAGATAAATTATTTACTCTCATTTTTGCAGAAGAGAGTTATTTGAGAAACTCCACACATCATTCCAAATGTCACATTTATTTAATTATGATATGCAACATACTTTCTCAAAGTACTGTTGACAGATTATAGATTTGCTTCAGCAACAATATACCAGATGGTACATCATCTTCGATATTTAACTGTGCCAGATCTTTAGAATTAATTTTACAGATCATGAATTAAATTCAGATGTTTGATTGCTTTATAACATAGCAGTGAATGTGTATATGGATTCCAAACTAGTGAAAGGTTTTTCCTGCGCTGTACATTTCTAATAATTGCTCAAATGTAGCAATATTATAAAACATTGTGATTCACAAACCTGTTTACTCATGAACTTATATGCCTGTATTGAATTTATTCCGAGGTTCATTTTTTATAAATGTGGTATGGACATTCTATTCCATTTAGCCATTGGATTGGCAGCATTTTGCAGAGGGATCACTGATGATATTTGTCTCAGAGTTTGAGGTTTTTGCTGTAGAGTCCATGTCTCCAATACACATAGAAAGGCAGATAACACTGCTGCCCTGTAAACCATGAGCCTGGTCATTGTTCCCATGGTGGACAATGGCTACCACTTACACACAGGAGCAAATGTTGAATTTCATTGTTGCTTTGAGCTCTAAGAGGAAGATTGATCCACTCTATTCAGTGACTCATTATGAATCTTGAAATGATCAGATCCCAGGAGAGATTCCCCAATTCATCGCGGTTTCAAACGTGATACCCCAAATTGTTAAGCTCCCAAGTGAGGATGGATAAACTGGCTGTCCTTCTTTATTCATCCTATCCCCTCAGTTGGTTGCAATAAGGTTAATCTATTAAGAATCCCTATCCTTGTGGATACTTTTCTCCTGGATGCAAATAAATAAGTATTTTAAATTGCACCAATATAACTCGGCTCTCTTGAATCAATTAAAAGAGTGTGTTTATCAATTACTGCACATGAGAAAAAATTCTAATATGAGCACATGCCGACAGATTAAATAAGTTCAAAATGACAAAAGTTAAAATAAACAGCTATATGGATTAGTCTTTGAACTGTTCATGAAGAGTGGATACTTGAACATTGGAGCTGTTGTGATGAAGGTTACCAGTAGCATTGACAGTGGTAGTTGAATAGTGAGCTTCACAATCCTACATTTTATGAATTGGTTGAGATTCTGTACTTCTGATATCTTTTAAATGTGATAGAAATCTAGTATTCAGGTGAGAGCGAGCGCTTTGTTGTCCTGTTCCCTACTTAATTGGTTTGTAGCATTTAGAGTTAGAAAGACCTTTACTTGCAACATTGGGGTAACTAGTGATAGTTCTTTCACCACAATCATTACAGGATGCTAATGCTTGAACACAGGCTGGTACATGAGATCGTTCATTCCCACTGTGAAGTGTTGAAGCTGGCCTTTTTTCCCCTGTCCTTTAATAATACTGGAGGATGAAATCGACATGTCTGTAAGAGGTGGAATTATTATTTGTTCTTGTTAAGTCTTTCCCTGTTTGAAATTTTTCTGATAAATGATGTGTTACAACCTATAAGCTTCACACCAGACTTCGCTGGATAGTAACTAAATTTAAATCCAAAGCTGTTTTTCTTTTCTGTTAAGAATCCCTTTTTAAAAACAACAGAGTGGTGAGAGCCTGCAATGCACTACCAGAGGAGGTGGTAGAAGCAGATACAATAGCAACATTTAAGAAGTATTGTGATGGATATTGATCAACAGAAATAGTGGAATATGGACTGCGTAGAGGCAAAAAGCTTTAGTTAAAAAAGGCATCAGGTGTCAGCATAGGCTTGACAGTCCAAGGGCCCTTTCCTGTGCTGTATTGTTCGTTGTTCTTTGAACATATTTTGGAATTAAAAGTAAAATATGTCTGTAAATACTTCTGCTTTCTAAATGTCAGTTTTCTGATCTATTGTTAAAAGAACCTTGATGGCCAGAGGACAATATTGTGTGGTAGGTGCAGGTTGGTGGATGAGTTTTGCTTTCTGCCTCTTTAGACTAAAGCCTGTCATGTCTTACATGCCCATGAATGCTTCAATGATGGTTAGAAGCTCAGCCATGGAGTATGCCCACAACATCACCTGCATACTGCAGCACAATAACCTTGGTTCTTGGTTCTGGACTGGAGGAGATGCAGGTTGAACTGATTCCCACTTGTCGGTGGAGAAGCTTCGTTCCAGTAGAAAGCTTCATGGATTTGCAGTGGAGTGTTATTATGAAGAGAATAGAATCATGTAGACATTCCAAATCTACTTGCTGTAGCAGGTATTCATAAGTTAAACAAAAATGCTTTAGATTTTCAATTTGAAATATTAATTGTCCACTGTGGGCTATTATACACCACCATGTTAATGATGGCCACAATAATTTGGCAACAGATGCCACAAAGAAGCAATCAACAATGTCATTTGATGGCTTCATTTGATGCACTTGTGCCAGGACTTGCTTCTAAAGGATTAACCTCTTCAGCCATCAGCAAATTTTACATGAAGACACCCCTCTGAGGTTGATTTATTGGCTGTGGGTCCCATTACCTTGCATAAATGGAAGGAGATAGCCAGCTGACAGCAATAACTACATTGTTTTTAGTGTATGAAAGGTCACTGGAAATACTGAACCTTATTTGATGAGTGCCAATTCAAAACATTTAAATTTGAGGCAGTGCCACACATGTGGAATGAATACTGTTTCCTTTCTGTCAACTCTGGTTACACATTTTCCATTAGTTTTTGTTTTCTTTAGTACATATTGTTCTATTCAGGCCTACTGGGTTCTAACTTTTCAAAGTCACTGTTTCAGTACTTAAATGGTGTTAAAGATATGGTATCTTTCCATTGGTGTAAATCATTAGCAATATTGCAAGTATCTCATAGCTCAGGATCAGAGTTCAAGCTTTTCAATCTCCAAAGCTTGACTATGTGATTTGCATTTTGTTACATTTGCTTCAAACATTCAGGACATTTCTTTTGCTTTGAATCTCTAAGTTTTCCATGATAGAGGTTTCCTAATGATCTATATCTTGGAAATGCAGGTCGTTCTAATATAATGAATGTCTCATCAGTACAAATTGGTAAAACACGATTGACGAATTGTGGACATTGTTTGAATAATGCTGAAAAATCCTGAAGAAGGGCTTATGCCCGAAACATCGATTCTCCTGCTCCTTGGATGCTGCCTGACCTGCTGCGCTTTTCCAGCAACACATTTTTCAGCTCTGATCTCTAGCAACTGCAGTCCTCACTTTCTCCTAATTGTTTGAATCATGCAAACTTTCTACTGAATGGATGTAGCGATTTTCTATTAGCAATCTTCCACAGTGCAATTTTCTTCAATGGTTTTCCATTGCATGATTTTCTACAGCACGAGGCTGCAGAGGAATACAACTGTCATGTTACAGCGGTCAGAACGACCTGTAACTGCCAAACTTTACCAGCAAGCCACTGAGTATAATTTCAAAATTTATGATGACACAAATAGAGGAATGAAGTTAATACAGAGAGCAACTCTGAAAAAAATGCAGGAAAAATTGGCATACTAACAGAATTAATATGTTATTAACTATAATTGTCAATAAATGAAGGAATGAAGTAGCATACAGGAACAGAGGAATCTGGGCTGCAGATATATAAATCTCCAAATATAGCAACATAGCCTATTTAAAAAAAACATTCAAGTTCATTCCTAGAAAAGCATGTGGGTACGTTCAATTTATGTGGAACATTCATACCACATTTGTACCACTGCAAACTGTTCTGAATTTCATATAGGAAAAAATATGTACAGGCTCTGAGGAAAGCATAAAAAAGATGCAGTTATATATACCAGAATTTACGATTGCCACAAGTTAATTAGAGACTTTGAAGGAAAGAAGAAGTTATAGATGAGATTCCCTTTCTGGAATTTACAATTGCTTTATGTGGCTGCAATCTTTGGATATGCAGAAAGCCAAAAGGATCGTGGATTCTCTTATCCTCTTGATGTATCTCTCTGCTTTATTATACTTAATCATATTAATGTGAGTGAGCAATTACACAACAAAATATTTTGCTTTCAATGAATACAACTTGGTAATTCTTCTCTTTAAATGAATGGGATGCAACATCAATCATTAGTCATTAACAAAAGAACATTTCATCTTAAAATTATCAAACTATGTTTACACCTCTATTGTATTTTCATCTCCCATTATTATAAAACACATATGTATACCATTTGCTGAAAGTTGAGATCCATTAATTCTAAAATCATGGACATTACATTACCAGGGTAATTCCAGTACTGCAACTGGAGGCTTATGGATAACTTCATAAGATGTGTTGGACAGCATACACTGCAAAAGAATCAATAATCAATTGATCAATAATCCAATTGCCAATCAACAAGCATGTAATAACAAATCTCTAACTTGTCTTGAGCAGTAGTTCTAACACTTTAACACATGCCTAAGATATGAGGCATGTCTTCTCTGTTTTCTTTCATTTTATGACATATATTATGTCACACTCTCCTGGACACTTTTCACAAGTTTTTTTTGCAGAATCTGTAAAACTCTGCAGATCTGAATAAACGGAAACTGAATGTGGGATGCGAAGAGTCCTGTCCCTATTTCTAACAGATCTAATTTCTGTTGGTAATTTGTGTAATGTGTCATGGTCAATAGTGTCAGTATACCTTTAAGAGATAGGCTCATGATATCAGTACAACATCATAGAATTTGACCTGAGAGTACAAAGAGCCTATATTCCATCTTGCCTTAAATCATTTAGGTCATGACTTGCTATTGAAAGCATATTACCCTGTCATAATGTAATAGCTTAGCATTAGCACTGACACATATATGCCTGAGGAATGTAATTTTTGTACATTATATTTAGTTATGATAAATATGAGTCAGATTCTTCAATGTCACAATATTAAAATCAGTTTCTTATGTTATGGGGTATGAGGTAAGCATTGCCACATAAGGAAAACTATTTGGAGGCAAGGTACACATTGGTAGCAGCGTTTGCAATCCACAAAAGACACCGAAACTTCATGGTAGAAATTTAGAAAACTAATTGAAATTGGAATGTAAACTCTTTCACAACAAAAATAATTTCGAAGATTGCCTGAATTAAAAGGAAAAAAGGCTATAATGCACCTTTGAGCCAAAACTCAAAACTGATCTGGTGCAACACAGGAGCTGATGCTAAAATTCTCAGTTAGAACATGTGAAACAGTTTCTTAGAACAGCAGCTACTAACTCTGTGTTCATAAAGAAAGAACAGGTTTAACTCATACTGACACAAAGTTGAGGACACAAAGATTAAAATGGTTCAGGCCAATGTTTTTAAGGTGGAATCGTGGTTAGCAGATGTCTTGTTATAGATTAGACACACTTACTGAATTCTAACTGTTTAAAATCAAGAATCAGATGATACCCAGAAAAAAGTTCTTAAAATCTTTCTTTTAATTCACAAGGAAAGGTTTTGCAAAATTAAAATCTAGCCTTTACATGGATAATGACAACAGATCTAGAATAGTTCAGGGTACAAATTCACTTCAGGATTAATAGACTGAAACTCATATCTTACTGACGGCAGCTGAAAGAGTCTATTGACCAGTTTATGAGAAGATGCCACAGTAGAGGGCATTGGTATGATTTTTACAAAGAGGGACTCTCAGGGAGACTCATGGAGTTAGTTATTACTTCAATATCAATGAAAACCTATAAGAGAGACCTTTTCAGTAAGAATGGTGCCATTCCATTGAGACATTACTTAAGGATGGACACAAGTATGAAGTAATAGAGTCAGTCCAACAAAAACAATATACTTCAAGTGTAGCAAATACTACTTCTATAGTCAGCAAGTCCAATTAACCAACAAATATAACAGATGCAGTTTGATATATTGACCTATTCAGCATGCTGCAAATTTTTCATGATATCTGCAAAGCATGGGCAGCATGGGGCATGCATATATAGGAAATCTGATTCCAAAGGCTAAGCTCGACATCATAACAAAACATGGGTTACCAACAAAAAAAAAACAAAATAACTAAGGATACTGGAAATCAGAAACAAAAATAAAACAGAGATTGCTGGAAAAACTCAGCAGGTCTAGTAGCATCTGTGGAGAGAATTCAAAGTTAATGTTTTGGGTTCAGTGATACTTCTTCAAAACACATCTTACCAACAATTTGAAGCAACACTGTAACAGTGGTAACAAGGGAAGTGTTAAGAGGGTGCATACACCTAAATGCTTCAACAAGTTTCAAAATCAATACAATGGAAGGCAAATTTCAGAATATGAGCACACTTTTAATATTGTTAATGTCACACATCATGTCAATAGTATAAAGTAATCAGAAGATTTCAAAAATATGAATATCATATGATCTAATAAAGCAAGATGATGCACATTAAAATGTAAAAGGAATGAGCTAATGCCAACATATTATCACCGTGAATACTGAAAGACATGTTCTGCAACAAGTGCCACACCATGGTAAAGTCTACAAGAGACTGTCCTCACAGTATAACAGATCACAAATTCAGAGAATTGACAGAATCACACTGCAGTGCAAATATGCAAACACATCTTGCCTTCCCAAAGTCTTCTACTTGATAGCTATCAATTTTCTGTACTAGTAGGACTACCAGTGTGTACGGATCTCAGTCACAAACCAAGCATCTGATATTTGAGTAGAATACCCAACCAACACAATGACTAAAACATACCTCGTAATCTACACGTTAATACTGCAGAATATGAAACTGAAGATTTTCTCAATGTTGATCGATTACAATTTGGTCAGAACCAGTGTGGATGTGTACATTACAAATATTACTTCCTACAAGGGCACACCATCCCCAGCACAATTTATGATTGGAATGTAAGTGCATGCAATCCAGTTCTGTAACTAGTTGTGTAACCATTCTGAGACACAGGACTTTCTTCCTCAGAGACAGAAAAATAAAAAAGATATACAACAGTTAAATGTGCAGTTTCTTATGTTGGGGAAGATAACCTTAGAATTGGTGTGTCAGAAAAGCACCCCATTGGAGTGTTTGGTATGCTTTCCTTTATTGGTCATAGCATTGAGTACAGGAGTTGGGAGGTCATGTTGCGACTGTACAGGACATTGATTAGGCCACTGTTGGAATATTGCGTGCAATTCTGGTCTCCTTCCTATCGGAAAGATGTTATGGAACTAGAAAGGGTTCAGAAAAGATTTACAAGGATATTGCCAGGGTTGGAGGATTTCAGCTATAGGGAGAGGTTGAATAGGCTAGGGCTGTTTTCCCTGGAGTGTTGGAGGTAGAGGGGTGACCTTATAGAGGTTTACAAAATCATAAGGGGCATGGATAGGATAAATAGACAAAGTTTTTTCCATGGGGTCAGGGCATAGGCTTAGGGTGAGACCTAAGGGGCAACATTTTCACGCAGAGGGTGGTACGTGTATGGTATGAGCTGCCAGAGAAAGTGGTGGAAGCTAGTACAATTGCAACATTTAAGAGGCATCTGGATGGTTTATGAATAGGAAGGGTTTGGAGGGATATGGGCCAGGTGCTGGCAGGTGGGACTAAATTGTGTTGGGATATCTGGTTGACATGGACGAGTTGGACCGAAGGATCTGTTTTCGTGTTGTGCATCTCTATGACTCTATGACTTTAAATGGTCTTGAAGTGTATATGTTCTCTGTGTATACGTCATGATCTGAGGTTTTTAAATTTCCTACTATTAGAAAGAGAACAAACTTGAAGCTGCATCCAAGGATAGAATCTTATTGTGGTCTGAGTGACAAGGGCTATGGTGAGATCTGTGGCAAAATCAGGTGAGAAATATGGTGAAGCCATTCTTGATGAATGATGGTTCGGCATTTGACAGAAAGGAAATAAAATAGGAAATGTGAATAAAGTAAATGCTTTCCTTTCATTTTTTTCATTTGCTTATGGAACTTGGGCATAGCTGGCTAAGCCAGTATTTATGGCCCATTCGTAGCTACCCTTGAGAATGTGGTGGTGAGCTGTTTTCTTGAACTGCTGCAGTCCATGCTCTGTGATGTGATACTGATGCAATGATAATATATTTCCAAGTCAGGATGGGGAGTGGCTTGCAGGAACTGTTCTTCCCATATATCTACTGCTCTTTTCCTTCCAGATAGTTATGATCATAGATTTGAAAGGTGCTTCAAAGTTCCTTTGGCAGATTCCTGCATTGCATCTTATAGATTGCGCACACTGAGCATTAGGGGAAGTTTGTGGTGACAATCAAGCAAGATTCTTTTTTCTGGATGGTGTCAAGCTTCTTGAGGGTTGTTGGAGCTGCACTCATCCAGACAAATGGAGAGTATTCTATCCAACTCCTGACTTGTGCATTGTACATGGTGGGTAGGTTTTGGGGAGTCAGCAAGTGAGTTCACACTTTGATATTACTAGCTCTGACTTGCTCTTGAAATGATTATATTTTTATGGTTAGTCCTGTTCAGTTCAGGACATTGATAATAGGGGATTCAGCAATGGCAATTTCATTAAATGTCAAAGGACGTTACATTCTGTCTTGCTGGAGCTGATAATTGTCTGACACTTGTATGTGTCACAAAACATACTTGTCACCAGCCAGCCTAAACCTGAATCTTTTCCAGATCTTGCTACATTTGGACATGAACTGCTTCAGTATCTGTGAAGAATGGCTTTGAACATTGTGTAATCATCCCCATTTCTGATCTGATGATGGAGGGATGATAATTGATAAAGCAGCTAAAGATAGTTGGGCATGAGATTCTATGTTGAGGAATTACTGCAAAGGTAGCCTGGAACTGAAATGACAAACTTCCAATAATCAACAGACGTCTCCCTTTGTGCTTTGTATGACATTAACCAGCAAAATGTTTTACCCCAATTCCTCTGATTCCAGTTTTGCTCGGGCTCCTTGATGCCTTGGTTAAAATGTGTTCTTGATGTCAAGGGCTATATCTTGGGTCACAAAGTGTATTGAAACAGTTTTTTGAATTTGGTTAAATGTAGTTAAGAAAAGACTTAATAAACATTCATATTTAAATAAATTTATGTTGTTAAGTAACTAAAAAGATGAAAAAGAATAGGAAGAAAGCAGTAAGTCTCACGCTCTTCTGCCCTTCAGGCACTCTTCGATCAATGGCTGATCTGGAGGCTTTGGTTTCTTCCTGGCATGATTCACAATCCCAGTCTGATGGGAAGTCCAAAGGTTCAGAACTAATCTCTCTCTCGTACAGTGAAATGAGCCACAAGTACAGAGAAACAAGTTGATTGTGTCCTCTTCAGCACATACAAGAATGTGGGTTATCTAGCACAGGACTTATTCAGGGTCATGCAGCAGTTGAATATCATCAAGAATTCTAACCCATTCTATACAGTGGGTCTGTTTTTTTTTCTCTTGACTTTCAGAGAGTGAATTGCTTTCTGGGTTCCTTTTAAATATGATGCCCAGAAGCTTGAACTCAGAATGTACTGAAAGGGGTGAGAACCCCCTCCTTGCCTGCCCCGTAGGTTTTGATGTTCTATTCACACAGACATAACTAATGAAGTTAAAAGAATGTAATCACGTGAGACAACCCCACCCCCACTCACATGCCCATCCCCCCAACCACCCCCATTGAGCAGATGCTGAAAATGTGTTGCTGGAAAAGCGCAGCAGGTCAGGCAGCATCCAAGGAACAGGCGAATCGACGTTTCGGGCATAAGCCTTTCTTCAGGAATTCGGGCTTATGCCTGAAACGTCGATTCTCCTGTTCCTTGGATGCTGCCTGACCTGCTGCGCTTTTCCAGCTACACAGTCTCAGCATCTGCAGTCCTCACTTTCTCCTCCATTGAGCAGATGAGCAGCTTATGCCTGCAAAAGTTGTCGCCACTTTGTAAGCAAAAGCTAAGATTCTGTCCACTGGATTTGTTAACTGTGAGGTCATGCATATGTTTTTTATTATAAGGTAGCTATCAAATTCTATCAGTATTTCCATCTTGATTGAATGACATATGATGCAAAGCTCTGCAGTTGAGTAATTTATGTAATTTTGAAGCAAAGATGTAGTTCAGTTCCTGCATTCACAGTTAACTCTGCTGCCTCAGCCAAAGGTACACACATTAGTAACATCTTCAGTAGAGTAGTAAGTCCCTGGTCCAAAGGATTACTGGATTGTGGGAACTCAATTAAGATGATCACAAATCATGTTACTGAAGACCCAATGAAAACAACAAGGTAGAAGACATGTTAATATCCTGTGATTATGCTAGACTGACTCCTTGCCAGTGGTCAGAGGTAAACAAATAAGACCGTTTCGTGATTTACTTTAGACCTGAGATAATCCTTACTGTTCAATAGATTTGTGACACTTGTGATTTTTTTCTTCCTATCATTTATTTATTTTCCCTCTGAAATAATTTTTAGGTCTGTTTTTCTAAATGGGTGCCTTCTAATAGGCAAGATAGATTTTAAAAACGTAGACATTTTTGGAGTTTTGAGCTTCCGTTGCAATGCAAATTATATTATATCTTGTGTGATGAAGCTCATGTTCTTATTCAAACAAATTGAACATTAATATGTACTGACTATTCACTACATACCTTGCAGAAACACGTTGTCTGTGTTAAGCTTACAAATGAACAAGCTATTGAATCAATTTGCCTTGTCCCTCACTATTTTCTGTTGACACAAATCTCATTATGTAAAGACCATTTGTTCCTATGCTTGTGTCTTTGTTAGCACAAAAGAATCCTGTGCAGGTGCATGAGGCGCTTGGCTGCTTTTGCTCACATAGACACCTGACAGAAGTGTCCGTTACTTCCAAAAGAGAGTGTTGAAAATTTGAATGCTGTATATGATGATACGATGAGGTTGGTGCACATTGGATGTAAGGTTTAGGAGAATGGCAGCCAAAGAGCATGCTGGGATCTCTGAAGCAGCAGTTGCACTCTGGCCGGTGCAGGCATTTGGTGATCCTTAGTTACTAAAACACCTACTCTATACTGAAAAAGAGTCAGATTGGACTCAAAACATTAACTCTGTTTCTCAGTCCAATACATTTTCTTTATATTTCCTGCTCTGCTTTGCCAGTTGAGAATTTGTGCCATCTGGTTTTGTGGTGGAGAAGAGCATTGAAGGTAAGATATATACTTGGGGAGTTGCAGCATACAAAATGATGAAGGACTTGCATAGAATTCATACAAAAGACTTGTTTCTCTTAGTGGAAAGGTTGATTATCAGATTACCAGATTACAGATTTAGGGTGATTGTTAGCAGTTTTAGAGGGGACATAAGGAGAAACCTTTTCAACCAGGATAGTGGGTTAATTGAATTTGCTGAAACAGAAACCAACAACACATTTAAAAGGAATCAGTTTCTTCACCTGAAGTGCTGTAAACTGCATGGTTATGGATCAGGTGCTGAAATGTGGGATTAGAATGAGTGGCTTGTCTCATTAGGTGGCATAGAAAAAATGGGCTGAATGGCTTCCTTCTGACCTGTAACTTTTCTATTGCGATGCAAATTTAAATAAGATGGTCAACATTCTAGGGTGAAATTCTGAACTTACCATCTAAGTCTAGAGGGAAAAAAATCAGGAAATATTTTCTCAATGTCGAAAATCTGAATTTTTCTTTCTCAACCTATTTTATCACCGTATTCACGACTATGCTTTCCACACCAGGAAGGGGAAAATTCTGCTTGATGTCTGACTATTTTGAAGTTTTAAAAAAAAGCAAAGGCATTTAACAGAAGGTAATATTATCCACCTATCTCCTCTAATCACGTTAAGAAATAGACATGCTTCTTTAGTTCAATTTCATCAATTTTTGTCCTTCATTAACTGAGTTTGTGCAAATTCATAAAATGCAGAAAGAATTTTTAAAGATCATCAAAGTTCAGCAGCCACCTTAACATTAGGAAAGCAATGCCTGAAAGAAACGTTATGATGGGCCAATGAAATAATTTCAAGTAATTATATTACTTACAATGAACGTCAATTTTACAACCACACTGCAAATTTTCAGCTGTTGGCACTCTCCAACAATTGTTGGTGAAACTAAAAATCGTCAATCTTGAAATAATTTGTGGTTTCAGAACATTTAATTCAGAGAATGACTCATAAAAGTTAATTTCCTCAAAGTTCTCAAACAGGAAAGTTTTAGACAAAAAATGTAGAAGCACTTAACTTTCCATCAACAATAAGATCTAAGAAATATGACTTCATCACCACAACAATTTCAAACTAAGTGGTTATTTAGTTTTGTGCTAAACATTTTCTGCAAGTCTTCATTGTTGTAGGAATCTGAAAGATATCAGCAAAATGGCTGACAGTTTGAATATTTCCTAAAATCAAATGGTATTTGATAAGAAAGAACAGCTTCATACCATTCATCAGGTGACTTAGGTGACAGCGGGACCAGTGACCATAGTTCTATTAATTTTAATATTAACATGGTTATGGAAAATGCCAAACTGGTCCACAGGTTCAAATTCTGAATTGGGCAAAGCAAATTTTGATGTAATTCAACAGGAGATTGCACGGGATGAATCGAGTAGTTTCTTTACAGGCAAATGGACCTCCAGCAAGTAGGAGGCCTTTAAAAGTGAGATGGTGAGAGTTCAAGGTCTATATGTTCCTATGAGGGTGAAGGGCAAGGTAGGCAGAAACAAGGAACCCTGGATGACAAGACATATTGAGGCTTTAACCAGAAAAAAGCGAGGCATTGCTCAGGTACAGGTGGCTGGGATCAAGGGAATCCCTGGAGGTACACAGTCATTGAAGAAGGCAATCAGGATGGCATAAAGGGGGCACAAGATAGCCTTGGCTGAGAAGGTTAGGGTGAATCCAAAGAGGTCCTTTAAGTATATTAAAGGAAAAAGAATAACTAGAGAAAGAATAAAGTGCCTCATGGATAAAAGTAGACATGCATGTGTGGAACTGCAGGAGATGGGCAGGGTTCTCAATGAATATTTCTCCTCTGTGTTTTCCATGGAGAAAGACATGAAGACCTGGGAACTTGGGAAGTTAGTGGTATTATCTTGAGGCCAGTCCATATCACAGGACAGGAGATGTTGGATGTATTAGAATATATTAACGTGGATAAATCCCTGGTCCTGACCATATATATCAAAGAACACTGCAAATGGTATTATTGTGGACAGTGAGGAAGGTTATCAGAAATTGCAGCAGGACCTTGATCAGCTGGAGAAGTGGGCTGAGAAATGGCAAATGGAGTTTAATATTAGATAAGTGTGGGATCTTGCATTTTGGAAAGTCAAATCCTGGTTGGAGTTTCATGGTGAATGGTCAGGCCTTAAGGAGTGTAATGGAACAGAGAGACCTTGGAGATCAGTGCACAGTTTGCAGAAAGTGGAGTCACAGGTAGACAGGACAGTGATGAAGACTTTTGGCACACCGGCCTCAATCAGTCAGGACATTGAGTATAGAAGTTCGGAAGTTATGTTGCAGTTATACAGGACGCTGGTGCGGCCGCACTTGGAGTATGCATTCACTTTGGTCACCATGTTACAGGAAGGATTTTATTAAACTGGAAAGGCTGTGGAAGAAATTTACAAGGATTTTGCCTGGACTCAAGGTCTGAGTTATAGAGAGGTTAGACAATCTAGGACCTTTTTCTTTGAAGCGTATGATACTGGGGGCCCTTCACCCTCATAGGAACATATAGACCTTGAACTCTCGACATCTCCAGGCACAAGAGTCTTACAGAAGTGCATAAGATCATGAGGAGCATGGATAGTGAATGCATTCAGTCTTTTTCCCAGCGTTGGAGAATCAAGAACTAGAGGACATCAGTTTAAGCTTACAGGGGAAAGATTAAAAGGGAAGCTAAAGGGCAGCTTTTTTTACACAGAGGGTGGTATGCGCATGGAATGAGTTGCCAGTGGAAGTGGTTAAGGTGTGTACATTTACAACATTTAAAAGTCATTTGGACAAACACATGGATACGGGTCAAGTGCAGGGTAATTGAGTTCACATGGATAGAAATCTTGATCAGCATGGACCAGTTTGGGCTGAAGGGCCTGCTTCTCTATGACTCTATTATGCAATGGTGTAGCACAAAGAGCAGTCCAGACTTTGAAGGCAGGTTTAAAGAAGCAGCCTACAGCTTCATTAAATACCAAACTGTCCTGGATCCTCTTTGATTGTAGGATCACCTGTCATGCAACTTTACAGATAGCTCCAGTAAAGCTACTAACAGGGAGAAAGCTCTGCATCAGGTTAAATCTGATCTTCCTGGACCTGGCGTGGGGAGAGTGAAATGGTATCAAGAATGTTAATGCCAGACATAAGACTCCACTAAGTGAGAGAGACACAATTTACTTCAGGGATGTAGTTTGATGTAGGAACCATGGGAATGGCCCTGCTTGGGAAGTAGTATGGTTGATGTGAGGTAATATCCAGTGACATTTAAAGTTCAGGTAGGTGCCACCATCCCGAACAAGGACCCTACGCAAGCTGCAAACTCGCAAATAGTGTAGGAGCAAAACATGGATTAGTGGTGCTGGAAGAGCACAGCAGTTCAGGCAGCATTCAACGAGCAGCGAAATCGACATTTCGGACAAAAGTCCTTCATCAGGAATAAAGGCAGTGAGCCTGAAGCGTGGAGAGATAAGCTAGAGGAGGGTGGGGGTGGGGAGAGAGTAGCATAGAGTATAATGGGTGAGTGGGGGAGGAGATGAAGGTGATAGGTCAAGGAGGAGAGGGTGGAGTGGATAGGTGGAAAAGAAGATAGGCAGGTCGGACAAGTCAAGGAGACAGTGCTGGGCTGGAAGTTTGAAACTAGGATGAGTGCCTTTATTCCTGATGAAGGGCTTTTGTCCGAAACGTCAATTTTGCTGCTCGTTGGATGCTGCCTGAACTGCTGTGCTCTTCCAGCACCACTAATCCAGTATTTGGTTTTCAGCATCTGCAGTCATTGTTTTTACCTAGGAGCAAAACATGTTCAGTTCCTCGACAGCCTTTTCAACTGTTCCAGAACCTGTGGGTTTTCCCACTTTGTCAAGTATTGGATGTACTTCAGAATCTGAGATGGACATGGCAGATGCCCCTGCTTTGATGCCTTTGCCACCTGAAAAAAAGCATGAATTTCTTCTGAGACACTCCAGGCACAAGAGATGTGTTACATGCCATCCATATTAGCAGTAGAGCTGAAGGAACCTGACCCATTGATAAAATGCTTTCGGAAGAGCTACAGAAATAAACAGCCTACATCCTCAGACACAGAGGGGGAGGGATGCAGTGATTGTGATGAGATCAGCCAAGTGGACCTCATTGCATATGAGTTTTCTGATTGGGGTGGTTAATCCCATCCAATCAGGGAGCCGTGTCTGACACAGCATTGCCCTTTGATGTGAAGGGCCACTCGGGTGTTTTGCCTATCTTGGGAATTGGATCAGTGTATGACTGTGTGCGCACACGTGCAAGGACTCTCTTCCTTGAAGGGGAGTGTTCCTGTTGCTGCTTGGGGCCTGCCTCACTGCTGCTGCCTGGGACTTGCCTTGGGGCCCCTCCCCAGGACCTCCACCACTGCTGCTGTTGCCTGAGGCCCACTTCCACTGCTGCTGCCTGGGACTCGCCTTGGGGACCCTCCCCAACAGGTCTGCCCCCACCACTGCTGCGACCAAGGGCCTGCCCAGGACTTGCCAGAGGCCTGCCTCCACCACCGCTGCCTGGGACTTGCCTTGGGCCCCTCCCCACAACCTCCACCACTACTGCTGCCTGGGGCTTGCCTTGGGGACCCTCCCCAACAGGTCTGCCCCCTACTGCTGCAACCAAGGAACTGCCCAGGACTTGCCAGAGGCCTGCCTCCACCACCGCTGTTGCCTGAGGCCTGCCTCCACCACCGCTGCCTGGGACTCGCCTTGGGCCCCTCCCCATAACCTCCACCACCACTACTGCTGCTGCTGCCTGGGGCTTGCCTTGGGGACCCTTCCCAACAGGTCTGCCCCCCACCACTGTGACTGAGGGCCTACCTGGGACTCACCTGAGGCCTGCCTCCACCGCTGTTGTTGCCTCAGGCCGGTCTCCACCATCACTGCCTGGGACTCTCTCAGCAACCTCCACCACTGCTGCTGCCAGAGGCCCAACTCAACATCCAGCAGCAGAGTATGGCGAGCCCGAAGGTCGCAGGGCCCAGCCACACCTACGCTGGCGTAGCCGCTTCCTTAAGCTCGGCTGTCCCAACCCCGGCCGCAACCCAAAACCCCTTCAGGCACCTGACTAAACGCCTGGGGGTAAAGGCCTATCCCTACCCTAACGTGTCCATCGAGGCCTGCAGCAAGGCCATGGCTAGTGTCGTCGGCCCACTGGCCATCGTCGCTGCGGCCCAAATGTACAGGAAGGCAGTCTTTTTCCTTAAGACCGAGCAGGCGGTCCACCTGGCCGTGGAGAGGGGTCACACTGTGGGCGGGACACATTTGTCTGTCGATCCTCTGGAGGGTACGGCCCAGAGGGTAGTGATCTCTAATGTCCCGCCCTTCATTTCTAGTGAGCTCCTTCTTCCCCACCTCAACACCTTGGCAGAGAACCGGTCAGGGATCCAACCGCTCCTGCTCGGTCTTAAGGACCCCGCCCTCCGACACGTCTACCCCTTCCGACGCCAGGTGTTTATTTGCTTGGCCCGGGAGGTGGTCACCGAGGACTCATTCACCCTCCTCCACGAGGGCGTTGCCTACTGCACCTTCTGGATGGCGGACAGCATGCGGTGCCACTTGTCCCACGAGGTGGGGCACATTAGGAAAAACTGCCCCACCCAGAAGGCTGCCCAACCCACACCTCCCCCTCCCCCAAAGTCAACACCACAGGCCCCGGCACCGGAGGCTAAGCCGGGGCTTCCAATGCTCCAGCCTCCGGCAGTTAGGGGGGTGAGCGTCCAGCCGGCCAGAAGGCACTCAAAAAGACGTGTCAAGTCAAGCCCGCCCACGGGGAGACCACCCTATCCCCTTCCCCAACACCTAGCCAAATACCTGCCCTGCCACGACAATGCTCCTGCGGCCATGCCAGCGTCATCCCAGCACGGGAACCCTGACACCCAAACCCGTACCTGATCCTAGCCCCACTGACCCCACATCTACACCCCACCCCAATAGAGAAACCCCTGTGGCTTCAACGCCCACCCCTGGCGCTGCAACACCTGGCCCAGGGGTCCCCGAGCCACACCCTGGCACAAACCTGGAGGGAACCACCGTTACCCAACCTCCTGCAGCGATCATGTCTCCGGGCCCTGGAGAGGGAACTGAGGCCCTGCCCGCTGTCACCTGATAAACCAGGGCCGGGGCAGGAAGTGACATGGCTGACCCTCCCCACCCTAGCCGTGCCCCCTGTCTTCCCCCAGCCAATCGTATTCCAGGAAAGGCTGGGGGGGAGGGAACCTCAGGCCCCATGATCACCAAGGCGGGCGGGGAGGGGAAGGCCCATAAATTCCCCCGTCTCTGCTGGGGAAGAGGTGCCGGCCCTTGGAGAGGAGAGATATACCAGTAGCATTACCCCTCTCCAGAGGACAAGCCAACAGTGCCCGTCAACTGTCCCGCACTGTGGCCTGACCTACACAAACCCGCTAGGGGCTATAGCAGGGCCTCCTACTGCCTCAACTCGTCTGGCCCCTGGGGAGGACTTTAACAACCACGAGGACCCTTTGCTGGGTCGCTGAGCGGCAGAGGGGAGGAAGGTGTTATCCTCGCTCCTCCCTTCCAGACTGATTTTCTGGGGGCCTTGGCCCTGGGGGAGGATCTTTTCCCCGAGGAGCCGGGCGTCCCGGTGTCCGGATAGGAACGGGGCCCTGAGCCTCTGCTGCCCAACAACCCAAACTCGGGGCATTCGAGGAAGGGGTGCGCCGAGGAAGGTACTGCCGGTGACCCTGGGTGTGGGGTTGCCGGGGGTTTGAGGCCTCGGACCAGCCCCCATCCTTTCTGTGGGGGAGGGGTCGGTGACCGAGGGCGACCTCCTGGAGGAGGGTTCGGGATCGGTGGCGGACACCGGGGACAACGCAGCTCTGTCTGCAGTGACATTTGAGTTCCAGGTGCCCCCCACCAATCTCCCCCTCATCCCCCTTGAGGAACTCCGGGAATTTGTCGAGGAAACTGAGTCGCCAGGATAGAGCCCAACTGGCGCTCGACCGCTGGAGCTCTTTTGAAAGAACTTACTAGTCGGCCCACGCTGCTCGCCAGGTGCCTGGGCTCGATGTCAATGAGCGAAAGTGAGTCAGGAACTTCCTGGGGGCACTCCTGGTGAGGGCAAGGGACTTCTGTGTCCCTCCCTCGTCCTCCCTGTAAATGTGTATATAGGTTTTTAACTGTACTGGTGGTGGTTGCACAACGCTTCTAACATGGAGACAACTATAGCCAGCCTCAACATTAACGGCAGCAGGGAGTCACAGCGCAGATTCCAGACCCCCTCAGTCCTTCGGGACGGGAGGCATGCTGTGTGCTTCCTGCAAGAAACCCACACTACCCCGGGAGACGAAGCCACCTGGCTCCTGGAGTGGCGAGGGGGGGGGGGGTCTACATGAGTCACCTCACCCGCAGCTCTGGCGGGGTGGCTATCCTGTTGGCCCCGCATTTTCAGCCAGAGATCTTGGGGGTCAGGGAGCCTGTGCCAGGCCGTTTGCTTCACCTTACGGTTCGGCTGGGGGGTGCGGTGCTTCACTTGGTGAACGCCTACGCTCCCCTGGCCGGGCCGAGGCAAGCGAGCTTCTTTGAAGAAGTGTCCGCTCATCTCGCTTCCATCGACGAGAACCAGTGCGTCGTCCTCGGGGGAGATTTTAACTGCATCCTCGAGGGCAGGGACCACGGCGCTGCCTGCACTGGTTGGGCATCGGGGAGGAGGTTGGGGGACTTGGTCAAGTCCTTCGACCTGGTGGACGTCTGGCGGAATCCCCATCCCGACTCCATCGCCTTCACCTTCGTGAGGCCTGGGATCGGAGTGTCCAGAATCGACCGCCTGTTCGTTTCGCGGGCGTACGCCTCCTGTTTTTAACAGCCTCCACACAGCAGGTGTCGTGCACGGACCATCACCTGGTGTGGGCAGAACTCCTTCCGTTCGGTGCCAGGCTCGGTTCCGCGTACTGGCACTTTAACAACCTGCTGCTGGAGGACGAGCGGTTCCGGGACTCGTTTCGTCGTTTCTGGGCCGGCTGGAGAAGGAAGCGGGGAAGCTTCCTCTCCCTGAGGCTACGGTGGGACGTGGGCAAGGCTCACGTCCACGTCTTCTGTCAGGAGTACGCGAAGGGGTTGACCAAGAGGTGGAAATCCAGGATCGGGGAGTTGGAGAGGGAGATGCTCGACCTGGAATCACGCCTCGGTCAGCCCGACGTGGACCCGGCCCTGTGTGGAGTGCACTAAGGGAAGAAGGTCGCGCTCCGGGACCTGCAGCTAATCAGGGCTCGGGGCACGTACGTGAGGTCGCGGATCCAGCTCCTCCAGGACCTGGACTGCGGCTCCCCCTTCTTTTACTCGCTGGAAAAAAGGCGTGGCACCCGTCAGCAGCTCCTTGTGCTGCTGGCCAACGACGGGTCCCTCGTCTCTGATCCGGAGGGGATCAGGGCCCACGTCAAGAACTATTACACGGCTCTGTTCTCTCTGAATCTGACCAGCGAGGATGCTCGCAGAGTTCTGTGGGAGGGCCTGCCGCAGCTCGGCCCGGAGGATGCCGGAAGGCTCGACGTTCCCGTCACTTTAGAGGAGCTGACTGGTGCTCTCGAGGAGCAAAACCCCGGGGCTGGACAGGCTGACTGTGGAATTCTTCAGGGCGTTCTGGGACTTCCTGGGGACCGACTATGCATAGGTCCTGGGAGAGTGTCGAAATGCTGGACAGCTGCCCCTTTCTTGGCACAGGGCAGTCATCGTCCTGCTGCCAAAGAATGGGACCTTCGTTCCTTGAAGATCTGGCATCCGGGCTCCCTCCTCAGCACTGACTACAAAATCTTCCCAATGGTGTTGTCTTCTCGCCTGGTATCTGCGCTGGCCCACATGATTCACCCGGACCAGTCCTACACAGTCCCGGGCCGGAGGATACACGACAACGTCCACCTGGTCCGGGACCTGATCCATTTCTGTCGACAGGCTGGTCTGCTGAGCGCCTTCCTGTCTCTCGACCAGGAGAAGGCGTTCGACAGGGTCGATCACGAGTACCTGCTCGGGACTCTGCGGGCATTCGGGTTCAGGACGCGGTTCGTCGCCCGGATCCGACTTTTGTACGCCGCCGCAGAGTGTCTGGTTAAAGTTAATGGGTCCCTGACGGCGCCCCTTCGCTTCAGGAGAGGAGTGCATCAAGGCTGCCCCCTGTCCGGCCAGCTGTATTCCCTGTGCGTGGAGCCTTTCCTGCACCTCTTGCGGAGGAGGTTGTCGGGGCTGGTTCTGCACGGTGCGGGCACGGGGGTGGTCCTCTCGGCCTACGCCGACGACGTGCTCCTCACTTTCACCAACCCGGCTGACCTGGGGAGGATGCGCGAGTGCCAGGCTGTGTACTCGGCGGCATCTTCCGCCAGGATCAACTGGGCCAAATGTTCCGGACTACTGGTCGGTCTGTGGCGGGTGGACTCTCTGCCGGAGGAGTTACAGGAGTTCAGCTGGAGTACCACCCATCTCCTCTACCTGGGGGTCTACCTCAGCCCCGCTGAGGAATCCTGGCCGGCCAACTGGCAGGAGCTGGAGGCCAAAGTCTCGGCTCACCTAGGCCGCTGGACAGGACTGCTCCGAGTGCTATCTTACAGGAGTCGAGTGCTGGTCATAAACCAGCTGGTGGCCGCCATGCTGTGGTACCGGCTGGTCACTTTGGTCCCTCCTCCTGGCTTTGTCGCTGACATCCAGAGAACGTTGGTCGACTTCTTCTGGGACAAAAAGATGCACTGGGTCGCCGCGCAGGTTCTCAGTCTCCCTATCGAGGAGGGCGGTCAGTCGCTGGTGGGTGTCCGCACCCAGGTCGCGACGTTCCGCCTTCAGACCTTGCGGTGATACCTTTACGTCAAGCCTCCTCCTCGGTGGTGCGCCCTGGCGACGTATTTTTTCCGCCAGGTGCGTAACCTCAACTACGACACGCAGCTTTGTTCGTCGACCGTGACGGTTTGGAGGTCGCCCTCCAGGTGCTGCCTGTCTTTTACCAGGACCTGATCACTGTCTGGAACATGGTCGAATCGCGTCGCGCCTACTCTCCGGTAGGAGGAGCGGCTGTCGTCAGGGAGCCGTTGCTCAGGAATCCGCACCTCCGTACTCGCGGGTTCGAGTGGCTGTCGGAGGGGAGGGCCGTGGCGGCGAGGGCGACTAGGGTCGGGGACGTGCTGGGTGCCGGGGGCCTGGGCTGGACGCTGCTGCAGGACATAGCTAGCAGGGCAGTGGTAGACGTCCGGTACGTGGCCACCGCCATCCGACGCCTTAAAACGGCGGTGCTCAGGCCCGACGTAGTGCACCAATTGGAGGACGCTCAGGTGTGCGGTGGGATCCCGTCCGCGCTCACCCCAGCCCGGATGGAATTTCACATTGGCCCCAAGGTCCCGTACTTCCCGCGGGAGCCTGTGCCCCACAACCTGAGCCGCCTCCGGAATTTTAATTTTGTTGCTTTCAGGGACGTTAAAAAGAAAGACCCTGTATCGACTGCTGCTGCACACCGTCCACCTCTTCTCCCTCATCCACCGTCCGGACACGCCTTGGCGTGCCCATTTGCCACCGGGCGGTGGGGATCCCCAGTGGAGGGCTCTGTACGCGGGAGTCCTTCCCCCTTTCTCTCGGGGATCTGGGGTGGAGGGTGCTGCATGCAGCAGTCCCCTGCAACCGCAGATTGCGGTGGTTCACAGACTCCCAGCCCAACTGCTTGTTCTGTGGAGTCCGTGGACCATGTATATATTGGGTGTGGGCGTTTGCACTCCCTTTTTGATTTTCTGAAAAACCTCCTCCTCTGCTTTGGGTTGCACCTCAGTCCCACGCTCCTGATCTTTGGGCACCCAGCACGGAGGACGGCAGGTCTGAAGACCTCCTCGTGGGTCTGCTCCTGGGCCTCGTCAAACTGGCCATCAACAAGTCAAGGCAACGGGCTGTGGTGGGGGTCGTTAGGGCCGACTGCCTGCACCTCGTCCGCGGTTACGTTAAGGCCCGGCTGTCCTTGGAGAAGGAGCACGCGGTGTCCACCAACACCGTGGAGTTGTTCAGGGAGAGGTGGGTGCCGCAGGGAGTGGAGTGCATTATTTCCCCCTCCAACTCTATATTTTGATTTAGTCCCTACCCCCCCCCCCCACCCTTTCACTGTTTGATCACATAGCATCGCCCTTTGATGTGAAGAGCAGTGCTTGTCACTGGCCACTCGGGTGTTTTCCTATCTTCCTGGTGGTCGAAATTGAATAAAGATTCGTGCACTTTGTGTCTCTCACTGTGTCTCATACCTGCACACACTCAACATGGGTGCTGGGGAAAAAATAAGCACTTCTGCAGTTAGGCAGTAGTGTGGGGGTTTAAAAAAAAAGAAAAATACATAAATAATAAATTAAACAGGAGATTAAATAAAAAGAGGAGGGTTAGAGTTACCTTTTAAAAAAAAAGTAAACAGGAGTATCTGAGGTTCTGTTCACTCTGAGAGCTGGCTCTGAGGGAGCTGGATCAGTGTGCGTGCGCGTGCAAGGACTCTCATCCTTGACTGTGTCTGAGAGGAAGGGGACTGTCCAGAAAAAAAATATAAACAGGAGACTAACTGTTTTGTAATTTGTTTAATAAAATAAAAAATATATAAACAGGAGATTGGAGAGGTGGACACTGCAGAGAGTAGAGTGTATTATTTCCCCCTCCAACTCTATTTTGATTTATTCCTTGCCCTTCCCTTCACTGTTTTGATCACACAGCATTGCCCTTTGATGTGAAGGGCAGTGCTTGTCACTGGCCACTCGGGTGTTTTCCTTTCTTCCTGGTGGTGGAAATTGAATAAAGATTCGTACACCTTGTGTCTCTCACTGTGTCTCACGCCTGCACACACACAACATTGGTACTGGGGAAAAAAATAAGCACTACTGCAGTTAGACGGTAGTGTGGGGGTAAGAGGAAAAAAAATGAAAAAGAAACAGGAGTTCACTCTAAGAGCTGGTTCTACAAGAAGAAAAAATAAACAGGAGTGTCAGAAGTTCTGAAAAAAAAGAACAGGAGTGTCAGAAATCCTGTTCACTCTGACCGCTGGTTCTGAGGGAGCTGGATCAGTATCAAGGCCTCTCCACATGTAAATGAAGGGTGACTTGGTGACGGGATACCAGCCTCTGTGGAGTTATTTCAGAAACCTACTTTTGTTTAATTAACATATTTTCCTTCATCCATTCTTTATGCCTCCTCTTTTATTATATTTATGCGTTACAAGAGCTCACATCAGCATTCTATTGGATATGCTTCCAGTGAAATAAATAACTTATTTTGCATATTTAGAGCATTATTGTGCCTAACAAAAGCAGATTAACACTTGACAGCTTTTAATCAAGTTTTTCAAAGCAGTTCATGAGCTGTTTAAGATCAGAGAGCACTTAAGTGATTCTGATTCATGAATTGCACTTCTGCCCAGTATATCTCTCTTCTTATGTAGCCTTGAATGTATTTGATACATGAATTTCATGAAATATGATTTCATCCATTTTACATAAGGAATAAATGTTTTGTACTGTTGTTTCAAGAATTATGCCTGCATTGATTATGCATAAGAAATTTAGCAAAATTATTTATGAAGATGTTCAATGATCTTTCAGGGCCAAAACTGGTCCCTAAATAACTGAAATGTGTGGAAATTATCTAGCTTACTATGAGCTATAGTACATTTTAGAACATAATCAGTTTGTAACATGCAACATAACTGATATTCAGTTTACTTTCTCCATTATGATTGAACTGGTTGAACGTATCCTCAGTACAAATAATTGCTTTCCAGTTGTTGTACCCATTCATAGGCTATTTACGTATGAACATACAAACTAGGATTAGAGGTAGACCCTCAAGTTCACAGATGTTCTGATTATTCTACATGCACTTTCCCTCTGTAAACCTTTCACTCACTTTCTTAATAAGAATCTATCTATCTCTGCTTCCACCCACTTTAAGTGAAAGAACTTTAAAGACTTGTGACCTTCTGTGGGAGAAAACAAATCCTGATGTTTATTTTCATTATGCAACCCCTTGTTTTGAAGAATTGTTCAAACTTTTTTCACTAGAGAATCAGCTTTTTCACATCCATTCTGTTAAGATTACTCAAGATTTTATATGTTCCAAAAATCTCATCTCTTAATTTGATAAAGTTTAGCAGATAGGAACCGTATCATCCGATCCCTCCTCATGTCAGAAATCATCCCTTCCAGGTATTAGTACAGTGAATATTCTATGAACAGCTTCTAAAGAATTTTTAACCTCCCTTCAAATAAAGAGACCAATTGTGTACACTGTAGTCTAGATGTGACCTCACCAATGAACTATAAATCTGAAAAAATAACTATTTATATTCAATTCCCCTTGCCATAAACAACAACATTGTACCAGCTTTCCCAATTACTTTTGGAATTGAAAGTGGAAGTTTGCATTTCATGCACCCAGGACCTTTCATATCTCAGAGCCCTGCAAGCTCTCAACATTTAGAAAATAAGCTTCTTTTATATTCTTCCAGCCAAGGTAGACAATTTCACATTTTTCTTTTGCCAGATCTTTGCCCACTTATTGATGTATCCATATCCTTTTGCAGCCTCCTTATTTCCTCTTCACAACTTACTTTCCTAGTCATCATTGTACTAGGATCAAATTTAGCAACCATATCTGTGGTCTCTTTATTCGAATATTTTATAAGATATGTAAGAAGTTGAAATCTGGCGTAAGTATTGATATATGTGTGCACACAACCTTTTATTTTTTGCTCACCATTAAATCACCTATTTAAAACTACTCTGCATCTCCTGTTAGTTAACTAATCCTCTATCCATCCCAATATATCACTCCCTGCACCAGTCGCCTTTATTTCCCATGGTAACCCTTGTGTAACATCAGACAGATATCCTGTGAAAGAGTAAGTCTAAGTGTGAGGTCAGAGTGTCAAGAAGCTAGGGTACTATATGCGTAGGTGAATAGGGTATCTAGGGTATGTCAGGGAGAGCAGAATATACCGGGTTCTACTGGCAAATGTGCAGTGTTGGGGCCCTGGGAGAAGCTGTGGGAGGAAGTGTCAGGATCGGCATGGTGCTGGCTTAGTTTGAAAGTGAGTGGGATGTCAGGTCCTGGGTAAGTTTGGGGGTTGAGGGGTGATGCTGGATGCCAAGTCTTGTGGAAGGGGAGGGAGAGACTGGGCTCGGCAAAAGTGGAGGAAAGGTTGGATACCAGAATGGGATGGGAGAGTATAGCTTTGGGTCATGGAGGAGGAGGCTTTTGGCAGCAGGAAACATGTTTCCGCTGATGGATGAGTGCCGAACCAGAGGACACAGCTTAAAAATATGGAGTAGACCATTTAGGACAGAGATGAGGAGAAACTTCTTCACTCAGAGAGTGGTGGCTGTGTGGAATGCTCTGCCCCAGAGGGCAGTGGAGGCCCAGTCTCTGGATTCATTTAAGAAAGAGTTGGATAGAGCTCTCAAAGATAGTGGAATCAAGGGTTATGGAGACAAGGCAGGAACAGGATACTGATTAAGGATGATCAGCCATGATCATATTGATTGCTGGTGCAGGCTCGAAGGGCTGAATGGCCTACTCCTGCACCTATTGTCTATTGTCTATTGTCTTGTCTAAATCTGAACAAGATGGATTGTCAATTTTGTTAATTTGGTTATTGCCTTATTTGAGCACAATTTTGATGCTCATACATATTTTATTTCTTTTTAAAACCTCTGATGTATTGGCTGAAAAACAAAATGATCCTATAAGCACATACATGACATTGACATGTGGAAGGAAATATTCTTTATTCTGAGATATATGTGCACATTAATTTCGTATATCCTGCTCTTAATTCTAACAATGGAATTACAGCAACAAAGGCAAACTTAAAAGGAATTATTTTGGCTAGTTTAAAAACTGTGAAGACAGTAAATACTAATGGGCAAAGTTGGCATGTGATTTCAAAGTTAGATATTTAACGTTTGTCTCCAATAGTTAACTTCACCTCCATGCTTGTGTGTTATTTATTGGCCTCCAATGCGAACAACAAAACTCCTTTCTAACAGTACTAAGGCAATTTGAGTGCTGAACAACTTGTGAGGATTTGGCAAACTACTCGCTGCATTAATGGACTATTTTGCAATTTAAATAACTTCCAAGAAGAATATTGTTTTGTCAGGGTGTTATTGCTTTTTGAAAATTGTCTTTCTGCATTGCTGATCTGAACAAATTAATTGAAAGAAGTTATTAATATGAAGGATAACTCACTTTTTAATCCAAGCATGAGTTTTCAGTAAATCCGAGCAGATCATAATTTTAACATGTGTCATCTGGCTTGAAGTTGAAACAATCATTTGAATTCAATTTGTGTAAATCATGCCTTTGCATGGCTGTGTGCTTAATTTATTTTATACATAATTTATTTGTAATTATTTTAGCATTGGCTATGTGTATGACAGCGACACAAGTTTAATCAGATCAATTATATTTATCAAAATGCTATTTTATGGCAATTTTTCTGTCATCAAGTCATTTTGAATTCAAATTTGAATCAACAGACTTTTGCAATTTAACTGTGTCAATTCCATTTGCAAAATTGTTCTGTTTTATATCACTATCAATCTAACTACTCTGATGCAATAACTTTATTGGTGGACATATATATCTCTACATCAGTTTAACATATAATGTTAAGTCATTGGGTATGTATCATTTTCCTTGTAAGCTACATCTGGGTATATTTTTTAATGTGTGTGTTAACTGGCATAAAAGGACAACAAAATAATTTGAAAATGTACTATTTAAATATATGAAGGAAATCAATGAACCTTTGAAGTCTAGGACTTTGGTAAGAATTTGGGGCAGCACTGTGGTTCAGTGGTTAGCACTGCTGCCTCATAGTACCAGGGTATCAGGTTCAATTCCAGCCTCAGGTGACTGTTTGTGTGGAGTTTGTGCGCTCTTCCTGTGTCTGTGTGGGTTTCCTCCTACAGTCCAAAGATGCGCAGGTCAGGTGAAGTGGCCATGCTAAATTGCCCATAGTGTTAGGTGCATCATTCTGAGGGAAATGGGTCTGGGTGGGTGACTCTTCAGAGGGACGGTATGGACTTGTTGGGCCAAAGGGCCTGTTTCCACACTGTAGGGAATCTAATCTAAAAATTATAACATAGATACCTGCATTTTCTCTCCTGAAATGTATCTACAAAGAGTTTTCCCAGCTTGGCACAGCCACCTCAGGTGAAATAGCTTTTAATGGCTCTTTTTTTATTCTGAGTTGAAGTTGTAACAAAGTGTGTTGGAGTTAGATCCATTATCTCTGGAAACTGTGCGCCAAATTGGATATTTTAAAGGCCTACCAATTGCAAACAAAGCAGTTAGCACCAAGCCCCTATCCAATCCACTTGTCGTATTTATGCCAACTTATGCTCTGTGTCCAACATCAGGGTCTTCATGTATTCTACGCCAGCCCATGACCCTTATAGTGCCTATGTCAACTTAGTGCCAAATCATGTCTCCCAACTGCCATCCTTTGCCTTTATGCTAACTTAATCAGATCCTCCATGGATGGAACCCAGGAATCAAGCTGATGTAGAAAAGAATAAATTCCAGAAGTTTGACCCAACAACAGTAAAGAACAGATGATATATTCCCAAATTAAGATAATGCGTGGCTAAGGTGGAGCTTGCATGAAGTGGAATTCCCAAATAATTACTGTCCTTGCTTTTCACCGAGTTATGACTTTAAAGTTACTATTGCAATAGCTTTGAGAAGTTGGTGTAATGTATCTTCTCAATATTACATTATCCTGCTACTGTGCCTTTGGTGAAGGAAGTAAATGTTGAAGGTAGTCGATGGAGTATCAGTTAAGCCTGCTGCTTTGTCATGGATCTTGTCATGTTTCACAAATATTACTAAACTCAACCAAGCAAGTGGAGAGCATTCCATTATGTTCCTGACATGTGCCTTGTCGATAGTGGTCATTTAGTGGAGAGACAGGAGATGATTCCATAACCATAAATTCTCTGCTTTTGGCTTGCTTTTGTACAAATTGGCTATAACACAATTGACAAATTGTGGACATTGGATAGCGTGAACGTTCTACTGAATGGATATAGCAAATTTCTATTAGCAATCTTCTATAGCACAATTTTCTATAGCTGATTTCCATCGTGTGATTTCCTATATCAAGAGATTGTAAAGGAACACAAGTGTTGCTTTATAGCAGAATGACCTGTACAATTCTTCACCCAGCAGATATCTGGAAAAAAAACACATTCCTTCTGTCTGTGCCATCTTCAAAAGGCCATTGTGCACCTGGATGAACACTGGCACTCCAAAGATGCTCTCATCATTGAAAGACAAAATCTGAACATGGAGAAGACACTACAATTCTCCAATAGGGACCAGAATGTTCTGGTCAAGGGACAGTGTAAAGGAAAGGGGTCCTCTTCCCAGTGGACTAACAGAGGAAGCTATAACACCAAACCCAGGCAGTCTGGTCTGAGGACAACAATATTCCGTTGTCAGTCTCATTCATTGCTAACCACTTCTAAGTCTGGCCAGAATCCTATTTTTCTCTTGCAACTTACAGATATCACCAGCATATCCACAATCTCTGTAGAGAGTGCTTGGCTCTTGCAGAAGGCACCACAGGACTTTTGCAAGGTTTCTCCTGCAATCCTACCAGCTCAGATACTGAGACCTCAATGGGTACATTAGACTTTGAGAATGTAGGAGTACAAGCTGGTAAGCATGTCATGTTGATAGCTTCAGAGTTTGCCGAAGAAGCAATAACACTGAGACCTCTGGCATTCAGAGGACTACTAGAGAGCAGGTACCCTGCTAAGCCCTAGACAGATTTGGACCATGTAGTATCAGCAATTAGAGACTTAATGAAAATGCACAAGGAAGAACAGGATCGAGCAGACAGGTTTGTGAAATGCAATGGCCTTCAATGTCCAGAGCTTCAGCAATGCAGTGAATCATATTACTGTGCTTCTATAGAAAGACTGGCAGCTGACACAGAGAGTCAGGTGCAGCACACTCAAGGACGGCTGGACAGATGAACACAACTACCCACTCTGTCACCCTAGCCATTGGTCCTCCAGTCTGAAGACATAGTGATGTGGGGACAAGAAACCTGGCTCACCCTCCAGGTGCCCCTTCCTCACAAGGATGGAGTATCCATCTCCATTCAAGATGCCACCAAGGTGGCAGGACCCTCAACTTCTGTTCTGCCTGTACCCCTCCAACCTTGGACATTCACAGTGAGGATGGTCAACCTGCCTCTGGGTGGAAGATCTTCCCCATGTCTGGCCTGCCCAGTACAAACACCACCAGGAA
Organism: Chiloscyllium punctatum; assembly: GCF_047496795.1. Classification (NCBI taxonomy): domain Eukaryota; kingdom Metazoa; phylum Chordata; class Chondrichthyes; order Orectolobiformes; family Hemiscylliidae; genus Chiloscyllium; species Chiloscyllium punctatum. Next base: position 64,545,725 of record NC_092758.1, on the reverse strand, counting down.
CTCCCAGCCAAATCTCTCATGCCAGCAGTCTCTATTGCTAAGCAGGTTCCCTCCAGCCCAGCAGCTGAACCGGGGACTACACTAATATCATGAGAGGGAGAGGTGGAAAAGACCTATTAAGAGTGCTTTGGTGGCATGGGTGGCAGTGCTTGTAAATGATTCTGAAATTTACATAAATGTGTTTGCTTTAACCATAAATCTGGTCAATTGTCTCTCTGAGGGACCGAATGGCATTGCTGCACCTTCATGGCAACAGATGAGATTTCATGGAAGTCTGTTCTGAGAGCCTGTTGCTTCATGTGGAAGCAAAAGGAACAACATGCATTCACAATATTGGGTTATGCTGACATATTCAGCCCTCCTCATGCAACGTCCGTATAGCTGTCAATGAGTTGTCCAACAATGTTTGTAGCAAGGGGGTGTAACACACACAGAGTGAAATGCTTTAGAATGGCCAGGAATAGGGAGCTGGTAGGTCTAGGTCCTATACAATACCTGGACCCATAGCAATGTTTTTTCAAGTTTAAAACCCTAACACCAGTGCTCCAGCCCCCTTCCTCACAGGTCAACCCCAGCTGAGATGTGTCCAGACCTTGATTGGCAGCTGTACATTTTCTCAACTGTGTTAGCTTTACATCCAGACTGGCTGCTATGGAGCCACAGGACAGACTGTGACCATGAAAGAAATAATTTAATATGAGATGTAAGAAATATTAGAAATTACCCATGATTGCACCTGCAACAATGATCCTCAAACTGCAACAACCTATTTCAATTTTATCTGCATGTAAGCATCTGAGATTCTATTCCTTTCTTTATCTTCAGGGAAGGAACGAAAAATCCACTTAAAAACTATTTTGATTTGATCTATCTTATGGTTACACAAGAAATCCAAAGGTGACCTCAAGCTACAAATAAATAATCATATTTTCATGAATTTAATTTGTAAAGACAGTTGATTATTCAAGAGATTACATATTAATTTGATATGTCAAAGAATTACTCTCCTTATTTCTGATGATATAATTATAAATCCTACGAGTAGACTGCTGTGAGAGTATCTTCAAGAGAAATATGTGAAGGCAGGTTACCATTATCTTGTCAAGGGCAATCATGACAAAAAATTGTGCAACTGATATCCACATCCCATAAACAAAAAAAAAGATACTCGTCCTTTCTTCCAGACAATATGCAATAGCCCAATAATAGTTTGAGGGGAAAGCTTTTGATTATTTCATTTAAACTAAAAAAAACTGCATAAAAGATGATTATAACTTCTAACTTAAAGTCATGAAGTTTGGAAAGTTATAATTTCAATAAGTTAAAAACATCAAGTTTCATTCACCAATAAAGTCATTGAGTTCAGATGGGAAATTATACTGTTTAAGTTTGTTTAATAATCTTACCAAGATAGTAAGATTTCAATAAGTTATTAAAATACATGAGTTTTGTTTAAAGAGTTAAATTAGTATAAGGTTCGAATAACTACTTTTCAGGAACTTAAGTCTGAACAAGTAAATACATTAACTTTGAATGGCAAGTTCTGAAGGTGATTAAGTTTGATTAATAGTTCTAAAAATAACAGGATTTCAACATGTTCTAAAAGTAAGAACATACTAATTTGTTAAGAGGATATTTGATTTCAATAATTTAAACCATTATAGTTGGACAATTTGTAAACATTAAGTTCGAATGACAAGTTATGACATTTATTAAAGTTGAAAGCATTCAAACTTCAATAATTTATAAAGATATTAACTAAGAGCAGTGCAGTCGCTCAGTGACCCAAGCACCAGTGACCCAAGTTTGATCCCAGCCTCAGGCGACTGCATGGAGTTTGCACGTTCTCCTTGTGTCTGTGTGGTTTCCTCCAGGTGCTCTGGTTTCCTCCCACATTCCAAAGACATGCAGATTAGGTGAATTGGACATGGTAAATTGCCCATAGTGTTCAGGGATGTGTAGGTTAGATGTATTTGTCAGGGGAGAAAGTGAGCACTGCAAATGCTGGAGATTAGATCCATGAGTATGGTTCTGGAGAAGCACAGCAGGTCAGGCACCACCTGAGGAGCAGGAGAATTGATGTTTCGGGCATAAGCCCTTCATCAGGACTCCTTGAATTACCAGGAGGTTGACTTGAAATTGGAGCAACTTGGAGAGAATCATTTTCTCACATATGATATATGATATACTTTTAACCTCGTCTTTTAGTTGACTCCATTTATTTAAGTGATTTTATAATGGTTTCTCTGTTCCTCCAGAGCTGCTCATTTTTGTTTTAAAGTCAACCACACACATGATTGTCTCACCTGTTTGATCTTGTTACAAGCTCAGAATCCTTTTCTAACCGAGGTGATGTGTTTGATTAATAAATATTCTATCTTTTGTTTTTCACATTTTGACTTGAGGACAAGAAGTCATTACAGGACAATGAAAGGTTCATGTTTCAATTTCACCTCATATCAAACCCACTGAGTTTCAATGTTGCTTTTATTTTTTATCTGTGGTGGAAGAGGAAGAAAAGACAGATGATCTGTTGTTCTATTTGTTGATGATCCATTCTTTATCAAAGTCTCAGGTTAATTTTACAAATGGCTTTAAGCTTTCTTTATTCAGGTCCATATTTAACCAGGTATTGGCTGTAGCCTCTAACAACTACAATTCAAACAAGCAGCCAATGACTGGCCATTTATGAACAATGAAGGCTGCTACAGTTGCAGCAATGAACCTTTGCTCAATACTAAGCAATATTGAGCACCATCTCTCCTCCAATAAAATGATCTACAAGCAAGCAGAATGGTGAACTTCTATGATGGGAGGTGTTCAGAGAAGCAAATTGTGTGTGTATTAGTTCTTGTAAGTCCAGAAAAGCCTAATTTCCATAGGTGTTGCCTATCCTTGCAATTAGACAAAGATCTTGCAGTAACAGGACCATGTGACAATTGATGTGTACTGGCCATCCCTCAATCAAAGGCATTTTCCACTCCTCTGCAGGATTGACCATCACCTGACCCAGTCAACAATTGGTATCAGCTTGGGCAACAACAAACAAAAACACTATTGCAGCGAATTCATTGTCAATGGACTCAAGACTGGCGAGGATAGAGCTACTCAATCAGCACATCTTGCAGGAAACTGGCAGAGACAGTACAAATTTGATTGTCAATTCTTTACTAAAGAAGGTTTGGGTTTTAGAATGCCATCAAAAGTCACTCCATCTTGGAGTCCCTCGATGACTGTTTATATTTTGGCTGTCACCAATCTTTACTGGAACTGAACGTCTTTGGATTTGAGGGCTGCACTCTTGAACCCACTCACAGGCACAATTGTAGTTTTGTCATAGTTAACTTGCCTCATTAAGCTAGCACTACCTCTGGGTTATCCCAAGATCCAATCTTTCTTAGTTGCAGGAAGTAAATACTGCTTGTGGACTTCCTGCATTCCTACATTCTCAGCAACATTAAACTATTAGTGGCTAACAAATATCTTTTGAGCCTATGGCTCCATGGACTTATTGTGCACCCTAAACCCAACATTTACCTCTTCCTAGTGGCTCATAGGATGCTTCTGAGTTGTAACAGCTCAGTGTCCACTACAATAACATAATTTTATGAATGGGGCTTCTCCTCCCTTTTACTGTGAACTTGACTGAATTATTTTTTTGAAATAAGGGCATCACAGGCAAAGCTGGCATTTATTGCCCATTCCGATGAGGTGACACTGAAAGGGCAGTTCACAGTTAACCATTTTGTTGCTTGTCTGGAATCACATGTAGGCCAGCAAGATAAGGATAATACATTTCCTTCATCAAAAGATGTTAGTGAAGTAGTTGATTTTTTTTAATGCTACAAACATTGCTGGACTACTCATTGACAGCAAGACTTCTGGGGACAACGGCTGTGAAGAAATAGGGAGATTGCATGAGGGGGCTGGAAGTTATTAGGCTGGACTTATATTCCAGCTTTTATTAAATTCAAATGTCAACATCTCACATGATGGAATTCAAGCCCATGTTCTCTGAACATTAATCTGAGCTGTCAGATTGCTGGTCTAATATCATTATTACTATGTCACTGCCTCTCCTTAAGCAGTCAAAAAGTAACAATCTTCTGTTTCTGCTGCCACCAACTAATTGACAAAACTGACTGTTCAGTAAAACATGAGTTGTTCTGAGTGATATATTGAAAATTTCTCAACAAGTTCCTCCCTTGCTCAGAGGCAGTACTGAATGTATTGGTCATTGTATGTTCCCCTAAACTCCTCTCCAAATTTGCCAGCTCAGAATGCTCAAAGCCCCACAAATGATTACAGACAAAAAGATTTCATCACAAGTTTCTATATTTAGCTTGTTTCTTGACATTATTATTAATCTTATAGTTGTCATAATCTTCACTTTTCTGCCTCTCTTTAACCTCTATCATTTAGTCATTCAGGGAGCTGTGACTTTGAACTTCCTTTCCCTCTCATGGGAAAGTATCCATGCTGTATACAAATTACTTTCTGTTTGAAGCCTCTCATTCACCAATTATTATTTAAACTATCAATTTGTGCGTGATTTGGACCTTGCATACCAGTATTGGTTTTACAGCTTAATCTGTATCATCAGCATGATTGGTTTTATATTCAATGTACCTAGCTAGCCTCAACTACTCAACCATTCAATAAACAAATAAGAAATTGAAAAGTCATTCTAACTATAGTGTGTTGTTTAATTGTTGTTCCGAAATGAGTGGCAGCTGCTAAAGCTGCAATTAAATGAATATTACCATCTGCATACAATAGAGTGCGAACCAGAAATGAGAATCAAGTGATTTGAAATCAAATAACACAATTAGATGGTTAAAATCCACATCACTTCATGACAGTGAATCTAATTCCATAAATGATTGCAACATTTCCATCTATATAAACATTACACAAATTAACAGCTGCATTTTGATATACATTACTTAATTGTGTATTGAATACCTCTAATTGGGTACATTTAGTACATGTGTTATGAATGTTTAATTGCTGGCTCAGTTATTTATCAACAATCTTAGAGACTAGAATGAGGCCATTTGCCCCATTGTGCTTGGAACTTTATAAGAACTGTTTAATTTAGTTCTACACCCTCAACTTGTCCTTGTAACCTTATAAAAATGTCCTCTTCAAGTCCAATGTCTATTTAAAAATTCCTATTTAATTTGATTCCTCTAGCATTTCAGGTAGTGCATTTTAGATATCTGAAATGTTCCATGAAGACATGTTTCCTAATTTACCTTCTAGATCTTTTGCCAATTATTTGTAATTATGATCTCTTGTTATCAGCACATATGCCAGAGGAAATAATTTCTCTCTTTGTGTTCTATCAAAAAGGCACACAAAAAAATTTAATGCTCAAGTACACAATACTCCAGAGATTTGTAAATGTTTAGGATGACTTCTGGAATTTGTTTTTGTACTCAATGGCCCAATTTACAGATCCAAAATGTTTACTTAGCCATCTTAGCTAACTCCATAACCTTCAAGCATTCCTAAATAGGCACTTTCTTTGTGATGAGACCTCAAATCCTGATTTGGGGCCAGTAACCCTTTTGTTAAAAGTGGACAAAATTTGTGATCCTAGATATTCACTGATAAAATTAAGTCACAGATTTCCACAAATTTGGACAGAAAACAATCATTACTATGCAAAGTTAGAACAATAAAAAAGAACTATGTGTATGCATGTGTGTGTCCGTGTGTGTGTGCATGAATATATATTCTAACATCCAGAATTAACATGAGGTAGATATGGGTAACAGACAAATAGTGATTTGCATGTCAGTTAACAAATGTGGTTCAGGCAGATTCCGTAGATTTCTCAAAAAAATTTAAACAGGAGAAAAACTTATTAACTGAAAAATAAATCTCATTCCGTTTTTTAAAAGGGATTCCAATTCTTCATTTCAAAGATCTAGATTTAAAACTTGCTCAAAAACCACGTGGATATGCAATGCCTCAATGGCAGCTCTTGTCTAGGTATTTCAGACTCTTCTCAAGGCAGTGCTCCACTGATTCCTGAAACTATATTCCAGCACCTGATAAAAGACAGAACTCATGGTCTTTCACAGATAGCTAGCTTCATTAAATTAGCATAACTTGTGGATTTTTATGAACTCAAGTGTTTATCATTGCACTAAGAAAATACTAATTCTGAGTTGTTTTCATCCCCATTCTCAGCTGCACTCAACCAACCTCCAACACCCTCCAGTCAGAGAAAAATCATAGGGCAACTACTTTAAACCTTGATGATGACCAATTGGAGTTGATAAGGCCACTCTACCGCTGCTGCTGCTATAATTATAGTGCAGCCAGAGGTGGATGGGTGGACCTTGAAATTCATCAGCTGGGGATGGTTAAAACTAGCCTCATGTCTTTCCCCCCCCCCCCAAGTTCATATTAATCCACATTGAATTTCAAAAACTATTGTCTCCCCAGTTTGACTATATACTCCTATTAGACAGTACTTACCACACTTCCAAATTCTGTATCATTAAACAGCTTCAAAATTGAGCTTACTTTGCTGAGATTGTTTTTCTTCATAAATTACCATTTAGTAATGACCTTTGTGAATAATGTGAATGTTATACTTCTTTTGACTTTCAAATTATTTATCTATAATAACAATACATTTCTAGAAACGACTTAGACACACAAAATCAAATATAAAGATCCTCATTAATTATTAATCTTTATTAATCTTGCTAATTTTGTAGGTCACAGTTAAAACTCATTATATTAAAAATGAATAAGTCATTTATTTTCAGATCATAATGGTTGTGACAATATTGTTATTTAATATAGATTTCCATTTTGTGACAAATGATATTGAATAGCTTTGGTTAATTTAAAATATTCAATAAGAAGTAATGAGTTTGTACAGGAGATTTTTAACAATAAAAAGGGAACCTTTTGTTTTGCAAAACATAGAAATTAATTTGGCAAATTTTGTTTTCTCACAGAGGGAGAATGTCTTTGGAATTCTCTTCCTCAAAAGGCAGTGGGAACAGAGGGCTAATTTTTTACAGAAATTGGCCAAATGTTGCTTTTGAATTTCATGGAGGGCTTCTTCTTGTGAGGCCTAGTGAAATTTCTCACGTTGTTTTTTAAAATTCACCTTTTTGCCTGTGCACCGCACCCTGATGGTGCTGTGCTTGTATTTTCTCTCTCACATCAGGCAGAAGTGATTGCCATTGCTGTCCACTCGGTTAAGAGCTACCAGTCAAGAGTTGTCCTTAACTGTGCATGTAGAGAGAGAGAGATGAGCTAAAAACAAATGCTTCCCTGTACATATAGGTTGCATGGCCAACACTTCATTCCAGTACAAGTGCTCATTCATACTTCTTTTGGTATAACCAAACAGGTTATTCATTCTAAGCCTTATCCCATCTGATAATGCTGTTTAAGGGCATATTACCCATCCCCCAACACCGAGCTTGCCCAACATCCTTTAATTGTTCATAATGGAAGAACACATTGGAAAGCCTTCAAATGTTTGAAAACATTCATGTTTATGCAACTGCAGCAAAAATGAACGATAAACAAACAAACAGAAACTGTACTTGCCTTTAGGGAATTAACAGGGGCTGCTTGCCTTTCAACGAACAACAAGTCAACAGTCACTGAAAGACCCTGCACCCTGATGTCATCTACTGCAACTGGATGTCAATGAAACCCTAGCTGGCTTGTTGTGCCCAATGCTGCAACACTCCATCATGCAGATCAATATTCTTATCTTTCTCCTGGAAGATTGCAGCCACTGTCCCAGCTCTTTAGTTTCAATTACAGCCTGCTCCCATTGTACAGAGCACAATGCTAGGACTACGACACTCAGTCTGTCCAGAATGTACTGTAAACTCATGCTGCCCCGATCCCAACTGATTGATTCTCTAACTTTAGTGCAGCTTGCCAAATAATTTAGTGTACCTTCCTGGAATTTCAGGTATGAGGTTAATGTGGCATATGTTAATCTGCAACATGTCCACCTCTTTGTTGATGACTACTGACAACCATGACATGGCTGTGTATCTTGCGAAAAAAAAGCAAGGTAAGACAGAGCAGACTGAATAAAACAGTCAGGAATGGCAAGGCAAGGCAAACTGCTATGTTGTGAGCATCCATGCAGGCATAAAATGAGTGAGTGGAGGAGAGTAAACTCCTAGCTCAGAAATATACTCTGCTCCAATTCATGAAGTTGGTGTTTGTCTCTGCATGCAACATATGCTGGCAGTAGCATTACAATGAGAGGTGCCAGTGCAGCAGTGAAGTGCAGAATTCTGCTGATAATGGATCAAAGAAGCAAGGGTGAGGTGAGGTTAGTACATGTCCAATGCCAACATCCATGGACCAGGTGTGTGTGTGTGTTAAGTCATTGCCCATGGAACAGGTCCCAAAAAGTAGCTGACTACTGTCTCAGATGGAGACCTACAAGACTAAGCAGTGATTTTGAGTCATCAGGTTCTCACTCAGACTCAGTGGGTTTGATATGAAGGTGAAATTGAAGCATCAACCTTTCATTGTCCTGTAATGACTTTTTATCCCAAAGTCAAAATGTAAAAAACCTCTGGCTGCACTACAATTATAGCAGTAGCAGCAGCAGCAGCAACAGAGTGGCATCATCAACTCTAATTGGTCATCATCAATTGAGGGTCTAATGTAGTTGCTCCATGATTTTACCTTGATTGGAGGGTGTGGGATGTCGGTTGAGTGCAGCTGAGAATGGGGATGAAAGCAACTCAGAACTAGTCATTTCTTCTTGCAATAAGAGTACCTGAGTTGACTTAGATGATGTTCAGAAAGGATGTAGCCACAGATAGGTAAAGGCCTGATGATTAAACTATAACGAGGATGGGAGAATGGTGTATGTGTGTGTGTGTGTGTGAGAATGTTAGACATGCTGGTAATATGCCTTGGGAGTGTGTCTTTGCGGCTGTTGTGACATGATATTGACAGTGAGGGGTATATATGATTCAATACAAGATTCAAGAACACCTTTGTCCCTACTGTGCAGACTTCTGAATGGACCTCTCAAGAAATGTTGATCTCACTCTTTGCGTGCATGTTTTGCAGCCATAACATTGTATTCTTTGCTGTGTGCTGTTACTCTAATGAACTTTGTATGGTATGACCTGCCTGTAGTGTATGCAAAACATAACTTTTCATTCTAATGAAGTACAGGTGACAATAGTAAATCAAATCAAAGCAAATGATTGCCAAGAAGCATCCAGATGCATAGCAGTTTTTCAAAGATGGCAGAATTGCAAGGTGGTGTCTGTTTTTCACTGGATATCTTATAAGTGACAAGTTATTCTGAGAGCCCCATCCCCTCCCTTCCATTCCTCTCATGAACTCTTCCTTACAGCCATCTACTGGATTCATTCCTCTCATCAATCAACCAGGTCATACCCACTACCTATCTTCACTTATCCCCAACTCACTACCCTGGCCCTACCACCCCCTTTGTCTGCAGCTCTCCTTACACTCACCCCCAGTCCTGAAGAAGGGTTACACCCAAAACATTGACTTCTCCACCTCCTGATGCTGCCTGGCTTGCTGTGCTCTTCCAGTCCCCTGCTTTTCTATGCTTGATAAGACGGAGTTGGAATCAGATGTGTTATAACATCTGATAGATACAGTGAGAGAACTTGCAAGGCACGGTGGTGATAAACCCTCCAAAAACTTTACACAACTTGTATTTAGCGAAAAACATGTAAAATTTAGCCCCAAGAATCTAATTACCACTGACCTTACTCTACTCTCCCAACTTTCTGACCAATTCCCATAGTGTTCATGGGTTGGGAAGATTTTGTCCAGAGTCTTTGAATATTTGTAACAGAAATGTAAATGGATCCTTGATAAGCAATAGAATGGAAAAGTTATTTTTAGTAGGCAGAAATGTGGAGTAATCAGAACATTGGAGCAAGCATGATTGGCCAAACAGCCTACTCCTGCTGCGAATTCTATTGTTCAGACATTTGCAGAAAGTGTGCTGGAACAAGCATCTGGCCCAACCAACAAGCTTCTTGCTGCAATTATAGAGTCATAGAGTCATAGAGATGTACAGCATGGGAACAGACCCTTCGGTCCAACCCATCTATGCTGACCAGATATTTTCAGTTAATCTAGTCCCATTTGCCAGCATATGGCCCATATCCCTTTAAACCCTTCCTATTCATATACCAATCCAGATGCCTTTTAAATGTTGTAATTGTACCTTCCTCCACCACTTCCTATGGCAGCTCTTCCCAGATAAGCACCACCATTTGCATGAACAAGTTGCCCCTTAGGTCCCTTTTAAATCTTTCCCATGTGCCCTGTAAACCAAGCGTTCTAGTTCTGGATTCTCCACCCCATGGAAAAACCTTGTCTATTTACCCAATCCATGCCCCTCATGATTTTATAAATCCCTATAAAATCACCCCTCAGCCTCCAATGTTTCAGGGAAAACAGTCCCAGTCTATTCAGCTTCTCCCTATAGCTCAAACCCTTCAACCCTGGCAACATCCTTGTAAATCGTTTATAAACCCTTTGAAGTTTCACATCTGTCCTAAAAGAGCGAGACCAGAATTGCACACCATATTCCAGAAATGGCTTAACCAATGTCTTTTACAGCCACAACGTGACGTCCCAACTCCTACATTCAATACTCTCACCAATAAGGAGAAGCATACTAAGCGCCTTCTTCATGATCCAATCCATCTGAGACTCCACTTCCAAGGAATTATGAACCTACACGCCAAGGTCTCTTTGTTCAGCAACATTCCCTAAGACCTTACCATTAAGTGCCATGATTTGCTTTTCAAAAACGCAGCACCTCACGTTTATCAAAATTAAACTCAATCTGCCACTTCTCAGCCCATTGGCCCATCTGATCAATATCCCGTTGTACTCTGAGGTTACCTTCTTCGCTGTCCACTACACCTGGTGTCATTTGCAAAAGTACTCACTATACCTCCTATGTTCACATTCAAATAATTTATATAAATGACAAAAAGCATTGGAGCCAGCGCTGATCCTTTGGCACACCACTGATCATAGGCTTCTGGTCTGAAAAACAACTCTATTAATCAAGTTCTTCATTGTTTTCATAAGAATTGTGATGTTGCTATATATATCTTGTATCATCATATACCATTGTTCAAGCATTTCACAGAAAGTATAACAAAAGGTAATCTTTTAACTTCTACAATTGATAATCATTTCAAACAAACACAACTGATTAGAAAGCCACTCAGGTCTGAGTTTATGAAACAGAGGTCATGACTATTGTAACAACTGGAAAGAGCAACATGAATACGAGCATTCACTGATAATGTTAATATCTCCATTAAATTGAGAGAAATTTGATCTCAGTATGTTTAGTATTCTTTTCACAACAGTACCAACAGGAATTTTTGCCCTATAGCACTTGAAAAATATTTCCATCAACAAAACAATTCTTAGTAGACAAAACTGAAATATCAAGGCTTTTCATTGTCATTTTCTTACAATAAGAGGAAGTGAGTTCTCTGTTTCTTGACTGTAATCAAGCGTGGCTGACAATACTAAAAGCAAGGCTCTGAGTGATTATTACATTATCTTATAATGAAAAAGGACAATTTAATTTTTCCTCTTATAACCTTTCAGTACTTAATATCTGGGCTACTGTTGAAATTCACTATTCTCTGTTCTAATGCTTCTAATGAAGGATGATGAGCATGTATGCATTTTATACATGTCCACCAAGTCTGGTCGGATGCATCAAACACCCACATTCTGCACCCCTGGAAGCAGGAGCTATGAAGGTTGCTGAGTAACATTTTTGTTCAATTGGCAATATTTTGCTAGAACAGGACCTGGAAGGAGAGGATTTGTCTTGTAAGGGAAAGTTGGTCGCCAGTTTTAAAACTGTAAAAAGTCAAGATAAGATGACTCAGAGTTTGCAGGAAGGAATGTGACAAACTATCAACATTCACTTCCATTACATTGCTGCAGTTTCAGGATTTAACATATGAGCAGATTATTGAAGGAATCCTGAAGTTTCAGTACATGTAAATTGAAACATTTTGCTGCATCTTTTACCTTACGGAATCTTGTAAATGGATGATTAAAGTAACAGTGCAAATAAAAAAAAAGAAATGTAACTTGCAGAAGGTAAAAATGGAGAGGGAAGAACTTTGTGAGGATATCAGAAAAAGCTAAAACGTGTTAAAATATACACAGTTATAGTAAGGTACCATGGTTTAAAAATAGGAAGCATATCAAAATACATTTTCTGAAGAATTGTATGTATATGAAACATGAGGAGAAATAGTTGAAAATAGAAACTTCATTTTCTATGAGAATCTTAAGTTCTAGCTTGCCCACATTTTTTCCATGATATCAATCATTTTTATTTTAAAACAGCAATTTTAGAGCTGAATATTTGGTGGAATCACACATGCAACATCTGCATAAGGAAATGGATAAGATGGAAGAAGATACTGTGGTCCCCTGTATCAAATATAGCAAAGGGTTTCAGAGAAATTAAGGTAATTAACACATCAAAGCAAAGGAAATTTCAAGAGCAGGCACTTCCAGCTTTGCCATATCTTGATTCTTCCCACATTACTTGTCCCTTAATGGTGTCTTCAATTTGTGTCAGAATATTCTTGTTATCAATCCATATGAAAATCTTTGCTAAAGTAGATAGACGTAATATGTCAATTTGTTAATTACTTTCTCATGTTAATTGATTTGATTTATTCATGTCCTCAATTGAGTTATCAGAAGGTTCCTTCTTGATTGTTGAGGATTGTTCAAATGAAAGTCATGAAGTCCAATATTCTACTTATTCCTTCCTAGTCATCTGAGGATCGAATGTGTAATTTGAATTTTTCATAACTGGGTGCTCATTGTGCTGTGTTGTAATCTGACTCATAGCATCATAGAGATGTACAGCTCAGAAACAGACCCCATGGTGCAATTTGTCCATGTTGACCAGATATCTTAAATTAATCCAGTCACATTTGCGAGCACTTGGCCCATATCCCTCTAAACCGTTCCTATTCATATACCCATCCAGATGCCTCTTAAATGTTGTAATTGTACCAACCTCCTCCATTTCCTATGGCAATTCATTCCATATACACACCACCGTTTGCATGAAAAAGTTGCCCCATAGGTCCCTTTTAAATCTTTCCACTCTCACTTTAAACCTATGCCTTCTAGTTCTGGACTCCCCCACCCAGGGAAAAGACTTTCTCTATTTATCCTATCCACACCCCTCATGGTTTTATAAATCTCTATAAGGTCAATGCTTCAGGGAATACAGCCCCAGCCTATTCAAACTCTCCGTATAGCTCACACCCTCTAACCCTGGTAACACCCTTTCAAGTTTCACAACATCTGTCCTAAAGGACGGAGACCAGAATTGCATACAATATTCCAAATTGGCCTAACCAATGTCCTGTACAGTTGCAACATGACATCCCAACTCCTATACTCAATGCTCTGACAGCATACTAAACACCTTCTTCACTATCCCATCTACTTGCATCTCCATTTTTAAGGAACTATGTACCTGTATTCCAAGGTCTCTTTGTTCAGCAATATTCCCCAGGACCTTACCATTAAGTGCATAAGTCCTAAACTGTGCTTGGTGCTTCAACTGTCTCAAGTGAGGTGTGCTATTCAATTGTTATTTTCTGTCTCACAGTTAACATGCAGTATATCTTACAGAGACATGCTCATGATATCATCACTGACAGAGGCAGAAACCATCAGAACATTTAACAAGTATTTAGATGTGCACTTTCAATATCAAGAGGTACAAGGTTATGGGACAACTACTGAACAATGGGCTTAGAATAGTCTGGTGGTTGTTTTAACTGATGCTAGAAACCTCGATGACTATGTCCTGAGAGTATAAAGGTCTCAGACTCTATTTTACTGGAGCCACTTGAAATATGATAACTGATGAAGGAGCAGCCCTCCAAAAGCTAGTGCTTCCAATTAAACCTGTTGGACTATAATCTGGTGTTGTGTGATTTTTAACTTTGTGCATCCCAGTCCAACACCAGCATCTCCAAATCAGAAGTATGATACATCAGTGAAAGCGTGATATCCATTATAGTGGCAATAGATTTATATTAAACACAACTCTGAAGTGCTTGTGACTGTAATATGTGTATATATCAGAAGTTGTAATAAATGTCTGTTAAATCTTTCAATATCACATTACCCACATCTAGATTTCATGTTACAGGGGTAAAAGCCTTTTTATTTTTCTGTACTTTTGATTGTAGACTGTAATGTTTTAAAATCCAAGGATGGTCGAAGTGGGCTGAAGGACACATTTTCTGTGTGTAGACCTGTGTCTCAGACGTATTTGCTAAACCTTTTGAAAAATAAGTAACTTGACCTTCATTATAGCTGCTGGTTGTACACTCTACCAACCTTCGCATAAACCAAATCATCCGCCGACATTTCCGCCACCTCCAAAAAGAACCCACCACCAGGGATATATTTCCCTCCCCACCCTTTCCGCCTTCTACAAAGACCGTTCCCTCCATGACTACCTGGTCAGGTCCACGCCCCCCTACAACCCACCCTCCCATCCTGGCACCTTCCCCTGCCACTGCAGAAACTGCAAAACCTGCGCCCACACCTCCTCCCTCACCTCCATCCAAGGCCCTAAAGGAGCCTTTCACATCTATCAAAGTTTTACCTGCACATCCACTAATATCATTTATTGTATCCATTGCTCCCAATGCGGTCTCCTCTACATTGGGGAGACCGTCGCCTCCTAGCAGAGTGCTTTAGGGAACATCTCCGGGACACCTGCACCAATCAACCACACCGCCCTGTAGCCCAACATTTCAACTCCCCCTCCCACTCTGCTGAGGACATGGAGGTCCTGGGCCTCCTTCACCGCCGCTCCCTCACCACCAGACGCCTGGAGGAAGAACGCCTCATCTTCCGCCTCTGAACACTTCAACCCCACGGCATCAATGTGGACTTCAACAGTTTCCTCAATTCCCCTTCCCCCATCTCACCCTAGTTTCAAACTTCCAGCTCAGTTACTGTCCCCATGACTTGGCCTACCTGCCTATCTTCTTTTCCACCTATCCACTCCACCCTCTCCTCCCTGACCCATCACCTTCATCCCCTCCCCCACTCACCCATTGTACTCTATGCTACTTTCTCCCCACACCTACCCTCCTCTAGCTTATCTCTCCACGCTTCAGGCTCTCTGCCTTTATTCCTGATGAAGGGATTTTGCCCGAAATGTTGATTTTGCTGCTCCTCGAATGCTGACTGAACTACTGTGCTCTTCCAGCACCACTAATCCAGAATCTGGTTTCCAGCATCTGCAGTCATTGTTTTTACCTCTTTCTAAGTGGTGTTTATACAGCTGCTTGTCCAAGCAGTAGTTGAAGTGTAGTCTGCAAATGAGCTGGAGCCAAGGGCTGTGTTCAAATTCCAGATTTATCTACAACAAGTAGTTAATAGATCTGTGAACTTGTGACCAGTTACTGAAGCCTGTTGCCTCCCAACAACTGTGTGATTGGTTCCCAGGTAATTAAATAGTTTGGGGCTCTGGAAAAATAAGTGAAAAACCACCAGACGTTTGCACGCTCAGAAGTTGGCTCTGTTCTCTGCGGTAATGAGTTATGATCAGTACAAGAATCATCTTGGCAAATCCTGTGAACTGGGATTACAAACTGCTTTCCAAGTTTTTGCCTTCTCCCATAATCTACTTATTTTTTCTGTCTGTGTGTTTGTGCAAAGGAAAGTTTGTAAGTGGGTTAATGTTTTAATTAATAGTGTTGTTTGCTGATGTTTCACAATTCTTTACTTGTAACAAATAATAATTCTTATTAAGTCCTGACAAAATCCTGATGTATTCTTTCCGTAAACCTAGGTTTAAAAGACATGTAAATTGGGTGGATTCAGTGCATTGTTAAAAATCTTTAACTTTTGTGATAGCAATAGCTTGATTTTCAGTGAAGTATAACATGGGAGTTAAGCACAACCATTGCCACAATAAATTTCCTGCTGGAGAAAATGCCCACGCCACAATGGTAGCTTATTTAAAAAGAATCCAGGATCTTAATCACAAAAATCATCATTTAAAGGAAAATAGACTGAAAAATGTATCCCTGCTCAGTAATCAAAAATTAATACAAAGCAATGATGAAATCTTACGGTAACTAAAACGGGTGGCACAGTGGTTAGCACTGCTGCCTCACAGCACCAGAGACCTGGGTTCAATTCCCGCCTCCAGCAACTGTCTGTGTGGAGTTTGCACATTCTCCCCGTGTCTGCGTGGGTTTCCACCGGGTGCTCCGATTTCCTCCCACAGTCCAACAATGTGCAGGTTAGGTGAATTGGCCATGCTAAATTGCCCGTCGTGTTAGGTGAAGGGGTAAATGTAGGGGAATGGGTCTGGGTGGGTTGCCGTTCGGAGGGTCGGTGTGGACTTGTTGGGCTGAAGGGCCTGTTTCCACACTAAGTAATTTATGTAAAACAGAAATTGCTAAAGAAACCCAACAGGACAGGCAGTATCTGCAGTAAGAAAGCAAAGTTAACATTTCAAGTATGGTTGACTCTTGATCAGAGTTGTTAGCAGTGAGGAAAGAATAGTATTTATGCTGAAGCCGAAGTTGGGAATGGAGTGAGAGGTGAATTGATAGGTGGAGATGGAGCTTACAGAGAGTGAGATATGAAAGGGATAGTTAATAAAAAAAAAGATCATGAATCGCAGGCCAGGACAGAAGAAAATCTGACTAAAAGCTAAGAGTAGGAGATATGGGTCAGTATACTGAATGCATTCTGAACTAGAAAAATTTATCAATGTTGCTTCCAATTTCCACCCTGCCCTCACCTTCACCTAGTCCATGTCTAACTCCTCCCTTCCTTTACTCAGCAACTCTGTTTCTAGTTCTGTGGATAGGCTGGCCACCAATATTCACTACAAATCCGCTAATTCACACAGTTACCACGACTGTACATCCTCGCACCATGTCTCTTGTAAGGACTCTATCTCATTCTCCCAGTTTCTTTGTCTCTGCTGCATCTGTTCTGACAATACCACCTTCTACATGGGTGCCTCAAAAATGTTCACCTTTTTGCTCAATCGAGGATTGCCTACCACAGTGGTCAACAAGGCTCATACACTTCTGTCCTCACCCTTTCCTTCTCCCTCACAACAATGCTAGATTCCCTCTGGTTCTCACTTACCATCCCACCAGACTCCATAACCAAAGGAACCTAAATTGCCTTTCCATCATCTCCATCAAAATGCCATGATCAGACATGCATTTCTGTTTACTGGAGATATTAAGGATTGCAGATGCTGGAAGTCATAGGCGATAAAATGTATAAAACATTGGGAATATACAGCAGATCAGACAGTATCAGAGGAACAGGAAAGTGAACATTTTGGATCAGGACCCTTCCTCAGAAGTTGGCTTTCTCCCACCATTGGTGTCTGCTCGTGTCTCCTCCCTTGTCAGCATTCTGCAGGAACTGTTCTGGAGCACTCTGGTCTGCTTGTATTCTATTTCTAACATCTCTTTTCCCACAGCACCTCTGCATGCAACTGCAGAATGTGTAATACCTATCCTTTAACTTCCTCCTAACTCATCATCCAAGGCCTTCAGATGAAGTAGCGATTTATTTGAACTTGATTCAATTAAGTCTGCAGTGTTTACAGTGTGGTTGCTTCTATATTAGAGAGATGAAGCACAGATTGGGTGATTGCTTTGCAGAACACCTATGTTCTGTATGTAAAAATGAATCCGAGCTTCCAGTTGCCTGCCACATCACACCACTGTGTTATTATGCCCACCTGTCTGTCGCAGGCCTGCCATGGTGGTCCAGTAAGCCTCAGTGCAGCTTGAAGGACAACATCTCATTTTCTACTCGTCCATTTTATTTTTACTATTTTGTTAATGTGGATCAGTTTTGAACAGAAAACCAGGTAATGTTAAACCACAGAATAATCTGCTCATTTGTGGAAAAAGAGCATTAGCATACTATTGTAGCAATGACATTTGAGTTATGGATCTTTCATACTAACACAAAACATGGGAAACAGACCATTAGTGTAACAACTAATATATCTTTTCCAAGCAATAAGCTGCAGTGAGAGAACAGGTGTCATGTATGAGATCAGATTTATTATTACTACTATTGTCCTTTTAGCATTTTCAGATATCTGCACAAAATAGATGGTATATATGAATTATAAGGTTCTAATCTAATCTCAATACATAATAGTATAAATCATAACATACAGTTTAGGTAATTTATGATCCACTTCATAAAATCATGAACTCAGAGTACAACTTTAACCTTCAGTGTCTTCAAAATCTTTGGTAGAAAGAATAACATGTTTTCATATTACCCTGTTATTTCCAAATTAGTCTCCCGAGAAGATTTTAAGTTTGTTAGCTTTGCTAAGATGTAAGCTTTTTCTATCCTTTTCAGGGTTTGTGGACTAAGGTAAAGGTCGAACACAGTTCAGTCTAAGGTTAATGCAGCATAGGAATTTAAATAACTCGAAAGAGACCAGTATCCTGTTGTCAAGTCACTCTTTATTCACACATGCATAGTACTTGATACTGTCCATCTTCCTCGGAGTTGGCTCCCAGAGTGATCAGAAACTCTGACACTCCTGTTTACATCTGTCAGCCAGGACTCACTGGTTTGACCAGATTAACAGCCCCAATCAGGGAACTCATATTCTATGAAGTCCACCTGGCTGACATCATTGCAATCACTACACAGAATGCATTTATTTCTCTTCAAAGAAGACCTGTTTAGTCATGGTGGATGACTTACTCAACGTGGACTGAAGTTTCAAGACATCACACAGCTACAGTGAAATCATTGATTAGATCATTGAAACAAGTTTTTGTAATGCATGGTTTCACAGAAGGAATTGTTATGGATAACTAATGTCAGTTTGTGAAGGAGTAATTCAGAAAGTTCAATGCAGAGACAGGTATCTGCTGGTAACCAGTAGATACCTGTCTCTGCATTGAACTTTCTTCACCCTCCATTGAATAGCAAAGCAAATAGGGTGGTCAAAACTGCAAAATTGCAAGTGTCAAAGAATACAGATGAGTAATTAGCATTATTAAGATACACATCAACACCACTAAATAATTGGTATTCTTGGCAAAACTACTTATGGGCAGAAAGGTTAAAAATAAATACTGTTCTTTGAGGTGCATTGTCAGGACCAATGTAAGATTTCAGGACCAGCACAATATTTCTACAATTGGCTGTGTTTGAGCTGCCCCTCTGTCACTGGAGCACCGACTGTTCCCTTTAAGTTCTGGCCATGGTGTGTGATCACACGTGCATCATGCAAGTCTGTGCTCAGTTTCCTGGTGGCAGTCATGACTTCAACATCCAAACCTTGATTCCATACATCAAGTCAGAAAGGGTGCTGCTGGATCACAGTTGCTGTCCTCCACATAGTTTGATCTCTCAAAAAAAAGTATTCAGGTTGAATAGCACAACAGGGCAGCGTGGTGGCTCAGTGGTTAGCATTACTGTCTCACAGCGCCAAGGACCTGGGTTCAAATCCAGCCTCAGGTAACTGTCTGTGTAGAGTTTGCACATTTTCCCTGTGTCTGCATGACTTTTCTCTGGGTGCTCAGGTTTCCTCCCACAGTCCAAAGATGTGTAGGGAAGGAAGACTGGCATGCTAAATTGCCCATAGTGTCCAGGGATGTGTGGGTTAGGTGGATTAGCAATGGGAAATGCAGCTTACAAAGATAGGGTAAGTCTAGGTGGGATGCTATTTGGAGAGTCATGTGGACTGGTTGGGCCAAATGGCCTGTTTCCATATTGTAGGGATCCTGTGAAGCCAAATCTTTGGTCATCAAGTGTCCGATAGAGCAGAAAACTTATTCTGCAAAAGGACATTCTGAATAGATAAGTTACCTAAATTATTGGCAAATCAGTACTATTTGGAAAGCTGCAAGAATGTCTACTTTGGATCCAAGTTGGGCAAATCAAAATAGTTTCTAAATGGCAAGAAATTAACAACCAAGGAACAAAATGTATGCCACTTTAGGCTTTTGCATATTGTTGAGACGCTGGGCACTTTTCTTGTCCATCCTGTAGTTGCTATCTTCCCATGGCCTGGGATCACACAGCTGGGACTTCATCAAGTAGCGAGGGCTCCCTTTAGGATCATGGTCTCCTTTCCCATACTCTATTTACCTGACTACATATATATAAACGTGGTGTTACAGGGTACATTCAGAGTAAATGAGTTGTGAAATTGAATTCTTACTCTATCAGCCTGAGTAAGGTTGATGTATTTTCCTGTAAGTCCTGGGTAGGCTGCTGCAGACCTCTATCTCATCGAATATCTCCCTGCATTCTGATTGTCTGATTATTGTTTGTAGGGAAACAATATTGCCTTATTATCTTTACTATCAGATAATAAGGCAATGGCTTCCCTTATTCTCATTTGCTGAATGCTACCACTATAAAAATATAGCACCCTGACTGTTGATTTTCTTCCTTTATTGTATATAAAAGCACTTCTCATTAACCAGCTCAAAAACATCACCATTTCCAAGAGGCCCAGGCTTTGTTGAAGAAATAAGATGACCTCTGAATTTCTTGCCCTCTCAAATGGCAAACTGTCTATTAACTGCAAGAATCACACTGCAAGTTGTAAAACTAAATGAGATCTGACCATCATAATGTTTCCATTTAATCATTGCTAAGTACATATATACATTCCAAAATAAAACTGAGGACACAAATGTTTGCAGAGAGAAGTGCCTGCAGTAACCTGGGGTTTAATTTCAACATCAGGTTGCTTGCCAATGTAATGGTGTCCAGCTGTCTGTTTTCTTACTGATGTAATGAAAGAAAAAAGACAGCACATCAGTATGTAACATCTTTGTAAATTATTTAACCTTTTGAATAGGACCAAAATAATGGATTCCATGTCCATGCTAAGTTCAGTAATACATTGCAGCACCCTTTACTGACAGTTTAAAAATCTGAGGTTAAAAGGTTGGACTTGTTTTCTAGCTGATAAGTTGATGGATTGTGTTTGGTGCTTATGGCCAGAACTGAAAACAGCTTGGAACCAATGCTTGCTTTGTGAAATAATGTCTGTCTGTCTTCCCTCTCTCATTTATATCTGTACTGTGAAGTAACTCTAAATGGTCAAATGGTGAAACTACCCAGGCAAACATTGTATAGAAACTAACTGCTACTGAAGTAAGAGATTTTAAGGGTGGATATCCTCAGAACTTCTCCCACTTTACAGAACTGCAACTTCTGATGTTTAGCAGAAATATAACGTGATTGAATACAAGTGGGTATTCTATTGTAAATATAAAGTAAGAACAGGAATACTTATAGATTCCATCTTAAACAATTCTCATTAAGCTGAACATTTCTAATCATTCAATGTTGTGACTTAGAGTCATAAAGATGTATACCATAGAAACAGACCCGTCGGTGCAACTTGTTCATGCCTGGTTAACAGGTCTTTTTTTAAAAAAAGGCGGATGATAAATCATGCTCTTCTGTTGCCCTTTAAGAGCTTCCTGCATTTAAAAGTTTTATGTTAATACAGTTTGATAGTACATAAATGCTATTTTAAACTTACATTCTTCACATCTTCCCTTTTTTCTGCACCACTTCCTTTCATCCCTTTTTACCCTCCATCTCTTCTTTTATGTCCTCTCCTTATCCTTGTGTAGCTTTCAAGCTTCCACTCCTCTATCCATCTCATCCTTTCCTCTCTTGTGTCCCAATATCTAATCTCCAATGTTTTGAAGCACAACATGGTAAAATGATGTGTGACCATTTTCTTTGGAACCCATCTGAGATGCATTAGGCAGATTCACTTGACACTTGTCTTTATTCTCGATGTTAGTCTAAGTTACTGATACAAAATGGGGAAGGATACCCACGTGTAATTTTCAGACGTGAGGCTCAACCTCCATTAACTGTAAAAGTTTATTATATATTACTTAACCATTAGTTATATCTAAAATACATATTTGTCTCTTGTGAATCATTGGGTTCAACTCAGGTGGAATTTAATATTGCTCCTATTTAAATATTTTGAGACATATAAGACTACAATGGAAACAAGTACAACACTATTACCACTCTGTTTAAATCCTCCAGGAACAACATTTTATATCCTGATGGGCAGGACTTGTTTTATTTATATCAGTTAACTCTTTTGGGTAAAGACTGTCTTATAAAACATTATGTTTCTACTGTTGATCATTTTGAGGTCTGAATGATTGACATTTGTCATAAAATACATGAAGTAAAATTAAGAAAATTGAAAGTTACCATTGAATGATTTTTTAAAAAATGTTTACTTCGTACATTACTTCATACTTTGTCATTATGGTAATAATTCATTCTGTACAACATATGATCAATGAATGGGCATTGAAGAGCAATACCTTGGCAAGGGGAGAATAAAGGGCAGAGAAAGTGTTCAGTTGGCAAGGTTATGGGAAGCACTTTTAAAACTTACCTTTAGAAAGAGTCGCTAGACCGTAGATTGCAAATGACTATTACATGCCTACCCCTGCAATGTAGCTGGCCAAGTCAGGCATGCAAGAAGTGGCTCAGGCCCCAAACAAGCCCGGACCCTTAAAGGACTTGATGAAAATCAGACCTTCAGAAATAGGTTTAAGAATCCTGGATTAACTGGATGCTATTTTTCCTTTCTGGTTCTATGAAAATTTAAGCCCATGACTCTTTTTCTTCACGCAGTTTTCCTTTGTCTCTCCATTTTGGATCTTCTCAATTTCTCTTCATCCCTGCCTTTTCTCTCTATCATTTTCATTTTGTCCCTTTTCTCTAACTCCTCTTCTCTCCCTTACATTACTTTTTCCCTTTTACTATTTCTCTCTATGTTCAATATTTCTGTCCGCACTTTGGTCTCTCTCTTTTTTTGTCCCACCCACCATCTTTTTCTTGCCCTGTCCCCCTCTCCCTAATCTTGCAAGTTTTAACTCTGCCACAGGCATATGTTGGTTCCTAGTTTTCATTTCATTCGGCTCTTAAGAGCACACAAGTAAACGTTGTAAAACTGATTCACTATTGTCTTATTCCAAACTAACAAAAAAGGATCCATTTCAAAGTACACAACAAATAAAAATTCTAATTGTGTTTCCATATGCTAGAAGAGTGTCAGAACAATTCTTGATATGTTTTAAATGCATTGTGCTTCACCTTGTGCTTTACTATGCAAAAGTCTTTGCTTTCTTCCTGACATACTGTGTATTATTGACATTCTACTTCATGGTAGTGGAAGTGTTCATGATAAACCTGTTTTTTGAATAGATCACTTGTCAGTTGATGTTAAGGGTTCTAGCCAACAGGTGTCCATAATACACAAGAAAGTAGAACACATGGAACTAATTAACTTAAAACACCTCTACAAATCACAGCCCTGTCTTATCTAACCTATATATAGTCCACACAATTTTAGTTTTGTCTCTCAAAGGTAATATAGGCAGGAGCTGATCCTTCAGACAATAGCCACAATAATAATGATTCTACTTTAGAGATGAGAACATTATCAATCCTAATACAATGCATTTCAAAGCAAACAATCCTCCGACTCTGCAGACAATAAGTGATATTTGTCTAATTTTTAAAAATTCATTCATGGAATATGGGCCTCACAAGCTTTACTAGCACTTGTTGGCCAACCTAACTGCCCTTAGGAACATTATGGTAAGCTGCTTCATGAACCACTGCCGTCTATTTAGGTTAGAGACCTTCATATTGCAGTCATGGAGGAAGTGCCAGGTTTTGACTCTGTATCGCTGATGAAAAAGTGATGTTTTATCTTGGAAGTAGAGAGAACTATGGATGGTGAAGATTTGAACCAAAAATGGTGTGATAGTGTAAGTTTCAAAACTTTCACTGTTTAGAGATTGAAAGAAGCAGCAATAACTCTGACTGGAATAAATTCTTAAGAGATAAGGTCAAACAGGAATTGAAAATAATTAGATGTGTGGTGGAAGGAGGAGTTAAAACTACACAAACAAAATTGATTTAACAACTGCTTGATTAATGTTAAAAATCACACAACACCAGGTTATAGTCCAACAGGTTTAATTGGAAGTACACTAGCTTTCGGAGTGATACACAACCCGGTGTTGTGTGATTTTTAACTTTGTACACCCCAATCCAACACCGGCATCTCCAAATCATGCTTGATTAATGGCTGCCTTTAGTCACAAGGAGAAATGATTCCCTGCAGAAGAATTTAAAATTAATCTCAGGAAATTTGTGTCCTCAAGCAGACAGATAATGCCAAATATAACAAGGAACAGAGAAACTACTTCTGATAAAAAAAAGGCAAGCTGCAGACTTGATGGTTCCAGTGGAGCAATCAATATTGCACATGAAAGAATCTAACGAATCCTCAATATTGTCACACTATGAAGTTGAAGTACAAAAAACACAAAAATAATTCAGCTCCAGGATTCTTCAGCAGTAGAACTTCAAAGAACAGCACTGCACCAGGATCAAACCCTGGGCATCCAACAACTGTACTTTGGAATCACAGCTAAGTTTCACTATTAATAGGTAATAGCCAAATTGGGCTATGAGGCTTAACTTGTTTACTTAAAGGGTCTTACTTTGGTAAGGCTAAATCCCTCACGATTACCAATCAGGAGAAGATACTTTTCCGAGCAAAGGAAGTTTGAGACAGCAAACAGAAATGCCAAGAAGGCAGAGAGGCAAGTTCTGAAGTCAGAAATTAAGACTCAGGAATTTGAAAATAAAGATCTCCAGGCAACATTTAAAGTACTGCATCAGGCACAGCCTGAACAATAAGAATGCTGATCATTCTAAACGTGGGCAAGAAACTGATGCCTTACAGTCACAACTTTCCAGATAAGAGAGGATTTTTCTGTGATTTGGGACTCACACAGAAATTAGAGAACTAAATTGGCAAATCTGATTGGGATCAGTTGAGGATGAAACTCATGCTATTCAGTTCAGGGCAGAGGATATGATTAAAATCTCAATCCTGGCATCCCTCTGCATTATTTTGGTAAAGGTTCTTTTATCTAACAATACCACTCTGGAATAAACCTAAAGTAAAGATAAGGATTTAATAAAAATCCAGCAACATAAATGGGGACAGAGGCAAATTACCAGTAATTGGGACATAAACTATGTGTTTTGAAAAGTGAGAAGAACAGATGGCAAAATTTGAAAGTAAGTTAGTTAAGGACATGGGTAGGTTGAAGAGTCAGCCACAAGAAGAGCTAGGAATGATCTCCTGGAGTGTAAGATGGGTTTGATATGCTTTTCTGATATGCTTTAGACTTGGACTAGAATGAGAGTTTAGCAAAAGGCAGACTCCAATTCCAATCAATTTCCACATTCCTGTGATGGATCCTAGATAGAGAATAAAGAAGAATAAAACTAACCTTGAAGCACAGTCATTTGTTTGTCTGATGATGGACACTTAGTCTGTTTCCACACTGTTGGGAATCTAATCCAATCTAATATAAGAGTACCAGCATAAACATGGTTTTGAACTAATTATTTGGTTGACATATCTGTGCGGAACATTTCACAGGCAATAAGTTTAATGAGTACAAAGTTTGGAAGAACAAAATTCAGATTTGTGTATAATGATAACAGCAGAAACTACCTCAATCTTTTGGTTTTGAGCTTTAGATTAACTATAAAGCTGATTGTTGGAATTGAATTGCTGACTTGGTTTTTTGTTAAACAAGTACAGAATTGTCAGCAAAGATCCATTGCTCAGTGGAAATGGACACAATATGTAGTGATATACCTTTCTATAGATCCATGGAGGTATGATACTAATACAATCCCCACCCCACAGAGATGCAGAATTCTGCACATTCGACTGATCCATCAGCAGGATTCCCAGCAGTTTGTGTTTTGGTGATATGACTGTTATTCCACAAATAACCAAATAATAATGTGCAGACCACTGGCTTTCGGTGATACCTTCTCCCACAAATTCATGTGTTAGTATTGGTGTAGTGGTAATGCAGACATCAGCTGCACTCGCACTGATTGTAGAGTATCCTGTAAGAAATGAAGGACCCAGAGAAGGGATCATTATATGAAGTATGAATACAGTATCATATGAAAATGTCCACGAATTGGCACCAGTTTTTCTGAATCTCTCAGGTATTCAGTAATCACTATGGTGTCCAAAATCTTTAACTGCATTAGGAACTTGTTAGAATGTTGTTCAATCAAATGGGCTACACAGGAAGTGCAGACGTTTGATAGGAGATGCTGCAGCCATTCTCATGCAGGCATTAGTACAGTTCATGGCCTAGACATCAGTGTTATAAATAATCAGATAAGTCAATTAACTTCTCATTTTTAAAGGTGTATTAGGAGTGATGAATGAATACACTGAAACTTAGGCAGTGGATGCCATTAACAATGCAACATTTCATTTTGTTAACATGTTAGAATCACATGCCAGTGCGATTAACTAGTTAATAAAAGAAGCAGGGAAAAGCAGCAGACATCAAATAAATGTAATTTTGTGTAGTGTATATAACATTTGGATATTAGATCAGTGCAGAGAAAATGTAAATCAAATGGAATTAGGAGAGGTTCCTACATGGATTGACAACTCAAAATTGAGAAATTTAGAAAATTGCTATCTGTGAGCCAAGGAGGTTAACAAAAGTATCCCATTTACCTCTCCACCCACGAGGCTCCCAGTCTCATTCCTGATGAAGGGCTCTGGCCCGAAATGTCAATTATCCTGCTCCTCGGATGCTGCCTGACCTGCTGTGCTTTTCTAGTAACACACTCTCAACTCTGATCTCCAGAATCTGCAGACCTCACTGTCTCCTAATAAAAATATGGTCTAATGATTTATGTATTGGAGTGCATGGAATAGGTCTTGTGTCAGGGACACCTGTTATGTCTGAAGATGACAAACCAGTAAATATTACAACAGATTCCACTGGTAATGAAATGGTTAACAGTACTCTCAAGACTTCAGGTACCACTTGAGAAAATCTATTCAAAGTTGAATAAACAGTCGAAAGAGAATATTGCATCACAATATCTTTAAAATAATATCATTATCAAAACCTGTCTTGCTCCATCACTGATTCACTACTTTGCATTCAAATGCTCATGCATATAGTTATAATGGAATTGCTTAAAATTATAAAGAGAAAATCTGTGACTTTTGACATGACCAACTCAACTAGGAAACTGGTTATGTCCTATTGGCAAAAATATGAGGTCCATATTATTCTGCAAATGGAACACTTGGAAAAAATAAAAGGGATTTTGCGAAAAGTACACTGGTTACATGTCAAGATTCAGCAGAATAGTCAGAGAATTGAAACAAATCTCAAAAACATTAAGGGACATACTTGGTGGGATGATATCTGCAATTGGGAAAGTAATATACACACGACTTTGTGTTATTTCACATCTTGTTATTATTTTGTATACTGGATCAATCTTACTTCTATAACTATCATGTTTCATAGTTGAAAATGGAAGTTTGATTCAGAAATAATAATCTTTAAAACTATAATGGATATAGCATAGTGCTATTTCAAAGTAATAGTTTATTGAGTTTATTTGCATGTTTATTGCTGTAGTTTTGGTTTGAAATTTATTTACAGATCATTATTCCAATTCATGTATTGGTTTGTGTGTGTTTGCACCACATGATGAAATGATATATTTTTAAATTTCGCATGGTACGGCAACTTAGTTTGAATATGAACTGATGTAGTAGGAAATGGCAAATTATACCAGCTTTCATGATTTGGAGATGCTGGTGTCAGACTGCGGTGTACAAAGTTAAAAATCACACAATACCGGGTTATAGTCCAACAGGTTTAATTGGAAGCACTAGCTTTCGGAGCGCCGCTCCTTCATCAGGTGGTTGTGCGGTACACAATTGTAAGACACAGAATTTATAGCAAAAGTCTCTCATCTGTTAGAATGATCATGAGTTAACAGAGTCGTACATGGATAATCTAATCACTTTTTAGATTAGTATCAGGCTAAACATTATGGCCAGAGAGTGGTGGCTGTGTGGAATGCTCTGCCCCAGAGGGCAGTGGAGGCTCAGTCTCTGGATTTATTTAAGAAAGAGTTGGATAGAGCTCTCAAGGATAGTGGAATCAAGGGTTATGGAGATAAGGCAGGAACAGGATGCTGATTAAGGATGATCAGCCATGATCATATTGAATGGTGGTGCAGGCTCGGAGGGCATAATGGCCTACTCCTGGCACAGACAGGGAACACAGGGGGCTATCACCTTCAACATCTCAACATCTTATCTGCGCTGACACCAATTGTTACAGTTAATCTGAGAATGTAACTTTTAAAAAAAGTTTTGTGATTTACATATGTAAGAAGTGAAACTATCATGGTCTTTCTGACAGATGAGAGACTTAACAAACAATCAAGGTATTTTTCAATGTATAATTTCAGTTACGTCACACTGTAAACTTTTGCTATAAATTCTGTGTCTTACAATTGTGTACTCCACAACCATCTGATGAAGGAGCGGCGCTCTGAAAGCTAGTGCTTCCAATTAAACCTGTTGGACTATAACCTGGTGTTGTGTGATTTTTAACTTTATACTAGTGTTGTTCACCACATTAAAAATAATGAACAAAGAGGAGGGACTGTGATAGTGTAAACTTCAGGACATTAATAACTGTTCTTGGATTGAAAGAAGTAGCAATAATTGTCTGAATAAACTATTAAGGGACCAAGACAAACTGTTATACAAGAATTGAAACCAATTAGCCATGCCTGGGAGAAGGTGGAGTTGAAGCTACATAAATAAAAATGTTTTCATAATTGCTTGATAAATTGCTACCTTATGCCACAAGAACACATGGTTGCACCGTAGAAGGATTTCAGGAGTTATTTATAGGAAAGTTATGTCTTCAAACAGGCAGTCAATGTCAAATGCAACAAGGAACAAGAAAGCTACTTCTGATAAAAAAAGCATCAGACTTGATGGTTCCCCTAGAGTAATGAGTATCGTGGATGAAAGAACCTAAAGCATCCTCAATAATGTCACGCTATAAACTTGCAGGATTAGAAAATCCTAAAATAATTCAACTCTAGGATTCTTCAGCAGAACTTTGAAGAACAATACTGTTCAATGTCCACTAGACAGACATTCTTGGTTGGAATCACAGTTAAATTCCATCATTAATAGGGCAATAACCAAGTTGGTTGTGAGGCTTAACTTGCTTACTAAGGAGTCTTATTTTGTATGCTATATGTATTAAGTTGATGTAATTGTTTCAGTATTTCTTAATAAGTCACCAAATTATAGGTAGCTGGTGGTAATTTACAGGCAACAACAGAAATTTCTGGAGAAACTCACCAGGTGTGGCGGCATCTGTGGAGAGAAAGCAGAGTTAACATTTCAAGTCCAGTGACTCCTTCAGAACAGTCACTATACTCAAAGCTTTAACACTGATTTCTCTCTGCAAATGCTGCCAGATGTGGCGATATGTTTCCAAGTTGAGAGTGTGGTGCTGGAAAAGCACAGCAGGTCAGGCAGCATTCGAGGAGCAGAAGAATCAATGTTTCGCCAAGAGCCCTTCATCAGGAATTGCCCGAAATGTCAATTTTCCTATTTCTCGGATGCTGCCTGACCTGCTGTGCTTTTTTAGCACCACACTCTCAACCCTGATCACCAGCATTTGCAGTCCTCACTTTCTCCTAGTTGATAAATTTCCAAGTCTGAATGATGAGTGGCTTGGAGAGGAACTTACAGTTGGTCATGGTCCTATGTATCTGATGTCCTCATCCTTCTTGGTGGATGAGAATGACACCCTGGCCTGAAGTACCTGAACATTTTGGGACATTTTCTAAATGGGGAGGAAATTCAGAAGTCTGAAGTGCAAAGAGTCTTGGGAGTTCTAGTCCAGGATTCTCTCAAAGTCGAGAAGTGTGGCACTCAACACAGCAGGTCAGGCAACAACCGGGGAGCAGGAGAATCGACATTTTGGGCAAAAGCCTTTCATCTAGAAAGTTGCAACACATGCGGAATTTGTTGACCCGGGAGTGTAGTGGGATGAAGGTGAGACATTTTACTAAGGACTAAACATTCATCTTCAGTGAGGGAAGAGGACTGGGGGATGTAAAAACCCGGCAGGGCTGGCAGTTGGGGCCTGGTGTTGAGCTGGAGTTGGGAGTGGAGGTGGGGGCAGTTATGTGATTGCTGGTGATGGCACAGATGACATCACTGGAGGAAATGGCGTGAACAGTGGTGGTCATGGGAGCAGAAGTGGTGCGTTCAGTGGTACCCTTGGGGGCAGAAGTGACATTCTGGGTAGTGTTTGCAGGAAAGGTGTCTTCGGCAGTGGCTGTGGAGGCGACATGGTCGGTAGTGTTTTAGTAAATGTCATCAGCTTATGCCCAAAACGTCGACTTTCCTGCTGCTTGACCATTTGTGCTTTTCCAGCACCACACTTTTCAACTCTAATTCTCCAACATCTGCAGTCCTCACTTTCTCTCAGGATTCTCTCAAGGTAAACCTGCAGGTTGAGTCAGAGTTAGGAAAGCAAATATAATGTTGGCATTTATTTTGAAAGTACTTGAATACAAATGCAGTACTTCTGAGGCTGTATAAAGCTGTGGTCAGACCACATTTAGAGTATTGTGCACAGTTATATGCTCCATATCTCCGGAAGAATGAATTCCCCCCTGGAGCGGGTTCAGAGGAGGTTGATGAGAATGGTCCCAGGAAAGAAAAGCTTAACATATGAGGAATGTTTGTGGACTCTGGGATTATACTTGGTAGAGTTTAAAAGGTGGGGGGGGGGGGATCTGATTGAAAGTTATAAAATACAGAATGGCCTGGTCAGTGTGAACGTTGGAAAGATGCTTCCATTTGTAGGAGCGACTAGGACCTGAGGGAACAGCCTTAAAGGGAAGATCTTTTAGAATGGAGGTAAGGTGAAACTTTTTCAGCCAGAGTGGTGAATCATTGGAATTCACTACCACAGAAGGCTGTGGAGGCCTGGTCATTGTGATATTTAAGGCTGAGATAGATAGGTTCTTGAGTATCAATGGTTATGGAGAGCAAGTGGGAGAATAAGGCTGACAAACTTATCAGCCATGCTTGAACAGCACAGCAGACTCGATGGGCTGAATGGCCTAATTTGTGATCCTATGCCTTATGCACTTATGTATATTTGTCATAGTCATGGAATCATACCTTGCAGACCATGTCAGGCTGTTATTTGACTAATCTGTGAGACAGCTGTCCCAAGTTTGGCACAAACCTCGAAATGTTAATTAGGAAAACTTTGCAAGGTCAACAAGGCTATTTCTGCTGTTCTTTTTTTTTCTCTCAGGTGCTTAAGTCAATATTAGGTGGTCCATCTGGTTTTGTTTCTTTGCTGAGGCTTTGTAGTGCTTGATACAAGTTAATGGCTTGCTAGGCCATTTCAGAGGGGAGTTAAGAATCAACCACATTGTTCCTGCTCTGGAGTCACACGTAGGCCAGAGAATGTGAGGAGAGCAGATCTACTTTCCTGAAATGAAACATAGGCCAAATTTTCTTTTTAATGATGGAATATAAGTTTACTCTTCTGAACCCATTTGAAGTTTCTCTTTACTCTGGTCTGAATATGATCAATTCATTCATGGATAGATATTGTAAGTATTTTGAGAGTTTTTTCAATAAATTAAAGTATAATATTCAATACACATTTCTAAAAATCAGTATCCACATTTGACAGAGTTATATTCTGTTTGATTAATCATGAATATAACAAAACTTATCATTTGTCTTTGATATGCCAATTCAAT
This sequence comes from Chiloscyllium punctatum, assembly GCF_047496795.1. Classification (NCBI taxonomy): domain Eukaryota; kingdom Metazoa; phylum Chordata; class Chondrichthyes; order Orectolobiformes; family Hemiscylliidae; genus Chiloscyllium; species Chiloscyllium punctatum. Next base: position 64,513,883 of record NC_092758.1, on the reverse strand, counting down.
GTTCAGTGAACAGAGGGAAGGATCTATTGAGGACCAGGATCTTCAACTCAAGAATAATGTTATGGTTTACAGGAACTCAATGATATTTGTGCTCTGAGATGGCATCTCAAAGCACTGGAAAAGAAACACTTACAGTCCCTTCATAAAGTCCTCCATAGTCCCTGGCAGGAAAGGATAACTAACAGCACAATCCTCTCCCAAGCCAACATTTGAGTATTAAGGACATAATCACTCAAAACCTTCAGAGGAAATTATTAGAGATGCTAGAATATATACTGAAAACTGTACAGCACCAATTGGAGGAATGACATCTCATCTTCAGACTAGGCAATTTACAAACTTCTGGGCTCAATATTGAGTTCAACACCTTCAAATTGTGAACCAACTCCCATTCCTCCCCTTTCTTTTAGCTTTACTTGTTATGTTCTCTGTCACATGTCCTCTCTCCCCTCCCCCCACCCCAGTGGGACTGTCTGTTCTTTCAATTTTGGCAGTTAAATACACCATTGTTCTGCCATTCTCACATTCTGATCACTTAATCTGAACTATCAATATCCTTTCTCGCCCAGCATTCTATACTCGTCCACCCAACTATAGCAAAAAGGCTGCCCCCTCCACATATTACATCAGTTCTGATGAAGAGTCATCTAGACTCAAAATATTAGCTTACTCTCTCTCCATGGAAGCTGCCTGATGGATGTAATCTCCAGGATTTGTTGTTTTCATCACTCAAAACTGACTCCATTGGCAGGAACAAACTATTTGTATGCCTGACAATAGATTTCTCCACTTGAAATTCAGTCACAGCACAAGATTCCCAGGAGAACAATGGAAACACTTTTTGGGAATGTTCTCAAAGCATTGTTGAAGAAGCCAAATACCTTTGCCACCCCAATGGTAAACCCTGGTTTGGAGCCAACAAAAATGAAGAAGGTTCATTTAGAAAGAGCATCGCTAGACCATGGCAACACGACAGTTGGAGCAAGAGCACCTCATCTTCTGCCTAGGAACCCTCCAACCACAAGGGATGAACTCAGATTTCTCCAGTTTCCTCATTTCCCCTCCCCCCACCTTGTCTCAGTCAAATCCCTCGAACTCAGCACCGCTTTCCTAACCTGACCTCTCCGCCCCCACCCCACTCCAGCCTATCACCCTCACCTTGACCTCCCTCCACCTATTGCATTCCCAACGCCCCTCCCCCAAGTCCCTCCTCCCTACCTTTTATCTTAGCCTGCTGGACACACTTTCCTCATTCCTGAAGAAGGGCTGAAGCCCGAAACGTCGATTCTCCTGTTCCTTTGATGCTGCCTGACCTGCTGCGCTTTTCCAGCAACGCATTTTCAGCTCATTTAGAAAGGCACCAAACACATGGCAAGACTCAAGCTGGAGCAGGAGCAAGAAATCTTCAGTGCTGAGAGATTGCCGAAGAGAAACTAATCCAGCATTAATAAATTTGGTTTGTTGTTACAGGGTAAATTGTGGCTTGTTAGCTAGTGTGTGTCTCTCACACCTCAATACTGATTGACAATTTTAAAAATCACTTACATATGCTCAGTAGAATATGCATAGCTAGAAAAAATTTGTTCCTGCAGGAAAGCTATTTCTTAGAACACTGCTTAATATGTTAGACAGGTAGTTCTCCTATAATGCCGTAGTTGCCTTGCAATGAAATCTCGTTTAATGGAAAATCACTTAATAGAAATGATGGGGCCTATGGAAAAGTAAAGCTAGGGACAGACCAGAAAAAAAATCACTTACTATTGCTCAAAAATTACTCAAAAGTCTAATAGACAACCTGAATGAAAGTTGAAATCATATTTATTAACAAAACAAAAGTATATTTAACACAGTATGTTTAAAAAAAAATGTAAGGAAGCTGGTCTCTGCACAGTACCTCTCACAGAAAGTTGATTTGTTGGCAGCTGACATCAGTGCGTGCTCAGAACGGCACAAAGACTTCAGCGCAGACATTACAAATGCACAGAACGGCACAAAGACAGGCACCAATGTCGTGCATGCACGAACACTAGCCTATGTGCAGAACAGTAAGAACACCGGAGTATACACAGAATGGCACAGGGATATCAGTGCACACATTGGCACATGTGCAATATGAAGCACCAGAACCAATCCCTGCTGGAATCGTGCTATTGCCAACGGAAGTAAGCATTCTCCAAAATACTGTTGCATAATTCTACAGTGACATTATAGCCAAATTGCACTGCTGAAATGTGCGTTATTCCAGAACTACCTCTACTTACTTTCTGGTATCATCAATCAGAATTTCTCTCATACATAGCAGAGGTAAGGTGATAGTATAGCAAAATGTTTCACAGATGTAAGTAAAACCGATTCAGAAGTTTAAATGCTGACATTTAACTGTTTCATCCTTGTGCAGACTCAATTAGTGTCACTTAGGTTAGTTTCAGTCTCTCTAGCGGTTTTGCATGTACATATTAGGGTGGTGGTGAGTTATAGTTGTTATTAGTCAGTCAGCCAAAGGAGAACTGGACATCGATCAAAAAGTATCTGCTTGAACAGACCATCTTCGTGTTGATTGGAGAAAAGTTATTTTGTGTTGATTATCAGCTCCATAAATCTTTTGTGAAATTCACCTCAATCCCAAGAGTTAAGGAGAGTCAAAAAGACAACAAGAAATGGTTATTCTGGCAATCCCTTTTGCTGCTCAAATAGATTGTGAAGAATGTGCTGTGGTAATGTTATTAGAAATGGTGACCATGCAATGATCATTAATATTTGTAAAACAGCATTTCATTCACTAATGTCTTTCAGGAAAAATAAAGTATACTGTCCTTACCCAATCGAGCCTGGATTTGACTCCAGTTGCACAGCAACGTGTTTGTACCTTAACTGTTCTCTGAAAATGCAGTGCAATTCAATGATGTTAGGGTCAGGTAATAATTTCTGGCCTTGGCCAGTGATGCCAAATACCATGATAAAATAAAGTTTAAAATATTTGCTTTCTTGAACTCTACCCCATTTAATCAATGTCCTAAAGAATTAGCCAGCAAAATAAATTCTGCAGGATGTTCCCCAAGCTCTAAAATCCAGAAATCAAATCAATCATTGAGCATACACCATAAACTCTCTCCTCTCGTATTCAACCAATACCTGTTGCAACGTATCATTTTATGTCACAGGGTGTTTAAGGCCTTTGATTCATAGAGTCATCGAGATGTACAGCATGGAAACAGACCCTTCAGTCCAACCCATCCTTGCCAACCCGATATCCCAACCCAATCTAGTCCCACCTGCCAGCATCTGGCCCATATCCCTCCAAACCCTTTCCATTATTATACCCATCCAAATGCCTGTTAAATGTTGCAATTGTACCAGTCTCCAACACTTCCTCTGGCAGATCATTCCATACACGTACCACCCTCTGCGTGAAAAAGTTGCCCCTTAGGTCTCTTTTATATCTTTTCCCACTCACCCTAAAACTATGCCCTCTAATTCTGGACTCCCCGACCCCAGGGAAAATACTTTGCCTATTTACATTATCCATGGCCCTCATAATTTTATATACCTCTCACCCCTCAGCCTCTGACGCTCCAGGGAAAACAGCCCCAGCCTGTTCAGCCACTCCTCATAGCTCAAATCCTCCAATCCTGGCAACATCCTTGTAAGTCTTTTCTGAACCCTTTCAAGTTTCACAACATCTTTCCGATAGGAAGGAGACCCAAATTGCATGCAATCTTCCAACAGTGGCTTAACCAATGTCCTGCACCGCCACAACATGACCTCCCAACTCCTGTACTCAATACTCTGACCAATAAAAGAAAGCATACCAAACGCCTTCTTCACTATCCTATCCTATCTTCCTGCAACTCCACTTTCAAGTAGCTATGAACCTGCACTCCGAGGTTTCTTTGTTCAGCAACACTCCCTAGGACGTTACCATTTAGTGTATAAGTCCTGTTAAGATCTGCTTTCCCAAAATGCAGCACCTCACATTTATCTGAATTAAACTCCATCTGCCACTTCTTTATCAGTTTCAAGACATCCAGCACTTCCTCCTCTGTAATGTGGACATTTTGCAAAATGTCACATCTATTTCCCTACAGTCTATATCTTCCATATTCTTTTCCACAGTAAATACTGATGCAAAATACTCATTTAGTGTCTCCCCCATTTTCTGCGGCTCCACACAAAGGTTGCCTTGCTGATCTTTGAAGGGCCCTATTCTCTCCCTAGTTACCCTTTTGTCCTTTCTCCAATTTAGAAGTTCAAGATCTGGTCTATCCTTTTCCATCACTGTTTTAAATCTAATAGAATTATGGTTGCTGGCCCCAAAGTGCTCCCCCACTGACACCTCAGTCACTTGCCCTGCCTTATTTCCCAAGAGTAGGTCAAGTTTTGCACCTTTTCTAGTAGGTACATCCACGTACTGAATTAGAAAATTGTCCTGTACGCACTTAACAAATTTCTTTCCATCTTAACCTTTAAGTCCCAGTCTATGTTTGGAAAGTTAAAATCCCCTACCATAACTACCCTGTTATTCTTACAGATAGCTGAGATCTCCTTACAAGTTTTAATTTATTGCCTGTCTCCTTTTAGGTTATTGCCGTCGTTTGTTCAGTTCTATTATCTGCCCGTCCCACTTATCTAATTATATATAAGGAAAAACATTCTTTTGTGCTGATGAGTGAGAATGGTAAATTTTGCATCTGTACCCTTCATCACTAAGTTTAACAGCCTGCTTATTTCAACATTATCCAAGCAATTCATCATTTTAAGGACATAATCATACGCTTCAATTTCTTGAATGAGATGACATTCGGTTCTGAGACTCTCTTCACAACTCTGCTCACTTTCTATGTTCAAATTGGCATTCTCTTGAAAATAGAATTTTGAAGGTAGGTCTGCCTATGCACAATAATGTACAGCTTGACAAATAATCAATATAAAGTTAATATAGTTTGTCTTGACTAGTAGTTAAATTCACTCAATGCATTGAAATGCATGATTAGCTGTCTTGGTACAGCTTCATGTTGATGGAATGCTTTTGTCAAGTGGTTAGTAATTGCCCTGAAATCCTTTTCCTTTCTAGCTTTCGCTGTGGAACATCCAATTATGTACATGCATTTCCATGTCTCCTTGCAATTTTTCATCATGTTCACTTATGGCATCTTAAAATACATTTATCAGTTAGCTGCCCATTTCAATTAACAAATTTTTATCACCCTCTCCTATGCTTGCCACTTAGCAATCTATCTTGATGCTGTGAAATTCTACTAGTACCATTTTTATAACATTTATAAATTGTTCAATCAGAATAGTCCCAGGATAAAACGACAGGAGAATTTCATAAGTGTTTATTCAAATATAGCCTTTTTCCATTCATCATCGCAGGTGCTTTCAATTACTATGCCTGTTTTTAGCTGGTCAATTTAATTATGAATCGCATATATAATCTTCATTTCTTATCCAACCATATGAAATGCAATAATTCAGATTTTTAAGTCTTAAAAAAAACTTGCATTTTTGTAACATCTTTCTTGGTTACTAGGCATCCATCCTAGAGTGTTTTCAACCAATTAGCTCTTTTAAGTAAATTCACTGATTAATGTAGGAAATGGGGCAGTCAGTTTGCACACAACACACTCCCATACACAACAAAAGGATAATAATCAGATAATCTGTTTTCTTTGTGATGATCATTGGCGAATACATTTTGGCCGGATAACAAAGGTATCTTGCTCTTTTAAATAGTGCCACGGTAACTTTCATGTCCATCCATGAGGCAGAGGAGGCCTCAGTTTAATATTTCTGCCGAAAGAAGGCACACGTGACTATGAAGCCCTCCCTCAGTACTTCCCTTAAGCATTTTGTATTCATATCACTGTAACAGGTTTTGAACCCATAGCCTTCTGAATCAAATACCAAAGTGCCTCCAGACACAGTTGACATGCAATAATTGTGAGGCTATTGGCACTCACCATTATCATGGATCAAATTGTACAACAACTTTCAAAATTTGCATGCACAGAGTAGAATGCGGGAAAGGGGAAGGAGCTATCCAAATTTCCCTGCTCCTTCACAAGTTAGATTACACAGCTATATAATTGGTAATTACAACATAAAGATTGAAATATGGTTCTTTCTGAATTGGATAAATATTTGAGGTTAAACAAAAACCCACTGATTTGTGTTTCAGCTATCCTATCAAAGAGCTGGCATAGAGACAGTGGACTGAAGCTGATATAGCTCTCACTGCCTGGAGCGCCAACCAAGTCCTAACAGCTGCAAGGCCCTCTTAAATCATTGCAGTGCTTTAAAAAGTGGGTTTGACCAAAGTACCTGTTCTTGTAGGCATGAATCATGTACTGCATCATACAGCTCAGAAGCATTCCCCTTCTCTCTCAGGAATGCCCCTGCTCTCAAAGGAATGCATCAATTCTTTCAGGCATACTCCTACTCTCGCAGGAGCAGGATCTCAGCAATATTGGAACAGCAAAGTGGCATCATGATAAGAAAACTTTTGGGAAGCAAATTGCTACAAGTCCATATCATTCTACATCTAGAGTCTCAGCTTTTAGATTTCATTTATTATTTTAGATGTTTTTAATTGTTTTCCTTTCTCTCTCATCTCTATCTTAATCCCATCATTCTTTCTCTCTCTATTTTGTTTTCTGATTATGATTTTACATTGAACTGAATATTTTAACAAACGCTTCCTTGTTTAGACTCTGCCTGTCACAGCAAACAATTATCATATATTTAGTTGAAGATTCACACTATTGTGCTTACCTCTGAGCTAGGAGAGCCAGGTTCATGTTCCAATTTCTTCAGAGATGTGTAATAAAATCTCTGAACTGGCTGATTAGAAAATATCAAGTTTCGTACCAATGTTTGCGTGTAGTACAAACACTTAGATCCTCAATAGATGGCACAGCACTGAAATAACTGTAATTCTTAGGATAGGGCTTTAAACTAAATAGTGGAAGGGTGGATTCAGTTGCATTGAAAATTATGGCAAAAATTAAAGGGGGAAGTAGATGCTCGGCAGTGTCATAGAGTCATAGAGATATACAACATGGAAACAGACACTTCAGTCCAACCCAGTGGTTTAAGGTTCCAAACAAGTAATAGGACAGAGTATGGAAAGGTTCAGGAATCTAACTTCAGGCACTGCAGTTAAGGGACAGCTATGATAATGGGCATTCAATGCAGGACTAAGTATGTACTTATACGAATCATAGCGTAGATTGAAATTGGTAGGTATCTTGTTGTGGGTATCGCAGTTGTGGCTGCAAAGGAATTAGGGCTGGGAGCAAAACATCATCTAAGAATACACCTCCTATCGAAAGGACAGGCAGAGGGATAAGTTCAACAAGGTAAAAACAATGACTGCAGATGCTGAAAACCAAATACTGGATTAGTGATGCTGGAAGAGCACAGCAGTTCAGGCAGCATCCAATGAGCAGCGAAATCGACGTTTCGGGCAAAAGCCCTTCATCAGGAATAAAGGCAGTGAGCTTGAAGCATGGAGAGATAAGCTAGAGGAGGGTGGGGGTGGGGAGAGAGTAGCATAGAGTACAATGGGTGAGTGGGGGAGGAGATGAAGGTGATAGGTCAAGGAGGAGAGGGTGGAGTGGATAGGTGGAAAAGAAGATAGGCAGGTCGGACAAGTCAAGGAGACAGTAACTGAGCTGGAAGTTTGAAACTAGGATGAGGTGGGGGAAGGGGAAATGAGGAAGCTGTTGAAGTCCACATTGATGCCCTGGGGTTGAAGTGTTCCGAGGCGGAAGATGAGGCGTTCTTCCTCCAGGCGTCTGGTGGTGAGGGAGCGGCGGTGAAGGTTTCCACCTATCAGGTCAGAAGTGGATCTCAAAAAATGGAATTTGTGAAAAGTCTACAAGATGGTTTTTTTGGAGGAGCTTGTTGTGCAGCCCACTATAGAACAGGTAATTCTGGATTTGGTGATGCGTAATGAGGCATATGAGATTAGGAAGCTTAAGGTAAAGGAACCTATAGGTGGCAATGACCATAATTGACAGAATTCATCATGCAATTTGAGAGGGAGGAGATTGAATCATATGTAATGGTATTGCAATTGTGTAAAGGTAACTGCTAAGACATGAGGGAGGAGGTGGCCAGAGTTGATTGAAAGGGAAACCCAGCAGGGAAGATGATGGAACAGCAATGGCAAAAGTTATTGTGGATAATACAGGAAGCACAGCAGAAATTCGTCCCAAGGAAGAAGAAATATGCCAAGCAGAGCATCAGGTAGCCATGGCTGACAAAGGAAGCCAGGGAAGCAAAAGAAAAAACACATACAATGTAATGAAAATTAGTTGGAAGTTTTTAATAAGCATCGTTGAGGTGGATTTATCTACAGCGTCAGTATGGGTGGAAGTCAGAAACAGGAAAGAAGCAGTCACTTTATTGGGAGTTTTCTCTAAGCCCCCTCAATAACAACAGAGACATGGAAGAGCAGATTGTGAGACAGGTTTTAAAATTGTGCAGAAGTAACAGGGTTGTTGTCATGGGTGACTTTAACTTCATAATATTGATTAGAACATACTTAGTTCAAATAGTTTGGATGAAGCAGTTTTTGTCAGGTGTGACCAGGAAGGGCTCCTGATGCAATATGTAAGTAGGCTGACTAGAGGGGAGGCCATATTGGATTTGGTGCTTGGCAATGAACCAGGTTAGGTGTCAGATCTCCCAATGGGAGAGCATTTTGGTATAGTAATCACAACTGACCTTTACTATACTGGAGAGGGAGAGGCACACATAGTATGGGAAAGTATTGAATTCGGGGAGGTGGATTTACAATGCTATTAGGGTGTCTAAATTGGGAACAGATGTTCTCAGGGAAATGCACAACAGAAATGTTTAGGAAGGAGCTACTGATAGTGCTAGACAGGTTTGTCCCACTGAGGCAAGGAAGGGATGGTAGGTTGAAAGAACCTTGGGTGACAAGGGATGTAGAACATCTAGTCAAGAGGAAGAAGGAAGTTACTTAAGGTGGTTTGAAAGATGACGGGGGTTCTCATTGAAACTTACAGAATATTGAGAGGCTTAGAAAGAGTAGACATGGAAAATATGTTTCCACCAGTTGAAGAATCTAGGAACCAAGGGCAGATCCTTGGAATGAAGAGACAATTCTTTACAACAGAGGTGAAGAGTTTATTCAGCCAGAAGGTAGTTCATCTGTAGAACTCATTGGCACAGAGGTCTGTGGAGGCCAAGTTATTGAGTGCATTTAAAATTGAGAGAGAGAGGTTCTTGATTGGTAAAGGGATTAAGGGTTACAGAGAGAAGGGAGGAGAATGCGATTGAGAAATCTTTCAGCCATGATCAAATGGCAGAGTAGACATGATGGGCCAAATGCCCAAATTATCTTATCTTTTAGTCTTATGTTCTAATTTGCACAAAAGTGCACTAAAAGTTTGGAGGCATCTGTGAGCATCCTGAACAGTGAGTACTCTTTATTCACTGTTGACTGCATAATCTGAGTCTTGGTCCTCCCTGTTTTCTCTTATTCATGAATGCAATGAAATTAGGATAACTTTATGGAAGTGCACGAACTAAACAAGCAATAGGCTAAATAGAAGACTTTTGTTCTGGGATGTACCTGTTTCCCTCAGGAAAAGAGGAGTAGAATAAGCAAACAACTGCAAATCTTTTACAAGAAAAGAATGAGAAGAGAAAGAAAATACACAACGGAGTAAAATAGAACAGGCATATGTTGTCATTTTACCTGGCACGAAGGCTATATATGTACTCTTGTCTGCAGTGTATAACATTTAAGAGACAACCACAATCCAGATCTACGTTCCGTAAAGTGTGTTAAGGCTGGAATGAACATAGAACATAGAACAGTACCACAGTACAGGCCCTTTGGCCCTCAATGTGTGCTGAAATTTTATCCTAATCTAAGATCAGACTAACCTCTCTTCCATGTGCCTATCCAAGAGTTGCTTAAATGCCCCTAATGTATCTGACTCCATTACCACAATTGGCTGTGCATTCTGTGCACCTACCACTCTGTGTAAAGAACCTACCTCTGACTTCTCCTCCAACCTCCCTCTAATTACCTTAGGATTGTGTCCCCTCATGATAGCCATTTCTGCCCTGTGAAAAAAGTCTCTGGTTATCCAATCTATATATGCTCTCATCAACTTGTACACCGCTCATCCTCCTTCACTTCAATGAGAAAAGCCCTAGCTCCCTGAACCTTTCTTCATAGAACATGCCCTCCAGTCCAGGCAGCATCCTATTAAATCTCTTTTGTACCCCCTCTAGAGCTTCCACATCCTTCCTAAAATGAGGTGACTAGAACTGAACAGAATATTCCAAGTGTGGTTTAAACAGGGCTTTATTGAGTTGCAGCATAACCTCGCAGCTTTTCAACTCAATCCCCCTGCTAATGAAAGCCAACACACCATATGCCTTCTTAACAACTCTATCAACTTGGTTGGCAACTTTGAAAGATCTATGGACGTGGAACCCAAAGATCCCTCTGCTCCTCCACATTGCCTTTATCATTGTATTCTGCATCCAAAATGAATCACTTCACATTTTTACAGGTTGAACTCCATCTGCCACTTCTCAGCCCAGCTCTGCATTCTGTTAATGTCCTGTTGCAACCTACAACAGTCCTCCATACTATCCACAACTCCACCAACCTTTGTGTCATCAGCAAACTAATGAACCCACCCTTGCACTTCCTCATCCAAGTCATTTATAAAAATTACAAAGAGCAGAGGTCCCAGAACAGATCCCTGCGGAACACCACTCGTCACTGAACTCCAGGCTGAATACTTTCCTTCTAATACCACCCTCTTGTCTTTTATGGGACAGCTAATTCTGTATCCAGATTAGAGTGGTGCTGGAAAAGGACAGCCTCCGAAGAGCAGGAAAATTTACGTTTCATGCAAAAGCTCTTCATCATTCCTGATGAAGGGCTTTTGCCCGAAACATCAATTTTCCTGCTCCTCAGATGCTGCCTGACCTGCTGTGCTTTTCCAGCACCACTCTTATCTTGACTCTATCTCCAGTATCTGCAGTGCCCACCTCTGCCTAATTCTGTATTCAGACAGCCAATTTTCCCCATATCTCTTGCCTCCTTACTTTCTGAATAAGCCTACCGTGGGGAACCTTATCAAATTCCTTGCTAAAATCCATGTACACCCCATTCACTGTTCTACCTTCATCAATGTGTTTTGTCACATCCTCAAAGAATTCTGTAAGGCTTCTGAGGTATGACCTGTCCCGCACAGAGCCATGCTAACTATCTCTAACCAAACTATGGGTTTCCAAATAATCATAAATCCTGTCTCTCAGAATCCTCTATAATAATTTGACCACCACTGACATAAGACTGACTGATCTGTAATTCCCAGGGTTATCACTATTCCCTTTCTTGAACAAGGGAATAACATTTGCCACCCTCCAATCATCTGGTACTACTCCAGTGGACAGTGAGGACACAAAGATCATCACCAAAGATGCAACAATCTCTTCCCTTGCTTCCTGTGGTAACCTTGGGTATACCCTGTCTGGCCCAGGGGACATATCCATCCTCATTCTTTTCAAAACGTCCAGCACATCCTCCTTCTTAACATTAACCTCTTTGAACATATCAGTCTATTACACACTTCCTCACAACTGACAATGGGCATCTCACAAGTGAATACTGAAGCATGTAATTCATTAAGGACCTCCCCTATTTCCTCTGACTCCAGGCACAAGTTTCCTCCATTATCCCTGATTGACCATACCCTCACTCTGGCCATCCTCTTATTCCTCACAGAAGTGCAGAATGCCTTGGGGTTTTCCTTGATCCGACCCAACAAGGCTTTATCATGTCCCCTTCTAGCTCTTCTAAGCCCATTCTTCAGTTCCTTCCTGGCTACCTTGTAACCCTCTAGATCCCTATCTGATCATTGCTTCCTCAACCTTAAGTAAGCTTCCTTCTACCTCTTGGCTAGATGTTCCACTTCTCTTATCTTCCAAGGTTCCTTCACCTGACCATCCCTTCCTTGTCTCAGTGGGACAAACCTATTCAGCACTCGCAGCACGTTCTGCCTAAACAACCTCCACATTTCTGTTGTGCATTTCCCTGAGAACATATCTGTTTTCAGTTAGGCGCCCCAGTTCCTGCCTAATACCATTGCAATTCCCCCTCCCTAAGTGCAATACTTTCCCATACCATCTGCTCCTATATCTCTCTATGGCTATTGTAAAGGTCAGGGAGTTGTGATCATTATCATCAAAATGCTCTCCCACCGAGAGATCTGACACCTGACCTGGTTCATAAACAAGCACCAAATCGAATATGGCCTCCCCTCTAGTCAGCCTATCTCCATTTGAGTCAGGAATCCTTCCTCAACACACCTGACAAAGTCTGCTCCATCCAAACTATTTGCACTAAGGATGTTCTAATCAATATTAGGGAAGTTGAAGTCACCCATGACAACAACCCTGTTACTTCTGTACCTTTCCAAAATCTGCCTCCCAATCTGCTCCTCAGTGTCTCTGTTGCTATTGGGGAGTCTATAAATACTCTAAGTAAAGTGTCTGCTCCTTTCCTGTGTCTGATTTCCACCCATAATGACTCAACAAACAAACCCACCTTGACAACCTCCCTTTCTGCAGCTGTTATACTATACCTGATTAGCAATGCCACTTCCTCACCTCTTTTACCTCCCTCCCTATTCCTTTTGAAACATCTAAACGCCAGAATATCCAACAACTATTCCTACCCCTGTGACATCCAAGTCCCTGTAATGGCCACACATTGTAGCTCCAAGTACTGATCCATGCTCTAAATTCATCACCGTTATTCCTGACACTTCTTGTGTTAAAATAGACACACTTCAACCCATCACACTGACTGCAACTTTGCCCTCTCAACTGTCTATCCTTCCACACAGACTCTCTGCCTGTATCTGCCTGTTCACTAGCTACCTGATCCTCTGATCCATAGCTCCAGTTCCCATCCCCCCTATGAAACTAGTTTAAACTCTCCTGAAGAGCTTGAACAAACCTCCCTCCCAGGACTTTGCTGCCACTCCAGTTCAGGTGCAACCCATCCTCCTTTTACAGGTCCCAATTTCCCCAGAAGGTGCCCCAATGATCCACATATTTAAAGCTCTCCCTCCTACACCAGCCTTGCAGACACGTGTTCAGCTGCATTCGCTCACTGTTCCTAGCCTCACTTGCCCATGGCACCAGTCGCAATCCTGAGACTACTACTCTGTTCGTTCTGCCATTTAGCCTCCAACCTAACTCCCTATATTAACTTTCCAGCTCCTCATCCATTTCCCTAGCTCTGTCATTGATACCAATGTGTACCACAACTTCTGGCTGCTCCCCCTCCCCCTTAAGCATCCTGTAGACTCGATCTGAGACATCCCTGACCCTGGAACCCGGGAGGCAACATACCATCCGGGAGTCTCATTCATGAGCATAGAATCTCCTATCTATTCCTCTAACCACTGAATCTCCTATCACTGTCAGTCTCCTATTCTCTATCCCCCCCACCACCAATTCCCTTTGCTCAGAAGAAATTATAATCTTCAGCTATGTATGTGGAGCTAAATAGTGTGGCCACATTGCCAATTCTTAGCATAATTACTAAGATACACAGTTACTGCCACAAGAATTGATGAAGATCTGAAAAGCTGAAGATAATCAGCTTGAATTAAAGCATGGCCAAGGTTCCCTGCAGACTATGTGATGTGCGTGCCTTGTTCTCGGGGCAAGGATGAACTTCAGGACTAACATTGAAGTGAAGACCTCATGTCCAGGATTAGTTCAACCATGACAACTCCAGTTTTGAACCAGATTATCCTGTGTATTCATATCCTAGTACTGCTTGTGGAGAAGTAATCTTGATAACCACACTGATAATTTGTTAAATCCAAAATTGTTATGATCACATGAGGAAGGATAACTTAGCTACCCTCCCTTCAACGTACTGGGGGATTCCAATAAAGATTTAATTTCTTTCCAGTTTATGATTATATCTTTCCAAATTAAAATGAAGTTAATTGTTTTCTGAAGAAATAATAAGGAACCAAACTCAAAGTCTTCTCATGAAAAACAGCAATTTTATTACGTGCTTATCCAAGAAATACCATGAAAGTATGATGTGAAGCATACAGCCTCTGTGAAATCACGTGATGTCACAAACACACAAAAAGTTAAGAACAGTGTCTAATATAAAACAAGTTAAAGAAAATACAGGTTAGGGCCCTAAAGGTATCCCACACAAGTGAAGCTTTAACCTGAGGCCGTGATTGGTTAGAAGGTGTTTTGGACCACCGTCAGAAGTGAACATTGCTATTACCATGATGTGGAGGAGCCAGTGTTGGACTGGGGTGTACAAAGTTAAAAGTCACATAACACCAGGTTATAGTCCAACAGTGTTATTTAGAAGCACTAGCTTTCGGAGCACTGCTCCTTCATCAGGTAGCTGTGGGAAAGGACCATAAGACACAGACTTTATAGCAAAAGATGACAATGCAATCTTTTGATATAAATTTGATGTAGATATTTTTGTCTTGAAGGAGAAAGTCCTCAGCCTGCGTCCAATGCTGGATGCTTTGTTTCATCACCCTTTCTGCAAAACTCAGCTCTTTGAAATGTAAGCTTACTTATGTATGTGGAGGTTATGATTATGACTTGCTAATTGAATGCAATGTTCCATCTCCAACATGTGACCATCATTCTAAAAATGTTACTCAAAATAGGAGGCAAGGGTATTTTTGTGCCTCCCAAAGAGACTTACTGGCTCATTTCAATGCACATAGTGAAAATGTTAATTTCACTTTGTCTTTTGATTAATTTGTGTTGGTTTCATGAAACTTGCAACAACCTGTCAGTTATGTTCTCACCATGCCATTTTTATCAATATTTTTGAATTATTACAGTCAATGAAAGACCCAGGTATTAAATCAAATTATAGTGTTCTAAAATCAATTGTTTATATTTTATATCTCTGTGATTAGCTTTATAAACCCAATTCTAAATACAAGTGATCAGTTGCAAAGAACTGGTAAGAAGTAAAGCAGTAAAGTACTTTAATGTATGCGATCGTGAAGAAAACTTATTGCAGAAATTCCTAATTTCCATTCAGCAATGGTAGAGTAGTGGCAATATTGTTAGGTGAGTAGAGGTCCATACTGATGCTTAAAGATTGCACATTTATAACCCAACTTGACAGCTGACAGTTTTTGAATTCAGTTCATTAATAAATCTGGAGTTAGAAACTAATGGTACCATAAATCTATCAATTGTTGTAAAAACTCATTTGGGAGGCTTGGATTCAAGTCTCACCTGCTCCAGAGGTGTTTTATATAATCATTGAACATGTTGATTAGAAAAGATTAAAAAAATCTATATTTTTCACTGATATCATTTTTAGGGAAATAAGTCTGCTCATCTTTATTCTGTCTGGCCCACAGCAATGGGCCTGACTTTTAATTTCCCTCTGCAAAGACCTAGCGACCTATTCAGTTGTATCATTTTGTTCTGGATACTAAATGGACTGCAAAGTTCGAGAACATGGCTGCATTCCACAATGTTCTCAAGGGCAACCAGAATTGAGTGACAAATGCTGACCTTCACAATGTTGTTCACATCCTGTGAAAAATTAAAATAAGAACAATATTTCAATCCCATTGCAATCCTTGCTGATTCATGAACATAAAACTAGTTTTTTTGGCACTGAAAATGATCCCATTTTTAAATGATTTAAATGTTTATGAATTTTGGGGATTCTATGATTCTACAATTATCATAGTTCCGAAAGCACCACTTTCTTTTAATAGTTAAGTGATCCAAATATCTTTTGAACACATGCCACTTTGACTTTAAATTCTAATAGTCCTTCTCCTTATTCATCTTCAGTTTCATCAATTTAATGATTTCCAGTACCTTGCAGTTTTTTTTTGATAAACCTGCAATCTGAGTGGTGTGGGATAGATAGAGAGAGAAAGGGGGATACAACAATGTAATCCAAATTCTCTGATTCATGGTCCATTTTAATTGTAACTTTCACACAGGAAACACAGAATCAAGGATCTACACATTACATATTTGATGAGCTCTTCATTCTTTATTTTTTGTCGACAGAACAGTGAATGTTCTTGTTTTCATTCATTAGGGAAAATTTTGGGGAGTGAAACCTAGGACTTTGTCCTAATTGTCCCTTTCAAATGGACAATATTCCAGGTGTTGATGGAACCTAGGAATGTATAAAGATTTTATGGAGCAAATTATTGAGACTGTGATTTTGATTTTCCTCATCTGTGAGCCTAAAATTTGGAGTTTAGGATCAGAGGATATCTGAAAACTATGAAGTTTTGCGATGTGCTCTGGAAAAGAATGGCATCGATCACTTAGAGAGAACACAAAAATAAAAACAAAGCTGTCAGAATGGTGAAGAAGGGAAGATCATTTTGTGAATGTCATTGAGAAAAAGCAAAAAAATTGGACTTGTCATATCCTTGCTAGCAGTCATAACTGAAGAAAGATTAGAGAGTTGTAGACCAAGAAGGAGAAAGAGAATGATGATTTTAAACAACTTGAAATTGAAAATCAGACATTCCAATAAACAGCTGAAGGAAGTATAAGATGGCAAGGTGTGAAGAAATGAGAATAGGACCTACCTTCAGCTGATCAATAAGATTATTGTTAATGAAGAAAGCACAATATTGAAAGTTTAGCATAATTGAGGGACTCTTTTAAAAGCTTTTGTTAACAATCATTTGTATATATAATAGACTTTCAATATTGCAATGCATTTAATTAATTCATGTCGGATTGGACAGTGTTGTAAATGGAACTAGCAGTTCTCTAAGAACGTGGAGCATTATATTCCTTACCATCACCTTAAATGTAATTAGATAAAAATTCATCAGACTTATCTGTGCATTTTTGTTTTTCTTTTACTGAGGTGTTTATTATTCCAAATGCACTTAGACAAACTGCATTTCAAAGCTTTGAAAAAATGACCAATTTTGATGCTCAGCAGGCAATCATTATGCTGACTATGCTACAAAACTTCCTTTTACCTCATCTTTTTTTCCTCTTGGCTGAATAGCTGCAGAATCTCCAATATAATGAGGGAGCTAAGTGTCATATAGTTGTTCTTAGTCACTGTAGGGGCTTCTGAATGATGGGAGTCAAAAGGAGTAGTTTTGCACCCTCATCTTCCCATGGAGAATCTTATTAACCTTGAGATCATTAAAACTATGTGGCACATGTTGAACGTGACTTTTCAACTAGTTACATTAATGCCCTGGGATATTTTACTATGTTAAAGGTATGATCAGAATAAAAGGTTGTTACTGTAGTCATTGGCAAATTTTGTGCCCAAATTTATGAAGCTTGCTCCTATTATGTGAGGCCTCCTGGTGAGGAAAACAATGGAAGAAATAACCACAAATTGTTCAAACTTCACTTAATGACTTGTCAGGTCCATGCTGTGTTTTAACTCTTTGGAGAAGCAATCAGTAGTTATTCTCCATACGCTGGAATCTCACGTTTTTGCAGGTGTGACCAAATGTTTACTAATTTTAAGGTGGATGGTGAGTTTAAGATGAACAGTAGTCACCCCTACCAGGGGGGGCATACATTCCAAGAACTACCACGGAAGCCCAAGACCATGGATAGGAGCGAATCCATTCATTTAAATGAGAAATTTACCTTCCTAACAGCCCCCTGGTCCGTGGTTCTGGAAGATTCCCTATAATATGTTCGGGCCATGGTAAACCACAGGTAACTGAAATCGTGGAAAACGATTCCACAGATATGTGGGTCACCCTGTACTCAAAGTATTTTACTGGGAACACTTTTTAAGGTATTGAAGCATTTGATACTCACAATAGCTTTTGATAGGCATGAGAAATAGTAAGTCAAAAAAAGGAAAAAAGATAATTTCTCCATGATTTATTTTTTCTCCTCTTCGCTGTATAGATTTTGACCGCTTTACAATCAGACAGACATCTGCGGCTGATTGATAAAGAGAATTGGTTATTGTGAGTATATTCAGTGCTTGTAGCAGATTGCTAATCATTCATCATTTGGAGAAAGAAGGACTAAATGTAGAATACCTAACTTCAAATATTTGTAAATGCATGAATCTTTATGGTACATGCTATTTTTACTGTTTCATACCAAAGCTGAAGTGACAGAATAAACTTTGGCAAAGGTTTGATAACTTTATGATATAACACTTAAAAATAAAGACAATTGCTTTAAAATGGCACAATTTTCTGCTTGTATCTGCCACTTGGGTGTTAATGAGTTCCAATCTCCAAATTATCAACAGATTCAACTTGCTAAGATATTTGAATCATCGATAATCGTAGGTGAGGTGCCAGAAGACTGGCTAATGTGGTGCTACTGTTTAAGAAGGGTGGTAAGGATAAGCCAGGGAACTATAGATCAGTGAGCCTGATGTCGGCTGTGGGCAAGTTGTTGGAGGGAATCCTGAGGGACAGAATGTATTTGGAAAGGTAAGGACTTATTAGGGATAGTCAACATGGCTTTGTGCATGAGAAATCATGTCTTGCAAACTTAATTGAGTCTTTTGAAGAAGTAACAAAGAGGATTGATGAGGGCAGAGCGGGAGATGTGATCTATATGGACTTCAGTAAGGCGTTCGACAAGGTTCCATATGGGAGACTGGTTAGCAAGGTTAGACCTCACGGAATACAGGGAGAACTAGCCACTTGGATACAGAACTGGCTCAAAGGTAGAAGACAGAGGGTGGTGGTGGAGGGTTGTTTTTCAGATTGGAGGCCTGTGACCAGTGGAGTGCCACAAGGATCGGTGCTGTGTCCTCCACTTTTTGCCATTTATATAAATGATTTGGATACGAGCTTAAGAGGTACAGTTAGTAAGTTTGCAGATGACACCAAAATTGGAGGTGTAGTGGACAGCAAAGAAAGTTACCTCAAATTACAACAGGATCTGGACCAGATGGGCCAATGGGCTGAGAAGTGGCAGATGAAGTCTAATTCAGATAAATGCAAGGTGCTGCATTTTGGGAAAGCAAATCTTAGCAGGACTTATACACTTAATGGTAAGGTCTTAGGGAGTGTTGCTGAACAAAGAGACCTTGGAGTGCAGGTTCATAGCTCCTTGAAAGTCGAGTCGCAGGTAAATAGGGTAGTGAAGAAAGTGTTTGGTATGCTTTCTTTTATTGGTCAGAGTATTGAGTACAGGAGTTGGGAGGTCATGTTGCGGCTGTACAGGACATTGGTTAGGTCACTGTTGGAATGTTGCGTGCAATTCTGGTCTCCTTCCTATCGGAAAGATGTTGCGAAACTTGAAAGGGTTCAGAAAAGATTTGCAAGGATGTTGGCAGGGTTGGAGGATTTGAGCTACAGGGAGAGGCTGAACAGGCTGGGACCTTTTTCCCTGGAGCGTCGGAGGCTGAGGGGTGACCTTATAGAGGTTTACAAAATTATGAGGGGCTTGGATAGGATAAATATACAAAGTATTTTCCCTGGAGTTGGGGAGTCCAGAACTAGAGGGCATAGGTTTAGGGTGAGAGGGGAAAGATATAAAAGAGACCTATGGGGCAACTTTTTCACACAGAGCATGGTACGGGTATGGAATGAGCTGCCAGAGGAAGTGGTGGAGGCTGGTACAATTGCAACATTTAAAAGGCATTTAGATGGGTATATGAATAGCAAGGGTTTGGAGGGATATGGGCCGGATGTTGGCAGGTGGGACTAACAAGCTCGGGTTGGGATATCTGGTCGGCATGGATGGGTTGGACTGAAGGGTTTGTTTCCATGTTGTACATCTCTATGACTATATGACTCAGAATGCAAAATTTCCAACAGTTAAAATCACATTTACAAAATATTTGTAAATGTTTAAGTTATAGCTTAATAAACCATGAATGCAGGTTTCATATTTCATTTGAAATAATCACAAAATAATAACAAAGGACAGAATTGCAGCAGGACTGCCATACTGATTTTATTTTTGAGTTACTTGATTGGTACAAACCATTTGCCAATTAATAGAAAATGACTTGCATTGCAATCCAGGGTTTTTTGTCTAATCATTAAATCAACATCAGTGGGCTAAATAGCTGAGATTTCTTGATGTTTTCATTCTTGCCGTGTTAGGCTATGCACTAAGAATATAAAATTGATCAGTTTTTCTACATTGTGATTCAGCCAATTTAATCGGTACTTTTTAAATTGTGAAACCTTCAGATTTTTAATTAACAAATTTAGATTAAATAGATGTTCTCGTGACATTTTGATCTCTGGTTATTAAAATAATAAACCATTGATTTCTGTGAATGAACAATAAGAATCTGCTCACAATGAAGTATTAATTCCAAGTTTCGTAGGATTTAAGACAATCCTATGCTACAATGCACTGTCATGGCAGCTCCTGCACAATGGAAAATACAAAATGCTCACAAGATGAAATATCATAAGAAATCCTATTTCGGTATGTTATTATTTATAATCAACATTACATTATGGAGGCTTCAAATAGAATCTGAACTGGAAGCAGATGCCAGGAATGGTGGTGTTTGAGAGAGTAAGGTGCAATTGTGCTTTTCATGAGGAGCAAGATATAAAGACTTTGTTTTTACAGTTATATTCATGAGACATCGTTTGGAACACTCTTCTCAGATTTGGTCTCCTTACTTAAGAAATTATAGAGATATAGTAGGAGCAGTTCAGAGAAGGTTCATTCCACTTATACCTGCAATAGAGGGGTTATTTTATGAGGAAAGATTAGACAAACTGGACCTATACCCACTCAAGTGTTGAAGAATGAAAAGTGATCATATTGTAATAGATAAGACCCTGAGGATACTTGACAAGATGGATACTGAAAGGATACTCCCTGTTATGGAAAAATTTAAAACAAATTTCTATTTAAGAAAAGAAAATGAGACCATTTTTCTCAGAGGATTGAGACCTTTGGTCCTATCTTCCCCAGAGAGCATGGAGACATGGAAGCAGATCATAGAATACTTCTAAGGCAGATTAGATAACTTCTTGACCAACAAATGAGTTTAATATTATTTGGGTAGATGGAAAATATGAATTTGAGAAAAATTCAAATCAGACTGGTGGAGCAGATGAGAGGGGCCAAATTGCATACATTCATAACACATACATTTCTACTACATGCCTTTTCTTCTGTTTGATAAGGGGGAATTATAAGAATTATAGAAACTATATATAAGTGTCATCATATGGGTGGTGTGGCATTCAACAAGTGCACTATAAAATGAAAACTGCATGATCTTCAGATAATTGCATAAATCTTCAGAAGAAGTTGTACAAATTGAAATTGCACTTTAAAGATTGAAAGTGCAGATTCCTCTGTTTTCAATGCACTAATAATGTACAAAGAGAGTAAGAACTTGTTGCAGAGAAATTGAGCAGAAACCCTAAATGACTTCATTTTAATTTGCACCAGCAAAGGCAAATGGGACACAAGCAATTAATAGAATATCCTACCCTCGATGATGGTCTGAAGGTCTTATGACCTACTCTCCATTTTTAAACCCAATTACCCGTGTCAATCTCATTTTGAATAAGCAACATTTACCTCAATCCATACTATAACATGGTTAGTTCATCAATGAAGGTATTATAAGACTGTTAGATATAGGAGCAGAATGAAGCCAATCGGCCCACTGACTACTCTGTCATTTTTTATTATTGATGTACCTCAACAACATTTTCCTGCTTTCTCCTAGTATCAGAATTAATAAATAAATAGTTTATAAATGTGCAGTTTTCTTCGTGACACTTGTGATTATGGTGCACATGTTCGTTAAATACATTGCAATATAAAATGAACTCAAGCTCTTTATGTATCACCATGCAACTTATGTATTTGGTGCAAATAGAGTGCCAGCATTGCAGGAAATGGTTGACTTTTATGGTTGGTTTCAGAAAAGGGACTAACATGATACTCCTCTAATGGTACTTCACTCCACAGAAGTAGTGTTTGTCGATTCATCTGAAGCATATTTCTGAGGAGTCCAGCATCACTTTTTCTTTCAATGTCCCTTTTCATAATGCTCTTTGAGGGATTAGGCTAGAAACCTGGTACATGGTAATGTGAGGCAAGTGTTCTCCAGCTGGCCCCAGCTCAGTGTCACAACTTGAAGTTGAAGGCTGATCTAATGGAAGCTATCAGCTCCTACAAGAATCATGAGGAAGCAGCGTTTGTCTCTTGTCATTGTTTGGCAGCAGAGGTCAATTGTCATCTGCATTGAAAATCTGCTCTCTAAGATGAAATGAGTTTAATCTAGTCTGGTTCCTGGCGGGTATAAAACTGTGAGTGTAGGAGAAAATTATTGCAGACTAGGTGACTACTTTACAGAATCCTCGATCACCAATATGATCCCTTTCCCCTTTCCACAGAAATTGCAAAACCTGTCCCTTCATCTCCTCCCTGTTCATCACCCAAGGGCCTAAACTGTCTTTGCAGGTGAAGCAACTTTTTCACCTGTATCTCCTCCAATCTGGTTTATTGTTTCACTGCACCCAATGAGCCTACTCTAAATTGGAGAAACCAGACGCAGACTGGGTGGCCACTTGGCAGAACACCTCTGGTCTGTGTATAAGCACTACCCTGACCTTGCCATAGTCAGTCATTTTAACACAGCATCCTGCTGTCATACTCATTTGTCTGCCCTTGGGATGTTGCAAATCACAGCATTAACTGGAGGAACAACATCTCATCTTCAGACTCGGCACTTTACAACCTTCTGGACTTAATATTGAGTTCAGAATGTGATCTCTGTCCTATTTCTTCCCTCTCTTTTAGCTTTACTTGTTACATTGTTTGTCACCATGTCCCCTCTCCCATCCCCCGATTCCAGTGGGACTGTCTGTTCTTTCAAGTTTGGCAATTAGACACGCCATTGTTCTAGGCGAAAGTGAGGACTGCAGATGCTGGAGATTAGAGTCAAGATTAGAATGGTCAGGCAGCATCCAAGGAACAGGAAAATCAACATTTTTGGCAGGAACCCTTCATCAGGAATGAGGCTGGAAGCCTCGGATATGGGGAGATAAATGGGAGGGGGTGGGGCTGGGGCGAAGGTAGTAGAGAGCGCAATAGATGGATAGAGGAAGGGGTAAAGGTGATAGGTCAGAGAGGAGAGTGGACTGGATAGGTGGGAAGGAAGATTGACAGCTGGGACAGGTCATGAGGATGGTGATGAGCTGGAAGTTTGGAACTGGGGTAAGGTGGGGGGGAGGGAATATGAGGAAAATGGTGAAGTCCACATTGATGCCCTGGGGTTGAAGGCTTCCGAGGCAGAAAATAAGACATTCTTCCTCCAGGCATCGGATGGTGAAGGAGTGGTGGTGGAGGAGGTCCGGGACCTGCATGTCCTCAGCAGAATTGGGGTGGGGAGTTGAAATGTTCGGCCCTGGGGCAGTGGGGTTGATTGGTGCGGGTGTCCTGGAGATGTTCCCTAAAGTGGTCTGCAAGAAGCGTCCAGTCTCCTCAATGTAAAGAAGACTGCATCGGGAGCAACTAATACAATAAATGACATTTGTGAAAGGGCAGATGAAACTTTGATAGATCCCCCCCCCCCCCACCCCACAATGTACCCTCCCCTCCTGGCACTTTCCCCTGCCACCGCAGGAATTGCAAAACCTATGCCCACACCTCCCCCCTCACCTCTATACAACGCCCTAAAGGAGCCTTCCACAACCATCAAAGTTTCACCTGCACTTCCACAAATGTCATTTACTGCAATGGTTGCTCACAATGCAGTCTCCTTTATGGTGGGGAGATTGGACACCTTCTCGCAGAGCGCTTCAGAGAACATCTCCGAGACACGTGCACCAATCAACCCCACCGTCCTGTGGCTGAACATTTCAACTCCCCCTCCGACTCTGCTGAGGATATACAGGTCTTGGGCCTCCTCCACTACCACTCCCTCACCACCTGACGCCTGGAGGAAGAACGCCTCATCTTCTGCCTCTGAACCTTTCAACCCCAGGGCATCAATGTGGACTTCACCATTTTCCTCATATTCCCTCCTCCCCCCACCTTACCCCAGTTCCAAACTTCCAGCTCATAACCATCCTCATGACCTGTGCCACCTGTCAATCTTCCTTCCCACCTATCCAGTCCACCCTCCTCTCTGACCTATCACCTTTACCCCTTCCTCTATCCATCTATTGTGCTCTCTACTACCTTCGCCCCAGCCCCACTCCCTCCCATTTATCTCTCTACCCCTGAGGCTTCCTAGTGAAGGGCTCGTCGCATGCTGCCTGACCTGCTGTGCTTTTCCAGCGCCACTCTAACCTTGACACCATTGTTCTGCCATTCTCCCATTCCAATCAACTAATGTGCAATATCAACACCCTTTCTACCCCAGCACTCCACCCCCACCATTGCATAAATGCTTATCCCTCCACACTTCACATCAGCTCTGATGAAGAGTCACGTAAACTCAAAACGTTAGCTTCCTCTCTCTCCATAGATGGTGCCTGACTCGCTGTCTTTTCCAGAATTTTTATGTTTTCAGGTTGATTCCAGTATTTGCAGTAATTTTACCAATTAGTAACATCAGTTAATATGTCAATTACTATGAGAAATAGAAAAGTAATTTGTAGTTCTGAGGCTAAAGTTTGGGTTGGAGCTATGGCATAATGTTGAGTGTGGATGTTTCATAGCTTACAACATAGTTAGGTTATCTATCTGAATGTGCTTAATCCCAACAATTGCTAGAATTAAAATGACCCCATACCCAGAAGTTCACATGGATTACTGCACAAATCTAAAATGTAGACAGTTTGCTTTTCACCCCAAAACAAATATGCCAAAACATCTTCAATGATCCTGCTATATAGTTAATCACTTGTGTAACAATAAAAACATCTCTAAAATTGAGTGGAGCCACTTAATATATGCAAAAATACTACATTATGCTATTTTATACATTATTAATTTATGACTGAGGTAAACAGAATGGGAACAATGGAATAAAAGCCACAGAATATTGAGACCATTTATAATTCTGATTTGATCTTTTATTTGTGTTAATACATATCCAAATTTGTCATTTGTGGAGAAAAACATGAAGACTTGGTAATTTGGCGATATCTTGGGGATAGTCCATTTCACTGTAGAGGAACTGGTGGACGTATTAGAATTTCTGAAGTTGGATAAATGTCCTGGTCCTGACCAGGTATATTCAAGAGCCCTGCAATAGGCTAGAGAAGAAATTGCAGGGGCTCTGGCTGATATATTTGTACACTTGCGAGCCATGGGTGAGGCCCTGGAAGATTGAAGGATAGCGAATGTTGTGCCCTTATTCAAGAAGTTGAAGAGTGTAGTGCTGGAAAAGCACAGCCATTCAGGCAGTATCTGAGGAGCAGGAGAGTTGATGTTTCATACATAAGCTCTTCATCAGGAATGAGACGGTGGCCCAAGGGGGCTGAGAGATAAATGAGAGAAGGTAAGGATTGGGGGAAGGTAGCTGGGAATGCAATAGGTAGAGGAAGATCGAGGGGTGAAGGTGATAGGTTGGAGAGGAGGGTGGATGGGAAGGAAGATGCACAGATAGGACAGTTCAAGAAGGCGGTGTTGAGTTGGAAGTTTGAATCTGGGATAAGGTGGGGTAGGGGAAATGAGGAAACTGGTAAAATCCACAATGATCCCATGTGGTTGAAGGGTCCCAAGGCGGAAGATGAGGCATTCTTCTTCCAGACGTCGGGAGGCTAGAGTTTGGCAATGGAGGACACCCAGGATTTGCACATCCTTGGTGGAGTGGGAGGGGGAGTTAGTGTTTGGCCACAGGCTTAGTGCATGTGTCCCAGAGATGTTCTCTGAAACATTCCACAAGTTGATGTCCTGTCTCCCCAATTTTGAGGAGACCACATCAGGAGCAACGAACACAGTAGATGACATGTGTGGAAGAACAGGTAAATCTCTGTCAGATTTCCAGCACCATACTCTTCGACTCCAATCGCCACCATCTGCAGTTCTCACTTTCTGATATGGATTTCAATAAAGCTTTGATAAGGTTCCAGATCTTAGGCTGCCCTGGAAGGTTAAATCACATGAAATCCAGGGTCAGCTGGCAAATTGGAAACATAGTTGGCTTGATGGTAGGAAGCAGAGGGTAATAGTAGAAGGATGCTTGTCAGGCTGGAGGCCTGTGACTAGTGGTGTGCCTCAGGAGTTCGGTGCTGGGTCCATTGCTGTTTGTTATCTATATCAATGACTTGGATGAGAATGGACAAGGTATGATTAGTAAATTTGCAGATGACATTAAAATAGGCGGTATTGTGAACAGCAAGGAAGGTTATCAGATATTGCAGCAGAACCTTGATCAGCTAGGGAATTGAGCTGCAAAAAGGTAAACGGAGTTTAGTACATATAAGTGTGAGGTCTTGCATTTTGGAAAGTCAAATCAAGATAGGAGTTTCGTAGTGAATGGTAGGGCCTTAAGGAGTGTAGTGGAACAGAGGAACTTTGGAGTTCAGGTGCACAATTCTCTGAAAGTGGAATCACAGGTAGACAGGGCAGTGAAGAAGGCTTTTGGCACACTGGCCTGCATCAGTCAGGGCATTGATTATCCAAGTTAGGAAGTTAAGTTAATTGTGTAGGACATTAGTGAGGCCACACTTGAAGTATTGTGTTCAGTTTTGGTCACCTTGCTATAGGAAGGATGTTATTAAATTGGAAAGAAATTTACAAGAATGTTGCCAGGACTAAAGGTTAGACAAGCTAGGACTTTCTCTTTCAAGCTCAGGAGACTGAGGGGGTATCCTAATAGAAGTGTACAAGATCATGAGAAGCATGGATAGGGTGAATGCACTCAGTCTTTTTCCCAGGTTTGGGGAATCAAGGACTAGAGGACATCAGTTTAAGGTCAGAGGGAAAAGAATAAAAGGGAACCTGAGAGACAACTGTTTCATCTGCCAGCAGAAATAGTTGAGGCAAGTACATTAACAACATTTAAACAAAATTTGGACAAATATATGGATAGGAAAGGATTAGAAGGATATGAGCCAAAGTGCAGGGAAATGGGGTTAACGTGGATGGACATTTTGGTCGGCGTGGACCAGTTTGGATCAGTGTGCCTGTCTCCATGCTGTAGAACTCCATGACTCTGTAAATATAAGAATATAACAAATATTCAACATTGTTCAAAATGCTTTGGGAAAGGATTGAAAGCAGGGTTCTTCAGGAATAATCTGGTGATACTTGATGGGAATAAAACTTAATTTAAACATTTGCTGCAAGCCTCAAAAGGTTTAATGTTGTGCTTGGTCTTCAGTTAAATAGCTCCCACTTCTCTTTACCATCATGCTGTTATAATGGACATTGTTAAAGTTACTGGAACCAACTGTTCTGAAGAAGTTTGATTTGCCAACCTCCCAGGGAGCCCTCTCTAATAACAAAATGAAAGGCAGTTTATGGCTTCAAGTTTGAATTTTGCAATTTCCTTTATTTTAGCAAGTCTGCTTGGCTGCCAGAAATAAAAGTAATCTTTTGATTCACATTGACTGGTGAACTGTTTGCAAAATACAGTGAAAACAATTCTGATTAAATGGTGGTTGACAGTATGTTGGATAAATAGCCAGTTTTTTGTTGTTTGTAATTGCTATGGCCAGCGTTTCAATGAATCGTGGTAACAATAGTGAAGGTTTGCTTTAGCATCATATAGCACAGAAGCAAACATCCAGCTCATTCTGTCAATATAAGCATCAGTCTGTCAATTTAAACTGTCTTATAATGCTGTTTCATTATTTACATTCCAAAATAAAGTATGTAAGAAATTAAGGTCCTTAAAGCTAAAGTAGTATTTTCTAATATTTCTGAGTAGTATAAAATTTTATGGACTGCTGTTACAGCAGTGATGTTCTCTGTCTGGAAAGGCACTTCCTAAACATCAAACGTTGCAAAGCAGAAGGATCATGGCAAGATAGAGACACAGATTATAAAGTTTGCACTTCCAATATCAAGATCACTACATGACTGAAATTACATCAAGGAATCATTCCCGTACCTTGTATACCCTTTTATTGATTTGAGTAGTTAGAAGAGGCCAGGAGATGATTCGCAGCCTGACATAAACTAAAAGGTTGACCTTGATTTCGGATGTTTATGGTTAAATCTGAATAGTGTGGAATATTTGAAGCAGAGCCATCTAGAAAACCTATTTAATCAGTTTCAGATTATATTGCTTAATACTGCATTTTAGTAATACGTCTTCATTGGGAAGACATCAAACTATACCATATGGTTTTTCCTGAAGCAAGTATTCTGGCAGCTTTCTTGGCCTCTTATAGTAAGTGATTCTTATCTTGCTTGTTGAAAAGTTTCCATAGCTGCAGTTATCATTCATGTCAGTTGTCTAGATCAGAAATTGAGCCCAGCTGACAATGAAGGCAATGTTTTCATGGAAGTTGAACACCATTTTCGAACACTAATTATTTAGGTCAGGGGAAAGCTCTTGCTTTATCTTTGTTTTGCCAAAGACTGTTAGCAGATCAAGAATTTGTTGACTAACGTGTGGGCTCTGCTGAGGCTCTTCAAATGAGCCAAGGTCATAACATTCTGCCTTCAGGTGTTTTGACTAGTTAGGGAAATGAGGCAGGCAAGATGGCATACCAGGTCTTTCAAATGAGGGAATTCTACCTAAAGCAACCCTAATATTTGCTACCTTGAATTTTTAAAGATGTGGATGGGCACAAAGCTGAGGAGAAGGCAGTTGGTGCTAGCGTTGGTCTTGCTAATTTTGTTTATTTCATTACTTTTGGAGATGAAAGATCGAGTTGCACATGCTTGTCCCCACTTTGTGGTGAAGGCCAGCAGCAACAGAAGGTCAATAAAGAGCTTCTAAGAAGTTGCATAGGCAGCTAGATGAGGCTTGATATTCATGGTCACCAGAAGCTTGCTCTTTTCCTCCTACGCTACCCATTTCATGGAAACTATGGCATGAATTTGTTATTTGATGCATTTTTAACAATTGGAAAAAAAAGGCAGCTTCATCAGTATCAGAAACCTCTTTGTTCATTTCCCAAGATAAGATCAATTTTAACCCTGCTTATGACAATAGTGTTCAGCAGAAGCTGCTACATTTTATCTTTCAGTTTAAGGAAGAGAATCTTTGTTTTAAACTTAAATGAGAGCAATTATGAGGGCATAAAAGTAGATCTAGCTCACTAAATTGGCAAAGAAATTTAAGAATATGAAAATAGAAATGTACTGGCAGACATTTAAAGGGATATTTCAAAACACAATAGATATTTTCCAAAAAGAGAGAAGTTCTGTGAGGAGGACTACTATTATGTACAGCCAACTGAAAAATATTGAAGATATCACACATAAAGAATTAATTTATAATTGTGCTAAGTTTGGTAGAGCAAAAGATTGGACAGAATGATTTTTTAAAAATATATCAAAAGATTAATTAGGAAGGAAAGATTAAGGATATAAGAGAAAGTTAGCTAGAAATAAAAAACCAGCTGGTAAGAGTTTCTATATTTAAAAACACAGTTAACCAAATGAGTATTGGTCTCAGAGAGAGAGAGAGACTCTGAGCAATTAACAGAGAATAAGGACATAGCAGGTGAATTAAATAGGTTTTTTGTATTGGACTTCAAGATGGTGCTGGAGAATGGCAACTTTGTACACTTTTCACTGTACTTTTATACTTCTGTACTTGAGTAACATGACAATAAAATCTGATTCTATTGAGATGAACACACAAGGAGCTAGCTGATTATTATGAGAATGTCACTATATGTCTTATATTCATTGTTTAGAAAGGTGGTTGTTACAGGGTAAGCTACTGGCCCGAGATTAGAGAGCACTCCACTCTTCAGGTGGCAGTGCTCACCAGGCAACTGCTTCCTCCAAGAAAAACAGAAGTTGCTGGAGAAACTCAGCTGGTCTGGCAGCATCTGAGTTTCTCCAGAAATTTGTTTTCTTTTTCAGATCTGTAGTCTCCGAAGTTCTTTGTTTTATTTTAGCTGCTGCCTTCAGCTGGAAGATGGACCAGGAAGATGGAGGAAGATCCAGGGGTGAATTTGATACCATCACAACATACTGTGTGCCAGCTGTCCATTTATCCCAAAATAATATGTTTTGTTTCTGATATTCCTCACATAATCTCTTGGGAGCTATCGCCAATGGATCCAGTCACAGCAGGTGCTATCATCACTATGGTGACTGCACATTGAAGACCCACAGAGTTTCAGGGGTATCCATGCATCTACAAACTGGGCAACAGCAACCAAACACCTTCCACGTGATGAGATTACAGCAGAAGGTCCTGTCTGGAAGTGGAGGAGGTTTTGGAGGATAATGGTTTGGAGATTTCCCTAGCCAACCATGGTTGATGACTCCATTATGTAGCACCTTAACTGAGTCTAATCATGTACATAATACAGCCCATCCTTTCACTATTGCCATTATGGAGCAGGCTATTGGTCATATAAAGATGAGATTCTGATGTTTGGAAAGGTCTGCAAGAGCCTTGCAGCATAATTCAGATAGAGAGTGTGCCGTATAATTTTTAACATACTGTGCTCTGCACAACTGGAGTCAGCAAAGAGTGTATGTAATAGATTCTGAAGAGCAGCAAAAGCAATAACAGCCTTCTGAAGAGAAGATTGAGGATTTTAAGAAGGAGAAGTATCACCTCCAGCATTCTAAACTACTGTGGCATCAAGTGCAATGAGCAAGGTGGCACTTGACACCTGCTTCTAATAGGACAAATTTATGAAGTCTTCATTCATGGACAGGTGGCCACCACAGGTGGTAGAAAGCATTTCTTCTCTTCCAACTCCATTTTGAGTTAGCTCTCACCTTCTCCTCTTTCTACTTCTCCTTCACCTTTTGGTATTTAATGGGCTTTGCATGCAAATTGAACAGTTGGAAACAAGATGATGTAGATATTTTCTAACCAACCTGTTCAGACATGTAGTAACACACTTCTGGAGCAGGTGGAAGTTGAATTTGGGCCTCCTGGCTCAGCAGTAGGGACCCTATCACTGTGCCACAAGAGCTCTGCATGGGTGATTTAATTGTGGTGGTTAATAAATGGAAATTGCCACATGATGGCAAAAATCATTTGGTTCTGTGAGATATCTTCTCGATGTAAAAATTTTGTGCTGCTTTCCAGCTTTTGTTTTCCTTAGTCTTCTATGGTTTTCTTTTGTCTTTCAACTCTATATTTTAACTTGAGGTCCAGGCTCTGGAGGGTTTTATTTTAGCTGCTACCATGCTTTATTTTGCTTTAAGCCCGTACTCTACAATGAGATATCGGTCTAGAGTATCTTATGCTGTGGGTGACTGCTCAGACACTGTCCCTTTGCCTGCTTGCTGCTTGGTTCTAAAAAAGACTTTGGAACTGTATATGTACTGTAGCATATTTTTATTTACATCTGTACAGAGCAGGATATCAAATGCAGCCATCTTTTATCACATCTAAGACCCCTCTCTTCACTTGCTCATTCAAGATTTAGTGCTTGGTTTATGTCAGATCCATCTGATCAATTACAAGTTCATGATTGACATAAATCTCACTACACAACATTAATAATGTACAGCATAAAAACAAAAGTGATTAGAGCGAAAAATAAGCAGTTGATGTAAAATGAAATCAGATCAGGTAAGAATATGATAACAATTCCAATGTAAATCATTGGTTTATGTGATTGGAAACATATCAGAAAAATATTTGCTAAGACAACTGCATAACTTAAAATAATATTGCAACAGAGCCATTATCGAAAAAATATTTGACAACAGCATTGATGATTGATTGCAAATTAAAATGTGCTGGCTCTGTTGCTGTGAAATAAATGTTTTGGCTTTAACGCTGTGATGTACTTGTTATTATGTCAAACAAAAAGTATGATATAAATGCAAACACTGATAAAATATAACTGGATGCTGAGTTAATATGTTCCATGTGCCTAATTTGGCAGGATATATTAATAGCATTAAACCTGTTGAGAAGAGTAGTCATTAGTCAAGAGTAAAGCATGGCATAATTCTGCTCAGTATTGAGCAGGTAAAATAAAATGTCAAAGTATGAGAAAACATTATGGATGTTATTAAGAAATTCAATTTGTCTAACTCAAGACTATACCCTTCTCTGTTAGTACAATTCATTTACTGCATGAAAAGGTTGGTTTAATTGAATGAACATTTCCATTACTCTGCACTGGTATTGTTTACACAATAATGATTTGTAAAAATATATTGCAAAGTTCAAAGTAGATTTTGCTTTGATATGCATCTAGGTGATAATGACATTTGGGGATATGCAGCCTTGAAACCACAAGAGTTTAATGTAGTTTAGTAATAATAACTTTCTTTATTTGTGCCTTGTATTCTGCTTTTCAACTTGCTCAGTTTTTTCTAAAATTATAGATCTATTTTTATTTGCTAAGAAAAGTCATTGAAACATACAGCATTAATATGTCCAAAAGCTGGACAAAGAAGTATTGTGACTGAAGTCAAAGGGGTGAACTGATTTCTTTCCTAGTTCCTCTCCTCCACTGGTTGTAATCAATTTTAATTTAACTAGGGTGGTTATATGATCAATTTTATACATCTCAAACTACATTTGGCTTAGTGGTTAGAAGTCAGCCAGATTTCTCTAGCCAACAAATGCTGAGTAGTTTGTTACAAGTAAAACTTAGTCAACAAAGTTGCAATGACAAACAGTTTAGACGAGTCAAATGTGTATATGCAACTAACCTTCTAAAAATAATTAACAGCACAAGTGGAAAATGTGGTCAAGACAGCATATGGCATGCTAGCATTCATCAGTCAGGGCATAAAGTATAAATTGGCAAGTCATGTTGCAACTGTATAAAACTTTAGGCCACCTTTGGAATATTATGTACTGATCTGCTTGCCACCCTATCAGGAGGAATGGGGAGCTTTGGAGCAGGTGCACAAACGTTTTACCAAGATATTGCCTAATTAGAACGTATTAGGAGAAAGTGAGGACTGCAGATGTTGGAGATCAGAGTCGAGAGTGTGTTGCTAGAAAGGCACAGCAGGTCAGGCAGCATCTGAGGATCAGGAGAATCGATGCTTTGGCCATAACCCATCAGGAATTCCTGATGAAGGGCTTATTCCTGATCATCGATTCTCCTGCTCCTCAGATGCTGCCTGACCTGCTGTGTTTTTCCACAACACACTCTCAACTTAGAACGTATTAACTTAGAGGAGAGATTGAATAAACCTTGTTTGCTTCCACTTAAATGTTGGGACAACCTGATAGAATTTTACAAAACAATGAGTGGCATGGATAGAATAGATAGCTGGAGTATCTTTCCCAGGGTAGAAATGTCAGTTGCTAATGACATAACTTTGAGGTAAGGGGAGTAAGTTTAAAGGTGATGTGAAATGCACATTCTTTTTATGTATACAGAGGGTGGTAAGTGCCTGGAATGCACTGCCAGAACAGCTGGTACAATAGCAGCATTTTAAGAGGCATCTTGACAGATTCTTGAACAAGCAGGAAATATCGGGATGCAGACTGCGTAGAGACAAAAGGTTTTAGTTTAGAAAGGTGTCATGCGGCAACACTGTCTTGGCGGACTAATGGCCTGCTCCTGCACTACATTGTTCTTTGTTCATAGAGTGAGACACCAGATATGATTTTGTAATTTAGCTATGCATTTAATACAGTGATACTGCTCAGAGGTTCTTACGTTGAATAAATGATTCAGATCTGTAATAATGTTTAATTAAATAAGTTGTTCAGGTTGTGACAGAAATGTGAAATTTTAGACTTCATTTCAAGGTTGCTCCCCTCTTGACTCCCTTACACAAACCTTTTGTCTCTTCACAATAATACCTGGATCCACCATCCCTTTGTTGCAGCATTTTTACAAACCAGAGGAAGTGGGGTTTGTAATCTCATTCAAAAAATCAGTCTGTCCTGTTCCTACATCAATTTACTAGACTGTGCACTGACAACATTATATACAATGCTCACCCCATATGTAAGCAAGTGTCTATATCAGAAACAAATAATGGAGAACATATCATCGCAATTGCATCTGCAGCCCGTTAGACACAAGGATCATGGATTCAGACCTCCATGTTTGAGGTCACTTGAAGGAAGTGCCAGAAAGGACCTGGCAGCCACAATAGTGTTATGGCTCCAGAAGGATCAAGGTATATTTTTAACAAATTACTTTGTTATTTTGCCATCCATTTCCTCACACATTGGCACACCTGGAGAAGTTTGAGATACCAATGGAAGTACACCAGTCATGTTCACTGGCGAATGAATGGTAATTCATGGTACAACTTTTATTTTGATTTATCTTGATTAATGTAAACAAACAACTAACCTGGGGAATGTCGCCTCCATATGTAATTCATGACTTGATGCATTCTGATTCATGTGACTGAATTTTGTTTAATTGGAGTGATTAGTTCAGCTCCTGTGAGTAACCCAATTTCAAATAAGTGAAATTACCTTTAAAATATCATACTGAACCATCTGTTATATTTTCATATGAGAACATTACTATATTTTTAAATCTTTACTTTCTCAAACTTTCAACCTATTAATGTCCTTGCAAGCAAGAAATAATTTTTAGAGGTAGTACAAAGGCCTATAAATTGGGAAAATTAGTGAAAACTCTTGTGCAAAAGATCTCAGAGATGCGAGTTGTGATGCAAATAATAAAATAGTGCCCAACCTGAATCCTTTCGGAACTAATAATTTATACATTTTCTCCAGTTTTTGTTTCTCCCTGGTGCCAAATTTAGACATCCATGCATGTAATTTGATTTATCATCATTCCTACTAAACCAGATAGTGCAGTCCCTTATCTGGAGGGCAATGAAATTCTTGAATTCCTTCCGTACAGGTACTGTTGACTGCAAAGTCAACTAGTTACCACAAAACATAATCTGGGGCACATATAGTCTCATGCCTGTTCACCAAGTAAGGATTTTATTTCTTGCAATATCCTGGATTTTTACCAGCAAATTCCTTCTTTTTAGCCAAGTCCTGAGTCTGTAGATGTTGATCTGACGATCATAAGATGGTAGCAGAATTAGCTTTTCGGTTCATTGAGTCTGTTCTGTAATTTGATCATGCCTGATATGTTTCTCAGCCCCATTCACCTGCCTTCTCTTTGTAATCCTTGAATCTCTGAAGAATCAAAGGTCTATCTATTTCTGTCTAAAAGACACTCAATGACTTGACCTCCAACGTCTTTGGAGCAGTGAATTCCACAGATTTCCTCACCTAAAGGGTCATCCCTTCTCTCGGAGGCTGTGCCCTTGTGTCATAGTCTGTCCTACTTGTGGAAACGTCTCTGTGTCCACACTATCCAGGCCCCTCAGTATTCTTCCAGTTTCGATGAGTTCTCCCATCATCCTTCTAAACTCCATTGAGTATGGACACAGAGCCCACAACTGTTCCTTCAACCAATTAGAGGAGGGATCATACTGGACCTTGTAAATGCTAAAGAGCCTGGCCAGGTGACTAACCTTTCAGCGGGAGACCATTTTGGAAATGGCAATTGCAATTCCTTACGTTTTGTGAATGAGGATAAGCTAGGACCTTGCAGGAAAGTACTAATTTGGCAGAGGGCAAATTTATATAAGTATTAAGCAGGAGGTGGAAAGTGTTAATTGGGAGGAGCTGTTATTGGGCAAGTCCACATGAGCCCTCATTCCTGATGAAGGGCTTATGCCCGAATTGTCGATTCTTCTGCTCCTTGGATGCTGCCTGACCTGCTGTCACTCTCGACATGAAATGACCTTGGCGAGTAAGGTTAAAGAGAATCCCAAAGCATTCTGTAAATACATTAAAAACAAGAGGATGACTAGGGAGAAGGAGGAAAAAGGAGGGAAGTTGTACTTGGAGGCAGAGTCTGAGGGTCAGTATTTACCCAGGAGAAGAATGTTGAGGAAAGTAAGATTAGTGTGGAACATGCTAATATGCTAGGGCATTTTGAGATCAAGAAAGAAATGATGGGTCTCTTGAAGAGCATTCAGGTGGATAAATTCCCAGTGCCCGATGGTGTCTAACCCAGGTTATTGAGAGAGATCAAAGAGGAGATGCTGGGGCCTTGATCAAAATCTTTGCATGCTTGCTAGACCGGAGAGATCCTGGAGGACTAACAAGTAGCTAATGTTGTTCCTCTGTTCAGGAAGAGAAATAGGGATAAACCAGGAAACCATAGACCGGTGAGTCTCACATTGGTAATGGGATGCAGTTGGGGAGAATTCTCAGGAATAGGATTTATGCACAGTTGGAAAAGTATGGCCTAATTATCAGCATGGTTTTGTGCAGGGCAGATCTTGTCTTACTACGTTGATTGTCACCTCCTTGAAAAATTCAAAGGTAATTGATAAGGGTAGAGCAGTGGATGTTGCCTACTTGGAATTCAGCTTTTGACAAGATCCCTGATAGTAAGGTCACCTAGAAGATTAAGCTGCATGGAATCCATGGTGACTTGGCCACTTGGATTCAGGATTGGCTTGCCTATAAGAAGGCAGAGGATAGTGGTGGAAGAATGTTTTTTTTCCTGGCTGCAGGTCTGACGATTGTTGTTCTGCAGGGATCCGCTGTTTGTTACATATATAGATGACTTGGATGAAAATGTAGATGGGTGAGTTAGTAAGATTGCAGATAACACAAAGATCGGAGTAGTTATGGATAGTGGAGAAAGTTGTCAAAGGATTCAGTGGGATATAGATCAGTTGCAGATTTGGGCAGAGAAATGGCAGATGGAGTTTAATTTGAGTAGGTGTGAGGTGCTGCACTTTGGGAGATCAAAAATTCAGGAAGAGTTAAAAGTCAATGGCTGAACCCTGAACAGAGAGATCTTGGGGTTCAAGTCAATAGTTTGTTGAAAGTGACAGGATGGTAAAGAAGGCATGTAGCATGCTTACTTTACTGATCAGGAAATTGAGTACAAGAGTCAGGATGTCATATTGCAGCTTCATAAGACTTTCGTTAGGCCACACTTAAGAGTATTGTGTTCTGTTTTAGTTGCCTCATTATAGGAAGGATGTGGAAGCTTTGGAGGGGGCACAAAAGAGGACGCTGCCTGGATTAGAGGGTATTGAGCTGTAAGGAGAGGCTAGAAAAACTCTAGTTGTTTTCTCTGAAGTGCAGGCTAAGGGGAGACTAGACAGAAGATAGAGACACATAGATAGAATTAATAGAATCTTTTTACTAGAGTTGAAATGCCTAATATTAGCGGGCTCACATTTAAGGCAAGTTCAAAGGAGGTGTGAGGGACTAGTTTTTTGGTAGGAGTCTG
The DNA here is from genome assembly GCF_047496795.1 of Chiloscyllium punctatum. Lineage (NCBI taxonomy): Eukaryota > Metazoa > Chordata > Chondrichthyes > Orectolobiformes > Hemiscylliidae > Chiloscyllium > Chiloscyllium punctatum. The sequence goes on along the minus strand of NC_092758.1, from coordinate 64,476,603 downwards.
CAATGTGCTAGGTAAAAACAATGACTGCAGATGCTGGAAACCAGATTCTGGATTAGTGGTGCTGGAAGAGCACAGCAGTTCAGGCAGCATCCAAGGAGCTTCGAAATCGACGTTTCGGGCAAAAGCCCTTCATCAGGAATAAAGGCAGTGAGCTTGAAGCATGGAGAGATAAGCTAGAGGAGGGTGGGGATGGGGAGAAAGTAGCATAGAGTACAATGGGTGAGTGGGGGAGGGGATGAAGGTGATAGGTCAGGGAGGAGAGGGTGGAGTGGATAGATGGAAAAGGAGATAGGCAGGTAGGACAAGTCCAGACAAGTCATGGGGACAGTTACTGAGCTGGAAGTTTAGAAGTAGGGTGAGGTGGGGGAATGAGGAAACTGTTGAAGTTCACATTGATGTCCTGGGGTTGAAGTGTTCCGAGGCGGAAGATGAGGCGTTCTTCCTCCAGGTGTCTGGTGGTGAGGGAGTGGCGGTGAAGGAGGCCCAGGACCTCCATGTCCTCAGCAGAGGGGGAGGGGGAGTTGAAATGTTGGGCCACGGGGCGGTGTGGTTGATTGGTGCTGGTGTCCCAGAGATGTTCCCTAAAGCGCTCTGCTAGGAGGCGCCCAGTTTCCCCAATGTAGAGGAGACCGCATCGGGAGCAACGGATACAATAAATAATATTAGTGGATGTGCAAGTAAAACTTTGATGGATGTGGAAGGCTCCTTTAGGGCCTTGGATAGAGGTGGGGGAGGAGGTATGGGCGCAGGTTTTACAGTTCCTGCGGTGGCAGGGGAAAGTGCCAGGATGGGAGGGTGGGTTATAGGGGGGCGTGGACCTGACCAGGTAGTCACGGAGGGAACGGTCTTTGCGGAAGGTGAAAAGGGGTGGGGAGGGAAATATATCCCTGGTGGTGGCGTCTGTTTCGAGGTGGCGGAAATGTCGGCGGATGATTTGGTTTATGTGAAGGTTGGTAGGGTGGAAGGTGAGCACCAGGGGCGTTCTGTCCTTGTTACGGTTGGAGTGGTGGGGACTGAGGGCGGAGGTGCGGGATGTGGACGAGATGCGTTGGAGGGCATCTTTAACCACGTGGGAAGGGAAATTGCGGTCTCTAAAGAAGGAGGCCATCTGGTGTGTTCTGTGGTGGAACTGGTCCTCCTGGGAGCAGATCCGGTGGAGGCGGAGGAATTGGGAATACGGGATGGCATTTTTGCAAGAGGTAGGGTGGGAAGAGGTGTAATCCAGGTAGCTGTGGGAGTCGGTGGGTTTGTAAAAAATGTCAGTGTCAAGTCAGTCGTCATTAATGGAGATGGAGAGGTCCAGGAAGGGGATGGAGGTGTCAGAGATGGTCCAGGTAAATTTAAGGTCAGGGTGGAATGTGTTGGTGAAGTTGATGAATTGGTCAACCTCCTCGTGGGAGCACGAGGTGGTGCCAATGCAGTCATCAACGTTGCGGAGGAAGAGGTGGGGAGTGGTGCCTGTGTAAATACGGAAGATCAACAAAGAGACAGGCATAGCTGGGGTCCATACGTGTGCTCATGGCTACCCCTTTGGTCTGGAGGAAGTGGCAGGATTCGAAGGAGAAATTGTTAAGGGTGAGGACCAGTTCGGCCAAACGAATGAGAGTGTCAGTAGAAGGGTACTGTTGGGGACGTCTGGAGAGGAAAAAATGGAGGGCTTGGAGGCCCTGGTCATGGCGGATGGAGGTGTAGAGGGATTGGATATCCATGGTGAAGATGAGGCGTTGGGGGCCGGGTAAACGGAAATCTTGGAGGAAGTGGAGGGCGTGGGTGGTGTCTCGAACGTATGTGGGGAGTTCCTGGACTAGGGGGGATAGGACAGTGTCTAGGTAGGTAGAGATAAGTTCACTGGGGTAGGAGCATGCTGAGACAATGGGTTGGCCAGGGTGGTCAGGCTTGTGGATCTTGGGAAGGAGGTAGAATCGGGCTGTGCGGGGTTCCCGGACTATGAGGTTGGAAGCTGTGGGTGGAAGATCTCCTGAGGTGATGAGGTTCTGTATGGTCTGGGAGATGATGGTTTGGTGATGGGGGGTGGGGTCATGGTCGAGGGGGCAGTAGGAAGAGGTGTCCTCGAATTGACGTTTGGTTTCAGCGGTGTAGAGGTCAGTGTGCCAGACTACCACTGCGCCCCCTTTATCCGCTGGCTTGATGGTGAGGTTGGGATTGGAGCAGAGGGATTGGAGGGCTGCGCGTTGTGAGGGTGAGAGGTTGGAGTGGGGGATGGAGGTAGACAGGTTGAGGCGGTTAATGTCCCGGCGGCAGTTGGAAATGAACATGTCGAGGGCAGGTAATAGGCCAGTGCGGGGTGTCCAGGTGGATGCAGTGTGTTGGAGGTAGGCGAAGGGGTCCTTGGAAGGTGGGCAGGAGTCCTGATTGTGAAAGTAAGCTCGGAGGTGGAGGCGACAGAAGAATTGTTCGACGTCACGGCATGTATTAAATTCATTGATGCGTGGATGGAGGGGGATGAAGGTGAGTCCTTTGCTGAGGACTGTTCATTCGTCCTCAGTGAGGGGGAGGTCTGGGGGAATGGTGAAAACTCGGCAGGGCTGGGAGCTGGAATCTGGTGTGGGTGTAGGGCTGGAAGTGGGGGCGGAACCTGTAACTGGAGTGGGTGTGATGGTGGGGGGAATGGGGTGGAGTCATAAGCAGCGGTAGTGTTCCCCTCGGGGTTCTGGGGGGGTGGGGTTAGTGACAATGGGGTCTGTGGGGGCATGTCAGCAGAATGCAGGTGAGTGGCGCTGGTGGGGGCGGAAGTGGTTGTGATCATGGCAGTAGGGGTGGCGGAAGTCACTGAGCATGTGGCATCAGCGATGATGTGAAGGGCGGAAGTGATGTCACGTGTGATGCATGAGGAATTGTGAGGGGTGGAAGTGTTTGTGGGAGTGGCCATGATGGGGGCGGAAGTTACATCATCAATCCGCGTGGGGGGTAGCAGCTGCATCAGCCGCATGGCTAATGGCGGAATAGATTCCGAGGCCAGGGGCATCTTCTGGAATGTTTGAGGAGTGCTGGTTATGGAGGTGGGTGGATAAAAGTTCGTTGTACTTACAGTTTTTGATGTTTGAGATGGAATTGAAATACTGTTTGTTGAGAGTATGAATTCTCCTGAGGATGTAGTACAGAGTGGGTCCTTTGCAATTCTGAGAGAGTGTGGCTCTCAGCTGAGGCAGGGCTACCAGGAATAGTGGTGTAGGCAGATAAGATAGGGGTGTTTAAGATACATTTAGCTAAGTACATGAATACGTTAGTATTGGAGAGATGTGGACCAAGGACAAGAAGAAAAGTTTAGTTTTAGTTTAATTTGGTGTCATCTTTGGCACAACATTGTGGGCTGAAGGGCCCATTCCTGTTCTCTATTCTAACTCTCATTTGTGCTTCAGATTTCTGAAGCCTTTCCCATTTAGAAAATCGTTTATGCCTTTATACTTCACAACAAAATACAAAGCCTCATGTTTTGCCACATTGTATTCCATCTACCACTTTATTTCTACTCTACCCTGTCTGAGTCCTTCTACCATCTCCCTGCTTCTTCAATAGCATCCGTCCCTCAACCTACCTTTGTGCCATCTGCAAATTTAGCAACAATGCCTTCAAATCTTTTTAGTCCAGATTGCTGAAGTATAATGTGAATAGTTGTAGTCCCAACAGTAACCCTTACAGACCCCTACTAGTTACCGTCTGCTATTCTATAAAAGACCCCTTTATCCTAACTCTCTGCCTTCTGCCAATCAACCAATCCTCTATCCATGCCAATATATATGCCTAAACACCACAGGCTCTTACCTTATTTCAGAGTCTCTTATGTGGCACTTTATCAAAATCATTCTGAAAATTCAAATAAATCATGTTGACTGGCTCTTCTTTGTCTAATTTTCTTGTTATGTCTTCAAAGAATTCGAACAGATTTGTCAGGCATGATATCCCCTTGACAAAGTTGTGTTGACTCAGCTCAATTTATCATGCATTTCCAAGTACCCTGCAATCTGATCCTTAATAATGGACTGAGGTCAGGATAACAGGCCAAAGCTTCCCGTCTGCTATTTCCCTCCATTCTTCAAGAGGGATATTACATTAGCCATTATCCAGTCCTCTGGGACTATCCATGATCAACACCAATGCTTCCACAATCCCCTTTACTATCTTCTTCAGAATCCTGATGTGTCGTCCATCCAGTTAAAGAGTCATAGAGTCAAAGAGATGTACAGCATGGAACCAGACCCTTTGGTCCAACTCGTCTATGCCGACCAGATATCCTAACCCAATCTAGTCCCACCTGCAAGCACCCGGCCCATATCCCTCCAAACCTTTCCTATTCATATACCCATCCAAATGCCTCTTAAATGTTGTAATTTTACCAGCCTCCACCACATCCTCTGGCAGCTCATTCCATACACGTACCACCCTCTGTGTGAAAAGGTTGGCCTGTAGGTCTCTTTTATATCTTTCCCCTCTCACCCTAAATCTATGCCCTCTAGTTCTGGACTCCCCGACACCAGGGAAAAGACTTTGCCTATTTACCCTATCCGTGCCCCTCATAATTTTGTAAACCTCTATAAGGTCACCCCTCAGCCTCCAACGCTCCAGGGAAAACAACCCCAGCCTGTTCAGCCTCTCCCTATAGCTCAAATCCTCCAACCCTGTCAACATCTTTGTAAATCTGTTCTGAACCTTTTCAAGTTTCACAATATCTTTCCGATAGGAAGGAGACCAGAATTACATGCAATATTCCAACAGTGGCCAAACCAATATCCTGTACAGCTGCAACATGACCTCCCAATTCCTGTACTCAATACTCTGACCAATAAAGGAAAGCATACCAAACACTTTCTTCACTATCCTATCTACCTGCGATTCCACTTTCAAGGAGCTATGAACCTGCACTCCAAGTTCTCTTTGTTCAGCAACACTCCCTAAGACCTTACCATTAAGTGTATAAGTCCTGCTAAGATTTGCTTTCCCAAAATACAGCACCTTGCATGTATCTGAATTAAACTCCAACTGCCACTCCTCAGCCCATTAGCCCATCTGGTCAAGATCCTGTTGTAATCTGAGGTAACCCTCTTCGCTATTCACTACACCTCCAATTTTGGTGTCTTCTGCAAACTTACTAACTGTATCTCTTACGCTCGCATCCAAATCATTTATGTAAATGACAAAAATTAGAGGACCTAGCACCGATCCTTGTGGCACTCCACTGGCCACAGGCCTTCAGTCTGAAAAACAACCCTCTACCACCACCCTCTGTCTTCTACTTTTGAGCCAGTTCTGTACCTAAATGGCTAGTTTCCACTGTATTCCGTGAGATCTAACCTTGCTAATCAGTCTTCCATGCGGAACCTTGTCGAGCGCTTACTGAAGTCCATATAGATCACATCTACCGCTCTGCCCCCCGTCAAACCTCTTTGTTACTTCTTCAAAAAACTCAATTAAGCTTTGTGAGACATGATTTCCCACATACAAAACCATGTTGACTATCCCTAATCAGTCCTTGCCTTTCCAAATACATGTACATCTGTCCCTCAGGATTTCCTCCAACAACTTGCCCACCACTGATGTCAGGCTCATTGGTCTATAATTCCCTGGTTCATCCTTACCACCCTTCTTAAACATAGGCACCACATTTGCCAATGTCCAGTCTTCCGGCACCTCACCTGTGACTATCGATGATACAAGTATCTCAGCAAGAGGCCCAGCAATCACTTCTCTAGCTTCCCACAGAGTTCTCGGGTACACTTGATCATATCCTGGGGATTTATCCACCTTTACCCATTTCAAGACATCCAGCACATCCTCCTCTATAATGTGGACATTTTGCAAGATATAACCATCTATTTCCCTACAGTCTATATCTTCCACATCTTTTTCCACCATAAGTACTAATGCAAAATACACATTTAGTATCTCCCCCATTTTCTGCAGCTCCACGCAAAGGCCGCCGTGCTGATCTTCCACGTGATTTATCCACTTTCAGACTTTTCAGATTCCCCAGCAACTTTTCCTTAGTAATGGTCACAATACTCACCTACACCCTCTGCCTCCCTTGATGTTCTGGTCTGTTACTCATATTTTCAATGATGGAGAGTTCCTATTCATTTCCTCTGCCATTGTTTTATTCCTTATTATTACTTCTCCAGCCTCATTTTCTAATGGTTCAATCTGCACACGCCACTCTCTTACCTTTTATATAATCTAAAGAGACTCTTACAAACTTTTTTTGTATTGCCAGCTGTTCTCTTCTTCATATCTCATTTTCTACCATCTTTTTGCTTTTTGTCCTCTGCTCATTTTAAAGGTTTTCCAATCCTTTTGGCTTTCCAGTAATTTTCAAAATTTGTGTTCCTCTTCTTTTGATTTTGTGCAGTGCCTGGCTTCCCTTGTCAACCATGATTGCCTCATTCTCCTCTTAGTATGTTTCTTCTTTCTTTAGAATAGCTTTCTGCTGTATCTCCCAGATTACCCCTAGAAACTCCTGCCATTGGAGCTTCACCATCTTCCCTGTAAGGCTTCCCTTCCAATCAATTCTGACAAGCTACTCCTTCAATGTCTGTAGTTGTGTTTATTCAATTGTAATACCATTACTTCTGATTCAAACTTCTCTTTTTTTCAAACTGCAGGGTGAATTCTGTAATATTATGGTCAAAGGGTTCCTTCACTTTAAGCTCCCTAATTAAATCTGCCCCATTATACATCACCAAATCCCTCATGGCTCTACCAAGTTGTTCCAAATTAAATCTTGTAGAAATTCCACAAATTCCTTTTCTTGGGATCTGCTTCTAACCAACATATTGAAGTCCCCCAAGATCAATGATTATTGTTAAAAATCACACAACACCAGGTTATAGTCCAACAGGTTTATTTGGAATTATTAGCTTTCGGAGTGCCGCTCCTTCATCAGGTGGGTAATTTTTAACTTTGTCCAACCCAGTCCAACACAGGCACCTCTGTATAATGATTATTGCAATAATGTATTTCTTATGTACCTTTTCTATCTCTACATTTATTTTTTGCCCCTCATCCTGATTACTGCTTGGGGGTCTGTAAAACTCCCATCACGGTTTTTTTCTCCTTTTTTTCCTTTGTGGTTCCTCAACTCTACTCACATAGATTCAATGCCTTCTGATTCTATCTGGCTTCTTGCTATTGATTTTATTTTCATCCCTAATCAAAAAGACAACCCCACCCCTCTACCCATTTGCCTGTCCTTTTGATTGGACATATATCCTTGGATATTTAGTTCTCATCCCAGATCTTCTTGTAGCCATGTCTCAATAGTACCTAAAACATCATACATGCCAATTGCAATCTGTTCTACACCCTCAATTACCTTGTTTCATAAACTGAATGCATTTAAGTACAACACTCTCAGTCTTGCATTGACTGCCCAGATCTCATAAGTCTCCCCTTATCTACTGTGTCTGACATTACATTCCTGACTCTTTCTATACTCTGTCCTGTTTCTTGTTCTGGAAACTTTAATAACATCTCCTGAGACCTCCTCTCCTTTAACTAGTTTAAAGACCTTGTGGTCACCCTATTTACCCTTTCTGCTGGGATCCTGGTCCTAAATCACTTCAGGTAGAGCCTGTCCAAATGGTACAGTTCATTCCTGTCCCAATACTGATGCCAGTGCTCCATGAAACGGAACCCTTCTTTCCTGCTCAATTCCTTTAGCCATGCATTTACTTCCGTAATTTCCTTACCTCTATGCCAATTTGCATGTGGCTTGGATAATAATTTAAAGATTAAAACTCGTGAGATCCTAATTTGTTACTCTCATTCCTAATTCCTGTTATCCCTCAAACAGGACCTCTCTCCTACTCTTGCATATATTGTTATCCCCAATATGGATCACAATAACTGGATCCTGACCACACTCCCACTCCAATATCTTTTCAAGCCATGGTGCAACACGTAGCCCACCTTTTTTTTTCAAGCAAATCTATATTCTCAGTCTCATCCAATGTCTTTGTTGAAGTATGGTAATCTCCTTACTTCAATTTGTAGAATAGATTGGACATCTTCATTCACAATCTGTGGACATTTTCACTTTCTCAATTTTTGTGTTTGAGTGTCATTGTTATTTAGCATTATCTATAATCTGTACTGATAAACCTAATTAGAGAGTCAAAGAATTGAAATGTGGCTCATGGACTAGTCTCAGCTCATCCAACAACAAATTCAAATCTATTCAATCAGTTTGTTAATTGAACTTATTAGCTGTTGGAGGAATTCTGAACTGAAATTGTTCAATTAGTTCCAGTGGGTTATACTTCCCATTCTTGCTGCAGTATTCACTTCTTGCAGAAAATTTTGCTCAACTTTTTCATGTGAACATTCTTCTATGGTGATAAGATTAAAAATAACATTTCCACATTCCAGTACAGTTACAGAATTTCTTCCTGTATGAGATGATTATCTTGTGTCACCTCAGGTAATTTCAATTGATTATTTATTCTCTTTGGGTTCTACTGTGAGACTAAGCCCAATTAACTCTTTTACTAGCTGCCTCTTAACATATTGGTTGACAATGATTTGTTTCAGAATCAGTAGTTCTCATGAAACTTGCAAAGACCATAAGTAATAGGAATTGGAGTTGACCAATTGGCCCCTTGAGCCTGCCTTGTCATTCAATAGAATCATGGCAGATCCAACGTTCCTCACATCCACTTTCCTGACCTTTCTCAGTTACATTTATGTCTCTTTCCAATCAATAATCACTCTATCTACCTGCCACACAGTTATTGGTGACAAGGAGTTCCAAAGACACTCAAGCCTCTGAGAGAAGAATTCTTTCCTCATGGATGTAGGTTTGCTCACTGAGCTGGAAGGTTCATTTCCAGACATTTTGTCACCCCACTAGGTAACATCTTGAGTGGGCCTCTGGGTGAAGCACTGTTGATCATTCCTGCTTTCTATTTATTTGTTTGGGTTTCTTTGGGTTGGTGATGTCATTTCCTGTGGTGAAGTCACTTTCTGTTCTTTTTCTCAGAGGATGGTGGATGGGGTCTAACTCAATATGTTTGTTGATAGAGTTCTGGTTGGAATGCCATGCTTCTAGGAATTCTCGTGCATGTCTTTGTTTGGCTTGTCCTAGGATGGACGTGTTGTCTCAGTCAAATTGGTGTCCTTCCTCATCCATATGTGAGGGTACCATGAGACAGGGTTATGTCATTTTGTGGCCAGTTGATGTTCATCTATCCAGGTGGCTAGTTTTCTGCCTGTTTGTCCAATGTAGTGTTTGTTACAGTCCTTGCAAGGTATTTTGTAAATGACATTAATTTTGCTTGTTGTCTGTATAGGATCTTTCAAGTTCATTAGCTGCTGTTTTAGTGTGTTGGTGGGTTTGTGGGCTATCATGATGCTAAGGGATCTGAGTAGTCTGGCAGTCATTTCCGAGTTGTCTTTGATGTAGGGGAGAGTGGGTTGTGGGTTGTGAAAATTGAAAGGTTCAGGAAAGGTTTACAAGGATGTTGCCAGGGTTGGAGGGTTTGAGCTTTCAGGAGAGATTGAATAGAATGAGGCTGTTTTCACTGCACCATTGGCATCTGAGAGGTTTATAAGATCATGAGGGGCACAGATGGGATAAATAGACAAGGTCTGTTCCCTGGTTGGGGGAGTCTAGACCTAAAGGGCATAGGTTTAGGGCGAGAAGGGAAAAACTTAAAAGGGACTTAAGGGACAACCTTTTCACACAGAGAGTGGTGTGTGTATGGAATGAGCTGCCAGAGGAAGTGGTGGAGGCTGGTACAATTGCAACATTTAAAACACATTTGCATGGGTAAATGTATAGGAAGGGTTTAGAAGGATGTGGGACAAGTACTGGCAAATGGGACTAGATTAATTTAGGATATAGGTAGTGTTTGTGGCAGTCCTTGCATGGAATTTTGTAGATGACGTTGGTTTTGTCCATGGATTGAACTAGGTCTTTTAAGTTTGTTTTTGTTTGAGAGTGTTTGTGGGTTTGTGTGCGACTAGGATTCCGAGGGGTACGTAGGGCAAACAGGAAGAAAGTTAGCCACCAGGATACACAAACACCAGCTAGCCACAAAAAGACACGACCTTCTCTCCCTCGTAGCCCTATACACGATGAAAAAAACCACTAATTCGACTGGGACAACACATCTAAGCTGGGACAGGCTAAGCAAAGACATGCCAGAGAATTCCTAGAGGCCTGGCACTGCAACCACAACACCATAAACAAACACATAGATCTAGATACCATCTATCAACCCCTCAGAAAACAAACAGGAAATGACATCACCACAAACCCCAGGAACAAACATATAAATAGAAAGCAGGAGACAACAGCTTCACTTCACTTGGAAGTCGCCACTGATGATGTTACCTAGCCAGGTAATGAAACATCTGGATATCAAACCTACAGCTCAGTGTGCAAAGCTACACCGTAAACCTCAACCTGAGCTACAAACCTTCACAAGCCTTGCATAATTTAGGATTATATGGTTGACACGGTCGGTTTCCATGCTGTACATCTCTATGACTCTACTGGAGGATTAGAAAACTGCTAATGCAACACCTGTTATAGACCAGCCAAATCCCTCAAAATATATTAAGAAAGTAGCCTTAACCCTAACTTTTGCTTATTTTAAAAATAAAGTGTGACATGTTACATTCTAGATACAACTTTATTACTTAAGCTACCAGATTTATTCATACACTATATTTGAAATACAGCAAAGAAAAACAATAAAGAAAAGAGTTGGCTCAGCTGTAACTTTATCAAAGTGCTTAACAAAATAAAAGATACATGAATCATTACTAACTAATGATCGATACATGAACCATAACTAACCAATAATAGATACATGAACCATTACTAGCTTATTAATTAATAATCGATATATGAACCATTACTAACTAATAATAGATACATGAACTACTACTAACTATAGGTTCCAATATTGCAACATGCCATAAATACACCATTGAGAAAGATAAATTCCAAAAACACTGATGGTCTCACATGCAACTCCAGTCCAGGAGAAAAAACATCAAGATAAAACTCAGCGAAATAGTCACAGGGAGAGTTATATTCCAAATCCTACTGAGACCTCAACAACTGCTAGTGAAACACCGGAAAAAAAAGAAAATCCTGGTTCTGTAAGAGCTTGACCACATTCATTCAGTCTACTTTTAAAAAAAAACCAAGGTCCCACAAACTGCTTACTCTAGTGGCTCTGCATACACTGCAAGTCACCTCTACCTTAAAATCTTTCTTCAAACAAAACAAAAGGACAAAATACACCTCTTAAAGCCATTGTATCATCACACATCCCTATTCAAAAGGAAGGCAATTTTGCCCAATATCTATTTTGGAAAAATATTGGAATCAATTAAGGAAATCATAACAAAACAATTGGAAAATCAATCTAAATCAAGCAAAGTCAGCATGGCTTTATGAAAAGAAAATTATGTTTGACTGATTTATTAGAGTTTTTTTGAGCAAGTCTCAACAGAGTAGATAGAGCAGTAGCAGTATAGATGTGTTTGGACATCCAGAAGGTGTTTGACAAGATCTATCACAAAAGGTTGTCTTTAAGAGCCACAGTGTTTGAGGTAGTACATTGGTGTAAGTAGAGAATGGGGATAATGGTTTCTGTTTTCAGGGTGTTCATCTGTGACTGATAGGGTTCCACAGGGATCTGTGTTGAGACTGCAGCTGTTTACAAAATACATAAATAACATGGAGGAAGGAAGTGAATATACTGTAGCCACATTCTCAAACTACACTAAAATAAGTGAAAAGACAGGTTTTGAGGAGGGTGCAAACAGTTTATATCAAAATAGTGATAAGTTAACGGACAAAAGTTGACTAATTGAGTATATTGGAGGAAAATGTAAAGTTGTTCATTTTCAAAGGGAGGACAAATGAACAGAGTACTATTTAAATGAGGCTGAGAGTGACAGTCCTTGATGTCAAGGCTGCAGTCAATCAAGAACGACATCAAGGAATCATAGCAAAGCTGGAATCAATGGGTACAGGAGACAAAATCTCCACACCTGGCACATAAAAAGATGGTTGTTGCTGTTGGAGGTCAGTCATCTCAGCTCCAGGTTAGGTCTGCAAGAGTTTTTCAGGGTAATGTCCTATCCCCAACCACCTTTGGCTGCTACGTCAATGACCTTCCCTCTATCGTAAGGTCAGAAGTGGGGATGTTCACTGATGATTGTGCAATGTTCTGCACCATTCGCGGTTCCTCAAGTACTGAAGTAGTTCAAATGCAAAAAGATCTGGACAGCATCTCGGCCTGGACTGACAAGAGGCAAGTACCACACAAATTTGTGCGACGCAAATACCAAATTATGACTATCATCAATAGGAGACAATTGAACCACCACCCCTTACCATTCAATGGTGTTATCATCTCTGAATTCCCCATTATCAATCTTTGGAGTAAGCATTACCAAATACTCAACTGGACTCACCACAAACACAATGGCTACAAGGGTAGGTTAGAGGCTTGGAATAATGCACCAATTAAGGCAACTCTTGATTCTCCAAAATATGTCCATCATCTATAAGACACAAGTCAGAATGTGATGGAAGACTTCCAACTTGCAGCTCCAAATTAAGTAGCTTGACACTATCCAGGACAAAGCAGTCCATTTGATTGGCATCACATCCAGAAGCATCCAGTCTCTCCACCACCAGCAGTAGTGTGTACTATCTTCAAGGTGCACTGCAAAAACTCAAACATTCTCAGACAGCACGATCCAAACTTATGACACTTGCATCTAGAAGGACAAGGGCAGCAGATACATGAGAACACCACCATCTCCAAGCTCCCCTCCAAGCCATGCACCATCCTGTTTTGGAAATATATTGCAATTCTTCACTGTCACTGGGTCAAAGTTCTCGAATTCCCTCCCTAATGGCATTGTGGGGCAACCTACTACAGGTGTACTGCTGCAGTTCAAAAAGGCAGCTCATTACTACCCTCTCAAGGACAACTTGGGATGGGCAATAAATTACCAGCAATACCCACATAAAGTCATCGAGATGTATTGTGTGGAAACAAACTCTCAATCCAACTCATCCATGCTGACCAGATATCCTAAATTAATTTAGTCCCATTTGTCTGCACTTGGCCCATATCCGTCTAAACTCTTCTTGTTCATATACTCATCAAGATGCCTTTTAAATGTTGTAATTGTACCAGTCTCCACCACTTCCTCTGGCAGCAGATTCCATATATGCATTACCCTCTCTGTGAAAACGTTGTCCCTTTGGTCTCTTATAAATCTTTCCTCTCGCACCAGAAACCTATGCCTATGAGTTCTATCCTCCATCCAACCCAGGGAAATGACCTTGTCTATTTACTCTATCCATGCCCCTCATGATTTTACAAACCTCTATAAGGTCACCCGTTAGCCTCTGATGCTCCAGGGAAAAAGCCCCAGCCTATTCAGCCTCTCCCTATAGCTCAAAGCTTCCAACCCTGGTATCAGATTCCAACAACATTTGGAAAATTACAGACAATGCATCCACTATCTCTGTAGTTATCTCTTTTAGGATCCTAGGATGTAAGCCATGCAAGTGGATTTATCTACTTTAGAACTGGTTGAACTTTATCTGCTACCATAAAGATCTGGAATGCAAAATATAGAGCCAACTCAAAAATGAGACCGCTACTTTGAAAATTGGAAAAAACAAAACCAATTTGGATCACTTCCAGAAGATGTACAGAAGTACATTCCCACTTCTGACCTTATGATGGAGGGAAGGTGGAGTTGAAAGATGGTCAGGTCTTGGAAACTCCCCTGAAGTACTCCTACAAACATTTGACTGACCAGCAACAGTTGGTAAAATGTGGATTTGCTGTCATAGGCAATCACTGTCTCCTCCACTCTGGAGTATAGGTCTTTTGATCATGTTCGAACCAAGATTGTATTGAGGTCAGAAATTGACTGGTCCTGGTGGTATCCAGAGGCTATGAAAAGAATAGGGATGTTTTACCATGAGGGGTGATGGTTTGCTGCAACGTGCTTCATCAGGCTGTCATCAAGATGGCCATCATGCTTCTACTGTCGCACTACACAGGGACTCAAAACATGGGTGCTCTTCAAAATCAATCAAGTTTATGCAACGGGGTACTTTATACACACTGTGCTGTCGCCTGTGCCACTGAAGAGCTCTCAAAAGATATTTTTCCTTCTTTCCTTACTGCTATGTCTGAGTTATGTCCCAGTTTTCACTAGTGGATGAAATCTGCTCAGGAAAGCTGCCCATTGGCCCTAGAGGTTTAGATGTGTCGCCCCAGACGAATGCCTGTCTGTGCAGCATTGACATGCTGAGGGTCTTCTTGCCAAAGACCAGTGGCCATTTGTCAGCTTGAACTTCCAGAGTTTGGAGGTTGGCAGGCAGAGTGGAGGTAGGAGACACCTCTGGAGTCTCCTGTGAGGAGAATTCTGAGGGGGCAGTATGTGATTCCTCCTCCAGCTCGGTCATCATGCCACCAGCCTGTCTCCTTTTGAGGAAGAGCATCTGAACTGTGGTCCAGGATCCCCTCCCACTGTTGTCTTGACTATTGGTCATGCAGACCAATAGCTCGGCTGCAGGAGTGTGCATGTATCCAGCAGACCTGAGGATCCTGAACACAGCTGTCCATGGTGGCCACAGCTTCAGAATTTTAATATTTACCTGGATGGACAACTGTCTTTTGCATATTACATGGGCTACAAGACTGTGATCTTTTTGCAGATATCTGCCAGTGACAAGTTGTGCAAGCCTGACATTAGTGGAGAGAAGCTGCTGGAGAAGATACTGAGAGAAAGGATCTGTTTACCTTTGGAAGAAAATGGGCTTATCAGTACAGGCAGCATGGTTTTGTACAGGGAAGGTCATGTCCTACCAACTTAATAGAATTCTTTGAGGAAATGACAAAGTTGATTGATGAGGGAAGGGCTGTAGATGTCTTATTCATGGTCTTCAGTAAGGCATTCGATGAGGGTATCCATGGTAGGCTGATGGAGAAAGTGAAGTCGCATGGGGTACAGGATGTACTAGCTAGATGGATAGTGAGCTGGCTGGGGAACAGGACACAGAGAGTAGTAGTGAAAGGGAGTTTCTCAAAATAGAGAACTGTGACCAATAGTGTTCCATAGGATCCTTGCTGGGTCCACTGTTGTTTATGATATATATAAATGATCTGGAGGAAGGCATAGCATCTGATTAGCAAGTTTGCAGATGATGCTAAGATTGGTGGAGTAACAGATAGCGAAGGGGTCTGTCAGAGAATGCAGCAGAATATAAATTAATTGGAGAGTTGGGCAGAGAAATGGAGTTCAATCCAGGCAAATGTGAGGTGATGTATTTTGGAAGATCCAATTCTAGAGCAAAATTTATGGTAAATGGAAAAGCCCTGGTGGAAGTTGATGTACAGAGAGATCTGGGTGTTTAGGTCCATTGTACCCTGAAGGTGGCAACGCAGGTTGATAGATTGGTTAAGAAGGCATACGGCATGCTTGCCTTCCTCGGGCAGGGTATTGAGTACAAGAGTTGGCAGGTCATGTTACAGTTGTATAGGACTTTGGTTCAGCCACATTTGAAGTACGGTGTAAGTTCTGGTTGCCACATTACCAGAAGGATGTGAATGCTTTGGCGGGGTACAGAGGAGGTTCACCAGGATGTTGCCTGGTATGGAGGGTGCTAGCCGTGAAGAGAGGTTGAATAGATTAGGATTATTTTCATTAGAAAGACAGAGGTTGAGGGGAGACCTGAATGAGGTCAATGAAATCATGAGAAGTGGATGTAGGTTTGCTCACTGAGCTGGAAGGTTTGTTTTCAGATGTCTCATCACCATAGTAGGTAATATCTTCAGTGAGCCTCTAAACGAAGCGGTGGTGGTGTAGCCTGCTTTCTGTTTATATATTTGAGATTCCTTGGGTTCCAAACATATAAATAGAAAGCTGGCTACACCACCAGTGCTTCATTCAGAGGCTCACTGAAGATGTTACCTAGCACGATGATGAAACATCTGAAAACAAATCTTGCAGCTCAGGGAGCAAACCTACATCCAGAACCTCAACCTGAGCTACAAATCTTCTCAAACTCACAATCATGAGAGATATAGACAGGCAAGAAGCTTTTTTCCAGAGTGGGGGGACTCAATTACTAGGGGTCATGAGTCCAAGGTGAGAGGAGAAAAGTTTAACAGAAATGTGCATGGAAAATTCTTTACGCAGACGGTGATGGGCGCCTGCAACACATTGACAGCGGAGGTGGTGGAGCAGGCACGATACTGTCATTTAAGATGTATCTGAACAGATACATGAATGGGCAGGGAGCAGAGGTATACAGATCCTTGGAAAATAGGCAACAGGTTTAGATAGAGGACCTGGATTGGTGTAGGCTTAAAGGACTGAAGATCCTGTTCTTGTGCTGTAATTTTCTTTGTTCTTTGTTCCAGGAATGATGCATAATAACATGAAGCTCGAATTGCATGAGAGAAGTGCCAATATTGTTGGGGTAGATAGTTAAAGAATAGAGTTTGGTAAGACATGGTGAGAAATGTCACTAGACTGTGCAATGAAACATGCTCCAAAAAACTTAATGCAACTGTCACTTTGCCAGAGAAATGTAGGATTCATCCCAATTTGTTGAGTATTTGAACATCCTGGTATAGCCAATACACTATAAAAAGTGCCTTTCACAGAAGCAAAATTTGATCTGGATGTTCTTATGTTTTTAATTTCCTTCATAAAAACATTTTTTTTATCAGAAATAGTCTCATTGTGACTATAAATTATTTACTTTTGGACCTGTTTTGTCTCTATTGCCATAATAAATAATGAATTTACAAAATAATGAAAATTACATATGGTGTCTTCTAATTTTAAATTTATGTTGCTGTGGAACTCATAATTTCACAGGATCAATGAAGAGTTATGCACAGTACAGTAATCCAAGTAAGAAAAAAATTAAATGCCTCAGTGGAGTTTAATTGCAGAATCAGATGGCTTTGGCAGGACATTTCAATCTATTCGCATATCTTACTTCCCACTTGTTTATACCATTGCTTTCATTGACTCTTTTAATTTCGAAAACATCATAAAAGGCATCAAATTAGAACTGAAATTTAACTTTGAATAATTCAAAATGTATAATTAATTGAAATCCTATTAATTCATAAAATGGTAGGCATTGGCCATCTCCAATAAGAGACAATCCAGTCACTACCCTTGACATTCAGTGGTGTCACCATCCATGAATCCTGAATTATCAACATCCTTGGATTTATCATTGACCATCAACTCAATTGAACTCTCATGTAAACACAATATCTACAAGAGCAGGTCAGAGGCTAGGAATACTGAAGTGAGTACCTCACCTCTTGACTCCCTAAGATCTGTCCATCATCTATGAGGTTTAGGGCAGGAGTGTGCTGAATATTCCCCATTTACCTAAATGAGTGCAGCTTCAACAAACCTCAGAAAGGTTGACACCATCCAGGACAAAGCTGCCTGCTGGATTGGCATCACATCCACAAACATTGATTCTCTCTACCATCAACACACAGAAAGTTCACCAAAGATCCTCAAACAGTACTTAGCAATCCCAAAACCACTTCCATCTAGAAGGACAAGGGCAGCAGATACATGGGAATATCACCACATTAGACAGTAAGTTCAGAAATATGTGCATGTGAGCTTTTGACCTACTATGCTGAGAGAATGTATTCCCACATAGCTCACAATTTAAAAACATTGAAATAAACTTAACCAAATGTTTGGTTTGCTTTGTGGGAAGTACTGTGTACTATTAATAATCATTTATGTTTGAGAAGCACTCTGTTACTGGACAGTTTATTGATACTCATACCAGAGAAGATTTAATAATTAATGGCTTCATTTCAATGAATATTTGTCACAAGAGTCTTGTGGTTTTACATAAGTGGGATATTTGAGTTGAAGGTTTGTACAAAGATGAAGTAGAACATTTTGTTTTGGCATTATATTGTTTGTCATTTGACGCCTTTGTTTCTGTATGCCTAAGCGAGCAAAAATGCAAGTGGCAAACAATCTCACCTGATTTTTTTGCATAAAGCTGCATAATCTCTCATTGTAGCTTTGAAATTCTTTGCCTTTCTTGTTATCAAAGTAACCTGTATTTGCGTTTGCAGCAATGAGTCTAATACCAGCTTCTGGAGGTTTCATGGCATACTCCTTCGGCAGGAAAGCATCCCTCTCTACTAGGATGCTTATTAGATCCTACGCCCTGTCTACTAGGTCAAAGTCGTTTTTATATGTTGGTTTGTATTATTCCTTCTGATTCTATTTTCTGCTTAAGTTGTTATCTTGCACTTAATCAAATGCTTTCTGAAAGGCTAGATAAACAACGTTTATTGCATTACCTTTATGAAACTTCTGTGTTACATCATCAAATAATTCAATCAAATTAATGAAACACAAATGCTTTCAATAAATCCTGGGTTGGCTAAGTAATGTTAACCCATGTTTTTTCCAATGAGAATTGACTTTGTCCTTAACAGTGTGTAGTATTTTTATCTAGTGTTAAATTACCAGTTACAAGATTTCTCCCTTTTGTTTGAGCAGAGCTGTCACATTCTGAATCCTCCAGTCTCCTGACAACACTCAATATCCAAAGAGGGTTGAAAACTACAATCAAAGTTGCCTTAACCATTACTTTAGCTTCTGTCAACAGTTTCTAGGATGCATCCCTTCTGGGAAAGATGAATGATGCCATCAAGGTCAGCACTTCCCTTTTTCATATCTTATCATACCTATATGGCCAACACCTTGATTCTCCTGTGACATTAATTTCACCCTCTTTTGTGAAGACAAATACAAGTAATTCATTCAGTTTCTCAGTTTTGTTCTCTCTTCCTTCAAGAAGATTTCCTTTTCAGCCTTAATTGATTTCACCATTTTATTAACCACCTTTTTTACAATGAATCAAGTAAAAATATTTGGCTCTCCTTTTGTGTTATCGTCTTAATGCTTTTCTCACGTACTTCTCTTTACCCTTCTTATAACATTTTTTTTCAATTTCCCCTGCACTATTTGTAACCTGTATGTTTTTTTTATTGTATATTCCATGTGACAATTGTAATTAACAACAATGATTTGGAGATTAAAAACAAACAATAGTACAGCACTTCAGCGTTTGATGTTTTGCTGACCTTTTATCATACTCTAAGATCAAACTAACCTACATACCATTCATTTTACTATCATCCATGTGCTTATCCAAGAGTCGCTTAAGTGTCCCTAATGTATCTGACTCCACTACCACTGCTAGCAGCACATTCCACGCACCCACCATCACTGTGTAAAGAACCTACCTCTGACATCTTCCCTAAACCTTCCTCCAATCACCTTAAAATGATGCTCCCCTGTGATAGCCATTTCTACCCTGGGCTAAAGTCTCTGACTATCCACTCTTTCTATGCATCTCATCATCTTGTACACCTCTATCAAAGTAATCTCTCATCCTTCTTTGCTCCAGTGAGAAAAGCCCTAACTCCCTCACCCTTTTTTTCATAGGACATGTCCTCCAGTCCAGGCAGTATCCTGGTAAATCTCCTCAGCACCTTCTCTAATGCTTCCACATCCTAATGAGGCAACCAGAACTGAACTCAGTATTCCAAGTGTGGTCAAACCAGAACTTTATAGAGCTGCAGCATAATCTCTCAGCTCTTAAACGCAACCCCCCTGCTAATGAAAGCCAACATACCTTGTGCCTTCTTAATAACCCTATCAACTTGGGTGACAACTTTGAGAGATCTATGGATGTGGAACCCAAGATCCTTCTCTTCCTCCACACTACCAAGAATCCTGTCTTTAACCTTGTACTCTGCATTCAAATTCAACTTTCCAAAATGAATCACTTTACACTTTTTCAGATTGAACTCAATCTGCTACTTCTCAGCCCAGCTCTGCATCCTGTCAATGTCCTGTTGCAACCTACAAAAGCCCTCCACTCTATCCACAACTTCACCAACCTTCATTTCAATGGCACATTTACTAACCCAGCCCACCACTTCCTCATCCATGTCATTTATAAAAATCACGAAAAGCAGAGGTCCCAGAACCGATCCATACAGAACATGACTGGTCACCAAGCGTCAGGCTGAGTACTTTCTATGTACTACCACCCTCTGTCTTCTATGGACCAGTCAATTCTGTATCCATACAGCCAAATTTCCCTGTATCCCATGCCTCCTTACGTTCTGAATGTGCTTACCATGTGGAACCATATCAAACGCCTTTGTGAAATCCGTATCACCACATCCACTGCTCTACCTTCATCAACATGTTTTGTCACATCTTCAAAGAATTCAATAAGGTTTGTGAGGCATGATCTGCTCCTCTCAAAGCCATGCTGGTTATCTCTAAGTACTGCAAGGAATAGATGAATGAGGCTGAACAAATTTTAAAGCAAATAAATTCTGGTATAGTTGTCTCAAGATTATCAAAAGTAATAAAATAACAGAAAAAAAGATAGCTATAAAAAATACAATGAAACAAGACTTGAAGTAGTGGTAATAAATTTGTGCTTCATTGCAATTTGAAAGAGGTGGATATTGTGACAAACCTAGTGGTTAAATAAACAGGTGAGTGCATAGTCCTGATTTCTGTTAGCTGTTTTAATAATATAGTAAGTTTTATTTTTAGTTTGGCATATATACTAACAAACCAATAAACCAGAACAAAATGGCAATTCAAAAATGTAGACTAGGTATTTACTTATAGTAGTCAGTGAAACAAAGTGTGATTTTCATCCCATTTGCTTTTTAGCGAAAGGTACAGCATTGGAGTGGGATGAACTTTGTGGGATTTCTTAGCTATTGGGTTGGAAAATAAACTACAAGAATATCTGTAATTGTTTTGCTGTGTTGATGAGAATACTGGCATAAGTAGATGCTGCCTGAAACAAGTTCCCTGAAGGTACTCGTTTATTATTACCTGTGTATTAATTGTGTTTACTTTTATGCCAGTGATGAGTATTAACTAGGATTTCATTTAAATCCATATAAATAGACACATTGAAAGTTATCATTAGGAGATGCAGGCAATTTTACATTCCGTAAATAAAAGCAAAAATGTATAAATGATTGATGACGGATGGAATTGTAACCAATTGGTTTTCTGAAAGAACAATTTTGTTTATTCATAATGATTTTAAATTCTGTATATAATTTGTACAATTGGTCCATAGAACTGCTTTATATTTTAGCCTGTACATCAGATCAATTCATTGTAACCAACTTCTATTTTAATTAAGTTATCAATTGCATAGCTTATCTGTTTAATGTACTGCAAAATTACTATATCCATATTTTCTATATGCTGTATTTGGCCCAGTCTTTTCCACTTCCATTGTTGTTGTCAGTCAAATTGTAGATCTAACGTGTTTTGTGAATTTAGGTCTTCACTTATTTGTCATTTAATTCTGTGTCCAGTAAAATGTTCCTATATCACTAGATTTAATTAGAGTTTTTGCCTGAGTTCATCAGAACTTTTGAAAGTTGAAGTCTATTCACAATCTTTGTGGTTCATTGACCACAAGTAGATGTTTTGTGAGTCTTTCACTTTGTTTGTTTGACTGAGGTAAAATCAGATGAATTATACACTTTCAGATTCTGCTGCAGTGGAATTTGATTTTGAAGGATGTGATCTGCTTTTGCTTTTGGGAAAATTGGGAAACTTGGTGCCCCTTTGTCCTATTCCCACTGCTTAGTCAGGATGAGCTTCACCAACTGTCAAGTTTGGAAGAGTTCTGATAGTGTAATGCAGCAACCTGCATTCAGTCAATCCATGGCTCCTTGTCACCCATTTTACTGCATGTGAGTCTCTTCATTTCCTTTTGTTTTTGATGCAGTCACCTGATGAATGTCTTTTGCTTCCCACTGTCTAGTCCATTGAATTTTATAGTCCAGCTGGTCTGCACATGCCTGGAGATGCAGAATTCTGGCACAAATATTTCGGAATGAGAATTGTGATTGCAGTGTGGGAAAAATGAATAAATGAGAGACTATGGCCAAATCTGTTCTAAACATGAGAGTAACGCCAAATCTGGGAGAAATGAGAGATCATAGCCAAAATGTTTTCACTATTTAATGTGTTTATGCAAAGTTACACAACTAATCTATTATAAAACTTTATGCCAAATGTGATTAGTAAACTACATTTCTCTAGAAGTTGTATGTGCAGGTTGTGATTTATTTCTGGACAGTCATATTAGTTTAGAGAAGTTGAAAGCATGTTAAATATAAGTACAAAATCTCTCAATCACAAAAACAAACATTTGAAAATTGATATGAATTAAGTATTTTCCCCTTTAAAATGAAAATCAATTAACCCAAGTAATAGCTATAGCAAAATAAATATTATGTTACTGTAAAAATAATCTAAAATAGGATTACATAGATTTTGACCATGGATTCATGTCACTGATTGTCCTCCAAGTGAAGAGAGTCACAAGTCCATGTACCTGCCTTTATTTTCCCTTTTTTCCAAACGTTAGCATCCCCTGGCATCCTGTGTTAATAACTCTGGTCGTGCATTCCATGGTCTTGAAACACTCTACGTAAAAAAATATTTTGCTTGTATAAGGAACAAAATCTCTCTTTCATGTAATCTTAAATCTATGAGCAATTGAGATCAAATAGCTAATCATCTGAAAGTTACTTTCTGTCTACTCTATCCCATCTTTTCATAAATTGAAACACTTATATCGAAGTCCTCAGCTAAAAAACAGGTTCAATCGCTTAAATCGCTCTTGTATTGCTAAGTCCTCATACTTCAGTGCAAACAAGTTTAAAATTAATCTTCAAATAGCATGCTGTCTAATCTGCTACTATGCAATTAATACCATTTATAAAATTCTAACAGTTGAAATTTGATCCTAAATAAGGACAATATATTGTGTTTACTGAATATAATAGTGTAATCTTCGCTAATTTATTGTGTTGGAGATGTCTATAACTATATCTGAATCTGTTAATGACTGTACTAAATGATCTTTCAAAATTTAAACAAACATTGGACCTCACTAAGTTTCTGAGTTATCCACCAGGGTCTTCAAATCCTAGCACACTACATTATTCCTATCATGGGGTTTGCCAGTGCATAGACATACAGGCAGAGTTGTAGGGATTGCAAGTTGGAATGGTAAGAACATATCGTGAATACCATGTAAAATAGGACTGTCAGTGCACTCTCCCTCTATCTTTCTATCTCTCTCTGTCTGTCTGTCTCTCTGTCTCTCTCTGTCTCTCTCTCTCTCTTTCTCTCTCTCGCTATGACTCATTTAGAGAGAGCTTCAGACATTTTTCACAGTTTAAGATTGTTTGTTCATGTCCAGTTCAATGCGACTTGATGCTTCTGGCACAATGGGCTTTCAGCCAACTCTTTGTGTCTCCTATTCAGAATGTACCAGGCTTTCACACGTAGTGACATCATTTCTGGGATTTATTATTTATTGGTTTGCGTACATTTGAATGTTATAGCCTTAAGGGTTGATCTAATTATAAATTGAACACCAAGGTCAACTTGTATTAATGACTTGACGAGCTTGAGATGGTTAGGACACTGATTAATATGTTAATATGTAGTAA
The DNA here is from genome assembly GCF_047496795.1 of Chiloscyllium punctatum. NCBI lineage: Eukaryota > Metazoa > Chordata > Chondrichthyes > Orectolobiformes > Hemiscylliidae > Chiloscyllium > Chiloscyllium punctatum. The sequence continues at coordinate 64,453,000 of NC_092758.1, read as the reverse complement.
CAAGGCTCCATACCATGTACGTGTTAGCCTAAAAGGCATGATTTGGATACTCTTGATTTCAACTATGTATGGGATGGCTGTTCATTTTAAAAAAAGAGATGTGGACCTTGCCATTAACCAAAAAAAGTCTACAATGCTATTTATTTTTCATGAGATTGTAACATTTGTCATTCAGGATAACAATTCCAAATTTTTAAATATTCACTTTTGCCCATATGTTGATCCAAAACAAAGATTTATAAAATCTGAAAACATTGTGATTTTTCTTCAAACATATTAAAGCTTTAGCTTCTCATGTCAATCTGTCTCATAAGATAGATGAGCAGTGTAGGCATGTGGAACACTGTGATATATGTGACCCAGTGAGTAATTCTTAAAATGGCACAGATTATTTCAATGTTGCTGATTTATAAAGCAAAGGAACATTTTTTTTTCTATTTGAAATTTCTACAGCCTTATCTAAGTTAATTTATTTTGTGAGAATGTGGCAGGACTATTGTTCATAAGCAATCAAAATCTGGCATTGTAAGGCATAGTTAATATATCTTTGGAAATAAGTTTGACATTATAGCAAATCTGTCATCCTTCCCTGCCTACTGTGAGTGGTATCATCAGAGATGTAATTTAGCCTTGCATTCCTTTTTTCAGTGCCTGGGGCATTTTGTTAAGTAAATTGTGGTATTTGAATGCAAATGTTTTTATCAAAGCTGTTAAAGCAGGTCATAATATTATCAGGGGAAACATTGAATTTGTCAGTGGTGGATGGAGAGTGAAAGGCTTTTTTTTTGAAGCCCTGTGTTCAGCTTTGTAGGTTTGGTAGGTCTTAGGCAAGGTCAATAAAACTAATATGTTTCCTGTCTGTTTACCATTGTAGTGTTGCAGCTGCAGTTCCACTACAGCAGCAACATTGATTCCTCTGTGACAAATGGCCATTCCCACACCCTGACCTAGAAATAAAACTGTGGATTCTGGAGATCTGAAACAAAAACAGAAATTGCTGAAAAAACTCAGCAGGTCTGGCAGTATTTGTGAGAAGAAAGAGGAGTTAACGTTTCAAGTCCAATGAGATTCTGATGGAGAAAATATATGAAATTGGGCTGGAGGTTAAAAAGTAGGTCCTCAAAAGTAGTAAGATTTGAATTACACCTGGTGTCATGTGCTCATGAGAATAGGAATAGGAAGATAAAGCTGATGAGTATGCAGCTGAGGAGCTGGTTCACATTTTTGCATCATTGGAATCTCTCTGTGGTGGAAGTGACCTGTATAAGAATGTCAGGATGCACTTGGAAAAGAATGAATTTGCCAGAGCCACTGAGGAGGCTCTATTGGGGGGTGGTGGGGAGCAATGGCAGGGTGGATGTGTGGAATCCAGAGAGATAGTGAGAAAAATGATCAGTCTGAGGCTGGTATACTTGGGAAAAGGCACAAGTCAAATAGTCAACGCAAGCAGGAGCAAGCAGACAACGAGGTAGGACTGATAAATAAAACTGCATTTATTTCAGCAGTAGGCCTGACAGGGGCTTGGGACATGGTTGGAAACATAGGACTGGGGTATCATGGACAGGACTGGCAGCTTAATGTTCTAGGGTATAGATGCTACTGAAAGGATAGAAAGAGGTGGAAAGAAAATAGAAGAAGTGGCGTTTTTGGTTAAAGTTAACATTACAGCTATACTTATGGAGGATATTTCAGGGAGTACGTCGAGTGAAGTTATTTGGTTAGAACTGAGAAATCACTTTGTTAGGATTGTACGTCAGACCCTCCCAGTAGTCAGTGAGAAATTGAGAAGCAAATTTGTAAGGAGATCTCAGTAATAGAGTCATACAGCATAGAACAGACCCTTCGGTTCAACCAGCCCATGCCAAACATAATCCCAAACTAAACTAGCGCCACCTGCCTGTTCCTGGCCCATATCCCTCCAAACCTTTCCTATTCATGATTCCATCCAAATGTCTTTTAAACAACGTAATTGTATCACCATCTATCACTTCCCTAGGAAGTTCATTTTGCATGTGAGTGTAAGAATAATAGCATGGTATTGATAGGGGATTTTTACTTTCCAGACATAGACTAGGACTGCCATAGTGTTGTGGACTTGGACGGAGAGGAATTTGTTAAGTGTGTACAAGAAGATTTCCTGATTTAGTATGTGGATGTACTGACGAGAGAAGGTGTAAAACTTGACCTGCTCTTTGAAAATAAGGCAGGGCAAATGACTGAGGTGTGAGTGAGGGAGCACTTTGGGGCAAGTGATCATAGTTCTATTAGTTTTAAATCGTTATGGAAAAGGATAGGCCTGATCTAAAAGTTAAAGTTTTAAATTGGAGGAAGGCCAATTTTGACAGTATTAGGCAAGAACTTTCAAAAGTTGAATATGGGTGGATATTCACATGTAAAAGGATGACTGGAAAGTGGGAAACCCTCAAAAATGAGATAAAGAGAGTCCAGAGACAGTATGTCCCTGTTCGTATGATGGGAAAGGCTGGTAGATGTAGGAAATGCTGGAGGACAAGAGAAATTGAGGTTCTGGTCATGAAAATGAAGGAAGCATATGTCAGGTGTAGACAGTAGGAATCAAGTGAACCCCTAGAGAAGTATAAAGAGTACAAGAGGGAAATCAGGAGGGCAAAAAGGGGAGATGAGTCAGCTTTGGCAAATATGGTGAAGGAGAATCCTAAGGGATTCTACAAATACATTAAATGCAAAAGGATAACTAGGGAGAGAATAGGGCCTATTAACGATCAGCAAGGGGGCTTATGAATGGAACTGCAGGATACGGGTGAGATACTAAATGAATATTTTGCACCAGTGTTTACCGTGGGGAAGAATATGGAAGTTAGAGAACTTGGAGAAATAAATAACAAGATCTTGAAAAGCATCCACATTACTGAGAGGAGGTGCTGGATATCTTAAAATGCATTAAGGTTGATAAATCTCTGGGACTGGATCAGGTGTACCCGCTAGAACTTTGTGGGAAACTAGGGAAGTGATTGCTGGGCCCCTTGCTCAGATATTTGTATTGTTAAAAGCCATGAGGTGCTGAAAAACTGAAGGTTGGCTCAAGGTGGTGCAATAAGAAAATTGATAAGGCAAAGCTAGGAAGCCATCAGTTATTCTGAAACTGGTGGTGGGCAAGTTGTTGGAGGGGATTCTGGGGGGATAGAATTTACATTAATTTGGAAAGGCAAGGACTGATTAGGCATGATCAACATGGCTTTGTGTGCAGGAAATCATGTTGCACTAACTTGACTGAGTGTTTTTGAAGTGGCAAAAAGAATTGATGAACACAGAGAGGTGAACATTGTCCAAATGGACTTCAGCAAGGAGCTTGACAAGGTTCCACATAGTAGATTAGTTAACAAGGTTATATCACATGGAATACAGAGAGACCTGGCCACATGGTTACAAAGTTGGCTGGAAAGTAGGAGACAGAGGTTGTTTTTCCAACTGGAGGCCTTTGAGCAGTGGTGTGCCTCAAGGATCAATACTGGGTCCACTAATTTTTGTCACTTGTATAAATGATTTGGATGAGAATATGGGCGGTATGGTTAGTATATTTTCAGATGATACCAAAATTGATGGTGCAATGGACAGCAAAGAAGGTTATCTCAGAGTGCACCCAGACTTTGATCAGATGGGGCAAGGAGTGGCATGGGGCTTAATCAAGATAAATGTGTGGTGCTACATTTTGGTAGGGCAAACCAGAGCAGGACTTATACACTTAGGGTCCTGGGGAGGGTTGCTGAACAAAGAGACCTTGGAGTGCAGGTTCATAGTTCCATGATAGGTGGTCTCAGGTAGACATGTTGGAGAAGAAGGTGTTTGATACGCCAGCCTTTATTGATCAGTGTATTGAGTATGGGAGGCCATGTTGCACCTGTACATGATATTGATAGTCCACTATTGGAATACTGCATGCAATTCTGATCTCTCTCCTATAGAAAGGATGTGGTGAAACTTGAAAGCATTCAGAAGAGATTTACAAGGATGTTGCCAAGGTTAGAGAGTTTGAGCTATAAGGAGACACTAAATAGGCTGGGACTATTTTCACTGGAGAGTCGGAGGGTGAGGGCTGACCTTATAGAGGCTTGTAAAATCATGAGGAGCATGGATGGGGTGAATAGTCAAGGTCTTTTCCCAGTGTAGAGGAGTTGAAAACTAGACAGTATAGGTTTAAGGTGAGAGTGGCAACTTTTTTATGCAGTACTTCTATGGAAGCTACTGCCAGAGTAAGTGATGGAGATTGGTACAATTACAACATTTAAAAGGCATTGGATTGGTACATAAATAGGAAGGCTTTAGAGGGATATGTCCAAATGCTGGCAAATGCAATTTAGGATATCTGGTTGGCATGGACAAGTTGGATGAAAGGGTCTTTTATCCAAACTGTAAATTTCTGTGACTCTGAGTCACTGGACTTGAAATGTAAAATTTGCTTTCTTCCTCCAGAAGCTGCCAGACCGGCTGAGTTTCTCCAGTAACTACTATTTTTTTGTTCCCAATCTAGGAAATTTTGTCAAGCCAATATGTATCTCTCAGCCAACATTGTTAAGTAAACGAAAACCAGATTACTGCTTTTTATGGGAAATTTTTGTGCGCAACTTGATTGTTGCACTTCACTAAATTTCAATTGTAAAAACATTTCAAAGGTACAGTCTTTGTAAAGTGAGACGCCCTGAAAGTGGCTGTATCAATAAGCTTTTTTTCCTTCTTTGCCTCATTTATTTTTCTCAAGCTTTCCTGTGTATTAAAAAGTATCAACGCTTTTGAAGAGAAGGTGAGAATATTGTGGCAAGAGTTGCAAGAAAAGCACCTTTCATTTCCAAAAAAAACAGTTTTTTTGAAGGCCACACCTGGGCCTTCCCAAACAAATGTATAATTGCCCAAAATTGGTCAGGATGTTTCTGCTCAGCCTATTAGAAGTGATTGAGATGTTAAACACAAATCATTTTCATGGGTTGATAGGATTTCCTCAGTTTCAGGGAAGGATGTAGTTTGGATAATCAACAGTAGATTTTCATATTATTGTTTTAAAATCCACTTGACTATTTCAGACGTAAGCAAACTTGTCCATTCTAACACGTTAAGATACTATTGATGATGGAAATGTGACATAAAAATAGAAAACATTGGAAATACTCAGCAAGTCAGACAGTACAGATAAAGAGATGTAGTTCTCGGCTAGGATATACAGATTTAAACTGAAAGGAGAAGAAACTACTTCAATCAAAGGATTGTGAATTTGTGGAATCTACTCCAAAATGTAGTGGACACTGAATAAACTTGGGGAGGAGACAGGCAGACAGATTGGTAATTGAGAAAGAGTTAAATGGTTATGGGGAGCAGGCAGGAAAGTTCAGTTGAGGCCAAGATGAGATCAGCCATGACTGTGCCAAATGGTGGAGCAGGCTCAAGGGGCTACTTGTCTGCTCCTGCTCTTAGTGCTTATGTTCTTGTGATTGAGAAATTCAACACAATACATCACCTCCCACTATCCCCAATCTAACAGGGGAGTTGAGATGGCAGTGAAAATTGCCAAAATAACAATAAAGAAATTGAGCAAGTAGAGAACTAATGTATACCCAAGGTAAAACACAAGCAGAGAAACATATCTACTTAAAGTGTGGAGATTAGACCAGTAGAAAAAGTAATATCATGCCACACTTAAACTGTACTTCCAATGACATAAATAGTACTGAAGCTGAAAATAGTAATAAGTATGAGTGACAAAATAAAGGTGATACAGCAGAAAGCCAAACTTTATTTTGATAAGACTGCAAAATTGTTACCAGAGTTAAGTACTGAGAGCCAGTCAAGGCACAAACCTTGAATGATTCAGCCCACTTGGCAACTGTGTGGAATAGATGCACCTCGTTATTCATGGCTGAAGTGAATGACCAGATAAACTGTTGCAACCACAGGCACCTATGTATATCTAGCGAAGCTGTTCTTAGCTAAAAGTGGGTTATTAGGAAGATGTGCTTTCACCATTTGAACAGCCTATAGATGAACTGTTAGACCCAGAGGTCTGGAACAACCCAGTGATGGAGATGAAACAACAGCAAGTACCACAGAAATAGCAAAAGAGTCCTCAGAGAAGGAACATTACCCAGATGAAGAGCCACCAACCACACACATGTAAGCTATTAAGAGACCTGCACAGTTTAAAGACTAACAGAATCTATTAATACATGAGAACCGTTGTTTGTAGAGTGCATAATTTAGGTAACTCATGGTTAAAAATAGTGTGCATAAATGTGTTCTTTCTTTTGAAAATGTGGATGTTTTGTGTGAAATGCAGCCATATGCAAATGTCCTTCCTCGTCTGCCTTAGTCATGTGACATCCATCACGAAGTACCTACTCTTGAAGCTGCCAGCTGCCATCTTACAAGCACTTTAGTAAAGACACAGTGAGAACGAGATTGTTGTCCTGGGACCACAAAATAATCTCTATTTCCGCATCACCTTTAAAATTCATCAGTTTTATTGTTTTGCCTTATTCTTCCTTCAAAATACAACTCATTGTTTACAAAATCTTTTTTTTAAGTATTTTACCAGTCTGTCTGAATCCTCCTGAAGTATATTATTGCCTGGGATTACATTAAGTAGCTTATCAAGACAGCATTACTGTGGATCTTGGTTATCTGTGGCTGAGGCGGCAGAAGGTAGAATGCCAAGGTAAAGCAAGGCAGGGATGCTCTGAGAATCCAGATCAGCTTCGAGTGACATGAGTGCTATGACAACAAGCAAACAAGTGTCAGGTGCAAACTGATCCAATGCATGGGCTTAGCATGTGACAGAGCACATAGTCTCCTTGCAGCAGCATTACAATGATAGCTGCTGTTATACCTTGAGGTGCAACACTAAAGTGCAGAAATATCCTGTACATGGATGATGTACCATCAGGGTTCTTAGAAGCTGGCACATGTTCGATGTCAGTGCCCATTAATATCAGGTGCATGTGATTAGTGCCCACACAGCGTGCCCAGTTGGTGCTGGTGCCCAGTGTCCAACATGTAGTTCGTTTGGAGCAAGCTAGTTTTCTGCCTGTTTGTCAATGTAGTGTTTGTTACAGTTCTTGCAAGGTATTTTGTAGATGACATTAGTTTTGCTTGTTGTCTGTATAAGGTCTTTCAAGTTCATTAGCTGCTGTTTCAGTGTGTTGGTGCGTTTGAGTAGTCTGGCAGTTATTTCCGAGGTGTCTTTGATGTAGGGGAGAGTGGCTAGGGTTTCTGGGCATGTTTTGTCTGCTTTTGTCTGGGTTTATTGCCCAGAAAACAGCGGACTATGTTTATTGAGTACCCGTTCTTTTAGAATACACTGTTGAAATCCACATTTATTCTGTGTAGTTGCAGGGTCCCAAGGAGGAATATGAGGTGTTCCTCCTCCAGGTGTTGAGTGGAAATGGTTTGGTGGGGGGAGAAGGGCCAGGATCTGCATGTCCTTGACAGAGTGGGAGGGGAGTTGAAATGTTCTCCTGGGGGCGGTGGGGTTGATGGGTTGTTGGTTGACTCGCTCATGGGGTCCACCCCCCCCCCCCCCCGCCCCCCACCCTACTCCTGGCACCTTTCCCTGCCACCACAGGAAACGCAAAACCTGCACTCACACCACTTCCCTCACCTCCATCCAAGCCCCCAAGAGATCCTTACACATCTGTCAGAAATTCACCTGCACCTCTACCAGTGTCATCTGTTGCATCTGTTGCACCTGGTGTTGTCTCCTCTACATTGGGGAGACAGGGCGCCTTCTTGCGGATCATTTCAGAGAATATCTCTGGGACACCTGCACCCACCAACCCCACCGCCCAGTGGCTAAACACTTCAACTCTCCCTCCCACTCCATTAAGGACATTCAGGTCCTGGGCCTCCTCCACCGCCAAACCGTTACCACCTGACGCCTGGAGGAGGAACGCATCACATTCCACATTGGGAACCTGCAACGACACGGTATAAATGTGGACTTCAACAGCTTCCTCATTCCCCTCCCCCCACATTATCTCAGTCCCAAGCATCCAACTCGACATCGCCCTCTGGACCCATCCATCACTGTTCCCTCTGACCTATCACATTCTCCCTCACCTTCATCCACCTATCGCTTTCCCAGCTACCTCCCCCAACCCCACCTCCCTTCCATTTATCTCTTTGCCCCGACTACAAACTTCATTCCTGATGAAGGGCTTATGCCAGAAGTGTCAATTCTCTTGCTCCTCGGATGCTGCCTGACCAGCTGTGCTTTTCCAGCACCATTCACTCAACTCTGATCTCCAGCATCTGCAGTCCTCACTTTCTCCTCACCGATGATGTTACCTAGTATGGTGACAAAACATCTGAAAATGAACTTTCCAAGCTTACATCCATTTTTCAATAATGCTGAAGTTAGATTATGGTCAGCCAATGCATTATTCAAAAGTCATGAATTGAAATGCCTAATTTGGAAGCAGCAAGGGTGAGCCGAGCACAATGAAAATCTTTACACAATTGTTCAAAGGGGATCACAATAAAAAGCTTATAATTAATTCTACAAGCATCTAATTCTTTTGGAATCTCACATTACATTGATCAGGTTATGATCTTTCCAGGCTTCAGACCAGATAATTAAATACTCCTCAGCATTGATATTGAAAATTTGGCCAGCTCTTTAATGAGTCAGAGTCATTTGATTGCTTTTCCAGAATTCTTTTTGGGTGAGTAGAAATTTGGACAGCTTTTTGTCTAAAGCAATGGCTGAGATGTTAGAGTATTAACTTCTAAAGTTCATTGGACCTCAAAGTTCGTAAATCACATTGAATCATTCATTTTTAATGAAGCATAAATAAAATACTTTGTTATTTTGTAGCTTCCACATTTTCAGGACACCCTGTAAGTTTCAATCCTCATTAATTTTTTTTATCATTTTGTTTGAAACTTAGGCTTGGTAACAGCTAACTTGCACTGAGCAGAGTCCCACAAATGAAAATGTGACAAATGCTTTGGTTGGTTTGAATTAATGGATAATTTTTTTTGTTGACATGTTGGATGAACTCCCTGCCTTTTTGAACTAGCATCATGAAATTGTTTATATTCACCCTAAATGCATCAGCTTGGACTCAGTTGAACACTGCATTCAAAAGATGCCAGGTATATCTAACGCTGCAGCACTCACTTAGTGCTACACAAAAGTGTCAGTCCAAAATATGTGCTCACATCTTCTGTGATTTGAACTCAGAAATGAAAATGTCACTCCTGAGGCAAACTGATAGTTGAGGGTCTTACGTTATTCAAACAGCATTATCTTAAGTCTCAAGATATTTAACCAAAAAAACTTACTAGAAAGCTGATGTAGAAAAATATTGTATTTGATCAAGGTAAATGAATGCAGCAAGGTAGAACAGATATCCTGTTTATCCTAAGGAAGGTCTGTGCTTTGATTTCTTATTCTGACTTTTAATTTCATTATCTTTAAATCAGCACAAAACATCTTCAAACAGAAGGCCTCTTCTGTTGTTATTGGTTTGCATTCTAGCTGTAGAAATAATAATAATTCCACCAGCAATTTAGCAACAGAAATCAGGCAGCATTGTTCAATGACATGAAAAGTACAGCCCAGAGACTTACTATTCAAGATGTCCATGTAGCTTTGAAAGTGTCAAAGCATCAGTATCTCACTATAGACTCAGCATTAAATATGAAACAGTGCGATATTACTGTACTTAAATCATAGAAACTCACTGGACCTCCAATCAAATGTTACCTCTTGGCCATTTCAATGTAAGGAAACATTTAATGACAGAAGGCTTATTTGTAGCCAAACAAACTCTCTTTCATTGAAACTAAGACCATAGCGTGCCTAAGTGAAAAATGAGGTGTTGTTCATCCAGCTTGTGTTGACATTACTCTCAGCAGAGGAGGAATGTTTTCTCTTTTTGCACACCTATAATTTTATACCTATTTTATATCTCTATCCCTCCTTTACCACCATTAGTCCTTTACCACCTTGTCATTTGCTCTGGGTACCCTTACCATCTGTTCCGCTCATTCCTCCTCCACTTCTGTCATCAGCAAAAAAACATAATTTTACCAGCTTTTTCAGTTATGAAGAAATCATACTGGACTGAAACGTTAAATCTTTTCCTTCTTTTGCCAGACCTGCTGACTTTCTCCAGCACTTTTTCTGGTTTTTCTTACTGAGTAGATGCCACATTTCACTACTGTCAATGAACCATTCCAATTGTGATGATGATCTATGTCAAGTGTTAGGGTAAAAATCAGCCAAGTTGGTTCAATCCTGCTTTTCACACATAAGATATGCTTGGGCAATGTTTCACATTGTCGAGCAGATGCCAATATTGCAGCAAAAACAGAAATTGCTGAAAAAATCTCAGCAGATCAGGCAGGTTGAGTGACGCTTCCTCAGAATTGATGGTAACTAGGAAAAGATAGTTTTAATACAAAGGATGGGATGGGGGAGAAGGGAGAGTAAATAATCGGCAGACATAGAGCCCTAAAAAAGAGAAAAGGTGAAACAGCACTTTACCTGCATTTCACTCAATCTAGTCTACTGCATTCACTGCTTATAATGTGGTCTGCCTTACATTGGAGAAACGAAGTGCAGACTGAATGACTGCTTTGCAGACCCCCTAAGTTCTGTCCACAAAAAAGACCCTGAGCCTCCAGTTGCTTGCTACTTCAACATATCACACTGTTCTCTGGCCAAAATCTGTCTCAGGCTTGCTGCAGTGCTCCAGCAAAGCTCAGTGCATGCTGGAAGAACATCACTTCATTTCCTACTTGGAAACACTGCAGCCTACTGGACTAAACATCAAGTTCCCCAATGCTATAGCAAGAGCACCTTTCCCGTGTTTTCCCAACCACACCACCTCCCTCCCCCCCCCCCCCCCCCCCCCCCCCCCCCTCCCCACCACCACTACCACCAACACCACCACCCATTTCTTGCTTTCCCCACACCAGGCTTTGGCATCACATGGGCTACTAAAACACAGTACTGATTGTCAATCATTAATAGATCCCAATCACAACTATTCATTCCACCAGTCTGACCTTTAACCACTCATTTTATCTGTCTAACTGTTTTTCTCTCTCTCTCTCTTTGGACTCTATCTCCACCCATCGTTTACTCTCCCCCGTCTCCCTACATACCTTCGTTGGTATAAAAAAACATCATTTTCCAAGCTGCAGTCAGTACTGAAGAAAGGTCACTGGACCCAAAATGTTAACTCTGATTTCTCTCCAAAGATGCTGCCAGACCTGCTGAGACCTTTTCGCAATTTTTTTTATTTCAATTTCCAACAACCACAGTTCTTTCAGTTTTTGTCCAATATTTGTAGCCATAATGCCTCTACTTGAATGGAGAACAACTACTTCTGTAACACATATTTTCACTTCTACTGCCAGAATGTTCTCACGACCCAAAGCCTTTGTATCCAGTACCTTTTGCGATTTCTTGATTTCCCGTGGAGTGAATAGCATTGGTTTAAGACTAGCATCTACAATACTGGGACATTTGTAAGAGGCTAAGATGAATCATTCACTTGGCATATCTTGCCAAAGATGGATACAAATGCTTTAGCTTTGTTTTTTTCAGTAATATGCTGGACTTTACCCATCAATGAGAATGAGCCTATTTGTGGATCCCCGTCCACCTGTTACTTGTTTAATTGTCCATATCCATTTGCAACTAGTACTGACAGGATTGTTGGGTTTAGATCTGTTCTCTTGATTCTGGGATCGTCTGTTTCAATCTATCAAATACCATTACTGTTCTTTGAAATACAGGTCAGCCTGGGTTCACACTTCACCAGCTGAACATCTCAATTTTAGAAATGTCTCGTGTTGCTTCCTCGAAACCCTCTCTGCCACTTTTCCATGAACCAGAGTTGGTCACCCAGCTTGAAGTTAATAGTAGAGTAGGGATGTACCAAGCCACAAGTTTACAAATTGTGATTCAGTACAGCTTTGCTCAAACTGGTGACCAACAGCAGTGTCCAGTTTTAAGTTGCTGTATTTGTGTGAAATCTATCCCGTTTTGTAGTGGAAGTGCAACATAATCTTGTAAAGATACACAGATATATATTCATGTTGGCAGGTGCATGATTGTCAGGCTGTAGCTTGACTAGTCTCTGAGAAAGCTTTCCCAATTTTGACGCAAGTGCCCACATGTTAGTCAGGAGGACTTTGCAAAGTCAACAGGGCTACATTTGCCAATAGTTTCCAGTGCCTGTGTGAAGATCTCGACCCCGGGGATCTCTCGGTTCCGTGATCAGTCAAATAATCAACAGGAATGTGGTCTGCTTCAGCAAGATTTCACAGTTTATTTCTACGTCGGGCACAGGTTTGTCCAGCAACACAGAGATTAAAAGCTTCTGTGTTCCTTGGAGAAACTGCGCAGTTCCACTTAGAAAAAAAAGCAATTTTTACATCTTTCTTAAGAAATAGTACAACCTTACTTACAGAATAAATCCAATAAAATGCAATAAAATGATATAATGGACAGCAGGTTAACCCCATGATATTTCTTGGGAAACAACGTTGTTTGCTACACGTTATCTCTTCGCACTTGCATTTCAAGGTTAGCAGGGATGGTTAGTAATAACCTAGTTAATTCCATACTGTGAAGATTCCATTGTCTGCTTTATCTTTTGATTCAGTTAGCTCAGCAAGGCAGGAATGCAGCATTTAGCAGGGTGAGAAGCCATTTTAAACACAGTGTTAATTTGCAGCCTGAAGCCATTTTGTAATGTTACTCAGCATTAACAAAGCATTTTGTGGTTAATAAAAGCATGCATAAAATGGATACCCCTGACAGCGGTCTAATTCTAAATTTTAGATCCTCAGTGGTGGATCTGTCAAGTTTTTTCTCTTAGATTTTTGTAGCAGTGGTTTGTTAGGCTATTTCAGGAAGCGCTTGAGAGTCAGCGCCATAGTTTTGGCTCTAGAGCAAGGTATAGGCCAGACCAGGTACAAATTTCCTCCCTTATAGGACAGTTACCATTGTAGAAGTAATCATCATTGGCAGTCTCTCAGAGGTGAGGTTCACTCTCTTCCACTCTGTAGGTGGCCATACAGACTAATGTGGTTTCCACAGGCTCTGTTACACTTGAGGCAAAAGGTGGTGAAGGGGTAGATATGATGTTGGTGTGGCAGTGCACTCCTTATGCTGTTTTTGGCTGACTTCCACATTTTCCTGATGGCAAATCTCAAGGTGCTCAACACCTTCCCAGATGCTTCACCTTCACTTTGGATGGTCTTGGGCCAGTGGTTCCCAGGCTTCTGTGGGAATGCCACATTTGTCGGTGACGCCTTTGGAGAATCACTGAAACGCATGCTGTTTCGGAGATGGGAGTAGAGCAGCTACTTGGGAAGACCCACGATGGTCATGCGGATGAAATGCCCAGCTGATCATGGGTGTTCAGTGCATTGATGCTAGGGATGTTAGCCTGGTTGAGAAGGCTGGTGTTGGTGAATTTGCAGGATATTGCATGGACAGCATTGACGGTACAGCTCCAACACATGTCTGCTGTAGACAGTATGTATCTCAGAGCCAAATCGCTTTTTCTTCGGGTGCTGAAGGCTGCACTAGCATATTGGAAGCAATGCTGGATCTCTTCAATAGCTGCTATGGCCGACAAGAACTTCAAAGGTATTCGAAGTGGTCAACAGTCTGTAAGGCTTCCCCATGGACCTTGACGATAAAGGGTTTGCTCCACAATGCCAGACAGGTTGGTGGAGGACCTTCATCTTGCAGGTGTTCAGGGTGAGATCCATGCTTTCATATGCCTCCATAAAGCTGCTGATGATGGTCAGGAGTACATCCTGTGAGATTGTATGTGTAAACGCATTATCTGCCTGCTAGAGCTCGATGACATTGCTTGGGGCTTTGGCTTGAAGGTGGCAGAAGTTGAATAATTTCCTGCTGGTTCTGTAAGTATGTTCCTTTCCAACAGGAAGCTTGGTGGTGAGTTGAAGCATTGCAGTGAGGTAGATCAAGAACAGTGTTGGAGCAATGACACAGCCCTGTTTGACACTGGTCTGAATGGGAACTGGTCAGTGATGGAGCCATTTGTCATTACCACAACTTCCATGTCATTGTGGAGCAGGTGAAGGTTGGTGACAAACTTCACGTTGTAACCAAAGCAGAGAAGGATGCTCCATAATGCTTTCCGATTAACAGTGTGAAAGGCCTTTGTAAGAACAAAGAAGGCCATGTACAGGGGCAGGTTCTTTTCTCTGCATTTCTGCAGCAACTGTCGCACGGTGAAAATCATGTCTGTAGTGAGCCTCTGTGGCCAAGAGCCTCACTGCAGTTGAGGGAGGAGACGGTTAAGGAGAACCTTGGTGATGACCTTTCCAACAGTTGACAGTAAGGAGATTCCCATGTTGTTACTGTAGTCAATCTTGTTCCCTTTTTTGAAAATGTTCACTACTGTACCATCTCTGAACTCTTCGGGATGCTCTGTTCCTTTCAGATAAGGTAGACAAGGGCATGTAGCTGCAGCAGGGGCTCTTTGCCTCTGCAGTTCAGTGCCTCAATGGGGATACTGTCTGCGCCAGCAGTCTTATTTATCTTAAGCTGGCAGTTGATCTTTCTCTACTTTATGCAAGGCTGGGATTTTGCTGAGCTCCGTAAGACATAGGAGTAGAAATTAGACCCTTTAGCCCATCGAGTTTACTCCACCATTCAATCATGGATGATAAGTTTCTTAACCCCGTTCTCCCACTTTCTCCCCATAACCCTTGATCTCCTTGATACTCAAGAACTTATCCATCTCAGTCTTGAATATACTGAATGAACTGGTCTCCACGGCCTCTGTGGCAACAAATTCCATAGATTCACCACTCTCTGACTGAAGAGGTTTCTCCTTATCTCCATTCTAAAAGATTTTCCCTTTACTCTAAGGCTATGCCCACGGGTCCTAGTCTCTCCTGCCAATGAAAACATCTTCCCAACATTCACTGAGTCCAGGCCATTCATATTCTGTAAGTTTCAATTAGATTCCCCCCTCATCCTTCTAAACTCCATCGAGTAAAGTCTCAGAGTCTTCAAACATTCCTCATATGTTAAACTTTTCATTCTTGGCACCATTCTTGTGAACCTCCTCTACACATGCTACAAGGCCAGTCCATCCTTCCTGAGATATGGGGCTCAAAACTGCACACAATACTCCAAATTGGTCTGACCAGAGCCTTGTAGATGTTATGACATGTAGCATGCTGTGGAATGCATTCAAGGACAGTCTGATTACTCGAGCCCTAGTTGTGGTTTTGTCTGAAGCACTCTTCCCAGCCTTGTTTGATGTCTTGTGATGTTCTGATATGTGCTAAGAAGTTGACCTCAATATTGAATGTGCTGTCAATATTGAGAATGGTCTGGATCAGCCTCAGACAGTGTCTTGACAGGAGAATGGAATGGATGGATTTGGCAATGGAGTTTGTGCAATTTCACATGTATGAATTTAAGCTCCTAGACTGAATGATTCATACCATAAAATGACTGCCACAGGCCATAAGATTGAAAGATTTATTTTGAAAAAGATCTATGCAGCTTGATTTGATGCATGATTAGGTTATTAGATTTAATTATTCCTGAGGTTTTAAAATTAGCTACTCTTAATAAAACAGCAGCTATGATTTTGAATCTATCAGTTTCTAATTCGACAGTTCAGTTTGACCAGAGCCAAGGTTGAAGCATTCATCATTGACATTGATTTGATTGTCCCTAGAAGAGGAGAAGAACATATTGCGAGAAGGAAGATCCTTCTTGTTATACTGAAGTGCAACTAACAGATTAGTCATGGGCTTACACGAAGGATATCTCTGAAAATGTACTTGGATTGCTTCCTTGTTACAAGAGAGAAAGATGTTATGCTAATGCCACTGAAAAAGTAATCCTGAGAGACAGGCTAATCCTGGGTATACGGGTTCATATCCCATCATGTCAGCTGGTAGAAGTTACATTCAATGAATAAATCTGGAATTGAAAGCTCATCTCAATAACACTGACTGTGCTGGCCTTATCTGGCCTGTTCTTGAACACCACATCCACAGTAACATGGCTGACTTTTAACTAAGGGCAGAAAGGGCTAGCCACCAAATTCGGATTTGCATCTCAAGGAAGAACATTACAATCACCTCTTTAGTAATGTCTTCTACTCAGCTGACAGCATCCCTCCCTATTCCTCAGTAGCTCTTGACTCCAGTCAAACTCCTAGTCTTCTGACCATGGAAGGCAAGTTCATGACTCACTTCAAACAGGTTGATCCTTCCAACTATTCTCTAAGAGATATAAAAGTTGTAAAGAAACAAAATATCTTTTTCATTAAGGTAGAGCAAGTGATAGCAAATAATAATGCTTGATGGAAAGAGTCACAGAGTCATAGGGACAGCATGGAAACAGACCCTTCGGCCCAACTCGTCCTAAACTAATCTAGTCCCATTTGCTAGCACTTGGCACATAGTCCTCTAAACCCTTCCTATCATCCAAATGTCTTTTAAATGTTCTAATTGTACTAACCTCCACCATTTTCTCTGGCAGCTCATTCCATATATGCACCACCTCTACATGAAAAAGTTGCCCCATAGGTCCCTTTTAAATTTTTTCCCCTCTCACCATAAACCTATACCCTCAGGAAGAGGAAGAAAGGAGCAGGAAAGTATGCAAAACCTGTATGATAGTGGACTTAAGTACGATTTTTGTGGCAATTCATTAACTGATAATGTTTATTTGATAATGTGTGATGCCTCAATTAAACTGTCCATGCCTATTTTACAACAGTGAAAATAACTTCAAAAAGTTATCACAATTGCCTTGATGATGGATCAGTACCATAAGGGGTTTCAGAAGATGATGCAGAGTAGCTGATGTATTCAGCAATGGAGTGTAAAGGCAGCAGAATAAGGCATGTAGAGTGTGAAGAAGAATCTGCAACTGGAAGAGATGACAGAAGTAATTGAAGTTGTAAGGGATTTGATGATTAGAATTTTTTAAATGATTCATGGGACATATAAAACCTAACCGATATTGGCAACTTGATGGTATGTGTTTTTAATGGATTAAGACATGGAAGTCAGAGTTCTGGATCAATCACAGTTAATGAAAGTTTCGAGGCTCACAGGGGAATCATTAGAGAAAACAAGTAGGTGGAAGATAAAAATTAATGAGGATTTTAGGAGTCAGAAGCATAGGTAAGCAATCAGCGCTAAAGCTAAAGTGCATGTATGGAATGAGCAGCCAGATGAAGGGGTGGAGACTGGTACAATTACAATATTTAAAAAGCATTTGGAGGGTACTTAAGTAGAAAGGGTTTTTAGGGAATTGGGCCAAATACTGGCAAATGAGACTAGATTTATCTAGGTTATCTGGTCAGCATGGGCAAGTTAGACTGCAGGGTCTGTTTCTGTGCTGTACATCTCTATGACATTAAATCAAAACACTTAAAAGGAAAATTAATACATCAAAGCTATTACTGAAATTTGCATAGAGGGTATGGTTTTATTTGATGTAGAATTCAAATTCAGCTTGTACTTTTGATTTCTGTTTTCATTTTTTCCCCTGTTTCATTTTCGGGGAACCTTTCTTTAATCAATTTTCATGGATATCTTACCTCATAGTCACAGATCAATTCAAAGAGAGTAAACCAACTAGAATTATTTGGGGATTCTCTGATAGCAAGTAAGAAATATAATCCTTTGTTCTATTCTTCTGGTGCATTATCCGGCATTGAGAGTCTGACTGTATCTCACCAAAGTTCCCTGTGCTTAGGGATGATTTACAGTTGACCTCATTTGTTTGATCCATGACCTGCTACTGTTGTCCTAGAAAAGTTTAGACATAGATATGTAAATATTTATTGATATTAACATATCAATAGAAGGAGTGAAACTTGACCTTCTCTTGGATAATAAGACAGCACAAGTGAATTATAGAATCCCTATAATGTGGCAACAGGCCATTCAGCCCAAGTCCACAATGGCCCACCAAAGAGTAATCCACACAGACCCATTCCCCTACTATTCTACATTTACCCCAGACTCATGCATTTAACCTACACATCCCTGAACACAATGGGCAATTTAGCATAGCCAATTCACCTAAGCTACAAATCTTTGGATTGTGGGAGGAAACCAGAGCGAGTCCATGCAAACACAGGGAGAGTATGCAAATTCCACACAGACAATCACCCAAGGTGGGAATTGAACCTGGGTCCCTGGCTCTGTGAGGCAATAGTGCTACCCACTGAGACACCGTGCCACCTGTAGGGGAACATTTTGGGTCTAGTGACCATAATTTGATTTGTTTTAAAATAGTTATGGAAAAGATAAACCTTACATAAAAAATAAAGTTTTTAATTGGAGTAAGGCAAATTTTAATGGTATGAGACAAGAACTCTCAAATTAATAGACTACGCATCTAATAAGTGGGAGGCTTTCAAACATGTGGTAATGAGCTTGCAGAGTCTTTATATTCTTGTAAGAGCAAAAGGTAAGGCTGGCAGGATCAGAGAACAATGGATGAATAACCATATTAAGGTTCTAGTCAAGAGTCTCATGTATGATTTTTTAATGTAAATAACTGAGTAAATAACTGGCTCAGTGGTTAGCACTGCTGCCTCACAGCACCAGGGTCCCAGGTTCAATTCCAACCTCAGGCGACTGTCGGTGTGGAGTTTGCACATTCTTCCTATGTCTGCGTGGGTTTCCTCCTGGTGCTCTGGTTTCCCCTCACAATCCAAAAATGTGCAGGTCAGGTGAATTAGCCATGCTAAATTGCCCACTTGTTAGGAGGGAAATGGTTCTGAGTTACTCTTCGAAGGGTCGGTGTGAACTGGTTGGGCCGAAGGGCCTGTTTCCCCACTGTACGGAATCTAATCTAATTCCAGCTTCCTAAATGAATCTCTTAAACAAAATAAAGAGTGTAGCGACATTCTCAAGAGGAAGATCAAAAAGGAAAAGAGAGGATATGAGAAAGCCTTGGCAAATAAAGTTAAGGATAGTCCAAAGAGATTCTCCAAGTACAGAACAACTAAAGAGAGAACAGGGCTCCCTAAAGATCAAAGAGGTTGCCTTTGTGTTGAATATATGGAGATGGGTGAGATATTAAATGTATATTTTGCATCAACTTTCACTGTGGAGAAAGAAAAGGAAGCTTTAGCACTCAGGGAAATAAATATTGATGTTTTGAAAATAGTTCACATTACAGAAGGGGAAGTGCTGAAGGTTTTAGAAAAAAATAAAGGTGGATAAATCTCCAAGACCTGACCTAGTATATCCCAGGCCTTTGTGGGAAGTTCGGGAAGAAATTGAGGGGTCTCTTGCAGAAATATTTGTACCACCTGTAAGTAAGGGTGATGTGCTGAATGACTGGTGCGTGGCTAATGTTGTGCCTTTGTTTAAGAAAAGATGTAAGGAGAGGTTTGGGAATTATAGATCTGTGAGTCTGACTTTGGTGGGTAAGTTGTTAAATGTTATCTTTCAAAATCACTTTCATGTCTATTTGGAGAGACAAGGAATGATTAGGAATATTCAGCATGGTTTTGTGTGAGGGAAATTGTGTCTCACAAACATTATTAAGTTTTTTGAGGCAGTAACCAAGAAGATTGATGAGGAATTCTATAGAATGCATTGCTGGATCCACTTTTGTTAGTCATTTATATAAAGAATTTAAGTGAGAATATAGGAAACGTGGTTAGTGAGTCTGCAGATGACAACAAGATTTGGTAATATAGTGGACAGTGAAGAAGGTTGTTTAAGATTGCAAAGAGATTTTGATCAATTGGGTCAATGGGCTGATGAGTGGCAAATGCAGTTTAATTTGGATAAATGCACGATATTTCATTTTGGTAAAACAAACAAAGTCAAGACTTATACAGTTAAAAGTAGGGCTATGTAGAACAGAGACCTCTAAGGTTTCAGGTACACAAGTCTTTGATGTTTGCATCACATATTGAGAGGATGATTAAGAAGGTTTTTAGCATGCATGCCTTTATTCGCAGACCTTTGAGTATAGGAGTTAGAATGTTATGCTGAGGTTAAACAGAATATTGGTGAAGCCTCTTCTGGAGTAATGTGTCCAGTTCAGGTCTCTGTTGTAGGAAGGATATAATTTAAGCTGGAGTGGGTTCAGAAGAGATTTACCAAGACGTTGCTGGGAATGGAGGATTTGAGTTATAAGGAGAGGCTGAATAGGTTAAGACTACTTTAGCTAGAGCATAGGAGGTTGAGAGGTGACCTTATAGAGGTTTATAAAATAATGAGGAATATAGATAAGGTGAATGGCAGGTTTTTTTTTCTTGGGGTGGGGTCTTTCAAGACTGGGAGAATATTTTTAAAGTGAGAGGAAATGATTTTTAAAAAAGACATGAGGAGCAAATGTTTAACAGAGTGGTTCATGTGTTGGAATGAACTTTCAGAGGAAGTGGGTACAGTTATAACATTTAAATTAGATTACTTACAGTGTGGAAACAGGCCCTGTGGTCCAACAAGTCCACACCGACCCTCCGAAGAGCAACCCACCCAGACCCATTCCCCTACACCTAACACAATGGGCAATTTAGCATGGCCAATTCACCTGACCTGCACATTTTTTGACTGTGGGAGGAAACCGGAGCAAACACAGGGAGAATGTGCAAACTCCACACAGAGAGTTGCCTGAGGCTGGAATTGAACCAGGCGCTGTGAGGCAGCAGTGCTAACCACTGTACCACCGTGCCGCCCAAGCATAAGCAATGTTTGGAGGGATGCAGGCAGTTGGGACTAGTTTAATTTGGGATTGTGATCAGCATGGACTGGTTAGACAGAAGGGTCTGTTTCCACGCTGTGTGATTCAATGACTATAAAGATGAAACAATTTCATTTTGATGGATAGCCCGTAGGGAGTAAAAGGTTGATTTTTTGTTTTCCATTCCTACTTTATCTGAAATTGTGCTTGAAGGAATAGATTTTGGAAATTGTATTGTCATATCATATCTGTAATAATAAGGATATGCTCATACCTGGTTTTTGTTTCAGATACTGGTCCCACAGAATCTACTAGCAATCAACTGAATGTTTCTTCAAAAACTGATATGAGTATTAAACATACAGTTTGATTATGTGTTGAGGTTTCTCTACTAACTGTTATTTAGAACACATTTCAGAGTATTGCACTATATGAAGTTTTAGCCGGGTAAAATGTCTGTTTATCAATGCTTGGGTTTTTGACATTTTTACATGCCTTAAATTTCATGTGATGCTTGCAATATCTTGTTACGATTTTGGGGCAGTACACTATTTGATGAAGAACTGCCCTTTTGACTTCCATGAGTCTGTGAGGATGTCTCCATTGCCTCCATCAGAACTCTGTTTTTCATATAATAGTATTCCAGAACTCCTTCAACTTCAACTGCATTGTGAGCTGCTTGTGTTAACTTGTTTAACACTGGATTTGATGGCTGATCCTCAATTAATGGAGGCATGCCAAATTCTTCTTTTGAGTTATCTTCATCCTTAAGGAAAGCTATTCAACATCTGCCTATGGTATTACTTGACCTCTGCTGATGGATTTTCCTTAACTATTGCTCTGTTCACCACACATAATGTAAAAAATATCTGGAACTTGTCCTTGTGAATGTTCCATCTCTTTAACCTCCTTCAAGCATTCTTTGATTGTAGGTGAAACTATAATCTTCAGTCCAGTCAACTCATTACCCTGGAGTAAATCAACTCTCCCCACAGGTAATTGTGCAATTCTAGTCCTCTTCCTATAGGAAGGACTTTGAAAGGGTTCAGAAAAGATTTATAATCCTACACATGGAGGTAGTACAGTGGCTCAGTGGTTAGCACTGCTGCCTCACAGTGCCAGGGACCAGCGTTCGATTCCACCCATGGATGATTGTCTGTGTGGAATTTGTGCATTCTTCCCATGACTGCATGGGTTTCCTTTGGTGTTCTGGTTTCCTCCCACAATCCAAAGATGTACAGGTTAGTTGAACTGGCCATGCTAAATTGCCCATAGCGTTCGGGGGGTGTGTAGGTTAGGTCATTAGTCAGGAGTAAATATAGGGTTGGGGAATGGGTCTGGGTGGGTTAATCTATGGAGGGTCAGTGTGGACTTGTTGACCCAAAGGGCCTGTTTCCACACTGTAGGGATTCTATAATTCTCTCTTATATTCTCTTTCTCACATACACTCACACTTTCTCTCACTTTTGTGCTCTTTTTCTCATTCTTTCTCACTCTCTTTTGTATGTGCTGTCATTTGCACAAGCTCTCTTTTGCTCACTCTCTTCGTCTATCACTCATGCACACTGTTTCTCTCTCTCTCTATTTCTTACGCACTTGTGCGATCAGTCTTGCACTGTCTAAAACTCCTTCTCTCACATTCTTGCACTCTCTCTAATTCTCTCTTTCTCTCTCTCTCTCTCACACACACACACACACACATGTTGTCTCTCTCTCTCTCTCATGCACTATCTTCCTCTTTCCCAGCAGCTTGCACTTTCTCTCTCGCATGTGTGCTCACATACTTTTCCCCTCCCTCTTCCTCTTTTTCTTGTGCTCTCCCTCTTTCCCTTTTGCGCTCTCTCAACACTTGCTCTCTCTCTCTGTCTATCTTGCTCTTGCATTCTCACTCTCGCTCTCGTACTCTCCCTCTCCTTTCTCCTGCACTTTCTCTCATGGTCTCGCTTTCTCTCTTGTACACTCTCGCTCTCTTGCTCCTGATCCTGCTGGTTTGTCCTTAATCTCTCATAATCCCAAATTATGTGTTAGCTTTTCAGACTTTTCTGCATTCCTAATCCTGACATACTGTTTCACTGCTAATTTACTTACCAATTCATTTATCCTGGCTTTTGAGAGGCTTATTGGAAGCATTAGTCTGGACCACAGAATGGATGAGTTGCTCTTTTTTGGTTTCTTCCAATTCCTCATCATTCGGTGCTATTGAAACAATGTTGTTTGCCGACCAATGTTCAGTCATTCACTCACTAACTGAGAATTTGTCATTTCAGTGTCTCTAAGGGCATTTTACTCTTACTTCAACAAGGACTTTTCAGAGAATTGAGGGTGGATGCCAAACGGAGACTTTCTGGCACTTCTACAGAGGAAAGAGAATTGGATTTGCTCAATGGTTTCTCTTTGAAGACTAAAGGTTTCTCTGCTGCACTCGTCGCACGGAAGACATTGTTACCTGGTCAGGAGCCAAGCATTATTGTGTGATTGTTTCCCCTACTTCAGAACCCATTGGCACTGTTCTACCTACTCTTGCTCAATCTCCTTGTTTTAAAGCAGTGCAGTCACAGACCTAGAATAAAAGAAACACAAAGACACGAAGAAGGGGGAAACATGGTCTTTGTGCAATTAACACAATTTCAAGCTTCAAAGAAGTAAGACAACACAGAGGATTAAACATCTTCCAGATAAGATATGGACCAACTATCATGATTATTAAGAATTGCAACCTTAGAAATGGACATCCAAGAGATTGGAAAAATCCTCCAGCAGCAAAATTATTTGCAGAAGCAAGATCAGCAGTCTGCAAGCTGTGGACCGAATCAATGGAAATGCCATTCAATCCTCAAATCTCAAAAATATTGTTGTTTCTAGTTTTCAAAGCAATAATTCAGCTTGATCTATCCTTAACTTATTAAAACACGTGGTAGATTTTTGTCTTTACTCCTTGGAAGGAAAATCTGGTGTACAGTATAGCTGAATTCTTTCAGAACCTTCCAATAGTTTTGTTCCAATTATTTTAAAGAAAGGAATGTTGTGCAGGATCTGTTCTTTTTGTGCCAGATTATCCACCAGATTTTCCATACTGAGCCTCAGCTGAGGCAGTGTTTAATGCCCACACAATTAAAAGGATTATATTTCAAAGAATAATACCAGGACATGTCAAAAGTTTTAAGGCTTGTGATAAAAGATATTGGAGGTTCAGTTAGTATGTTTGCAGGTGATACCAAAATAGGAGATGGAGTGGACAGTGGGGAAGGTTACCTCAGAGTGCAATAGGATCTTGATCAGATGGGCTAATGGGCCAAGGAGTGGCACATGGAGTTTAATTTAGATAAATGCGAGGTGCTGCATTTAATAAAGACAATTCAAGGCAGGACCAATACATATAATGGTAAGATCCTGGGGAGTGTTGCTGAACAAAGAGAGCTTGAAGTACAGGTTCATAGTTCCTTCAATATGGAATCACAGGTAGACAGGATAGTGAAGAAGGCATTTGACATGCTGTCCTTTATTGGGTCAGAGCATTGAGTATAGGAGGTGGGAGGTAATGTTGTGGCTTTACAGGACATTGGTTAAGTCACTTTTGGAATATTGTGTGAAATTCTGATTTCTCTGATATAGGGAGGATGTTGTGAAACATGGAAGGTTCAGGAAATATTTACAAGGCTGTTGCAAGGGTTGGAGGGTTTGAGCCATAGGGAGAGGCTGATAAGGATAGATTTGTTTTCCCTGGCCCGTTGGAGGCTGAAGGGTGACCTTATAGAGGTTAATAAAATTATGAGTGGCATGAATAGGGTAAATAGACAATGTCTTTTCCTTACGGTGGGAGCCCAGAACTAGAGGGCATAGGTTTAGAATGAGGGGGAAAGATTTAAAAGGGAGCTAAGGGGTAACTTTTTCACGTAGAGGGTGATGCATGTGTGGAATAAGCTGCCAGAGGAAGTGGTGGAGGCTGGTACAATTACAACACTTAAAAATCATCTGGATGAGTATATGAAGAGGAAGGGTTTAGATGGATATGGGCCAAGTGCTGGCAAATGGAACTAGATTAATTCAACATAAGCAGTCAGCATGGATGAGTTGGACCTGAAGGGTTTGTTTCCATGCAGTACATCCCTATGACTCTATGAATTCTGAAATAATAAGATATCTATTACCCATCAGTTGGAATCACTTAAAACTTAACAACAAAGTGGAATCTAAGAAATTATATCAGCAGAACTTATTTCTATCTTCCATTGACCCCACCAGGACATGGCTGAAATAATTCTGATGCTTGCTAAAAGCTATTATTTTAAATTTCAGAGTTGGAGCAAGTTTATTTGATAACTAATGGACTGTCAGTCAGATGGAACTTCCATTCTGTTATTAGTGTTCAGTTGTTTAGAAATAGCATGCAAAATGTTTAATTAGGAAAAGATTAAAAACTTAACTATCAGTTGAAATGCATCTTTTGTCTTCAAACAGAGAAATTTGGCTACGAATAAAATTAACCATCTACACCACTTCCTCATTAAAATGAAGAGATGTATTTGCATATCGCAAACATTTTGGAAAGCCAGCAATGTTTTACTCTTTAGAGTGCAACTTCCCAGGATTTTACGTTTTATGGTTTTCTGGCTACACTTGCCTACATTTTCCATAAGGCTGCAGCCGTATGTTCCTAATCTTCATCCATTACTGCTGATAAAGTGCAAGACAAGTAAATTTCCATTGGATAGCATTTTACACACTTCTCATTTTTGTAGGTTAAATTTGAATACTTGACACTAGTTATATCCATGTACATTATGTGTGCTTCGCAATACGTTACATATATCCTTGGCAAATTTGTGCAAACTCAATAGCAGTATGAGTGTCCTCTCTTAAGCTAACACCCTCAGCATCATGGTTCTGGTTACAGTCAAATCAATTGTGTTGAGCGGACTACATCATCTGAATGCCTGACATAAGATGTCCAGGATAAGTTTTAAAATTTACTCCGTGCTTCTTCATGGCTAGTGTGCACAAAAAGGTAAAGGAAATGCTTGAAGGATGTCCACTACATTTCCAGGATATATGCAACCTTCCCACTGACTCATGGGAATCTCTTGTCCTGGACTGCCATATAAAAGAGAAGAAGCGTCCGCGAAGGTGACAATGAGCTCAAACATCTTCAACAGACCCAGATGAAGCTCATATACAAACAGCAGAAGGGGTATGAGAAAAGCCAAGCATCCCATCCATCCACTTCTTCAAGCACCATCTGCCCCACTTATGACACGTTGTGCAGAACTAGCATTGGACTGATCTGTCACCTTACGATGAAGAACTATGGAGTGCAAAAAAAATCAGCCTTAGCCTCGATTGAATGCCTAAGAAGAAAAGAATATTCTCATAAGATATTCTTCAGAAAAAACAGTAATTGTTGTAGTAGGCCACAGTCCATGAATAGCTTGTCTTTTCAAACTGCAGTTTTCCAAAGAAATATTATCAAAAAATGAATTATAACCAGCAGCGTTTTTTTGAGTACACTATGTTTTATTTTGTGTCTACTTGTAAATTTGCATTAAGAAATGTTGCATTTCTTATGAACATTGATGAAAAACAAATTAATAATAAACATAATTTGCATTTATCTCTACAAAATTTAAGCTGGAATAATTTTATATGTAAATTAACAGCCCATATTGCCATATGATTCATCAGTATAAAAGGTTTGTGATTTTAGATGAACAGGCTTGAGTAGCTGAATTGCTTATTCCTGCTCTTAGCTCTTCTGTTCTTAATTCGACATGAGTTGTGTGAGCAACAAACAGTTGTTGCAGTGTACTTTTATTTGTATGTTTGCTCTTTAAGTCAAATCTGTTAAACTCCACATGGTGGAACAAACTATAACGATGTAATTTTAAAAGTATTTTCCTCTTCAAAACGAATTGCAACAACCTGTCAACTGGAACATTTATTTGTGCTGTGTTTCTCTAGTGCAAAGCATCATGATCTCCACTGATTTCTCCAATTTGTGTTTTTTTTAAATTCGAAAATGTGAGACTTTGCTAAAGTTCATAACTTGTGGAGTTGATGAATTTTGGTCTATAAATTTAAATAATGAATAGCAGTTCTTTGCTCTCAGCATCCTTGCAAAATGAAAGGATGATGAACACTTGTAATAAAAGATGAAATCTTATTGAAATCCTTCAGGCAGCCACCTTTTATAAGAGAGAAAGTAACAAACATTTTAGTTATATCACAAGCATAAATAAAGCTAAAATTGTACATTTATTTTAGAGAGAGTCTTATTCTGCTTTTCATCACTTTAAATGTTGTATTGCAAATATTGTCAGTAAAGCCATAAAGCAAAACATCTTCAAGCTAAAATTAATCATTTCTAAAGGAGTTGTCAAAACGTTACTGGATCATTCACTTAAAGCTAGATTTTCAATCCGGTTTGGGCACAGAAAATCAGGAACTTGCCTGACTTGAGCAGTGTGCCCCTCAGTCTGATTTTCATTCTGGGAGTTTTCAATTGCCAGCTGGAGTCTGGTTTGCCAAGACTAGAAAAGTTCAAAGGCAGGCACTATTGAGTGTGGAGGTAGACTGTTTAAAAGTTGGTTGAGTGGGAATTGGTGTCAGTTTTAGCAAAAACATTAAAACCAAAAGCATCTCTAGCCCTGGGTTGCTCAGACTCCTTGATCCATGCTACTTCCTACCCTGCTTCACCCTTCATATCTTCAATGACAACCTTTGCTCCTCCACCAACTCCTCATGGGCCTTTCTTGTGCCATACCCATTTCTCTCCCTCCTCTACCACACTTTGTTTTTCCACCCTACATAACAACTCACCCAGTATTGTTGTGGTGGATGGAATTGCTCCCCTTTTTAATCTTATTTCTACCGGGCTTGCTGATTTCATGTTCCTCACATCTGTGTCATGTCGTGATGATAAAATAGTTGGTAATGTATCCAATATTTTATTCTTTTAGTGGTAGTCCTCTCCAATTAACACTGGCATATTTCATTGGGGAGTCACTTCAACTTCCTTTGGATTTCCCATCATTTCTATACACGCTGCAACTCTAACGTAGTCACTGTTTCCAGATGTCCATACCTCTGCTGTCACCACCTGCCAATCACTAATTGTTTCTGCTTGTTTTACCATGGGTCCCAAGAGTTTGGACTGATGTTCCTCATTTACTAGCATCTTCACATGGGGCATGGCACCTGGTACGCTGTACTATTTTTCCAGAAATTTGTTTCTTTTTATTTGTAATGTTGCTCCCTGCCTTCCTATTATTATAGCTTCACTCTTTAAGAGCTACTGGGTTTCTTTCTAGTGCCTTACTCTGAGTCTCGTCAAATATCATTGTACAATGCAATTCAGATTTGGGTGGTTTCGCCTTCGGTTGTAATGCTAGAATATCTTCTTTCTATTTTCCCCAATTGTCCCAAAGGTGACAATCTATGTCACCAATCTAATACACATTAGCGTTTCTGGCTTCCTGTATTACCAACTGGATACTTGCCCTTTCTACAGTTAAACCCTTTTGAGTACATTCCAATTTCAATTCTAGTTTTAGCAAAGCTAAATTAATCAGCGTTCCCTTGGACATTAGTATCGGCAAGACTATTTCTCCGCTTCCCATTTTTAAACTCACTGGAGCTGTAAATCATGTTAACTGTGGTTGTCCCAAGAACCCTACAGTTTTAATAACTTTTCCTGAAATGGGAAGGTGGGAGGCACATTGTGACTGAATGCAAGTGTACGTGGCTCCAGTGTCTATCATCATTGGTGTCCCTCTAAACTAATCTGTATAATGGGTTCCTGTTCAGCCTCTCATGTCACCATTGGGTATTGTCCTTTCCCACCCGAGTTCTCTGGGCACCCCTAGCACATCCTGTAAGGGTTCACAGGCCCCATTGGACCCGTTGGGGCTTGGGTCAGAAAGGCCGGATATTCTTCGTGCACTGGCTCCTGCTGGAACGGGGCAGACCAAAATGTATTTGGAGAGTCCCGTCTAATGTGGCCTAGTTGGTTATATCCCCAACACACTGCTTCCGGCCCTTTCTGTGTCTGATTCCTCATTAAACCCTTTTGACCACCACCTCTTTGTCCTCTGCCCTGGTGGCCCCAGTTCAGTTTTGACTGTTGTTTAATTTTATTTTGCCCTTGGTACAACATCTGTGGAAATGCTCCCTCTCCCCTCAAAAGAGGTTTATTATTGGCATGGGGTTTTGCGGCCCTTGCTAGGCAGCGTAATGGTCCTCCCTGGGTTGGCATTTTGTTAATTTCAGTGGTGACTATCAAATCAGTTGTCACTGGCATCTTTTTGTTTTTCTCTCTCTTTTTAAGTTACTCAAACTGCATTTGTGCCAGCTTTCTTTACACCTCCTCCTGTTGGTTGTTCAATTTCTTTCTGTCTTTCATGGACTACATGGTCTCTGAATTCTTGGTGGGCAATTGACATTAGACCCACCACCTCTTGAAGCCTTGACTTGACTTGAAGGGTCACCGCATCAAAAATGGAAGTCCAGATCATTGTGGTCAACAGCTCGTTGCCTTCTCGGTCTTGTTCTGTTTAAAGCCTCCATTTTTTAGTTGGTTTTCTAGATGGGCAGCTGGGTTTTTAGTATCTCCCAGTGGATCCTCTCTCAGAGCTTTGGGATCAATTTTAGGTGAGTAATAGTTTTAGAGGGCCCGTCTTACCCTCTGCCTTACTTGGTCAAAGCCAGCACCATCAATCATTGGATTGTCCACCACTTTCTTCAAACCAACTTTGGGAGCCCTGTTATCTTTACCAGCAGTGCCTTCAAATCACCCATGGCCAACAATTGTCTCGTGATTTCATCTTCAAAGGCTCTAATCCATTTCCCTGCGTCCTCATGTATACTGGGCAATGAATTGCTCAGCCCCTCCAGATCTTTGATTCCCCAAGGAACATTCTGTGGCTGTTCCCCCCCACCTCCCATCCTTTTTATGAGCAATGACATCATTTTTTTCTATGTATGGGGATTCCTTTTCCGTACTATCCCTTCCATATAGTGAGTACCCTTCAGATCCTGACCTTGATTCCACCTCCAACTTCTCCCATCCGTTCCCCCACAGGTCCCATTCGGACTCTCCTCCTTGTCCACTTTTCTACTTCCCTTTGCTCCTTCCATGGGTCATTCTCCTTCTGACCCCGTTCAATATCCCTTCTATACTTTTCAAATTTCTCGTACTCTTTCTGTTCTCGTACTGCCTGCAGTAATCTAAGTTCCTCCTCCAGTTCAGTTCTTTGCATTTTTGTTTTTTCCATTTCTTTCTGTATCATCCTTTCTTTCCTGGATCAATCCCTTCACTTCCTCCCTCCTCTGGTTCATTTTAATTTTCTCGTCTTCATCCTCAACCCATTCAATTTCTGCTTCTATTTCTACTGTTCCCTTTATTATGGGATACTGCTTTGGGTTTCCTTTGGTCTGGGTAGGGAGGGGGTTTGTCTAATACCTTCAAGTCTGGATATAAGGGAGGCTTCTCTTCCCGACCTTCTGTTTCCATAGGCTGCTTATCTTGCTCCTTGGCAGCTTGCCTGGTCACTACTGGCGCCTGGTATGCTTTTCTCAGTTTTTCTCCCCCTGCTTCCTGTTCCCTCTTCTGGTTTCTCTTTTTAGATTTATCTTTTGATTTATAATTTTTAATTAATCCTTCCATTTCATTGCATATGTTAATATCAAAAGTACCTTCTTTTGGCCATTTGGCTAATAATTTCTTTGTTCTTTTTTTCCCATTTTTCGGCAATTCTAATGAGGTCATTTTTTGATACTGGGAACCTTTTACTCAATATTTCAACTGCAGTTCCTTTATTCAGTATGATATATATACCAGCCGGGTTAACCTATTGTCTCCATCCTCACAGTTCACTCCTCGTCGTCTCACTAGTCTGGTGGCACCTCATCAATTGTTACTACATTCCTCTGCTGTTTCTCCATCTCGTATCACAACTTTTATTTGTCTTTTATCAATCTGTTGGCCCCTAAACTTTCTTGGTTTCAATAAAGATAATCTCATTTCATTCGTTCAGCCCAAGCAGACCCATACTTCTCCATGGGCGGTATCCACAGGATTTCTCTCTTATCTCATCTGTTCAGTCTCAGTTCTCCCAAGTCAATATTTACAAGGACTTTTCCTGCCCTGTCTGTTCAGACCTGCGTTACCTGCAATGCAATAACCACAGGGACTTACCAACACCACTTAGAAATTGCCTGAAATAAAATTCTATTTTCTATTCTTACTCACCCCACTGTGTAGTTTTCTCGATCAATCCTCTGAGTCTCCTCAAACTTCAATTTATTCCCGGGCTCTTTGGATCAGCAGCTTTTCCGTACTTCAGTGTCCCCGAGGACCTCCCTCACTCAACAGAATTCAAACCAAATTAACAGCAAAATGGGCTTACCTCTTTATGTGACTGGCCAACTTTTATTCTGTCAGGCTCGGGAGGGTTCCAAATGAACCAGGAAGTACCCTCGGGCTGCCATCTCCTTCATGCAGGTCTCTATCTGATCCCGCCAACTATGCCAATTTGGTTGTGGAGGACCGCGCCTTTTGAGAATGACCAAGAGATGCAGAAGATTCCTCGAGATGTGAAGCCTTTATTTGCAAACAAAAGCTGTGACAACCAGAGAAGTACTCGCTGATCACCCCAGAGCTACTCTCTTTTGATGTTTTTCTAATAGCCGCACCCTATCACCCCATTACATTAACATAGCCAATCGCATTAAGCATACATTATATTAAGCATACATACATTAACCAATCACATTTTGCTACAATTGTCTTCCGGTTTACATTCAGCCTATCACGTTATTTCACGGTTATCTTTCAACATTCTCTGTATGCATTGTTTCATCATCTATCACATGATGGACCGTGCCATATTCCACCATGCTCCTGCAGCAGTTACACGAGGTGAACTCAGGCATGCAAAATGGACCTCACTATTGCACAACACCAACATGTAGGGGAGATTTCAAAACCATTGTTACCATATAACTTAATCATAATTTATACTCATATTTTCCATAGTATCTACCATGGGCAGACCTCAGTATCCATGCAGGAATGAAAAAATAAAGTTCTATGTAACAATTTCATTCCACCATAATTAAAAATTACACTAACTGAAAAAGTTCACTCAATATATTTAAGTACCTTCAAGTACTTAATCCCTTATATTTGCTTTAAGATTTTAAACTTTTTGTAAAAATAAACATTTCTTTCAAATATTTACTCCCTTAAAATATGTATATACATATCTATAGATTGTATCAAAGATAATAAAACTCTTTATGGTCACTTGAAGCTTTGAATCAAATTGTGATGCTACAGGCATTGTGATAATGATGTGTTGTAGGAGCAGTCAGGCAGAAATTCCACTGATCATAGCACACAGGCTTATGTCAACAACTTTAATTGAAATGACAAATAATTATTTTTTTCAACAGCAGGCTGCCTTTGGCTCTTTCAAAATTTAAAAAAAACAAATGATTTAAATAACTTCACAAATTAATAGCTCCATATACATTATCTTTTATTTTTCATAATCATGTCTTCCCTTAATAATCTCAAAGGAGGTACTTGATCTCTCCTAAAGGGCACTGGGCAGCATCCAAAAGGATATCTTACCACTTCAAATGAGCAGTTTGCATCAACAAATGCTTCCTGAAAATATCTAAAACCCAAGATTGACGTTTGAGAAATTCAAATTGCACTTGTTTAAAGATAGCCACATGTTTAAACGTGCAGCTACTTCAAAGAACTGTGTATGTGTGAAAAAGGCCTTGCCCTTGTGTTCCTCGATAAAAGCTGTGGATGGGAGATTTGGAGGTAGGTCTTCCATTCCAAATATGGCATGAATCATGTATGGCTTTACAAATATTTGGGCCTTAGAGTCAGGCTAGAGGTTATGATGCTGAAAGTTTGTGGTAATATCCATACGATAGCAAGGACCTATCATTCTCCTGCTGTCATGTTATCTCCTCAGCATTGCATCAAGTGGTGGATTGGCCTTCCACTGTACGCTCAGTTGAAACACTGGGAAGAATCATGTGCCCTTCTGGCTAAATCTGCGTGATTCCATTTTTTTGGCGGGGTTTTCATTGCCCAGCAAGTACTCTATACTGCGTTACCTACATTCCCTGCAGCAGCCATGCGTCGCTACCTACATTCCCTGCAGCAGCCATGCGCTGCTACCTACATTCCCTGCGTACAACAAATCCGAAGCCTCCATCAACAGACCTCCCTCCAGATCCTTCGCTCCACACTTGCAGCCATGCGCCGCTACCTACATTCCCTGCACCGACTCCCACAGCTACCTAGACTACACCTCCTCCCACCCTGCCCCCTGTAAAAACGCCATCCCATATTCCCAATTCCTTCGTCTCCGCCGCATCTGCTCCCAGGAGGACCAGTTCCAATACCGTAGAACCCAGATGGCCTCCTTCTTCAAAGACCGCAATTTCCCCCCAGACGTGATCGACGATGCCCTCAACTGCATCTCCTCCACTTCCCGCTCCTCTGCCCATAAGCCCTGCCCCTCCAATCGCCACCAGGACAGAACCCCACTGGTCTTCACCTACCACCACACCAACCTCCATATACATTGTATCATCCGTCGTCATTTCCGCCACCTCCAAACGGACCCCACCACCAGGGATATATTTCCCTCCCCTCCCCTATCAGCATTTCAAAAAGACCACTCCCTCCGTGAGTCCCTCGTCAGGTCCACACCCCCACCAACCCAACCTCCACTCCCGGCAAGAAATGCAAAACTTGCGCCCACATGCTTTCCTCCAAGGCCCCAAGGGATACTTCCATATCTGCCACAAATTCACCTGCACCTCCATACACATCATTTACTGCATCCGCTGCACCCGATGTGGCCTCCTCTATATTGGGGAGACAGGCCGCCTACTTGCGGAACATTTCAGAGAACACCTCTGGGACACCCGGACCAACCAACCCAACCACCCCATGGCTCAACACTTCAACTCCCCCTCCCACTCCACCAAGGACATGCAGGTTCTTGGACTCCTCCATTGCCAGACCATAGCAACACAACGGTTGGAGGAAGAGAGCCTCATCTTCCGCCTGGGAACCCTCCAACCACAAGGGATGAACTCAGATTTCTCCAGTTTCCTCACTTCCCCTCCCCCCACCTTGTCTCATTCAAATGCCTCGAACTCAGCACCGCCTTCCTAGCCTGCAATCTTCTTCCTGACCTCTCTGCCCCCACCCCACTCCGGCCTATCACCCTCACTTTGACCTCTTTCCACCTATCGCATTTCCAACACCCCTCCCCCAAGTCCCTCCTCCCTACCTTTTATCTTAGCCTGCTGGACACACTTTCCTCATTCCTGAAGAAGGGCTCATGCCCGAAACGTCAATTCTCCTGCTCCTTGGATGCTGCCTGACCTGCTGTGCTTTTCCAGCAACACATTTTCAGCTCTATACATATCTTACCAACTTCACTGCATTAATTACCTACTCTGCCCTGAGATGTCCATCAAGTTCAATTTCCGCTCCCTAACTTATTGTGCAGGATCTCAGAGCAGCCTGCCACTAAGTGGATAACTACAATAAGATTACACCAAGTTATAGTTTGCGTGATTTTTAACTTTGTCCACCCCAATCCAACACCGCCTCCTCCACATCATGGCTACAATAAAACTGTAACACCGTTTGTGACTGGCATCCTTAAAAGGCCATTATGTTCCTGGATGAATACTGATATTCCAAAACAGTCCTGCTCATCGAAGGATAGAGTTGGAACATGCTGGAGAGGGGGAAAATGGCACTGCAGCTCTCCAACTAGGATCTGGAGTTTGTGGTCAACGCTGTGTGCAAAGAAGAGTCGCATCACAAGACCCGACCAGTTTGGCCCCTGGTTGTCACCCAGAGCCATGCCAATTCCTGGATTTGGAGGAATAACTGACAATACCACAAGATCAAGTTACCTTCTCTACTTGGCCAAGGGTATGTGTCACACTCTGCTATCTGCTAGCTCACACTTGTTCTAATTCTATTAATGCCTCCATCTCCACCAAGGCTCATGCTCTGCCACTGTCACTATTGCATGCAACATCTTCCTTCACTTTCCCTTGTTTCCACCCCACAACACTGAAGCTGCCTGACCTCCACACTGCCTCCTCATTCCCTTTGATGCCTCACCACTTTTTCCATACATACACTAGCACTTGTAGCTATGGCAACCACTGCTACTTCGCTTGTTCTCTGCTGGCACCACCCGCCTTTCTGTCAATACAGGAAAACAGCCCATAACAGGACAAATCGAGCTTGTACAGACCTGAGCACATTGCGGACTGGGGGTGTTGGGGGTCCTCCATAAGCAGCTCTTCACCCTCTGTGAGAAGGCACCATTTAAAAATAAGTGGGATGCCATTTAGGACTGAGATGGGGAGAAATTTCTTCAGAGACTTGTGAATCTTCAGAAGTCTGTAACCCAAAGGGCTGTGAAAGCTCAGTCTTCTGAGTATATTTAAATTAACATAAGATAAATATTTGATGATAAATGGCATGCAGGATTATGGGAGTGGTGTGGGTAATAATGAAGTGTTTGATCAGCCATAATTGCTTTTAATGGCAGGTAGGTTCGAGGAGCTGAATGGTCTACTCCTGATCTTACGTTCTATCTATTATTAAATAAATATTTAAAATTCTCTAATATATTTTTCACAACATATTGACTAGTTCTGATAATGCCAAGTGAAGTACTAAAATAATAAAATAATCTTAATAACAGTCATCAGAAAAGTTCTCAAGTTTAGTAATGCTTACTGGCCTGTAGTTACCTGTTGGTTCTCTCCTTCCCTTCTTGAATGAGGAACAATGAAAAGTGACAGTCAGCGCCAGTGATAGTTTGGAGACAATCAGGAGAAGTGAAAAGAGCAAGCAAAAGAAGGGCCTAGAGAGATTGGAAAATTTCAGTAGATTACAATAATACCAGCACAATAGAGGGAGAACATTTGTTGGATTTCAGGCCTGGCTGCTGCCACTGTTTTCACATGTGGAGACAGTTAACTTATGTTGCGCTTTGCTGTTTGGGGACTGAATCTCTACAACTGGCAGAGTAAACATAAAAGATATGAAGTATTGATAAGGAGCAAGTGAGTCACTGGTTGTGTCAGAAAGCTAAAATATACCTTTTAAAGCACATGCTTATGGTGCCATTCCTTATTTTGGCATGAGCTCTAATGAAATAAGGGTTGCAGTCTTCAACTTATTGAGTCCTCTTCCAGCATGACATGCAGAGAGAATTATGCCTTAGTTTACGTTTGAATTACTTAGCTGGAGCTGGGATGAACTTTTAAATAGCCAGCTTGAACATTACAGCTTTTGGAATTATTTCTGATTTCCTTCAGGGGTGACAGGCCCCAGTCCAGTTAACATCCATTGTTGAAGGGCTGGTGCCTGAAACACCGATTCTCCTGCTTCTCGGTTGCTGCCTGACCGGCTGCGCTTTTCCAGCACCACACTCCTCAACCTGATCTCCAGCATCTGGTCCTCACTTTCTCCTAACACCCATTGTTGCCCCAGCACAAAAATCCTGTTTTAAGGGCACTTTTCTCCTTAGGTAAATGGATCAAGCTGCAAAATTTTCCCGACTCTTGAGATCTGCCTCAAGGCTGAAAATCTAGCACTGCAGGAGTTGAACACTATCAATGATAACATTGTTCCTTATTATTGAACATTCTTTATTATTTCCATTAACATAGAGCACAAGCTAGAATCTGGTGAGGTCCCACAGCATATCCTCTGTTTATATTTAAATAATTCTTCTGACGGCATC
Organism: Chiloscyllium punctatum; assembly: GCF_047496795.1. Lineage (NCBI taxonomy): Eukaryota > Metazoa > Chordata > Chondrichthyes > Orectolobiformes > Hemiscylliidae > Chiloscyllium > Chiloscyllium punctatum. The sequence continues at coordinate 64,416,478 of NC_092758.1, read as the reverse complement.
TAATAATTGACATCAAATTTTGGCACTCACTGTAAAAACACCCAATGTGTACCCCAGGCTGAAACAACCAGTCTCCCACTCACATGTTGATGAAATTAGGTTTTGCGCACTGGCTATTTGTAGTGCATGTAAGCACCTGGATAAAGACAATCTGAATTCAAGAAGCAAACTAAATTGTTGATCATGTTTCCATATATTATAATTATCAATGTGCTGACGACAACTGCAATTCCATCACTTGCTATTATCAGCAATCTTGAAAATATATTTCTGCAACATTCATGAAATAAGTTCTTTGATTCTATTGATTCTAGCAGGAGTTTTTAATACAACAATCATACACAATGCTTGTTTCTCAGGATTTCACATACAGAGAGCTGAATTTTTTGCCAAAAATCGTAAGAAGTCCATTTTGGCGCAATTCATGAAGGGTTTTTCTCCATAAGCTCTGGTGAGTGATCCAATGCATTTCTCTGTAGTTTGCCTCTTTATAAATGCACTACACTCACAAGGAATCCTAATTCCTGGGCGGGGGGGGGGGGGGGGGGAGCGGGGAACACAGCACCTTGATTCTACTGCAGGTGCCTTTTCTTCTCAAGGGTACAGGGTGGTCCCAGTAGACAGCGAGCTGGTCGAGGGATTGCATACAGTGCCCCAGAAATGTCCTCTCAGGAGGTGCCTGGGCCTTCAAACTCTAGGAGGGAGAAAGTGAGGACTGCAGATGCTGGGGATCAGAGTCAAGAGAATGGAAACACTGGCCCAGCAAGTCTACGCCGACCCTCCGAAGATTAACCCACCCTGACCCATTCCCATATCTCTCTACATTTCCCATGACTAATGCACAGGCAATTTAGCATGGCCAATCCATCTAACCTGCACATCTTTGGATTGTGGGAGGAAACCCTATTAACTCCAACTTTGGCTTTCAGTGGGCAGACCCCTGGACTGACAATGGCCCACCTCCTAACAAACTTGGACAGTCAGCTCCCATTGATGACTGACTAAAATCTTGACTGACCTTTGTGCACTTTAACTGCCATACTGCTAATTCCTGGACTGGTTGCACTTAACCTGCAGGACTGTCCATGGGTTAGTCCCCAGGATGGAGAGCCATGGATGTACTGAAAGATCCAAGCTGCTGACTGACTTTGTCCAAACCTTTGCACTGATTAGACTTTTAGACAGGGCATTTCACTGAAGCACATGCCATGTGCTTGCTGGGATGTGCTGCAGGTGTGAAATTGAGGTTGCACTGTGCCATGCAGCAACATGTCCACTCCTTTGACTGGTGAATGTTGTCAACCACAACAAGTGTCTGGCTTTGTATCTGTGCTAAACAGTAATACAAGACAGAAGGACTGTTAGCCTTTAAGCTCTGACTGAAGGGCAAGTGCAAAAGGGAAAGCAGGATGCTGTAACCTGCCAAAGAGGTTCAGAATGAGTGTTAAGAGACCAGATGAGGAGTCCTAAGCAGCATCCTGGTCCAAACCTGAGACAAATATTTGTCCCTGCGCAAGTGGTCTATAGGACGTTGCAAGAAATTGATGCCCAAATATTGAAGTAGACCTGGGATGGTGGAGTCCAGAAGTAGAGGGCATAGGTTTAGAGTGAGAGGGGAAGAATTTACAAGGGACCTAAGGGGCAATGTTTTCATGCAGGGGAAACATTGTGCATGCATGGAAGGAGCTGCAAGAGGAAGTGGTGGAGGCTGGTACAATTACAACATTTAAAAAGCATCTGATGGGTATATGAATAGGAACAGTTTAGAGGGATTTGGGCCAAGTGCTGGCAAATGGGACTAGTTGAATTTAGGATCACTGGTTGGCATGGACATGTTGGACCAAAAGGTCTGTATCCGTACTGTACAACTGTAAGACTCCAGAAAACTCTATTCTAAGTGCTGTGCTGTTGTGGTGAGGCTGGAGCATGTCCAATACCAATTTCCATGGTCAGGCAGTATAGAACTCTCACTGTCCATGAAATATAACAAGAGATATTAGGAACTGCCCACTAAATTGAGATAGCATGACCTGGAATCACGAGGAAGCCACTCTGATTTTCATGTTGGGATTGCTGCTGTCTAGTTTCTCTCTGGGAGAATGGGAGAATGTGAATTGAATGTTCTGCTTAAGGTTTTAATATCAAAGACGTAAGTTGACAGCGAGGGGCCTATTTGCAAGTATTATAATTTCATTGTTATCTAATCTCACCTTGTTTACCTGCAATTGCTATTTTCCCAGATACTGGTGAGAAAGTAGATGTTGACAGTTCCCAACTTGGAAGTCTGAACAGTTATCTCGTGGCTGCAGATTGCTGTATCTTCTCCAGGAATCCATCTTGGAAAGTATTCCCCAACATCTCAGGGCCTGGTCCATAGGCAGAGATGGCCTGCAATCTCTGTCCATGGAGGGCGACATTAGCAAAGAACCAGCCTCAATACGTTATCAGGCCACACAGTGGCTCAGTGGCTCATCGCAGCGCCAGGGACCTGAGTTCGGTCCCAGCTTTGGCCCATTGTCTGTATGGAGTTTGCACATTCCCCCTGTGTCTATGTGGGCTTCCTCCGGGTACTCTGGTTTCCTCCCACAGTCCAAAGATGTGTAGGTCAGGTGAATTGGCCATGCTAAATTGCCCATAGTGCTAGGTGCATGAGTGGGGGAATGGGTCTGGGTGGGTTACTCTTCAGAGAGTTGGTGTGGACTTGTTGGGCTGAAGGGCCTGTCCCCGCACTGTAGGGAATCTAATCATCTCAGACAAATGTCTAATATCGTTCAGCATTTCAATTCTGCACTTTAGAACTTACTGACACCTTAAATTACAATGTTGCTGCCGGACTGCTTTGTGCGCAGCGGCAGGTACCTATCACATGTGTGAAAACAGAGTGCATTTTTGAGCTGTTAACTTGCTATGTTAACTTTCATGCACTTTGAACTTGCTTAGTTGGTCACAACATTCTACCTTGCCTTGCCTTTGACAGCATTGTTGCTTCCTTCAGAATTTACAAGCTTATAGTAGTTCTTCCTGGACTGGCCTCTATATATAGACACACAGTGAGACAACTTGTCATGGTTGCCAGCAAAGATCAGTCAAGGAGGTAGACATAATGCTATGTGGTACTGTGCTGCATCATTGTCACACTGACAGCACGTGCCAGCAACTTTTCTGACAAATACATTGAGTGTTGCTCATTGAAATACTCTTGCCTGATATTTTAATTTGAGTAGTCCATAGTGCAGTCAAAGGAAATTGTGGTCACTTGGGAGACTTCAGGCAAGGTAGTGAAGAATCCTGAATGAGTGAGTAGGAAGCACGGAGATAACGCAGGGTCATTAATTTGAGGGAATGGAGTGAGTGAGAAACATTGAGGAAAAATGCTGAAGCCAAATAGTGAAAGTGTAGACCATGAGCATTGCTGGGAGAAGGATGAGTGAGAGTGATGTGAGCCAGCAGAGAGAACATGGTGGCAATTACCATTGAGGAGTGCAGAAAGGCATTCATACTCTTCTGGCATTGCACTGAACCAGGTAGCTACTTCAGGCAAGGCTGGCAACATTTGAAGTGGTGCAGAGCTGCGGTTTAAAGTGGCAACTGTGGTATGAATTTCAGAGAGTCCTACCACCAGTGCACACTTCTGTCACTAGATTGGGCAAGAGTGGTGCTGTCGACACTGTTACAGTATTGTGGGCAGTTTTAACTTGTAACTTGTTTCATAAATAAGCACTGATGTACTCAAATTGACTGTGGATATCTAGAGAGAAAGAGAGACAGACTAATGGAATGTAAAACGTAAAGTGTGAAAGAAACTTCCGAAAAGATGAGACTGCATTCTCTTTTAGCAATAAAGATAAGGACTGCTGACCATTCTGTCCTTAATAACAAGCTATTCCCTGCAGATTATGTCGTAAACTGTGAGCACGTGCTGTGGATTTCCTTTTGAAGAATAACAAGGAAGGGAAAGAGCTCTTGTGATGCAATGGTAGTGTCCACATTTCTGAGTCAAGGAGGCCTGGGGTTCAAGTCCTACCTCCTCTAGAGGTGAGGCATAGCATCACTAAACATATTGATTAGAAAATAACTACACAAGAACAAGATTAAACAAGTCAGCATCAACTCTAGTGAACTGGATTAGTGTAAGTGAATGTTCTCACATGTGCTCGGTTGGGTTTAAGAATTTTTGTGCTATAAGTTAAGAATTGTGGATATCTGGAATTCACTGCCTGAAGAGTGGAGTGGGGTGGGGATACCTCGAGATATTTAAGAACTGTTTGATTTTACCTTTCTTTGCCAAGGGGATGTTTATGGGGATGTTGCCTGTATTTAGAACAGCATTATTAAGTTGTGATAGAGTCAATTGGGTTTTCAGATAAGTTATATTACTCTATATTCTGTTCTCTTTTGTTCATGTATAAATAAATCTGTTTTCTTTAAAACCAGCTGCATCACTCCTGGAATATCCACTGTTCACCTGCTTAAAATAAATAGGAAAGTTAGTGTCTGGGCTACATTCTTGAAATGTTTTGAGGGAGTCTGGCCTGGTCCATAACAAGGTACATAAAAAAGTTCATGGTAATCTGGAAAGGTCATAATGGTTTATAAAAGGTAAATCATGTTCAACCAATTTATTGAAGTATGAGGAAAGAATATCTGCTGTAGATGAAGGGAAGCTGGTGGAGGTACTGTATGTGGACATCTAGACGACTTTGGTATGGTACCACATCAAAGATTATTGTGGAAAATAAAGGCTGTAGTGAAGTGGACAACATGTTGGCTTGGATAGAAGGTTGGCTAGCTAACAGCAAACACAAAATAGTCATAAATGAGTAGTGTTCTGATTAGCAAGATGTAAAGAGTGGTGTGACACATGAATTGGTGCTGAGCCTCAACCTTATGCATTTTATAGAAATGACTTAGATGAAGGGATCAAAAGTGGATGACAAAAAGTTGAGCAGTGAAGTAAGCTGTGGAGTGAACAAACAGAACTAGAAGGGGATGAGTGGGCAAAGATCACGTCAAAGACACAAATGTGGGAAAGTTTGAAACTGCCATTGAGACAAATGGAATACCAAAACAAAATCATAATATCTAAATGACAAGGAACTCTGAGGTGCAGGGGGATCTGGGATCCTGGTGCATGAATCATAAAAGACTGATATGCAGCTATATCAAGTAATTTAAAAAGGTTAATTTTGTTTATTTTGTTTATTTCAAGGGAAATTGATTACAATTGCAGGGAGTTTATGGTTCAGTTATTCAAAGTGTTGGTGAGTGCACAATTGGAGTTTTGTGCACAGTATTAGTCTTCTTATTTAAGGAAGGATGTAAGTGCATTTTGGAAGATGTTCAGAGGCTTACTAGAGTAATACTGAGAATGGGTGAATTATCTTATAAGGCAAGGTAAACAGCTAGGCTTGTATTTGCTGGAGCTTAGAAGATTGAAATCAGATTTGATTGAAACATATAACATTGTGAGGGGTCTTGACAGAATGCACACGGAAAGGATGTTCCCTCTTATAAGACAATCTACAGCCAGAGTTCAGTGGTTAAAATTAAGAAAATGGTCAATTAAGATAGAGGAGATTTTTGTTTTTCTCTGTCTTTGGAGCTACCTTTTACAGAAGGCAATGGAAGCAGTCTTTGAATATTTTTAAAGCAGAGGTAAATAGGTGCTTAACCTAAAACATCTTGTTTACCATCTTGGCTAAGTGGGAATGTGAAATGATCAGATTAGTCATGATCATTAGTGAACTTTGGTGCAGGTTTCAGAGGCCAAGTGACTTACTTCTACTGTCAAGTCTTGTGTTCAACAGAGTTAAAATTAACTCTGTTTCGATCTCCACAGATGCTGTCTGACTTGTTAGGTATTTTAACATTTTCCTGTTTCTAATTATGGAAGCAATTTGTTGGTGTTTCTTCCCATTATCTGAATAATAAAAAAATCAATCAGCGAATTCAGTAAGAGACTATGGGTATATTACTGATCCCTTTTCAACAAATTTTAAACCATTTAAAGCAGGAACTTTAGCTATTTTAATTTATAGTCAATGCCTTTTAAATAATTTTGTGTTTATCAAATATCTACCACCATTTGCAAACAACATTTTCAATTATGATCCAATCTGAGATTTCAGTACTGCACTAGGGGAAGGGGTTGGAAAGGAGAATTGGGTGAGATGGATGGAGTTGGAACCAAAACATTGAATCAAAATCACTTCTGCTTAGGCTCAGAGGAAATCCTACCTGCCACCCATTGAGCTGTATGACTGCAGATTTCCTTTACAGATAGAAAACAAAGCAGCATTAGAGCAGCTTTTGTTTAAGGGACAGCCAAGAAGGGAAGCATGCAAGTACAACAACAAATAGCTTCAATCTTAGTCACCATAAATCACCCAAACATGTATTGCTTTCTGGATTTGTAATTCATCATTTAAATATACACCTCTGTTCTGCTACTCTGACAGCATACCTCATATCAATATACATTTAAACAGTCTGCGTAATCACTTTGGATTCATTCAATCAGAATAGTCCAGCCACTTTTATGTTCAAGATTCAGTGGAGAACCATGAATTAAAATTAATTTCAACATGAAATGTTTTGAGTGACCAATCGCATGCATAAGCCATCTAAAGGAGGCATAGATTTAGAGAGCAGTTCACAGTGAGTTTAAAAGGTCCTTTACACTGAGGTACATATGCTGAACACCAATGCTTAGGAAAGACGGACAAAGAATTATTTTAATCCTGAAATCATTTTTGGAGCAGGTTATTTTCCATAATGCATCATTCATGGATCGAGCAAAATAAACATTTTGGTGGCATTGGCCTAGATTTTCACAGAGTTGTGGAGACACCATGGCACATTCAAAAAGTTGCTATGCACCTGATTCTGGAATTCTCACTCCCATTTCCAGCAGATCTTACTTTTACTGGTAGGGAAGCAGAGTGAGATTGTAACTGGCACATGGGAAATACTTAAATCTACCTGAACCACATGAACTCATTGATTGATTAAAAAGCCCCTATTTTCATTGGAGTGAGGATTAAATTCTGCAGTGTGTGCCTTACAAAGGGTGGAAGAAGTCTGTGTGACTGTCAAGCTGTTTAATAATTGTTACTGTTTAATTACTATCACAACTTGTCACAATTGCAGTGGTAGATAGGGTTGGTAGGTCGACTGTTTTATGATAACTTCAAGAGGTTAATTAAGGATTAGCTGTCTTTGATATGAGGCTATGAATGTAAATATCATCTTTTTCAGGGATTAGATACTTGAGAGGATTTTAAGGTGTTTAATAAGCTTTTAGAGTTGAGTGGTTTCTTTTAATATAGTGAAGACTGTAATAAGTGTCTGGAACTATTTAGTGTATGATGATTCATTGGATTTGATTGAAAGGCATGGGTTGGTAAGAGTTGACATAGAATGAGCAGGGTGATGGGAAGGATTAAAGCACCTAAATTTTAACAAAACAAATGTGTTATAGTCCCAGAGAATTAAGGCAAACTTTTTGACAACTGCCAATTGCCACCAGAGCAATAAATGCACCAAATTCATGGTCCTTCTGTCCAAGGGGAACAAACTAGGAAGTTTCCCCTAAAATAAAATCGGGCCCAACGTGAGATCTACCAATAGTAGATGAGTGATAATGGGGAACATGGACTGGACTTGGGAGGTATGAGGGACCGTGGATTGGGCGTAAAGCGTATGAGTAGTGATGGAGCAGACTTAGAAAATATGAGAGACTATGGATTGGGTGCAGGGAGTCCAAGGATCCACAGACTCTACGGAGTCAAGGAAAATATGAAGGACCGTGGTGTAGCATAGGGAATATGAGTGGTCATGAAGGATTATGGGTAGTATCAGAAGGTATGAAGTCTGTTTAGTAGTAAAAGGGGATGTTTGGAAGGCATAACAATGATGTTTAGAGTTAGACTGTTGTCCTTGAGAACAAAGGCCAAATTTAAATTAACTCATTTCTGAAATCACACAATTCCCCCATTCATCTTGCACTGTGGCATGGGTTATCATCCCTTTCAGAGAAAACAGAATGGTGGTAAGGGGTCAGTGATGAATTCACATTTTTTGAAGCTGCAAAACTTGCATTTTCCCATTCCTCATGAAAATCCAGCCCCACCTGATTCAAAAGAAAGCACTACTTTGAAAGCAAGCAGCTGGAGAAGCATGTTATGACTTTAATGTGATTTTATAATCACCTGGTGGATTATCTAGCAATGTAGCCTCTTTGTTAGAATCATTATTAGTCAGAGAAAACCAACCTGCTCCAATGGTTGTGAATAAAATGGGAATTGTAATTGTAATTCTGATCGAGAAAGTACAGCATTGGATTTGAAGCGTGTTTTATTTTTAATCATAACTTGCCATAAGAGAGCTTAAAGATACGGTAATTGTGGGGCAGGCTCAAAGAGGCCAGTAACCAGCTCCTTTTCCTAGTTTGTATGATTGTATTAGGCAGCAGGAACGTAACCTAAACCCTGATGACCAACTGTACCTGATCACAGTCGTACAGGGTTAATTATATCTTTACTTTTAGAATAACTATTAAACATGTACATAAACAAAATGGTGATGTTAAATCATATGGAACTGGAGTCTGAGTGTTCTCGGGCTCTACCTATATGTCCTCTCTTACCATCTCTTGTGTATAATTATGTCTAGTAAACCCTGTTAATGTTCATTCATATGATTATGGATCTGATCTTACAACAGTTGACATATAATTTTCTACTGTAGACCTTTAAAGTTGATTGAATTGAAATGTAATTACAAAGGTAAAAAACATTTCAAAATGAAATGGAAGGAGAAAGTAGAGTTGCAGGTGAAGATCAGAGCTGAAAATGTGTTGCTGGAAAAGCGCAGCAGGTCAGACAGAATCCAAGGAACAGGAGAATCGATGTTTCGGGCATCAGCCCTTCTTCAGGAAAGAGGAAAGTGTGTCCAGCAGGCTAAGATAAAAGGTAGGGAAGAGGGACTTGGGGGAGGGGCGTTGGGAATGCGATAGGTAGAGGGAGGTCAAGGTGAGGGTGATAGGCCAGAGTGGGGTGGGGGCGGAGAGGTCAGGAAGAAGATTGCAGGTTAGGAAGGCTGTCAAATCCCTCAAACTCAGTACCACCTTCCTAACCTGCAATCTTCTTCCTGACCTCTCCGCCCCCACCCCACTCCAGCCTATCACCCTCACCTTGACCTCCCTCCACCTATCACATTCCCAACGCCCCTCCCCCAAGTCCCTCCTCCCTACCTTTTATCTTAGCCTGCTGGACACACTTTCCTCATTCCTGAAGAAGGGCTGATGGCCCAAAACGTCAATTCTCCTGCTCCTTGGATGCTGCCTGACCTGCTGCGCTTTTCCAGCAACACATTTTCAGCTCTGATCTCCAGCATTTGCAGTCCTCACTTTCTCCCTGCAGGTGAAGATCAGCCATGATCACTGAATTATAAATTATGGAATAAGCTCAATGGGCAGTATGGTTTATTCCTATTCCTATTTCTTGTTTTCTTAACTTCTTTATACACTGATCAAGATGATGCTGGATAAAATACATTTAGAAATATTGATGGCAAATACTCCAGACATCAGAGATAATGACAGAAAATGCAATGACCAAAGGTTTTCCCACAGATGTTGCATGGCTTATTGATTGTTCTTCAGCATTTTATGCTTTTATCTCTGACCTTTTGAATGATGGGTCAACCATATTCTTTAACAAAACCTAATAGGATTTTACAGCAGATAGTCTTGGCACAGAGAGAAAGGGATTTTTAAGTAATCTTGTTAAACCTAAGATCCAAATAAATATTGTTTGATGCTAACTTGAAACTGACACAGTCAACTGTAAAGGCTCACTGTAAAGCGATTGCAGACTGATGTTGTGTAACAATTGATAGGAAATAAATTTAGCAAATATTCTTGATCCATTAGGAGAACTTTGAAAACTTATGGGTTGGATTTTTCAGTTCCCAATATGGCAAAAAAGAATGGTAGACAGGTGAACTCAGTTGGGCAAAGAGCAAAACAAATCCACCATTGTAGTAAACTTCAGCCTTTAAGTTCTGCACTGTTCAAGTGACAGATCAAGTATGTTGCTAGCAAGAGGTAAGAAGCCTATCTGAATTCATTTAAATCTCATTAATAGAACAAGGCATTCAAAAAGAACATCTATGAAGCTCAATAGTCCCTTAGACAGCATCTTCCAAACCCACTATCACCTCCATCCAGAAGGACAAGTGCAACAGGTGCGTGGAACACAGCCATCTGCAGGTTCCCTTCCAAGCTACTCACCCTCCTGACTTGGAAATATGCCAATGCTCCTTTGCATTCACTGGATTAATATCCTGAAATTTAGAGAAAGCTGTCTGAGTTCTGCAACTAAGTTTTGAACAGCAAGATGGGAATCTTGTTGGTGAGTGGCCAGAGGTCTATTTGCATACATTCCCATGGCATTAATAGCTTATCTCGCCTCATCAGATCTTTTTTCCTTACAACACAATCTAATTTTTTCATTCTCAACGTATTTTCCCAATCTTCTCACTATTGCCAACATGGTTCAGAAAATCCAGCCCAATGTTTGTGGTCACTGCTTCACCACTTTTTTTAAATAAAGGTTCATGTCTCCTTCAGGACAGTAGAAAAACAATTCACTAATCATATTTAATAGAAGCAAACCACAGAATACTTTAAAATTACAAAAATTGCTGAACCAAAATGATGTTTCACCCATAATACCACAATGGTTCCCAAAATAGAAACAAAATGACTACCTGGGATTCTCACAAAAGTACTTGTTTATAGAAATATATTTGAACTGCCTTTTCCATATTTCTGAATAAGCTAAAATTAGTCATTAGAATTGAGTAAAAGAGAAATGGTAACATTATGAAACATTATGATCTTCCCTCTGATATTGTTAGCATTGTATCTCAGTTGATGTCCTACTTATCTGACCTTGTATCCAATGTGAAGAGAACTGATTTTTGCAAATGGAAAATAGGTCAAGGAAAAGGAACCAAATTTTCTTCATGATTAAGTTCAGTTGTAATATTTTTAGGAACACATAGGTATTTGATTACATCAGTAAACCAATGAAAAAGCCCAAAGGAAATCACATGAAAAAAACTGAGACATTTTCTTAAATATGAAGAAATTATGACATGAAGATTATTGTCCAATTTTGTGAAGAAAACCAAACCACAATACCATTAAAAAGTAAAGCACGAAATAATCCTATCATATTTGCATCCACAGATTACAGAGATATCTCTAAACTAGACTTTAGGCCTTAGCTCCTTGTACTAAACCTGTTCTGAATATATACTTCCAAATTCTAGTTGCTCCTCAGCTGAGAACACCAGATGAGTTTACAGATGTAAATTAGAATTTGGCTTTACATGTTTTATAGAGCACAAAGCACTACTTTCATGGTTTGAGGGAAAATAATTTCACGTTAACAGCTGAGCTGGAATTGGCAGCCTTTGGTGAAATTGATAAGCCATTCTTCAGTTTAGATTCAAGGAGACCCTTGCAGCTTGCCAGATTGTAAGGGTGAAAATATGTTTTTTTTGTTCTGTTCTGATTGACCTGGATTTTCAAAGAAGCAGCAGCTTCCCTGTTTAAATTCTGATTAAATTCTGCCCTTTGGCTGAGAGCACTTGAAAACATACATGGTTCCGCATTTTCTATAGAATTACAAGCATTGTTTGATATGTTTTCAGCTAAGCTATAAAAGCTACATGGAAATAAGGTCAATTTGAACCAAAATGATTTGAGGCATAGCCATTCGGTGTTTAGTGCATCTTTCAGTCAGTCAGATATGCCATTGAAAGTGCTAAGAGGAAAACTAAAGAACCAGATAGAGTCAGCAAGGAAAGGTAAATGTAAATAATCAAATATAAGAAGAGATCAACCAAAAGAAAAGAGAAAAAGCAGAGAACTTGAATGACATGTTTTTTGGTACATTATTATCACAGAATCCCTACAATGTGGAAACAGGCCATTTGACCAAACAAGTCTACATTGACCCTCCAAACAGACCCATTCCCCTACTATTTGACATTTCTTAATTTACCTAACCTATACATCCCTCAATACTATGGCAATTTAGCTGAGCTTAACCTGCACATCTTTGGACACTGAGAGGAAACCCAGACTGACACAGGGAGATGTGCAAACCCGACACAGACAGTCACCAAGGTTGGAATCAAACCCAGATCCCTGGTGTTGTGAGGCAGCAGTGCTAACCACTGAACCACCATGACTTATGGTGCAAGGAGCCTTGTAAGAGTGGACATAGAGTTACAATGCCAGATTATTATCATGTATCTTAAGCAATGACAGAGCATTCAATCTGTGGGAAAAAAATTATTAATTTCACCAACTGTGAACCCAATTGAAAAATAAAGGCAGAAAAATGGATTATTGACAATCAGTAAAAGTTGGAGGCCACCACCAGAATGTTTCAAAAACAAAGATGTGTCAACTAAGAACCAATTTTTGCACCAGTTTGAGCTATATTGTCACAAACTCTAAGCAGTGTGAGAACCTTTTGAAGGTAATCTCATGTAGTTCAATATTCCTCAGCCTCCACCACAGTTTTTTTTTCCACAAGAACATAAAAAACTTTTGGAGTGAGGGGAAATAACTCAATGTTGAAAGTTGACCCAGAGTTAGCAGGCTCCATTGGGTTAATTATTTTTGAAGGGTGTACATAATTTTCTCTATCTGTGATTCCACTTTATTAACTTAAACATTAAGACAATGCTTCCATAAAAGTTGTCCCTAACTTATACTTCCTCAAATAGAGTTGAATTCCACAGAACCTCATTATATCCACCTGCACATCTGTGTGCAGTAATCAAATTTGACTGGCATGCTTTATGCAAAGGATACATCCACAATTAAGCCTCAAATAAGTAAGTATTTTACCCTAGAGTTTTCAAAACCTGCAACTTTTAAGTGTAGAATCCTCACTTATGTTTTAATATTTTCCTGCTCTTTATTGAAGGAATGAATGAACATAACATTTTTTGGTTACATCAGGAGTCTATCCCATCACCTGTGGAAATTTCAGCATCATGCTTCACAGTGACTTCCAAACCTCTCAATATAACACACAGTAACCCTAAAGAAATTGTGTAACTAACGATTTGTGTGATTTATACCAATTCTAGAGTTTTGCTGGAGTTGCAATGCTGAATGCTACCATTAAATATTCATTCCCTTCTCCTTGCTTCTTAATCTTTTGCAGGAATGTTCCCTCTTGGACAACCATGTCCATCATTTCTTCTAAACTCCCAACATCTCCCCACATCCCCACAGAAACTTCACATACGTTCAGGGAATATGTAACACCCAACTAAGATATATCCCAATGATGAAGAAAGATGATAAGGTGGGGTAAGAAAAAACATCCACCGCTAAACAAGGAGGTCAAGTACAATATAAAGTCAAAAACTAAGGTATATCATATGGCAGGCTGGATGATTGGGAAACTTTCATACATAAAGGAAGGGATACCAAAAAAAATTAATAAAAAGAGCTAACGTAAATTATGAAAGAAATGTAGCACAAAATATCAAAAAGGATAGCAAAAACTTCTATAGGTAAACAAAAGGGAAGAGAGACGCTAAGGTGAATATTGATCTCTTGGAAGATGAAACCAAAAAGTTAATAGTAGGGAACGCTGAAATGGCAGAGATGTTAAATCAATACTTTGTCTCAGTTTTCATGGTGGGGGGCAATAGTACCATTCCTATTGGAATGGGCAAGAGAAGGGATAGAACTTTGAACAATCAACATCGATAGGGAAAAGATACTCAGCAAACTATTCAAATTGAGGGCAGACAGGTTCCCCAGGCCTGATGCCTGCATCCAAGTTTATTACAGGAAGTGGCAGTGGAGATAGTGGATCTATTGGTTACAATATTCCAAAACTCCCTGGACATGGAAAAGGTTCCAGTGGATTGGAACGATGCTAATGTAACACCCTTATTCAAAAAGGGGGGAAGGCAATATGTGGAAAATTACAGACCAATTAGTTTAACATCTGTTGTTGGGAAAGTGTTAGAATCAGTTATCAAGGAAGAAATATCAAGACTTTTGGAAATTCAAAACACTATCTATCAGAGTCAGCATGGTTTTACGAATGGAAAATCATGTTTGACTACATTTCTAGAGTTCTTCAAAGATGTAACAAGCAAAGTGGATAATGGGGACCCCGAAGATGTAATATATCTGGACTTCTTGAAGGGATTTGATAAGTTGCTGCACAAAAGATTTATTCACAAGGTTAGATCATATGTGATTAGGGCCAATTTATTCGCTTGGGTAGAAGTCTGGCTGATGGACAGAAGGCAGATAATTGGGATAAATGAGGCTTTTTGTGGATGGTATGATGTAACTCGTGGGGTGCCACAGGGTTTAGTCCTTGGACCCCAGCTACTTACAATCTACAGTAGTGACTTCAGTACAGGGATAGAACGTTGTATAGCCAAATGTGCGGATGACACAAAAATAAAGGGGACGTTAAATAGCAATGAAGAAATAAGAACCTTACAAGTGGATATAGATAGGTTAGGAGAGTGGACCAAAATGTGGTAGATGAAATTTAACATGGATAAATGTGACGTAATGCATTTTGGTTGGTAAAATGGGAAGGTGACCTATTAACTAAATGAGGAGAGACTTCAGGATGCTCTAGTACAGAGGGATCTGGATGTCCTCAATTATGAGTCACAGAAAACTAGCATGCAGGTACAGCAGATAATAAAGAAAGTGAATATAATGTTGGCTTTTATAGCTAAAGGAATAGAATATAAAGGTAAAGAAGTGTTGTTGCAACTATATGGGGCATTGGTGAGACCGCACCTGGAGTATTGTGCACAGTTTCAGTCCCCTTATATGAGGAAAGATGTAGTGGCATTGGAGGCAGTTCACAGGTGGTTCACCAGACTGATCCCAGAAATGAGGGATTTGTTGTATAAAGAGAGATTGAACAGTTTAGGCCTATACTCTCTGGAAATTAGAAGTTGATAAAAGGTATGGATCAAATAGATGTAGAGCAGATGCTTCCTCTTGTGGGGCATTCCAGGATGAGAGGACAAATTACTTCTCCCAAAGGGTTGTGAATCTGTGGAATTCACTATCCCAAAGTTCAGTGGATGCTGGGACAGTGAATAGATTTAAGGAGGAGTTAGACAGACTTTTCACTGATAATGGGTTGAAGGGTTATGGGGAGAAGGCAGGAAAATGGGCGTGAGGACCATATCAGTCATGATTGAATGGCGGACAGACTTGATGGGCTGAATGGCGTAATTTTGCTCTTCTTTCTCATGAGCCTGTGTGCTATTTACCTTCTCCCTCCTCACTATCCAAGGCCAGACACACCTTACAGGTGAAATGATAATTCATCTGCACTTTACTCAATCTAGTCCCCTGTTTTCACAGATCACGATGTGGTCTCCTCTGTATTGTGGGGACAAAACACAGAGGGGTGACCTCTTTGCAGAACACCTACAATCTGTTCGCAAAAGTGACCCTGAACTTCTTGTTCCCTGCTATTTCAAACCACCACCATGTTCCCTAGCCGACATCTCTGTTTCAGGCTTACTGTAGTTCTGTAGTGAAACTCGGTACATATTGGAAGAACAGTATTTCATTTTCCAATTGGGGAGTCAGAAGCCTTTAGGATTCAATATCAAGTTCAATCATTTTAGGGCCTGAGCGCCTGCTCTCATATCCTTACCCCAAATCCCACATATCAGGCCTTGTCTTCATATGGGTGGCTACCACAACCAACCTATTGTCAGCTCCAAATGATCAAATGATCCAAATTCGCAGCTATTGCCTCTCTCTGGTTGACCTTTACCATTCTTTTCCCTGTCCAATTATTCTCTATCTGGGCACTATCTCTATCCATTGTTTATTCCTCACAACTACTCCTCCCTCCCCACCCTTTATTTAACGTATATTTCAATCTTTTCTTAGCTACAATCAGTTCTGAAGAAAGGTCATTGGACCTGAAACATTAACTCTTCTTTCTCTCAATAGATACTGTTGAATTTTCACAGCAATTTCTGTTTTTGTTTCTGATTTCCAGCATCTGTAGATCTTTAGTTATTTTGGCTGGAGGAGAGAAATTTAGATAGTTTGGAGAAGTTGGGGGCTTTGCTTCTTGGAAAACTCAAGATTAAGAGATTTAACAGAATCATTATAGTTTGGACAGAGCAGACAGGTGTCACAAGAGGCTTGAAGAGGTGTGTTTTGTCCTGGTGTTTTTTTTTATGAAGAAAGGCTAAGACAGAGGTGCCAAGCAATCTGCTCAAAGCTAATAAACAGCTTGATAGGCCTTGGGGATTTTTATTAAAATTGGAAGGATGGAAGCAGCCTGAATGGTTGGGGTCAAGCTCCGGCAGAACTGGAACATTTAATTTTAGCTTTCAGTAGTTGCTGAGGTCTTGAGGCAAGATGCGGAAGCTTTTTTTCCTCTCTCAGTTACAGCTAAAAGCTGGGGTTCTTTACCGACTGCTAGAATTGCATGTGAGACAATCGATTTTACTGAATTTGCCTTTGCCAAGAGTGAGCTTATGGGGTGTTATCATACTGAAATAGTTAGTTGGTAGTAGTTAATATATCTATTATTTTCTCTGGAACACAACACCTTTGTTAAGCATGTACTCCCTTAACACTCATGACTGTATTGCCAAATTTCATCTGAACTCCATTAACAAGTTCTCTGATGATACCACCTTTGTGGGCCGGATATCAAACAACGAAAAGACAGAATACAAGAAAGAGATAGAGTGCATGGTGACATGGTGCGAAGACAACAATCTCTCCCTCAATGTCAGCAAAGCTAAAGAATTGATTATTGACTTCAGGAAGCAAGGAGGAGGGCATACCCCTCTCTGCATCAATGGAGCTGAGGTGGAGATGGTCGAGACGTCACGTTCCTAAAAGTGATAATCACCAACAATCTGTCCTGGACCACCCACATTGATGCGACAGTCTAGAGGCACAAAATACCTTCCTTCCTCAAGAGACCAAGGAAATTTGTCATGTCCCTAAGGACCCTCATCAACTTTTACAGATGCACCATAGAAAGCATTCTATCTGAATGCATCATGGCTTAGTACTGCAATTGGTCAGTCCAAGACTGTAAGAAACTACTGAATGTTGTGAACAAAGCCCAGGCCATCACACAAACCAACCTTCCATTCATTGAATCAGTCTACATTTCTTGCCGCGGAAGGCAGCCAACATCATCAAAGACCCGTCTCACCCTGGTTATAATCTCTTCCAATCTCTTCCATCAGGTAGAAGATACAAAAGCTTAAATACTTGTACCAAGAGGTTCAAGAACAGCTTCTTCCTTGCTGTTCTGAATGGGCCTCTCAAATTTCAAATCCAATATTATTCAACTTGCTTTTTGTGAATATTCTGCAACCATAATTTTGAATTATTCACTGCACACAAAACAAAACTTTTCACTGTACTTAGATATATGTGATAATAATAATTCAAATCAAATTTTGATAGAGTTACAGTTCAGCCAATTCTTCTGTTTATTTTTATTTTGCCTGTATTTTAACTATAGTACAAAAATAGAGTATGTTTTACATACCGTTGAGTAGTTTGATCAATTCAGTTGCATCTGGAACACAATGCCTCACACTTATCTTTAAAGTAAGAAAATTTTAGGGTCTAGACTATCTTCTTAATATATGTTTGGGGGTTTCATCTGCTTCATAATAATCAGGAAAGTCTGTTTCCTTTGGTAGAAGGATCAAGAGCTAGAGGAGATCGATTTGAGGTGATAGTCAAAAGGATCAACAAGGACAAAAGGAAAAGTTTTACTCAATGAGTAGTTAGGATCTGGAATATACTGCTTGTGACAGTGGTGGAGACAGATTTTATTAAAGTTTCAAAGAGAATTGAATAATGATCTCAGGAGAAAATAATTGCCGGGCTATGGAGAAAAGACTGAAACAGAGTGGGATTGACTGAGAACCAGTGTGGACACAATGGATCTAACAGCCTCTTTCTGTGCTGTAGCAAATCTCTGATCCTATGAAAACAACAGATATTTAAGAACAATTTTAAGCACACCTAGAAGACAAACAAAAATCTCCCTGCTTCATGTATTTTCTCAGCAACCCTTTATTTTTATTTTAATTCTACTCTTGGCAGCTTATTTTGAGAAGCCTGGTTTCTATTCGATATAAAATGTCTCAAGTTAACAAGGCACACATTGACTGTGGAGTCAGGCTATGATTCAAAAAAGCCACACTGTGGCTATGGTAGCTGAAACTGTAACCACAATTTTAGCTATTTCCACTGAACATTGCGTGAAGCCAAGGAAGAAATTGCAGGGCCCCTAGCAGATTTATTTGTATCATTGATAGCCATGGGTGAGGTGCTGGAAGACTGGAGGATGGCTAATGTTGTGCCATTATTTAAGAAAGACTGCAAGGAAAAGCTAGTAAACTACAGCCTGATGAGTCTAAAGTCAGTGATGGATAAGCTGTTGGAAGTGATTCTGAGAGATAGGATCCAATGCATTTAGAAAGGCAAGAACTGATTAGGGATAGTCAGCATGGCTTTGCGTGTGGGAAATTGTATCACACAAAGATGACCAAGAAGATAGATGAAAACAAGCAGGAGCCATTGTTTACGTGGGCTTCAGCAAGGACTTAGACAAGATTCCATAGGGGGCAGATCACATAGCATTCAGGGACAGCTAGCCAACTGCATAAAAAACTGGCTTGACGGTAGGAGACAGAGTGTGGTGGCAGAGACTGTTGTTCAGAATGGAGGCCTATGGTCAGCAGTGTGCCACAAGGATTGGTGCTGGGTCCACTGTTGTACAAAAACAGAAATTGTTGAAAAATCTTGGTAGGTCTGGCAGCTTCTGCGGAGAGAAATCAGAGTTAACATTTCAGGTCCAGTGATCCCTCTTCAGAATGATTGTCCACACTTTATATAAACTATTTGGTTTAGAATATAGAAGGCATGGTTAATAAGCTTGGAGATGACACCAAAGTCATGATATAATAGACAGTGAAGAAGGTTGTCTAAGGGTACAACATTGTCTTGATCAACTGGGCCAGTGGGCCAAGGAATGGCAGATGGAACATAAATTTAGATAAATGCAAGTTATTACATTTTGCTAAGACAAATTAGGATAGGACTTACACAATTAATGGTAGGGCCCTATGAAGTATGGTTTAACAGAGACTTCAAGGTGCAGGTACATAGTTCCTTGAAAGTGACACCAAAGGTAGACATGGTAGTGAAGAAGGCATTTGGCACATTTGCCTTCATCAGTCAGAGCATTGAGTACAGGATTTGGGATGTCATCATACAGCTGTACAAGATATTAATAAGACCATATTTAGAACACTGCATATAATTCCAGTTGCACTGCTTTAAGAAGGATGTTATTAAACTGGAAAGTGCGCAAAAATGATTTACAAAGGTGTTACAGAGACTGGAATGTTTGAGTTATAAAGAGAGACTGGATAGTATGGGATGTTTTAACGCAGAGCATAGGAGGCTGAGAGGTGACCTATATGAAATCATGAGGAGCACAGATAAGGTGAATAGCAAAACTCTTTTCTCCAGGGTAGAGGAGTCCAAAACTAGAAGGCATGGGTTTAAGGTGAAGGGGGAAGATTTAAAAGGACAAAGTTTTCACACAGAGGGTGGTAACAAGTTACCAGAGGATGTGATAGATGCAGGTACCTGTCTATCTACTTGCAATAATATGTTACATAATTGGCCCATATCCCTGTTCTATGCATACAAGATTTAATTAAAATGACAGAAACCTGTATTAAAACGCTGTACACTTAGCAACAAAACACCTAATTATTACCACATTGTAATCAGCTCACTTGTAAAGAACCAATCTGCCAAATGTGGCAAGAATTCCTGTTATGTATTTTGAGGCATGGTGATAACTTCCTTGCACATGTTTGATGTGTCCAGCCATTGCTTCTTTCTGGTGCTTTCAACATCAGTGTATGAAAGCTACGGAGGATTTGAAAAGGATTTTTCTACCGTCTCTGAAAAAAAGTTGTCAGGATTACAGAGGATGGTTTCAATGAATTGTGATATTTATTCAGAAAAAATCTTATTAGGTTTGATCAATTTCTCAATCAAACTCTTAAATTATTATGGAAATTAAATACTTACCTATAGCAATAATGTTCATGCTTGTCAAAGTCTTTTGCAAATTTGATTAATTCTGTAACAATTCACTGCTGTGCTATTAATTTCAGGAGAACTTCAAAGCTAGCTTATTTGTCCAGAAGTAAAAAGACATATAATGAGAAATGTCACTAACTAATGAGTAATGTTGATTTAATACGAATAATGAGTAAAGTTATTATATTTTGTGTTTAGATCCACTCATGATGAAATATGTTGCTAATGCTGAATATTTTTCAAGTTAATTAAAACCAGTTATAATGTTTTTGACAATATTAGTCTTGAAATGGCTCATTACCTTTTGCAGGAGAGCAACAAGTTGAAATTTGAAACAAAACCAGAAATTGCTGGAAAAACTCAGCAGGTCTGGCAGTATTCTTGAAGAGGGTAAAAACAGTGGCTACAGATGCTGGAAACCAGAGTCTAGATTAGAGTGGTGCTGGAAAAGCACAGCAGTTCAGAAGGCACATGAGGAGCAGTAAAATCGACGTTTCGGGCAAAAGCCCTTCATCAGGAATGATGAAAGGTTTTTGCCCAAAACGTTGATTTTACTGCTCCTCAGATGCTGCCTGAACTGCTGTGCTTTTCCAGTACCACTCTAATCTAGTATCCTTGAAGAGAAATCAGAGTTAACGTTATAGGCCCACTGACCATTCTTCAGAACTGATGCTACCAGCCCTGCTGAGTTTTTCCAGCAATTTCTGATTTTCAGCATCTGCAGTTCTTTCAGTTTTTTTATAAGGCAAAATTTTGTCAGGAAGTATTAGGTGCTTAAAGGCTTGGTGAAATGAACAGGTTTTAAGGAGGACGTCTTAAAGGAGAAAATGTTTAGGAAGGAAACTCTACAGTAAAAGACTGCAGCAACTGAAGGCATAGGAGCTAATAAAGGAGTAAAGAAAATCAAGAATGAAAAGAGATACATACAGGAGCACAGAGATCCCAGGCAGTTGTAGGACAGGACAGATATATATACCCAAACAATTGTGTGTTTACCTGTGTTGTATACACTACTCCACCATATCAAATGAGATGGTATATTTTCCCCTGGTCTTAATGAAAAAATAATTTGAGTAAAATATTACTCTAAGTTTTATAGAATGGTTTAACTGTATCTGACAAGGACCAGTGTTTTGCTTCCTAGTATTAGAGTTTCTAAAGCATTACTGACAGTGACACGTGGTTTGTGTTTAGGAGCATGGCTTCAATAGTAACTGTGGGCTATCTCAGAGTGCAGCAAAATGAGGTGGCAGGTTGGTAGCTGAGAGAACATAAGTGGCAAGAGTACTTACAACAGGGTCTACTGCACCTAATTTACATTATGAAAGAATAGTGCATGGAAAAGTTGCTGCTCAGCATGAAGACAATTGGGAGATTTTCCCAAGCAAGACAAGAGGAATTTGGGTGCTTCCAAGAAACAAAAGGACAATTTAAGTCAGGATCGCAAAATCATCATAATCTTTTCTGGGTTTCCTCTGAGTGGAGATTCCCGTGGAGCTGTCAGGAAGGTAAATAGGATATGCAAATTAGAAAGTCAGTGTCTCTTTAATCCTGCTTTAAGAGTCAACTTTCCTGCTTCTCCTAGTGATAACAACTTGACAAAGTCTACATGCAGCAAGAAATAATTCATCGGTAGAACTGAAAAGATGGAAAGCCTTAGATTAGTGAAAATGAAGAAGTGCAGTCATGGCCAAGTAAGAGGTTGCACTCACTGCATTACTGCTTAAAGATTGTTTTTGATGCATGACAGGTGATTTCCAACTTTGTGGAAGTCATTTCCCCTTCTCTTCAACCACACATCATACCACTGGGCTTTGAGATCCAACTTGAAGCAGTTGAGAGCCTCAACATAGAATCTAAAGGCAGAAGATCAAATCTCCTGAGAGTTATGAGCATGAGTACCTCAAGAAGTGTAGGCTTTCATGGCAGCTCATTGTTGATATTTGCAGATCTCCTTCCATGGGATCAGGTGAGCTTGGAATTGCCATGGCCACATGATGCTTGCTACTGGAAGCCACTTCCACTCCTACCAAACCCATACTTGCTCACCCAGTTTCTCCTGAAATTGTGCGTGTGCTCCCTCATCCCGCAGGGAGGGAAAGTTGATTTTAACCAATGTTAGAAATATTTTGTGTTGAGAGGAGAACAACATTTTTGGATGGTGACAGTGGGGAATGGGTATACAATGGCAATAAGAATAAACTTGAATACATGTGTGGCTATTCAGATGGGGTTGTGAGGATATTCCTAAAGAAAGTGGAACAAGTGGAACTGAAAGCTGTTGTTCGGAAGAGTATTGAGTTTGGTTCCTGAAATTGTTATTGCCAGTCTTTTCTCAATTTCCTGAGATTTTGGATCCTCTTGGTCTGCTGTGCCCAAATAGGAGGCATTACCTTTCTGCTACCGATTTTCTCAGCCATTTCCATTTTTGCCTTGACAATTTGAAAAATTGGACTCTTGCTCCCCTCCTTAGAAAGTATCAAGTGGGATGTTGATGTCATGACTCAGTCAAGGAGTTGTAGCAAAACCTACTGCAGATCGCAATAGATTCTTAATTTGGTAGATATCAAAGTATTTCACCGCAAAGTAAATATTGAAAATTCCATCCTATTCCCTCAGATGTACCACCTGTTCTGAAAAGTTTCCATTCTCTGTTTCCAATAGTATTGGAGATCATGCTGGCAAAATTAGGACTGAAGCTTATCCTAATTCCAAAGATTGGATCTGTATTTTTTTCGTGCCTATGGCATTTAATGAAGCAATCTCCTTCATCAATCTTACACTGTCAGAAAGCAGAGTTGTATTGCTACTCGTTGGCAGTCATTCATGCATTCATTTGAACATACAAATTAGAAGCAGAAGTAGGCTATTTGAACAGACTTTAAAAAACAAAAAAACAGACTCTTCAAGAGAAAAAACAGAGTTAGGAGACAAATGTCTAAATAATTATGAAATACTGATTCTGAAATTAAAAATCACACAACACCAGGTTATAGTCCAACAAGTTTAATTGGAAGCACTAGCCTCCGGAGCACCACTCCTTCATCAGCTACCTGATGATGGAGCAGCACTAAAAAGCTAGTGCTTCCAATTAAACCTATTGGACTATAATCTGGTGATGTGTGATTTTTAACTTTATACACCCCAGTCCAACACCAGCATCTCCAAATCATAGAATCATAGAACCTGGCAATTCTGAAAATGAACCTGGCTTCTAAAAGCTTGAATTTCTTGTTTAGCCTTTCTTTCAATTCACATCCCTAAAACTGCCATTCACTCTCCATTATAGTAATGAGAAATTATGTCGTGTCTTTAGACTGATGATATTCACATGTTAATAAGATTTATTTTCTTTCTGTTTACAAAATGAATCATAGAAGTTTGAAATGTGTGCATTAAAATTTGTTGCTAGTTGTACATTTCTGTTAAATCTTGTTTTCCAAAATGTGCAGGATGTTGTTCATGGGTTGTCTGTTTTCAGAGTTCTTTCAGTTAATTGCAAACAGCTCTATTCATGCTCCAGATAGTTTATTGACCCAATTTTCCCCCTGTTCAAAATTTAATTTAGGCCTTTCCTAACATTTCTAATTGCATATATTTATTTTCTCTCAAAATTTGCATCTTCATTTTTCATTTGTAACATTTAGAAACATTTCTAAAATTAGTTTTATCTCCAATTAGTTTTGTACAATTTTATTTAGATTATAACTTAATGGAAAATCATTGGCCTTTTAATTTACTGAATTTCATCTTCTATTCCATTAATAAACAGCAGAAACCACGCTTCAAACTTTAGCATATGATGTTGTTCCCTGTTATGATCCACGCCACAATAAATCAACTACTTTGACTAGTCATTGTGAATATTAGGCTGGGGCTGACCTTTCAGCCCATTGAAGCTACTCTGTTATACAATAAAAGCAAGGATGAGTTGGTCGTGACTTTTACATCATTTTTCTGTTTACTTCTATAAGCCTCGACTCCCTTGCAAATAAAGTGTTTGTCTAAATCAGCCTTGAATCGACTCAATGATACAACCACACTTCTTTCTTGGAAAAATTTTTAAAATTGGGAAAATTTAAAAGACTAATGACCATCCAAGAGAATAAATTCCTTCTAATCTTTGCCTTAAATGAAATGCCTATTATTTTTAAACCGTGAACATAGATCCAGATTCCCCCATGACAGGAAGTATCCTCTTAGCATCAATTCTGTCAAATCACCTCAGTATGTTCCATTTTCAATAAGAGCACCACAGGGTGGCCCGGTTGCACAGTGATTAGCACTGATGCCTCACAGCACCAGAGACCTGGGTTCAATTCCTGCCTCAGGTGACTGTGTGGAGTTTGCACATTCTCCCTGTGTCTGCGTGGGTTTCCTCCCACAGTCCAAAGATGTGCAGGTCAGTTGAATTGGCCATGCTAAATTTGCCACTAGGTGCATTAGTCTAGGGGAATGGGTCTGGGTGGGTTGCTCTTTAGAGGGTTGGTGTGGACTTGTTGGGCCAAAGGGCCTGTTTCCACACTGTAAGGAATCTAATCCCTCTTTAAGTAAGGAGACCAAACTTGTGCACATTGCTACAAATGTGGTCTCACCAATAAACTGTGCAATTTTAACAAGACTCCTCTATTTTATGCAGTATCCCCTTTGCAATCGAGGCCAACGTTTCAGTTATTTTCCTGGCTTTTTGCTGTACTTGCAGGCTAATGTTTTTCGAGATATAGATAAAAAAAGATTGAAATCCCTTTCACCTAAAGCACTTTACAGTCTCTAACCAATTACTTTATACTCTGTTTTTCTATTCTTCATGTAAAAGTGGACACCGTCACATTTTCACACATTTACGTCATGAAATTTGCTGAAAATAAGTTGGTCTCTTCATCAAATTCATGAATGCAAATCTTTTATTATTAAGGACCTGTGGTCCAATTGATTGCTGTGGTACTCCAATCTTTAGTTTGCCAACCTGAAAATGGCCCATTCATATATGATATGGCTTGCTAACAACTGTGGCACTTCATAACCACTGGAGCTTGATATTGAATTCCACAAATTCACAGTATGATCTCGGTTCTCCATTTTCTCTTGCCCTGTACCACCTCTACCCCCATGTCTTATTTCTGTCTGGTTGGTTTTACTCTCAGCAGAGTAGAGCCATTTTCTTCTGTTCATATTTATAACTACATCAACTTTATATCTCTGTCATGCCTTCACCACTGTTAGCAACACTGATGGCTTTTGCACGGGCAGCCTCACAATCTGTTCCTCTTGTTTCCCGTCCCCCTCTGCCAACAACATAAAACTCACCATTTTCTAAACCCTTTTCACTTCTGAAGAAGAGTAATATTGGAGTCAAAGCATTAACTGGTAATTCCTTTTGCTCATATGCTGCCAGATCTATTTGAGTATCCCCACCATTTTCTGTTTTTTTAGATTTCCATTTAACTTTTATTTAACTTTTATTAACTATTGTATTCTATGGCCTTTCAGCATAAGATCACAAACATTTTCTTCTTTCAGTTCTCCACCTTTTAGAAGCAGAGTTTAAATGCAAAGTTACAAGAATGAAAGATAATCAATATTTTGACCTTGCTATATTATATTTTGTTTCCAAGTTTCACTTAACAAATGTCAGAAATTCAGTCAGGTCAGTGAGTTTATGCAGGAAATGTAAATTGTATTGAGATCATTCCTCATGGCAAGGACTCCTGGAACTCAACTTTCAAGAATGAGTCATCTATTTGTAATTAATGTGAAATTGTAGTAAACGTGATTGCAAGCCATTAGCTGAAACAAGCATTGGTGATGAACATATTGTGTTCATTTTATCCAAATAAACTGGCTGCTCCAATATGTTTTGCTAGTCAGGCAACCTGCCTCATGTGGAGCAGTGATCTAATAGCACATTGGTGCTTTTCCTTACTATTCCTTCTTTGGACAAATGCCTTGGCCACAAAATTGGAGTCCTCAGTGATGACAGTTTAGTACTTCAGGTACTGTTTGGTATCAAGAAAGCATTCACACCATGTGTGCACACCTCCAATATAGCAGACATCTAATACCTTCTTGATGAGGGCATAAACATTTCCATTGGGAATGTTTGCTGAAAACATTCAAAATGGGCAGATTGTAAACTCCAGCATTGCCATTTGTAATTGTGTTGCTGTAGTTACTTTCCTAACCTTGCACAATGTACATGTTACCTGCCTTATTTTGAATGGTCAAGTGGTAGTCACTCGTTGTGATCTCTCAGCCAATAGTTTGAGATTATCTTTTGCCCCTTTTGTTATTTTTAAGATATATAAGCATTCACACATGAAACAAATTTTCTGCCATCCAATCAGTGCAAATCAATCTTAAAAGGTAGCTTAGCAGATTCTTAAAAGGTACCGGCTTTCCAATCAATTAAAAAATAAGTCACAATAATTCTCAATACAGTTGAAAAGTTCTTTCTTGTATTTACACAAAGCATTGTTTTATCCTTTGCATCATAACTAACATATTCCTCACACTGTTTCAGCTGTAATACTGTTGGTTGATCCCAGCATTAAATTCTAGCTCCCATACCATTTACATCTTTGCTTTGAGATCCAGATCTAACTAGATGTATTTTAGTTTATATAAGATTCTTCTCCAATCTTCAAAAGCAGTTGAATACTGCAACAGACCTTATTTTATGTTAAAAATGCTAAGCATGTTGCACAAGTGATTTCCACACACACTTGAAATAATGTTATACTGTCATTTGTTTTGAAGGGCAGTTCTTGACCTACAATATATTTGTTTTTAACATAATCACAACACATACAATGTCATATCCAGGTTTCTGGGTTGTGTCATGGTTTGCTATTTCTTTGTTGTATAAATAATGATTCTTTGTCTTTGAAACTCTCTTGTTTAAAAGGTAGTGGAAACAGAGTCTTTGAATATCTTTAAAGCAGAGCTAGATAGAAACTTGATAAGCAGGAATTTGAAAAGTTATCTGGAGAAGACAGGAATGTGGAGTAATCAACTCAGTCGTAATCGCATTCCCTGGTAGAATAGGCTGAGGGGCCAAGTAGCCTATTCCTGCTCCTAATTTTTATGTTCTTCTGTTTGTATATTCTGAAAGGATTGGTGCTGCTATTTTTGTTAGCCTATAGAAATTTCAAGAGCTTTTTTTGTGATTTGTGGTAATTCCTGAACTGAAATGGTGCTCAGGGGTCCTGGTACCTGTGTGAACAGGGCTAGCTAGCTGTGCTGTGTCTCCCCAGCCAGTCAGACTGAAAAATTATTGCTTAACAACACAGAATCAAACCAAGAAAAATAGGATATTTCATGTACAGAAAGCAAAATAAAGAGAGACATTGAAAGAGCAAAGAAGAATTGAAACATATATACAAGATACAAAATAAAATGTTAATTAACTCACAGGTTAACTTCTAACAATAATTAAAACTGAACATATGAACAAAGAACAACTGCAGACCACTCAGCCCTTTGACCTTATTCTTTTATTTTACTTCAAAAATGGACTTTATTCCCAAAAATATCTTTATATAGATACATAGTCACTAAAGCAGTTTGAGGGGCAGTTCTTGACCTACATTATATATTTTTTTTAACATAATCACGACACATACAATGTCATATCCAGGTACACTAGCATATGAAAAAACAAACAAATACTCGAGTTTGACTCTAACCAGCAAAAAAACTAAAGGCATTTCTTGCTTGTACAAGATTATATTTACATTTATTGGGGGCATCAGGAGGATTCGATAACTGACCCCTGAGTTTGTTTGGCAGAATGAGCCTAGACAGTGGTCTTCCCCTACTGTTCCTTGGCAGCAGTTACTCCAAGCTTTAGTACATTCCTCAGTACATAGTACTGGACCTTGAAATGTGCCAGGCTGCAACACTGAGTCAAGGTCAATTCCTTGCTCCACAAGAACAAGTTTTGGATGGACAAAGAATGCCTTTCACTGAGTTGATGGTGCTTCAGGCACAGCCAATGTTTGTTTTGGTGCACTCCCCGCCTACTCTTGCACTCAGTAAGATCATAGCTGGTCTGACTTTCACCTGAACTCTTCTCTCCTGCATTTCCCCAGTAACCTTTCATCTTTCTGGTCATCATGAATATTAATGCATATTTATATAAGTCAACTAACACGGCTACAAATTTTCTTATGAA
Organism: Chiloscyllium punctatum; assembly: GCF_047496795.1. Classification (NCBI taxonomy): domain Eukaryota; kingdom Metazoa; phylum Chordata; class Chondrichthyes; order Orectolobiformes; family Hemiscylliidae; genus Chiloscyllium; species Chiloscyllium punctatum. Next base: position 64,388,090 of record NC_092758.1, on the reverse strand, counting down.
ATAATTAGAACTGATCACACTCTTAAAAATGTATTAACTCTCAAAGGCCACACCAAACCAGTTCTGGTGAATTTAGCCCATGCATTTTTCATAAAACACATAACTTCACACCTTTTCATGACTTTCAATAGCAAGTCTATCTGTGAGATATTAGGATCAGAACACTTGTGGAAGAGCTGGGCAGTTTGGGCAGCAACATCCTGATTTTGTCACAAAATGCATGTATGTAGATGCCAGAAGTTGCTGCTAGTTTGCATTGTAAGCATATTGAGCAATGCTGGTCTCAATATTATTTTTATTTCAGTACCTAAATCATTAGGGTTGACTGTCTTTTGAGTAACTGACCATCCCTATGTTAGGAATTGCACCATCATAAGTAGGAGGAACAAAATATTTTCCTTCTCTGTTATAATATTTGAGGTTAAAAATCATATAGCATCAGGTTATAGTCCAACAGATTTGTTTGGAAGCACTACTTGTTGGACCATGCTCCTTCATCATGTAGCTGTGGAATAGGGCCATAAGTCACAGATTTTACAGCAAAAGATTACAGTGTCATGCAACTGAAATGATATATTGAATAAACCTTAGATTGCTGTTAAGTATTTCATTTCTTAGAATGGGTTGCAGGTTTCAGTTCATTAATATGTAAATCTCTGAACCTCTTCTAAGTCACATTCTTGCGATAACCTAAGGATTTATAAAAAAAGGTGACATTTCAGCACAGACAATGCATTAAAGGTATGAGGTTAGAATCTGTTTGTATTCCAATATTAAGTCAGACTGGTTCTATTTCTAAAGTGGAATTTATAAAATGTTACATGGATCGACTGCCTGCATTGGCTGCCCACAGATTATGCACTTTTTGAGCAAAATAGAATGTATCTGCAAATATAATTCTGCAAATGCAAATTCATCCCATAGACCTATATGTGTGCATGTGAGTGTGAGTGCACATGAGAGAGTGTGTGTTTCCAAGTGTGTGTGCTTGGTAAAGTGTGTGTGTGTGAGTGAGATGGAGTATAAGCCTGTGAGAGGGTGTGTTTGTAGGTGTGATTGTGTGGGGTGTACGTGTGTGTGTGTGTGTATGGGAGAGAGCATGTGTATGAGAGAGGGTCTGCGTGAGTGTGTGAATATATAAGACTGTGTGTGTATATGTGCTTGTGTATGTGTGAGAGAGCATGTATAATGTAGTGGGTTCACCTGTAGTGTGACATGAACCCAAGGTCCCATTTGAGGCCATCCTCATGGAGACCGAACTTGGCTATCAGCCTCTGCTTGGCCATTGTATGTCACACTCACACACACGCACACTCTCTCTGTCATGCATGTACACACACACACATAAGTCTATGGGGTGAATTTGCATTTTCAGAATTATATTTGCATGTACATTCTACTTTACTCAAAAAGCACACAATCTGCAGGCAGTCAATGCAGGCATGTCAGTCATGTTATATTTAATAAATTCCACTGTGGAAATAGAACCAGTCTGACTCAATATTGGAATGCAGACAGACTCTAACCTCACACCTTCGATGCATTGTCTGAGCTGAGATGTCACTTTTTTTTATAAAACCTTAAGTTATCTCTAGAATGTGACTTAAAAGAAGTTCTGGGATTTACATATTAATGAATCAAAATCTGCGACCCATTCTAAAAGATGAAAGACTTAACAACAATCTAGGTTTGTTTAATATATCATTTTAATTGCATGACACTGTAATCTTTTGCTTTAAATTCTGTGTCTTATGGGTTCTATTCCACATCTATCTGATGAAGGATCATGCTCCAAAAGCTGGTGCTTCCAAATAAACCTATTGGACTATAACCTGGTGTTGGGTGATTTTTACCTTTGTCCACCCTGATCCAACACTGGCTCCTCCACATCATGTATCACTCTATTATTAACAAACTGGACCGGATGTTGAAGTTATTTTCCCAGTTCAGGAAAATTAGTTTGATAGCACTGTCCGTAATATGTGACCCAGTCAGCTTGTTAATATCAGTTTTCAGAGTTAGTATTTTACACAATTCCACGGAACCTTTCTCAATTGTATTTAGACAAAATAAATTGCCTTTGCCCTTTTGCTTTCTCCAGCAGCTTTAGTGAAAAATGTCTTCCCCTCAGGGCAGATATGGAACAATAATACTCTTGTCTTCAAAAATGACTCACCTACCATGTCTGCTGGCATATACCAAGACTTTCAAAGAGTGGTAAGTTGGAATTGAATTAGTATCTCAGATTGCTGTTGGTTTGGCAGTTAGGATAATAATTGAATCCATTTGGAATTAGTTTGACCATGGTCAAATTTCAAAACAAAGGGCTGAATTTTTCCATAAATCAGCTAAACGTCAATTTTAGAAAGATTTGTACAGGGTTTCTCTAGATCAGCTGTCGCACAATCTCATTCAATTCTCTGCTGCTCATCTGATTACGTATGCCTCTATGATGCTCATCCAAGCTAATAGCAGAAGGCCTTGCCACCGCTAGGACCTCCCAGAATTGCCTGTCGTGTAATATTTAAAGCCCAGTGATGCACCCCAGTAGTTGGAAATAGCTGCCCTTAACATTGCATGTAGTGGAAGACAATTGAAAAAGATTCTGAGGTCATATCGCTGGCATGGGAGACAATTCTTTGCAATTACAAATTCATGAATGTATTTTAATTTTACATTGTTGTTCAGAGCAAATGACATTGTAACTGCAGTTAGAAGAGTCAAGCTATGCAGCTTATCATATGCAGAATCACAGAGCCCTATCGAAGGGAGCATTACTCTTTGTCTAATGTCCAGTGTAGCATAACAACTTTTCAATATTAAGTGTGGAAGCATCACATGCTGAAAAGCCTTCAAATGGTTGAAAACTTTCATTTTTATTGAACAAGTGAAGAAAAACAAACAAAAGTAAAGTGCACTTGCTTTTGCAATCAGACAGGCACCACTAGTCTTTCAAGTAACAATAAAATTGGAACCAGCAAATCAATTGGAAGAGGATGTCAATTAGTCCTGCTTGGCATGTTGTGTTTGACTCTGTCGTGATCTCCTCCTATTGAAGTTTATGTTCCCCTTGTGCTATGTCCTCACTTTCCTTCTCAGAAGAGTGATTTCAGTCTCCCAACTATTACACATCCATCACATCCCTTCTGTACCAGTGTCTTTTGCAATGAGCACAGCATATTAGCATTATGCAGCATCACTATGTAGTGCACTGCAAGCAGCACTAGACTGATACCTATGCTTCGCCTCATTCAGGGTTTTTTTGTAACAGTTTCATCAGCCATAGTTGTAGAGTGTCGCCTTGCTCTTCGAGAAATCATCTTTGTAAGGCATGAAGCAAATTAAGAAGATGAATTCTTAAGGATATAGGCAGCATGAGAGCTCCATGGGATACCTAACGCAGACTTCTAAAATGTGATACTGATGATCACAGATAATTTGGACATTGATGGAATGGAGCTCTTTTCTATTGATGAAGTGTTTTGATATGGTTCTCAACATGACATGTGTACAGTGTATAGTGGCCTGCATCTGGGGGAAGCCAGCTCGATTGGCAAAGTCCAGATCGAAGCACTGATCCTGTTACAGAAAATGAGATGAAATTGTATAATATCCATAAATTGCATCAATAATGACCTTGATACACTTTTGAGTCATAAGAACATTGGAAATAGAAATGGGAGTATGCCATTATAGAACATAGATGATCTGCCCCAGGCCTCAACTCCTCTTTTATGCCAGCGCTGCATTCCTTCAAATATTTAAGTATACCTCCTCTTGACATAATTTTAATGATTTAGCCTCCACAAATTTTACTGTAGAGATTTCCAGCCATTAATTAACCTCTTAAGATAAGACATTTTATTGTACAGTAGCGCCTCGACTTACGAACTTAATCCGTTCCGGGACCCGGTTCGCGAACCGAAAAGTTCGCGAACTAAATCAATTTTTCCCATTGTTCGGATAGCGTAAGAATGCTTGGGCGTAGCAACGAAAGCTGTTCACAGCGGACGCGCCAAAGACGAACTGAATGAGATCACGCGGGGCCCGAGAGCTTTTGCGTTCAACAAGCGCGAAGCAAAGCAGAACAATGAAACCACGTGGTCGCACACTGGCTTTTTGCATTCGTGCTTTCGTTTGTACCTTGAATTTCGTACATACGTTGAAGCAAAATTTTACGTACAATCCTGTTCATAAACCGATTTGTTCGTGAACGGGGTCGTTCGTATGTCGATGTGCTACTGTAAATGAGTGACCCCTTATTCCATAACCATGTCCCCAGTTCAATATTCCTCTACTAGTGCAAACATTTTTTCAATGTCTACCCTGCCAAACTCCTACAATCTTGTATAATTTAACTTGTCGAGCTCATCTTGATAAATCAACCCCATATACTCTGAGCTGGAGTTTCTCAAGCAACCAATACTTGTTTCAGATGTGGTCACTGTTGTTATGACCAGAGATAGCAAGCCAAACAAATCAGCCTTATTGTCACTGGATTCACAACATTGTGAAATTATAATATTCAATGACACTCAACATTTCCCAAATGCTCCTAACAATTAAATAACAGACCTTAGACCCCAAGTTTATAACTTGAACAAAGACTAACTATTTTTAACTGTAACTTTAACAGATCAAAGTTAAACAACAAGGTAATTAAATCAATATCTATAATTTAAACACAATCTTCTATGACCATACACCCCACTCACACACAAACAGACATAACTAAGGGATAAATTGACAAGAAAATGAAAGAATTGTATTTTGCCAATTCAATTAAATAGTTTCAAATGTTTGGATGCCATGCTTTCAAGTAGTCTTTGGATGTTGAGTTCTTCACAGACAGAGCTGAAAATGTGTTGCTGGAAAAGCACAGTAGGTCAGGCAGCATCCAAGGAGCAGGAGAATCGACGTTGCGGGCATGAGCCCTTCTTCAGGAATGAGGAAAGTGTGCTAAGCAGGCTAAGATAAAAGGTAAGGAGGAGGGACTTGGGGGAGGGGTGTTGGAAATGCGATAGGTGGAAGGAGGTTAAGGTGAGGGTGATAAGGTGAGGGTGATAGGCCGGAGTGGGGGTGGGGGCGGAGAGGTCAGGAAGAAGATTGCAGGTTAGGAAGGTGGTGCTGAGTTCGAGGGTTGGGACTGAGACAAGGTGGGGGGAGGGGAAATTAGGAAACTGGAGAAATCTGAGTTCATCTCCTGTGGTTGGAGGGTTCCTAGGCAGAAGACACCACTGTATGTCTTCACAGACACCACTGTATATCAAATTTGAAGTCATCAGTGAATGCAAACAATTTTCTATCTTCCAGGAGTATTTAATTTTTTATTACAGACTCAGATTTGCTTCACAGAACATGCAACAAATCATTAACTGGAGAGATGCTAGAGAGTGTAAAATATCACAGTCAGTCATGCAGTTTCCAGACTCCCTCCTGCTATTTTTAAAATTAATATTCTCTGTCTGCCTCATGAATTACACCACCTCCCATATATCATATTTGTAATGCATTGCTCAATCATCTCTATTAGAAATACAATTAACTTATAACTTCGATGTTAAATATTCAAAAAGTGAACTTCCAAACCAGTATTCATCTGTAATAACAGCTCCTGATTTAAATCACTTTTCCATTCAAAAGAAGCACGGAAGAAATTGTCTCTAATCACCTACCTGTTTTCTATAATGTCACACTTTGGCTGTGACAGGCAGAAACAGGTTGATGGAGCTCTCTGTTACCAGTCACTCTCTGCTGCCCCTGCCATTCTGATGTAGGTCTACTCTCCCATATGCTTCAGTGATGTTGACCTGCTGCACATTCCTCTCAGTGTCAAGGGGATCAAGGATTGAGAGATACATCCTTCTGGTTTCTTGGAAGCAGCCTATTGTATAATAGTGTAACGGTGATGGCCACCAGAATAGGATGGCTCCCACCCTGTAAGGTCACAGTTCCTACTCTAGCTGTTGGCATAGCTCTGTGATGATATAAGGGTCATCCTCAGTCTGTGGCAACACGATACCAAGGTCAACTGGAAGATATTGCATTGAGAACAATAGACTCTGGATCTTCTGCACATCTGAGTGTATCTTGAGATGCAACATCGTGTGGAGGCTGAAGTTCACTTGCATTTGCTGCTGGTACTGATCTTATGAGTGCATCCATTTCTCTTCCATTTTACTGGGTCTTGATCACAGCGATGATGACCTCTGCTGTTGCTGGATTCAGTGGTCACGCTTCCAATGAATCTATTTATAAAACATTAACAGAATACTGTCTTAGTAATGTGAGCAGTCAGTAATTACATTATGCACAAACCATGGTATAGTATATTCTGCGATACAGCAGGGCACTGACAGGCAGGGAAATAGATTGCCTCTACATGGACCTTTGATACAGGTGGTGTTACTCCAACAAATGCAGGGCAAACCATACCATCCAGAATAAATAGAAGATTCTAAGTCTGTACTATTACTGATATCTTGTCCTCCACCCTACCCTGACAGCACCAAAGAAAAGAGTGTTGCATAGAAGAACTTGTCTGTGAATACTTACAGTTCAAAGTTAGAAGAAATCAGCCCACATACAACCTATGAGATCCTGACTTAAGGTCATCTGCCTCACAGATATGATCATGATTGATCTGTAATGACATGATTGAGATTGCTAGTGGCCAGAATTTGAATGCCACTTACTTGGATACTGCATGAAGCTGATGTGTAGGGCTCTGTGTTTACAAATGTCTTCAACCTGTACTATGTAAGTGCTTGATTAATACAATTCCCCATGGAAGGCCTCTAATCAGAGCTTGTGCACTCAGTCAGTAAGAAAATCACTTCATCCATTTCATGTGTTATGAAATTGAAGGAGAGTACTGCACCTTTAAGAGAGAATGAAAGCTGCCTTGCACTGAGAGATTGCAGACAACATTCATGTGACTGACTAGCAGTCTCAGCATGTACTGGAAAATTGAAAATATGCAACATTTGGCTGTAAATAGATACCTCAGTTGTTTTGACCACCATCTGAATTTAACAATCGGTTTAAATTATACCCCAGGATACTAAAACCCAACTGAATTTCAATTTTACTGTTTTGCCAACGTTGAGCCAATGAGACAATCAGATGCTTGGGGTATAAAGAAGCCGGCATTTTGAATGTTAGCCAGAAACTGGCTGCCATAGAGAGAGTAACTGCCATCTGGAGAGAAACTGCCAGTCAAAACACAATCAAAGGTACCTTTTTTATATGAAACACCTTTGCAGCAAAAGACCGATGATTTTCCAGGGATATCTCCGGCCAGAGGAAGGAGGACACCGGAGACTATCGCCACTGTCAGATTTTGAAAACTAAGTTGATGTAATTTTAATAGGGGCTTTTATTGGAACAATATTGTTATCGAGTGGGAGGTAGATAACAAACCTTTAAGAGAAAAGAGACTTTGAGTTGTAAATAGCTATTGTTTAATGTTCACTTTTAGAATTAAAGAATAAGTTGTTTATTTCCTTTAAATATTGGAATTTGGGAGGTTTCTGTCACTCATACTTTAACAGATTACAAAGCAAGGTGAGCTTTTCTGGATGTTTGGTTTAACTAGCAGAAGGATTCACTGCCATGTTGTAACAATTTGGGGGCTCAGGTCTGTGATTTGGACAGGGTTAGTCAGCTCCAGTCTGAGATTTGGACAGATTTGAATAGATTGGGGTACGAGAGATCCCAGCAGATTTAAACACTTGCCTATTCGTGTCTGAGATCTTTTAATAAAATGTAGAGGAAACAATTTGTTTAATCTCATTTACTTGTGGCTGGTTATATTAAAAGTGAGAGAAATGGCTATTAAAATTGCTAGAGATGTTCTGGGTTTGAAGATGATTCTCAAATTTGCAAAGACAGTTTAGAAGGACAGAAAAAGACCATACTTTTAGAATTAGCAAAGAATTTAGAATTGGGTTTAACCAAGGACAAAAGTAAAGCTGAAATTTTCAGGGAGTTACTCAAGCACTTAGGTGTATCGGAGAAACAAACAGTTCAATAGAGTTAGAAAAACGTAAATTACAATTGAGGAAAATGAAGTCAGAAGATAAACAAAGAGAGTGAGGAAAAAGAAAGGGAGAGAGAAGAAAGAAAGAGAAGAAAAATAAGGAGAAAGAAGGTTCTTAGCTGAGCAAAGAGAGAGAAGAAAGGGAGAGAGAAAAAGCAACAAAGCAAAAAGAAAAGGAGAGAGAATTTGAACTTCAGAAGTTGCAACTTAGTCAGGGAAGTCAAGTTAAGAGGATGGAGATGAAGAGAGAAGGTAGTGCTGTATACAAATATGTTAAAACACTGCCACAGTTTGATGAGAAAGATGTCGAAGCATCCTTTCCTTCATTTGAGAAATTAGCTAGGCAGATGGAGTAGTCAGAGGACTTGTTGGTAAAGCTAGTTCAGACTAAGCTGGTAGGCAGAACTAGTGAAGTATTTGCAGCGCTGTCAGATGATGGGGCAAGAGATTATTAAGATGTCAAACAGGCTATTTTAAGTGTTTATGCATTGGTACCAGGACCGTATAGACAGCTGTTCAAAAACATACAGAAGGAACCCGGTCAGACTTAGGTTGAGTTTGAAAGTAGTTTTGATAGATGGGTGCAGGCCTTAAAAATAAATAAGACCTATGAGGCTCTCAGAAGATTATTTTGCTGGAGGAGTTTAAAAACTCACTTCCAGAGATGAAAAGAATTCACGTAGATGAACAGAAACTTCATGAATTGAGAAGAGCAGCAGAAATGGCAGTTGAATATATATTGATGCATATGACAAAGTTTAGCTTCCAGCCAAAATTTCGTCATCCGAGGGACAGAAATTGGGAGAAGGGGAGGTCCTACACGACTAAACCAATGGTCAAGCACACTGGTAATTGTTTACCACAGATTAAAAAAGAAGCCCAAGAGGGTGAAAAGGAGGTGAAAGGCCGTGGGTGTTTCCACTGAGGTAAAGTGGGACATGTAAAGTCACAGTGCAGGTCATTAAAGAAGGGCACTGTGAGAAAAGATGTGGTTAAACAGGCTAAGCCAGTGGCATTAGTGAAAGTAGATTAGATTCCCTACAGTGTGGAAACAGGCCCTTCAGCCCAACCAGTCCACACCGACCCTCCGAAGAGTAACCCACCCAGACCCATTTCCCTCTGACTAATGCATCTAACACTATGGGCAATTTAGCATGGCCAATTTACCCAAGCTGCACATTTTTGGACTGTGGGAGGAAACCGGAGCACCCAGAGGAAACCCACACAGACACGGGGAAGTAGTAAAGGAAACCCCAAGAAAAGTCAAAGAGCTGCAGGAGAGTGCACAGCCTAGGCAGGGACTGGATATGGAGTTAGTGCCTGATCTCTATGGGTAAAGTTTATTCAGAAAGAACAAGAGGAGAAGGGAAAGACGTTATAATTTTGAGAGATACAGATCTAATCAGCCTCTAGTAGTAAGAGATGAACATGTTTGCACTGTGAGCTGTTACCAGAGAAAGTGGTAATTTGTGGGATAGATGGACAGAAATTTTGCATTCCCCTATTAGATTAGATTCCCTACAGTATGGAAACAGGCCCAACAAGTCCACACCGACCCTCCAAAGAGTAACCCACCCAGACCCATTCCCCCTGAATGATGCACCTAACACATGGTCAATTCACCTGACCCGAACATCTTTGGATTGCAGGAGGAAACCAGAGTACTCGGATGAAACGGGGCGAACATGCAAACTCCACACAAACAGTTGCTGGAGGCGCAAATCAAACCCGGGACCCTGGCACTGAAAGGCAGCAGTGCTAGCCGTTGTGCCATCGCCATGTAAGTTCTGGTTGGAGAGCCATCCCAAGATCGTGGAAGTAACAGTGGGAGTGATTGACAGAATGTCAGTTCCAGGAATCCAGTTTGTTCTTGGAAACGATTTATCAGGATCCAAGGTGAAAGTCATGATTTGGAGACACCGGTGTTGGACTGGGGCATACAAAGTTAAAAAGTCTCACCACGCCAGGTTATAGTCGAACAGGTTTATTTGGAAGTACTAGCTTTCGGAGCACTGCTCCTTCATCAGGTGATTGTGGAGAATAAGATTGTAAGACACAGAATTTATAGCAAAAGTTTCCAGTGTGATGTAACTGAAATTATATATTTAAAAAGACCACAGTTGTTTATTAAGTCTCTCATCTTTTAGAATGACCACGCTGGTATCAGTTCTTTCATATGTAAATCACAAAACTTTTTTAAAAGGTTACATTCTCAAGTGCACTTTAATAACTGGTGTCATGTTGGCCCAGATAAGGTATTGAAGAAGTTAACTCTCTGTCAGGCTGTCCATGCCACAATGGTCAGACTGATTCTAATCTAAAAAACAGATTTTCAAAATCTTACATGGATTCATGCAGTTTTGAGCAAAGTAAAATGTAATTCTGCGAGAACAAATTCACCCCACAAACTTATATGTGTACGTGTGCATGTGGGTGTGTGTGTGTGTGGGGAGATGGTTATGAGTGTCTGTGAAAGGGTATATGTACGTGTGTGAGTGTGAGTGTGAGTGTAAAGGGGTTTATGTCTGTGAGAGGGTGTTCATGGGAGTGTATGTGTGAGTGTATGACAGAGGGTCTGAGAATGTGTGTGAATGTGTCCATCTGTCTGTGAGTGTATATAGTGTAATGGGGTCTCCCTCCCAGTCTGAGAACACTTCAGCAGTCAGGGACATTCGATCTCGGACCTTCAGGTGACTGTCCTTCAAGGTGGACTTTGGGACAGGCCGAGCAGAGGCTGATAGCCAAGTTCGGTTCCCATGTGACCCCATTGCACTACACACACACACACACACACACACACACACTCAGACCCTCTCTCATACACTCACACATACACTCCCATACACACCCTCTCACAGACTTAAACCCTTTTACGCTCACATACATACACACACCCTCTCACAGACACTCATAACCCGCCCTCCCACACACACACACACATGCACATATAAATTCGTGGGATGAAGTTGTACTTGCAGAATTACATTTTAATTTGCTCAAAAACTGCATGAATCTATGTAAGATTCTGAAAATCTGTTTTTTAGATTAGAATCAGTCTGACCATTGTGGCACAGACAGCATCACAGGGAGTTAACACCATCAAAACCTTATTGGTATTATCTGGGCCAACATGACACCAATTGTTAAAATGCATAAGTCACAGCACAAAGCAAGATTAAAGAGAAAGATGAAAGAGTTGAGGTTCAGTTAGCGGACACCCTGTTTGAGGTAGTTGTGCAGGGAAACTTGAACAGGCAGAGGGTCAGGTAGAAGTGTTCAGTCCTGAAAGGCTAAGGGACTTACAACAGAAAGATGAGGCAATAGAAGATACATAGATGTTGAATCATACTCAGAAAAGGAGTCAGAGACTATTCCTGAAAGTCATGATCTAGAAGACAGAATCCTAAGATGAAAATGGAGACCACGGCAGGTTAGTGCAGAAGAGAAATGGGCAGAAATGCACCAGATTGTGTTGCCAATAGCATACAGACAGGAAGTGTTGCAGATAGCACATGAATTACCTGGAGGAGGTCACCTGGAAAGACTCAGGCCAAGTTACAACAGCATTTCTATTGGCCTGGAATGCACAACAATGTGGTTAACTTTTGCCAGACATGTCATACATGGTAAATGGTAGGTAAGCCACAGCAGTAATAAAACCAACACTTTTGCTGTCAATTTCCACATTTGAAGAACCTTGCACACGGGTTAAAGTTGATTGTGTAGGTCCCCTCCCGAGAACTAAAAGCAGGAACCAGTATTTGCTAACCATAATGGGTGTGTCTCCCAGATTTCCAGAGGCAATTCCATTACAGTGTATTAAGACAAAAAGGGTGGTAGAGGAGTTAGTAGCTTTCTTCACACGGTATGGGCTCCCCGGAGGGATTCAGTTGGACCAAGGGTCTAATTTACTGTTAGACTACTTAACGAAGTCATGGAGAGCTTCAGCATGCAGCACTTTAAATCAACTACATACCATCCTGAATCCCAGGGACTTTTGGAAAGGTGGCATCAGGCCCTGAAGACCATGTTAAGAGCATACTGTCAGGATTACCCGATTGATTCGGATAAAGATACACCATTTGTATTGTGTGCTATTAGAGATGCCCCAAATGAATCTACTCAGTTCACTCCCTTTGAGTTAATATTTGGGTATGAAGTGAGAGGGCTTTTAAAATTAATTTAAGATAAATTGACAGGACCGAAGTTGGAGATCTCACACTTGGGTTATGTATCGGAGTGAGTGAAAGATTAAATTGGGTTGGGAGTTAGCTAAACAGCGCCCAAACAGGGCACAGCATAGAATGAAGCAGGTAGCAAGTAAAAACTCTGAAATTGGGACATTTTCCCATAGGGACGATGTATTAGTATTGTTACTAGTCGGAGGAGATCCTTTTAAATTCAGGTTTAGTGGTCCGTATCAAATTGAGAAAAAGTAAAGATGCTGGATAGAAAAAAGAACTGTATTGGGTATGTCATGTGAATATGTTGGAACCTTATTATGATCTATAGAAGGAAATGGAGAAACAGTTGTTAGTTACTGCTCCGCAGAGTGAGGGATCAAATCCAGATGTTGGGGAGTTTGATGTGTCCCAAAATACATTAAACAATGAGGAAGTCCTTATGGATTGGGACAGGTTAGTGAACTACCTGTCTCTGAAGCAAAGAACCCAGTTGAAACCTATTATATAGGAATAAGATGGGAAGGACAAATAGGAACATGGGACTGGGATATCATAGCAATTACGGAAACATGCCTCAGGGACAGGCAGGACTGGCAACTTAATGTTCCAGGGTACAGTAGCTACAGGAAGGATAGAAAGGGAGACAAGAGAGGAGGGGGAGTGGCATTTTTGATAAGGGATAGCATTACAGCTGTACTGAGGGAGGATATTCCTGGAAATACATCCAGGGAAGTTATTTGGGTGGAACTGAGAAATAAGAAAAGGATGATCACCTTATTGGGATTAGACCCCCTAATAGCCAGAGGGAAATTGAGAAACAAATTTGTAAAGAGATCTCAGCTATCTGTAAGAATAATAGGGTGGTTATGGTAGGGGATTTTAACTTTCCAAACATAGACTGAGGCTGCCATAGTGTTAAAGGTTTAGATGGAGAGGAATTTGTTAAGTGTGTACAAGACAATTTTCTGATTCAGTATGTGGGTGTATCTACTAGAGAAGGTGCAAAGCTTGACCTACACTTGGGAAATAAGACAGGGCAGGTGGCTGAGGTGTCAGTGGGGGAGCACTTTGGGGCCAGCGACCATAATCATATTAGATTTAAAACAGTGATTGAAAAGAATAGACCAGATCTAAAAGTTGAAGTTCTCAGTTGGAGAAAGGCCAATTTTGACAGTATTAGGCAAGAACTTTCAAAAGCTGATTTTGAAAGATATTTGCAGGTAAAGGGATGGCTGGAAAATGGGATGCCTTCAGAAATGAGATAACAAGAATCCAGAGAAAGTATATTGCTGTCAGGGTGAAAGGGAAGGCTGGTAGATATAGGGAATGCTGGATGACTAAAGAAATTTAGGGTTTGGTTAAGAAAAAGAAGGTTAAGGTTAGGGTATAGACAGGATAGATCGAGTGAATCCTTAGAAGAGTATAAAGGTAGTAGGAGTATACTTAAGAGGGAAATCAGGAGGGCAAAAAGGGGACTGAGATAGCTTTGGCAAATAGAATTAAGGAGAATCCAAAGAGTTTTTACAAATATATTAAGGACAGAAGGGTAACTAAGGAGAGAATAGAGCCACTCAAAGATCAGCAAGGCGGTCTTTGTGTGGAGCTGTAGAAAATGGGGAGATACTAAATGAGCATTTTGCATCAGTATTTACTGTGGAAAAGAATATGGAAGATATAGACTGCAGGGACACTGATGGTGACACCTTGCAAAATGTCCATGTTACAGAGGAGGATGTGCTGGATGTCTTGAAATGCACAAAGGTGGATAAATCCCCAGGACCTGATCAGGTGTGCCCTAGAACTCTGTGGGAAGCGAGAGAAGTGATTGCTGGGCCTCTGGGGATATTTGTATCATCGATAGTCACAGGTGAGGTGCCGGAAGACTGGAGGTTGACTAACGTAGTACCACTGTTTAAGAAAGGTGGTAAGGACAAGCCAGGGAACTATAGACAAATGAGCCTAATGTCGGTGGTGGGCAAGTTGTTGGAGGGAATCCTGAGGGATAGGATGTACATGTATTTGGAAAGGCAAGGACTGATTAGGGATAGTCGACATGGCTTTTATTGAGTTTTTTGAAGAAGTAATAAAGAGGATTGATGAGGGCAGATGTGACTATATGGATTTCAGTAATTCGTTTGACAAGGTTCCCCATGGGAGACTGATTAGCAAGGTTAGATCTTATGGAATACAGGGAGAACTAGCCACTTGGATACAGAAATGGTTCAAAGGTAGAAGACAGAGGGTGGTGGTGGAGGGTTGTTTTTCAGACTGGAGGCCTGCAATCAGTGGAGTGCCACAAGGATCAGTGCTGCATCCTCTACTTTTTGTCATTTACATAAATGCGAGCATAAGAGGTACAGTTCGTAAGTTTGCAGATGACACCAAAATTGGAGGCATCGTGGACAGTGAAGAAGGTTACCTCAGATTACAACAGGATCTGGACCAGGGTAGTTGTGACCATTGATGAATTCACTTCATTTCCCACCCCCCGCCCCCAACCACACCAGTAGTCTAAATCCTCCAATGCATTATGAGTCCCACCCTTAAGTGTGAGTTACAATTTGTGTGTCCCCTCAACTTGGGCAGCCTAATGGCTCAGTGATTAGCACAGCTACCTCACAGTGCCAGGGACCGAGGTTTGATTCTAGCCTTGGGAAATTATCTGAATGGAGTTTGCATGTTCTCCCTGCATCTGCAGGGTTTCCTTTGGGTGCTCCAGTTTCATCCCACAATCCAAAGATATGCAAGTTAGGTGAATTGGCCATGTTAAATTGCCCACAGTTGTTCAGGCATGTGTAGGTTAGGTGTATGTGTCAGGGGTAAGTATAGAGTAATAGAGTGGGTGAATGGGTCTGAGAGGGTTACTTTTTGGAGGGTCAGTATGGATTTGTGGGGCCAAATGGCCTCCTTCCACATTGTAGAGATTCTTCTATAGTTCTTCTTCCTCTTCTTCGTCTATCTCATAATGCAGTATCCTTTCCCCACAATATACTTGTTCAACTTCCTTCTCAGACCTGTGACCCCTAATAATATATTTGATTTTCACTGATTTCATTAAATGAGGGTAATGCATTTGATGTAGTCTGCATGGAATTCTGTAAAGCTTTTGTCAAGGTCTTGCATGGCAGACTTGTTACAAAGCTAAGAACCCAGGGACTGCAGGCAGTTTGACAAATCAGTGCCACTATTGGCTTAGTGACAGGAAGCCTGTGTCCACTGGCATATCACAGGGTTTGGTGCTGGGCCCATTGCTATTTGATGCGTGCATTAGTGACCAAGAAACGAACATAGGAGGTACAACAGTACATTTGCAGATTACATGAAAATGTGGGTAAATAGCAAGAGAGGCAAATCAGATTGGCTGAACAGTGGCAAATGGAGTTTAATACTAAAAAGTGTGAGAAGATTAATTTTTTGGAGCAATAACAAGGCAAAGGAGTAAATGTTGAAGGTTCTAGTCCTAGACAGTACATAGACTCAGAGGGCACCTGGTGTGTAGTCCACAGATCTTTGAAGGTAATAGGACAGGTAGATAAGGAAGTTAAGAAGGTAAGTGCCTTTATTGGTCAAGGCATTGAATATAACAGCAAAGAGATTATGAAACAGCTGTACATAATGTTAGTTAGCCCGCAGGTGGAATACTATGTTCTGATTGTCGCACAATAGGAAGGATGTGATTGCACTTGAGAATGTGCAGAAGAGATTCAACAGGATGTTGTCTGGGCTGGAGTGATTCAGTTATGAAGAGAGACTAGATAGGTGGGGTTTGTTTCTCTTAGAGCAGAGAAGGCCAAAACAGTAACTGATTGACATGTAAAAGTTCTGAGGGGCACAGACAATGTAGATTAAGAGAAAAGTTTCCTCTTATTAGAGAGGTCAACAACCAGAGAACACTGTTCTAAAGTAAAGAGCAGGAGGTTTAGAAAGAATTTCAGAAATAAATTGCACCCAGAAGGCTGTCAGTATCTGGAACTCACTGAGTGAAAGTAAGGTAGAAGTGGAGGCTCTCAAGACATTTAAGAACAATTTCAGATGAAAACGTGAAACGTTCCCTCACCACCAGATGCCTGGAGGAAGAACACCTCATCTTCCGCCTCGAAACACTTCAACCCCAGGGCATCAATGTGGATTTCAACAGTTTCCTCATTTCCCCTTCCCCCACCTCATCCTAGTTCCAAACTTCCAGCTCAGCACTGTCCCCATGACTTGTCCGGACTTGTCCTACCTGCCTATCTCCTTTTCCACCTATCCACTCCACCCTCTCCTCCCTGACCTATCACCTTCATCCCCTCCCCTACTCACCCATTGTACTCTATGCTACATTCTCCCACCCCCACTCTCCTCTAGCTTATCTCTCCACGCTTCAGGCTCACTGCCTTTATTCCTGATGAAGGGCTTTTGTCCGAAACGTCGATTTCGCTGCTCCTTGGATGCTGCCTGAACTGCTGTGCTCTTCCAGCACCACTAATCCAGAATACAAAAGGTTCCAGCCAAGTGCTGGAAAGTTGGAATTAGAATAGGTGACTGGTATAGATTTGATGGGATGAAGGTAGTTTTCATGCTTTTAGATCTCTATGCCTCCCAGGACTGACTGTGACTGAGTGATTTGGATAGATATCCCAAATAATAAGTGACTGGTCCCCAAACTGATCTCTCTGCAGCTCACCAACTGATGAATCAGTGGAATGGTTGCACTGAACCTGCAGAACTAACTGTGGCCCACTCCCTAGACAAAGAACCCCTGACTGATGACAATGTCTCTGAATGACTTGAATGGGTTCTCCCATTAGATTTGGAGATATGCCATTTGGTTGAAACATGTTCAGTGTATTTGATCCATAAAATGCTAGCACATGCTATGGGAGAGACATTGCCAGCAAGTCTGCCCCCATGATTGATTGCAGTGTAGCCAAGGACAAGTGTTGCTAAGCACAACAAAATGAAGGGTCAAATGGAACTCCAAGTTCCTAAAGTTAAATAAGATACCAGGAGGTTTTTATGCATGTGTGTGTGTTTTACTAGACATTTGTGTGTAATTTCAGTTTAATAGCTGTACTTTTAACAAATTTGCTAAAGAAAAAGTGGTGTAGTCAGCAGACAGCCAAGCAGCCTTTGAGAATTCAGTCCGAATAAAAGAACCAATTGTGACACCTCCTGATTTTTCCAGTAAATAGTGATTGATAATAGTGACATGAGGGTAAGTGCTATCTTTGATGATGAGTTGGAAACAGAGAAGCCAGGAACCAATTGGGATCAGAAGAAATACTCAACTGTGAAAAAAGGAAAAGACTATTAAGGTTCTTAAAGAACCTTATAAGATACAGTTATACTATTACGGCAAAGTTAATTAGCAAATACTATCAAAGGGCATAAATTATCAGTCTAAAATGTTATATTCATTTCCATAATAGGAGATTGATGTAAATAACAGAAAAGTCAAATTTAATTATGACCATTTATTTGTTGAGAATTTCTTCTATGGCTAGCCCGATAAACAGAAAGGGGAATTTATTCTTATACGTATTTATAGTCAGGATAGAATTTATCAAACATAAGGTCACTTCACCAAATTGTCTTAAATAAAGGCTGAATGAATCTACTACAGGTAGTCAGTGGTCAACTTGAATGTTTAACAATGTTAACTGGATTCATAAAATGTGTGTTTTCAGCTGCATTTCATCTAATATTCACTTAAAGAACATTAATATCTTTCCAGTCACAACTGAAAGACTCAGGTTGAATATTAACATAGATTTTTTTTTGAAACAGCTACTTTCCACTCCGTACCCCATGCCGATTTTGGAAAATCAAATCACAATCTGTGTTCCTCCTTCCAGCCCACAAGCAGAACTTGAAACGTGAGGACCCAGTATAGAAAGTAGTACAGTGCTAGTCTGAAGCAACATGGGAGCTTCTATGGTGCTGCTTGGAATTTCTGGACTGGTCCCTTTTCAGCAGCCCCTAAATGAATATGACAGTACCATTACAAATAAACTGCAGAGAGTTGCGAACACAGCCCAGTTCATCATGCAAACTAATCATTGAAGAGAAAGTGAGGACTGCACTTGCTGGAGAGTCAGAGTCAAAAACAGTCATGCTGGAAAAGCGCTGCAGGTCATGCACCATCAGAGGAGTAGGAGAGTCAATGTTTTGGGCATAAGCTCTTTATCAGGAATGCCTGAAATGTTTACTCTTCTGATCCTCGGATGCTGCCTGACCTACTGTGCTTTTACAGCACCACCCTTTTAGACTTTCATCTATTGACTCCATTTATACTTCTCGCTGCCTCAGGAGGGCAACCAATATTATCAAAGAGCCCTCCCAATGCAGTTATAATCTCTTCAAACCTGTTCCATCAAAGTCACTTTTGAAGTTATTGTATCAAACCCATCAGCTAAACTTCATCAGGTTGGCAGAGACCCTGATGAAGAACATAATAGCCAGGAAAATCCCAGGTCAGCCATTTCTGCAAACATAATACACAAACAAATTTGTGCATTAAGGAGTCGTTTTGGTTAAAAAAAAGATGAAACTTAGGATGTAGCACTGAACATAAACAAATTAGACTCTCTCAAGACAAAAGACTGACAACACTGAATAGAAAGAAATATCAGGACGCAGGAACTGAAAGGATAATAATATTCACTGATGTGATTCATTGTTGTAGATATATTAGCCCATACGACACATTTCATAAAGGCTTTATATTGAGTCCGATATCTTGAAATTTATTGACAACTGACTCGCTAAACTAATGCAATATGTCATAACTTTACACATTCTGGGCTTTATCCTTACCTGGATTACAGTAAATACTACATAAACTGTTGATTGAGAGACTAAATAGCAGGTTGTCTGTCTGCTTGCTAACTGCTGACTGAATACTGAGTGGTTATACAGAGAGTAAGATTTTCTATATTGTAGATAAGACCTTTTATATTGGAGTGTCACATATTGTAATGCCACCTGGCTGTTTTAATGTCTTATTGCATTTCTGTGATCTGTGCAATAATACAACATTCACTGCTGTTGATGGTCCAAGTCAGCAACTAACCAATTGTGATTGCAGGTTAAGACCCACACTTCAAAGGCAGCATTAGGATTCCAAACTATATTTCTTTACCTTCCTTTATAATGTACACCATCAGCTTTTATCTTTGTACATGTGACGGCTTTCATGATTTCACGGAAGGCATATGCTTGACATTACACCTCAGTATTTTCCTGTGGGATATCAGGAAATAAAATGAAAGAAGCCTTGTAATTGACAATTTATTGTTTTTGATGGAAACAGTTCATTACATTTTAATTGGGAAAAGGTATAGTCTTGTGTTTAAAATAACTCAAAACATTGTTGTGACCAACCAGGTAGATTAAAAACAGGGTAGCCAATTCATCCTTCCTGAGCTGATGGTAATGGGACATTGTTAGTGAGGACAAATGAGAGATGTTGCTGTAGGGTGGCTACTGGCACCTATGGTGTTTTTCCATCAGTCACAAAGTGCAGTCTCTTCATATGACAAAAAGCTGATATGCTGTTGTTAAATCGTCAGTAGTGTTGAGAAAATGCACTTATTTTGTTACTTAAATGCCACAATTGAACTCTGGGCAATAGACCAATCTCTTCCTTTCTCACTGATGGCAGATGCCTCAGTGCTCTAACCCCTCCCACCCTTTTTTTTCCCATTTTATCAAATGGAAAGATTTCCTTCAAGTTTTTCCCAAATACAACTTAGCTCATGCATCTAAAGTATTTTTGCTTATGCTTTGTAAATTTCCCATGTCAGCAGTAGAACTTCTCTAACGTTCGACCTCAGTAGACCTAACATCTCCTGCATTGAAAATAACACTTCCAATATGAACACACAGGTATGACAGACAGGAAAAGTCCAATTGGTCCACCTTGTCCCACAATTCAGCAATGGAAGGTGTATCAAAACACATAGACAATATCCCTGCCATCCATTTCACCCCAGCACAAAGCCATGCTATCTCCTCAAATTGACTGTAAAACATATGAAAACCAATCAGAAGTAAAAATTGAGAAAATTCCTCTCTGTCCCCTTTATCTTCAATCTAGTCCAGGAGATATTGCTAGCTCTAACTCAGGTTATAGTGCCTAATTTTTGTCCTAGCATTAATTTGGCGCAGCTGTCATTTGAAGGAATTTAGAGCATTAGGCTTCATGGCATCTGATAACCTGATTTTTTTCCCAATCAACAAAAACTGTTTGCGCTCAATATATTCCTTGAGTTTATATAGGACCTCAAATGAATCTCTAAAATCCTAAAGTGTACATTAAGTGCCCTTTCAGTCCATTTGGGTGGTCAATCTTTAATATCCAGCTCATTACAACCTGCGGTTTGTAACTAAAGACTTCTTATTATATGCATTACAACTCTCACACATGTTGTGTGATGTGCATTCTCCCACAGACAGCAATGTGATATAGCAACATAATCTTTTTGTTTGTGACATTTGCGAGGAGGTGACGGCTTAGTGGTACTATTGCAGAACTATTAGTGGGCGGCACGGTGGCACAGTGGTTAGCACTGCTGCCTCACAGCGTCAGAGACCTGGGTTCAGTTCCCGCCTCAGGCGACTGACTGTGTGGAGTTTGCACGTTCTCCCTGTGTCTGTGTGGGTTTCCTCCGGGTGCTCCGGTTTCCTCCCACAGTCCAAAAGATGTGCAGGGTCAGGTGAATTGGCCATGCTAAATTGCCCGTAGTGTTAGGTAAGGGGTAAATGTAGGGGAATGGGTGGGCTGCGCTTCGGCGGGTCAGTGTGGACTTGTTGGGCCGAAGGGCCTGTTTCCACACTGTTAATCTAATCTAAACTATTACTCCAGAGACTCAGGTAATATCCTGGGGACGCAGGTTTGAATCTCATCATGGCAGATGGTGAAATTTGAATTCAATAAAAAGAATCTGGAATTAAGGGTCTAATGTCACTATGAAGTCATTGATGATTGTTGTAAAAATCTATCTTGTTCACTAATGACCTTTACGGATAGAAACTATCATCCATACCTGATGTGACCTACATGTGACTCAGGACTCATGGCAATGTGGTTGTCTCTTAAACTGCCCTCTGGTTAATTAGGGAATGGCATTAAATGCTGGCCTAGCCATTCTATCCCATGAATAAAATAAATTCTTATGGGATAAATATTGGTCAGGACATAAAATCGCAACAATTGTGAGATACTTTTATTAGATATTTATTCTTGTGTTCACTATGGATAGATAGCAAGTACTTTAATGAGATTTCTAAGCAAAACAATCTTGATGAAATGCTTAACCAGTTAAATTAAGATATTCTGTGTAAGTTAGTGATGCTATTGGCCCCTTCTATTACAAATTTGTTCAATTACCAAAGGCAAAAACCTTTGTAATTTACTTGCAAAATGATTGATAATCCAAACAAAATTCCTCAATTTGAATTAAGGTGGAAAGAAAAGAGATGTGGCACTCAGGGGTAACAGAAATATTTACTAATATGAAGTTTCCATAGTGTAACAACAACTGAAATTACCCCTGCAACTCACAATGACTTTATGGTAAATTGTGTTGACTTACTGTGGACAGCAGAATAAATAATCTGATTTGGAACTAGCAAATGGATGCAGTCAGTTTGAAATATGTCATTTGATTCCATTTGGCAATTTTGAAAAGTGAGGCATAGAACAGTAAGTGCTATTGCTTTATGATTGATTAAAAGAAAGGGATGCAGTTGAAGTAACAGATGGGCAAAACAAAAGCAAGACTTCACAAAAATTATTATAAATTCAGAAAAGAACAATGAGTACTTCACAAAGTATTTGCTGAAGAAAGGTTTGTACAAATACAGTGAATGTTTACATAACTACAGATTTTACATGTAGAGCACCAGTACATCTTAGAATCAAGTGGATAGAAATTTGATTGTAGGTTAAAGTGAAAATTGTGACAATATGGTAATATTGTGCTGTTTTTAATTATGCAGGTACATAAAATCTCTGAAACCTAAAAGTCTTAAAATCATAGAATTTTATAATACAGAAGGAGGTCATTCAACCCATTCTGTCTGTATCGGCTTTAAAGAGAGCTACCCAGTTAGTCCCATTCTCTAGCCCTATCTCCGTAACCCTTTAAATTTATCTCTTTCAAATATATATCCAGCTCTGTCCTGAAACTTCACATGGAATCCACTTCCATACATACTCCCAGGAAATGCATTCCAAATGCTAGCAGCTCTCTGATTAAAGACTTTTGACCTCATCGCACTCCAAGCTCTCTTGCTGACAACCTTGAAATTGTGATGCCCTAGTTACTAAAGAGTGGCAACAAAATGTCCTTCTTTATCCTGTCAAAATTGTTCACAATTTTGAATGCCTCTGTGCCCAATTTCTCTAGTCTTCCCTTATATCTAAAATGCCTCGGACCTGGTATCACTCTATTAAGTTTCCTTTGCACTTGTCTCAGGGTTTTAATAAGGTGTCCAAAACTGAAAACAGTGTTGTCTGACCAATGATTTATCAACGTGTAACAACTTGATGATTTGTCTAAGAAGTATTCACTAAATGCAAGCTGATTTTGAGCCTCAAGAATTTTACAATGAAGAAGTCAAGTGATTCATCCAGTCTTGCTGGCTCAGACATAAAGTTATTTTCATTCCATCTTTGTTTTTTCTCAATTGCTTCCAGAATACTGTTATCCAGGTAATGGTCATTTTAGAAGTAACTATTGAACCTGCTTCCTCCACCCATTCAGCCATTAGAACTTGCAACTTAAAACATTTTTTTTGTATTCTCATTCCCACTAACCTTGAATGTTCTTTTCTTATATTCTATCAGTTATGAAGAAGGGTCACGAGACTTGAAACATTAACTCTATTTTCTCTTTATAGATATTGCCAGACCTGCTGAGTTTCTCTAGTAAATTCTGATTTTGTTTATATCAAACCCCAGATTTATGTTTTTCAATTATTTTTGTCCGATTATCTATACTTCAGTTACCAATCCAGCCAGCATGGCCAGTACGTCTTTTATTACACACAAAAACAAATTAGCACTTAAGTATTCAGTGTTTGTCATTATACATTTAAAAGCATATAATGCACTTCTTCTGCTTGCTGTTAACCTATTCACTTTATAAACGTACAAATCATGAGCTAAGAAAAGGTCACAGCTCCTTGTGCCTGCACCTACATTTAATTTGATCATGGCTGATTTGATTACTCTCCATTCCCACCTACTTCTGACCGTGTTCACTACCTTGCTTTTCAAGAATCTGTCAACTTTTACTTTAAAAATATTCATGAACTCTGTTCCATTACCTTTTGAGGAAAAGTGTTCCAAGACTCAAGACACTGCGAGAAAAAAATTCACCTTATCTCACTCTTAAAAGGATGACCCCTTATTTTTAACCAGTGACTCCTAACAATGTTCCCTCTAGGCTATGTGGTTCTGAGCATGGCAATCACATCAGTATGCCAAATCACAGCATTGACTTCTGCTTCTGGAAGTTGCTGCAATACACATACCTTGGAGACTGTACAGCCTGAAAGAAAATTAGAAGGATCACTGACCTCTGGGTCTAAATTCTCCCATAATAGGAAGCATCCTCCTCATATCCACCCTGTCGAGATCCCTCAGGACATTCTGTTTCAATCAAGTCGTCTCCTGATTTCCAAAGTACAACAAATACAAGCCTGCCAACCTTTCCGAAGAAAACAGTTCCTACATTCCAGGGCAATAGATGGAAAAAGCACACATGGAAAGGAAAAATGTAGTAGTGGGAAGATTATACTCAACTTTCAGATGTAAACTAGGGAGTTGCCACAGAGCCATTTTTGAAGTTGTGGTAGTAGTTGCATACAGGGCTTCTCACCTGATAGTATATCAGGGCCCAGTAACCAGCTCCTAGAGCTCTAAGAGATCTAGTGTGCTCAGATCAGGTGGGTGCGGGGGTGGGGGGGTGGGGAAGGTGGGGTGCCTCTCCAGTCTGGAGTTTGCTTATGCTACGGCTTTAAATACACCAAAATATTTTGCTTGTTGGTCTTGTCTAGTTTATTAAATAGGAAATCAATGTGCAAATAAACAAATGGATAGGATGTTGAAATCATGGATAGAGGTGAGGTGAAACCTCACTGCACCATTGATGCTCAAGCTCCATGTGAAGCCATTTGCAGGCATATCTGCCTATATCATGCAGACTGTTGCATCATGACGATTGGGTCTTGCATCTTGTAGGGTTCTAATTAAAAGTTCAGGTAAAAATGGGAGGAATTTGTGTTGCCAGGCCTTGAGTTTCTCAACAAATAGACCTGAAAAGCATCATTGAAGATCATTTGGAAAAACTGGTCACAACATTTCTCAATGCCACAGCCTGCTAAAGACTCAGGCCATTAGTTCCACCCACCTTTTTAACTTTTATATTTATTCATAGGATGTGGGCGTTGGTGGCTGGCCAGCATTTATTGCCCATCCCTGGTTGCCCATGAAGCTGCCTTCTTGAACCATGATGTGGAGGTGCCAGTGTTAGACTCGGGTGGACTAAGTTAAAAATCACATGACACCAGGTTATAGTCCAACAGGTTTGTTTGGAAGCACTAGCTTTCAGAGTGCTGCTCCTTCGTCAGGTAGCTAGAGGAGTAGAATCATAGGTCACAGAGTTGATAGCAAAATATCATAGTGTCAAACACTGATGCAATATATTGAACAAACCTAGATTGCACTTAAGTCTTTCATCTTTTAGAATGGGCTGCAGGTTTTGATCCATTAATATGTAAATCCCAGAGCTTCTTTCATGTCACATTCCCTAGATAACTTAAGGTTTTATTTTAAGAAAAGGTGAGAATGAGGACCAGGGGCTGCTGGGAAGGTAAATTAATTCTTTAACAACTTGTCTCATGAATAGGTGGAGTGCACACTGAACAGGAGCAGACACGGACTGCTGAGCAAGTGAGGTAATATATTTGGGCAATTGTTTTAACTGAAACACAACTTAGGTAGTGTCTTGCACCCATCCTCCTCCTCTAACCAAAGAAAAAACTTTCTATCCACCAATTCGGTAAGGTTACTCGTTTTGTCAATAGTCTCTTTTGGAATTCAGAACAGTGGGAATGGGTGTTAGGGCAGTTGCATGTTCCTCCTGCTGGATGTGGGAGGTAAGGGTCACCACTAGTGTCCCCACTGACTTCATCTACAGGAAGTGCACCCAACTCCAGCTCCTCAGAAACCGTGTTAGGGAACTGGAGCTGGAACCGGATGAACTTCATATAATTCGGGAGACAGAGCAGGTAATAGAGAGGAGTTACAGGGAGATAGTCTCACCTCAGGTACAGGAAAAAGGTAGTTGGGTTCCAGTCATGGATGGAAAGAGAACAGACATACAGTGCAGGGATCCCCTGTGGCCATTCCACTCAATAAAAAGTATACCATTTGGATACTGTTGGCTGGGGTGGGGGCAACCTACCAGAGGAAAGCCATAGTGGCCAGGTCTCTGACACTGAGCTTTAATAGTTAGAGGAATGGACAGGAGACTCTGTGATCACAAATGGGACTCCTGGGAGGTATGTTGTGTCCCAGGTGACAGGGTCCAGGATGTCTCTGATTGAGTCTACAAGATTCTGAAGGGGGAGGGGGAGCAACTAGCAGTCATGGTACACATTGGCACCAATGACATGGCTAGGAAAATGAGTTTTAAGAAGATTTGTAGCTCAGGTTGAGGCTGTAGATACAAGGATACCTGAACATCAACTAGTCACAAAACGACATGATCCTCTCTCACTAGTACCCTTCCATACAGGTAAGGAAGGGCACCACTTCAAATGGGAAAACACATCCATCCTAGGACAAGCCAAACAGAGGCACAAACAAGAATTCCTAGAAGTGTGGCATTCCAACTGGAACTCTATCAACAAACACATTGACTTAGATCCCATTTACCACCCCCTGAGAAAAAGAACAGAAAATAACATCACTATATGAAATGACATCACTATATGAAATGACATCACCATCCCAAGGAAACCCAATCATATAAATAGAAAGCAGGAAATATCAACAGTGCTTCATCCGGAGGTTCACTGAATATGTTACCTTGGTGATGAAACGTCTGAAAATGAACCTTTCAGTTCAGCGAGCAAAGCTACATCCAGAGCTGGGAAAATGAATGAGGATCTAAAAAGTGATTTCCGTGAGTTAGGTTGGAAGCTAAAAAGCAGGACGAGCAGAATAGTAATCTCAGGATTACTACTGATGCCACATGCTAGTGAGATGAGGAACAGGGAGCGAGTGCAGCTAGCTATGTGACTACTGGGCTGGTGCAGGAGGGAAAGCTTCAGATACGTAGAACATTGGGGTACCTTCTGGGGAAGGTGGGATCTGTACATGAAGGACAGGTTACACTTAAATTGGAGGGGCACCAATGACCTGGATGGGAGATTTGCTAGAGCACTTTGGGAGGGTTTAAACTAGTTTGGCAGGGGGATGAGAACCAGAGTTACAGATCAGATGAGAATGTAGTAGTTGATAAGGTAGAAATAGAATGCAGAGAGTCTGTCAGGAAGGATACACAGTTGGTAGGGCAAAGGGATAGGTTAAAGTGTGTCTGTTTCAATTCAAGGAGTGTCAGGAATGAGATTGATGAACTTAGAGCATGGATCAGTACTTGGAATTATGAGGTTGTGGCCATAACAGGGACATGGATTTCATAGGGGCAGGACTGGTTGCAAGATGTACTGAGGTTTAGATATTTTAAAAAGAACAGGGAAGGGGGTAAAAGAAGAGGGGGAGTAGCATTGTTAATTAGAGAGTGCATCACAGCTGCAGAAAAGAAGTTTGTTGAGGAGGGTGTGTCTATTGAGTCAGTATAGGTAGAACTTAGTTACAGGAAAGAAGCAGTCACTTTATTGGGGTTTTCTGTAGACCCCTCCCCCCAACAACAGTAGAGAAATGGAAGAACAGATTGGATGGCAAATCTTGGAAAGGTGCAGATGTAACACAGTTGTTGTCATGGGTGACTTCAACTTCCCCAATATTGATTGGAACTGCCTTCATGTAGATGGTCTGGATGGAACCAATTTTGTCAGGTGTGTCCAGATAGGATTCCTGACTCAATATGTAGATAGGCTGACTGAGGGGATGCCATATAGGATTTGGTACTAGGCAACGAGCTAGGCCAGGTGTCAGTACTCTTGGTGGGAGAACATTTCAGTGAAATTGATCACAACAGCTTCCCCTTTACCATAGCCAAGGAGAGGGATAGGAACAGATAGTATGGGAAGGTATTTAATTGGGGGAGGGGAGGCAGGAGCTTTAGCGTATAAATTGGGAACAATTATTCTATGGGAAATACACAACAGAAATGTGAAGGTTTTTTAAGGAGCACTTGTTGCGGGTGTTGGATAACTTTGTTCCATTGAGACAGACAAGGAATGGTAAGGTGAAGGAGCCTTGGATGACAAGAGCAGTGGAGCTTCTTGTCAAGAGGAAGAAGGAAACTTACTTAAGGTTTAGGAAGCAAGAATCTGGCACAGCTTTAGAGGATTGCAGGCTAGCTAGGAAAGAGCTCAAAAATGGACTGAGGGGAGCTGGGAGGGGTTACAAAAAAGCCTTGGTGGGCAGGATTAAGGAAAACCCAAAGGCATACTACACTTACATGAGAAATAAGAACATGATCAGAGAGATGGTAGGGCCAATCAGGGATAGTGGAGGGAACTTGTGCCTGGAATCTGAAGAGGTAGGGGAGGCATTAAATGAGTTTTTTTGCTTCAGTATTCACTAGAGAGAGGGACCTTGTTGAATGTGAGAACACCGTGGACCAGGTTAATAGACTTGAACAGATTGATATTAAGAAAGTGGATGTGATGGAAATTCTGGGAAGCTTCAAGATAGATATGTCCCCAGGGCCAGACCAGATACATTCCAGACATACAGGGAGTGAAGAATTAGATTGCTGCATCTCTGATGATGACCTCTGCATCTTCATATCGATGGGAGTAGTACCAGATTGGAGGGAGGTAAATGTTATTCCTCTGTTCAAGAAAGAGAATCAGGAAATGCCTGGAAATTACAGACCAGTCTGTGCTAAGCAAATTACTGGAAAGGATGCTGAGAGATAGGATTTATGATTATTTCGAAAAACATAGTTTGATTAAACATAGTCAGCATGACTTTGAAAGGGGCAGGTCATGCCTTACAAGCCTTTCAGGAGTTCTTTGAGGATGTGAGGAGACTTGTTGATGAAGATCGAGCAGTGGATATGGTTTACATGGATTTCAGTAAGGCATTTGATCAGGTTCCCCATGGTGGACTCATTTGGAAAGTTAAGAGATATGGAATACAGGGAAATTTGTCTGTCTGGATACAGAATTGACTGGCTGAAAGAAGGCAGCGAGTGTTGTCCTGCAGGCTGGGCAGTTTGCTGTGGGCAATGATTTGTTTAATGCTTGGCAGTTGTTTAAAGGTGAGAGGTGGAGGTATAGGGATAGTCATGGCAAGATGCTCATCCTCATCTATAATATTAGAGAGGGTATTCCAGGACTTTGAACAACCGACAGTGAAGGAACAGCAAGATATTTCCAAGTCAAGATGGTGAGTGCCTTGGTGAGGAACTTGCATTTGGTGGTGTATCTGCTGTCCTTGTCTTTCTACTTGGAAGTGATCATGGGTTTGGAAGATCCTGTCTAAGATTCTTTAGAGAATTTCTGCAATGCATCTTGTAGATAGTACACAATGCTGCTACTGAGCACCAGTGTTGAAAAGAGTGGATGTTTGTGGATGTGGTGCCAATCAAGCAGGCTGCTTTGTCCAAAATTATGTCAAGCTTCTTGAGTGCTGTTGGGGCTGCAGCTGCCCAGGCAAGTGAGGAGTATTCCACCTCCTTCCTGACTTGTGCCTTGTGCCTTGTAGGTGATGGATAAGGTTTGGGGAATTATGAGGTGAATTACTTGCCACAGTATTCATAGCCTCTGTCCTGCAATTGTAGCCATTGTTTTTATGTGACAAGTGCACTTTACTGATGATCAAGAGTATACTGATGGAGTGGTCACTGGACAGGTTGGATTTGTCCTCCTTGTTATGTACAATTTTCCACAGTCGGGTAGATAAATGCCCAAGTGTGTAACGTAAAAAGCAAGACAAGTCCAACCTGACCAATTACTATCCCATCGGTCTATACTCAAATATCAATAAAGTGAAGAAAGGTGTCATAAACAATGCTTTCAAGCATTACCTGTTCAGCAATAACCTGCTCAGCAATGCCCAGTTTGGGTTCTGGCAGGGCCACTCAGCTCCTGACATCAATACAGTCTTGGTTCAAACATGGATAAAAAAGTTGAGGTGAGGTGAGAGTGACAGCCCTTGATATTAATGTTGCATTTGACTGAATGTGGCATCAAGCAACCCGAACCCTAATCACTTTCATAACTTTCCATGCCTCAGAACTTACCTATAGAGTCCTGTGGTTTTCAAGTCAGTCCAATTGATTAGCTGAATAAGAGCCAAGAGTGTGGTGCTAGAAAAGCACAGCAGGTCAGGTAGCACCTGAGGAGCAGGAAAATTGATGTTTAAAGCCAGTCATCAGGAAAGAGGCTGGGAGCCTCGAGAGTGGAGAGATAAATGGGAGGAGTTGGGGTTGGGGGGAAGGTAGCTGGAAGGGTAATAGGTGGAT
Organism: Chiloscyllium punctatum; assembly: GCF_047496795.1. NCBI lineage: Eukaryota > Metazoa > Chordata > Chondrichthyes > Orectolobiformes > Hemiscylliidae > Chiloscyllium > Chiloscyllium punctatum. Next base: position 64,358,208 of record NC_092758.1, on the reverse strand, counting down.
GGAGGTGGGGCTAAAAGTGATAGGAAGTCTCCTCACAAAGCGCTTCAGAGAACATCTCCGGGACACCCACATCAATCAACCCCACTGCCTCATGGCCGAACACTTCAACTCCCCTTCTCACTCTGTCAAGGACATGCAGGTCCTGGGCCTCCTCCATCGCCGCTCCCTCACCACCTGACACCTGGAGGAAGAACACCTCATCTTCCACCTCAGGACCCTCCAACCCCATGGCATCAATTTGGATTTCACCAGTATCCTCATTTACCCTAGCCCCACCTTACCCCAGATCCAACCTTCCAGCTCAGCACCATCCTCATGACCTGTCCCATCTGTCTTTGTTCCATCCCACCTATCTGCTCCACCCACCCCTCCAACTCATCACCTTCACCCCCACCTCCATCTACCAATTGCACTCTCAGCTACGTTCCCCCCAGCTCCACCCCCCTCCCATTTATCTCTCCACCTCCGAGGCTTCCAGTCTCATTCCTGATGAAGGGCTTTTACCCAAAACATCGATTTTCCTGCTCCTCGGATGCTGTCTGGCCTTCTGTGTTTTTCCAGCACCATACTCTTGACTCTAATCTCCAGCATCTGCAGTACTCACTTTCGCCTAGCTGGGTAAGAGTGCCTATTTGTCACAAACAACTCATTCCTACTATTCAAATAGGCCTAATGACAAATTTGACTCAGGATTCAGACCAGCATGGAGCAATCATTTGATCAACTTGCTGCTTATTTGGTCACAAGTCCAATTTCTCTCCCATTGTCATAAAAATTGCAAGGTCCGATTTGTGTTCAGATATATACAGTACTTTTTGTCAGTTCTGTGTTTCAACTAAAGTTAGATATTTTCATTATCTTCTTACCCTCACTGCAAATAATGGAAGTAGTCATAACCTCTTCCCTGTTACAGTCTCATGCACATAGCTGTGAAAGAATTCACTGTGGCAAGGTAATGTATGGCCTATCCAGCATTTCCTCCAGACTGGGTTTTCTATAAAGTATTGTCATTCATCGATAAAAGCTTTTAATCTGTTAAATGTTTAATCCTTTGTGAGCCTTTTGTGCAGAACACTCTGAGTTCTTCACCACAAATGAGAACTTGCAGAAATATATAATAGAATAGTGGCTGATTCGATGTACCCCACGAAACATTACTTTCCCAGTGACCCCTGAGTCAAATGCGTTGCTTTAATGAAAAATTGGAATTTTGCCTGATTTTAACAAAGAACAACTTTCTATAAGACTTTCTCAGGTCCTTAGGGCATCCCAACTTCTTTACAAACTAAGAATTATTTTTGAAATGTGATCATTGTTGTTATGGAGACAATTGCAGCAGCCAATTTTTATTTCCACAAGATCCAAGAAATGATAAATAAATGAGTGGGTCCAATCGTCTGATTTTAGGGATGCCATTTCATAGGGGAATGTCTTTGACAGCAACACCATCACTCCTTAAGAACCTTTGCAAACATCTGAACAGAAGTTTCAAAAGATCAAATAAAGCAGTTCTAATAAAGCAGAACTCTGACAGAACATCACTGAAAGGTCAGGTAGATTATGTACATCTGTTTGCTCAAAACTCAGCCTTCATGCTGAGACAAAGCTGGCAATTATAAACTGGTACTTCTCCACATAAATAATTTCCCCCCTGTCCAGGTAGGCTCAAACTGAGTGGGTGTGATGATCTCAAGTGAACAGTTTGGAGCTGTATTGCAAATGAAATTTTGTTACATCAAGTGTGAGAATGATAAATACCATGTGTGGCATTTAATGAAATGAGGGATTTGTACTAGTGCCAGGTGCAATGGAGCCAAGAATTCTGATTTTATATGAAACAACATTTGCTAGTTCCTTTTTCCATTATTTGAAACATGTGAGGTAGAGCAGTGAACACTGTTGATATATTGATGAAGCAGTATCTTTAACCTGTCTGCGGAAAATTTACTTAGTGTGTAGATCTTGTTATTCACATCTTGGCAAAACATTTACTCTTTCTTTTGTTCATGAGAGAGAGCCACGCAAGTAATTTTAATTCCTGGTGACAAATGTAAAACAAGCAATTCCTGATCATCTTCTAGTCTTGCTACTACCTATCATTTCAAGGTAAAGATCATGCAAAGTTAGATGGTTGTCCTATATAGTAGCAACTGCGTTAGACAGGTGTTAATACCCAGCATTAGACTGACAGTAATGGTGAAAGCCGCCATCTTATTGTGGAGTTAGTTGCTCAATGACTCCAGAGTCCACACATGTATGGCAGAGAACAGAAATCCAAACTACATTCTGAATTATATTGTTCTCAATAGGTTGTGCTGTATAACAGCACGTCACTGATTGGATTTCACAGCAAAATCTATTCTAATGTAAATGTGTTGTATCTAATCACTGTTTTCTCACCAAAAATGCCAGGGAATGTTAGAACTGATTCAATCAGGCATGAGTGATACTTCTTCTCATAAAGACAAAATTTCTTCTTCAATTTTTTATTTTCAATTTTGGTATTTGATACTGTGTGTAAATCCATGCATATGGGTATGGGCAATATTGCCTTCCTTAAAATGTGCAAGTTCTATAGTCTCAGAACATTGGCGTATTTGCTTGGAAACATATTGAGTGTATTCAGATTACTTTCAGATAGAAGTCATCCCTCTCTCACATGGTTAGCACAGGCCGTTGCTCTGTGCATTCCTCACTCTTTAATCCTATAGCATACTCCCTTAGCTATGCATTAATATGCATGTGATCAGAAGCATCCAGGGCAACGTCCACATAGCTACCACAACCCAGACAATGATACTGTTAAAAGGCTCCTCAATTACTTGCAGGTTATTTGATGATTGATTTCTTCTAGCTGATACTATGACTGAATGTTATATAGGCTTGTTTCGAGGGCTGTAAATCAGGGAGTGGGAGTGCTTTGTGGGCCCAGTTCAGAGGACAGCAGGACAGAGGAGTGCAAACTAAATTACTGTTTCTGAGATTGTCGCTATTCAGGATGACAACTGATCCTAAGGTCTGCCAGCCCAATCAGATGGCCAACATCTCAGTTGTCTCAGAAGCACCAGCAGGACTGGTATCCACTTGAGGATGTGCACCAGCAGATGTGGGTGTGTCATTAGTTGGCTGAGGAAGCAGGGCAGGTAACATCATTGTCACTTAAGGGGGAATCATCAAGAAACCCAAAAGGCAACTTTTCCCATAGCCTGCTAAGAGATAAAGAAAGTTTACATGAAAATCTTTCCACTGAATGAAGGGCCCCAAGTGATGGCAAAATACCAGTTGAGGAACAAAAGTATTTATTTGGACAATGAAGTGGATCGATTAGGCTCAATACACACTGACTAACTTTCTGCAAAATGACACGGTAGTGGGAAAATGTTTTGTCAGCCTTCTTGCATGCCCACACATCTGCAAAAGCAAAACCCAGCCCCCTGATTCTGCAGGCTCAGGTGGTTTCTATAACCGTTGCAAATTGCAAATGTCTGTATGAAGTGGGGTGGAAAGTGCTTAAGCCATTTCATTGAGTTCAAGACTTTGACACATATAAGTTTCTCTCAAACATGGTGTACAAGTAAAGAATTCCCTTTGAATACAGCATGCATTAGGAGTGATTAGAAATCAATCTGAGCAGAAAAATAACTGGAAGAGAAGCAAAAAGGGTTCTTAATTAGAGGTTGTAACTGTGCAAGCTAATCATGGAGCAATTCTCCAACTTGAACCTCTGTAAGGAACAACATATAAGATAAGTGAATTTCTGTGAGGAATTTTTCACTGAATTCTCGCACCCTTAGCAGCAACAACCACAGCCACAAAGAAGGGCTAGTGGCAAAGAATCGATGAGTCCATGGTCATGAAGTTTTATGCAACTGACTCCATCACAGACTAATATCAAAATATCAATATTCCACCAACATTTATATAGATGTTGTGAGATAAATCAATCATAACCTACGAAGATGATAACTCTAGTGATGAAAAATTTTAAATAATCTTAGAGTTGGGTCATACAGATTTCAAGTGATCAACGTTTATCTATATCCTTTGGCTGCATGTTCCATTGTGGAATTGTCTTTGGGTTGAAAAATTGTTGACACATTAAGCTAGATGTTACAGGCCAATTGGTGGGATCATGACTTGGAAATGAATGATTTGGCAAACAATAAGATAAAATAAAGAACTGCAGATGCTGCAAGTCTGAAACAATAACAGCTATTAAAGAAACTCAACAGGTCTGACAGCATCTGTGAAAAGAGAAAGCAAAATTAACATTCTGAGTTAGTTCTGTCAAAGTGTCACTGGACTCAAGCCATTGACTCTGTTTTCTCTCCATGGATGCTGCCAGATCTGTTGAATTTCTCCAGCGATTTCTGTTAATGATTTGTTATGTCCTGCTGCTGTTAATCCAGCCTATGAAATAATACAATACTAAGCCATTTAGTGGCCTCCATGTGGGCTCCTGGCCACATCATGTAAAAGGTAGTAATGTAAAAGTAGTATTTTAACTCTTTTACTTGCCTACAATGTGATTTCTGTGCCTCTCACCAGCTCTGAGATGAAAGCTTTAGTCTGGAGTGTTGCTTTTATGCTGGCATTACTTCCACAAGTTCTCAAGATTCCTCATAAAAATCAAAAGAATTGCGGATGCTGTAAATCAGAAACAAAAACAGAAGTTGCAGAAGAAACAGCAGGTCTGGTAGAATCCGTGAAGAGAAATCAAAGTTAATGTTTTGGATCCGGTGACTCTTGCTCAGAACTGTTGTACCAAAATTCAATACCTCGCTTTTAGTCAGATTGAACTACATCTGCCATTTTTCAACCCATTGACCCATTTGATTAAGATCCCTTTGTAATTTTAGAAAACCTTCTTCACTGTCTACTATACTACCAATTTTGATGTTGTCCACAAACTTACTAACCTTGCCTTCTCAATTCTCATCCAAATCATTTAAATAAATGCCAAAAAAAAGAGGACCCAGAATCGACCCCTGTGGAACACCTCCAGGCCAAAAAGCAACTCTCCACCACCACTCTCTGTCTCCTACCATTAAGTCAATTGTGTATCCAATTGGCAAGCCAACCCTGAATTCCATGTGACGTAACTTTGCTAGTTAGTCATCACCAAACTATCACAATAATTCCAGTAGATATGGAGTAAATCCTCATGAAGCAGATAATTAGTGCATATTTTCATGTCAGTACAGTAGAAAGTTTAGTTATTAAACTGCAGAGGAAATTATGCTTTTATTCCCAATGGGCCCTTAGCCATCTAGCCACTAAATCTGCTGCTAGTCATTCCTCAAAAAAGAGAAGAATTTTTTAAAAAATATATTTAATTGCTTTTTTTTTGACATGATCATGGTGAAAGGATGTGTGTATGTGTATGTGTGTATCTGTGTATGTGTGGTAACACAAAATCAAATGTCAAAAGCATTCCAGATACAGGTGAACTCCTCTAATATTAGCTTCAGTTCAATATTCTATTAGAATTTCAGAGAATGCCATTATTTTCTTTGGTTCAGGATTCCAAAACAGAGGAGTAATCTTAAAAACATTTCTAGACCACCGAGGAGCAACATTGGGAAGTGCTTCATTTAACAAAGAGCAGAGGCAAGATGTAATTCATTCCCAGTTGTTAACAATACTGGGTCAGTTGAAATTGTCAAGCCAGGAGTAGATTTTTGTTTGAAATAGGTTTCCATAGGGTGTATAACAAAAGCAAGTTAAAGACCTAATGATATATACAATAGTGAAACAGGCTGCAGGAACTGAATGACTTAATTCTGCATTAGTAGTTTTTTTGACCACAACAGCCCCACTCTTGGGGCTATCATTCCAACTCCCCATGCAATTTTCTAATTATGTCCATCCAACTCTCTGTACTATGTTTAGATCTGTCCCTTTGATTCCTCAAACTCCTTTCTATTGCTCCCTGTGGTATTTCCATCAATCCACTGTCTGTGGAAACTCTATTTCTGTCATAGCAGCACCTAGGCTCCTCAATGTCTGAATAAAGCATAATTAAAAAGCATTTATCTCAAATGCCATATATAATTAAAAGTAGCAGTATTTTCTGAACAGTTCTCCATGAAAGAATATTCATGGGCTTTATTCCTTAAAGTTTAAGAGCTTGAGGACCCTAGAGAAAAGTTGAGTCATGTCATGGAGCTGCTCCTCACTGGGTATAAATAGCAAAGTGTGACTGAGTTAGTGTATCTGATAGGAAAAGAGTAACGTGTACAGAGAAGCATATTGGGTAGGTCAACGAGATTAATGATAGTTATGGAAAAGTTTTTCGATATTGTAACAATAAGACTAGAGTCTAGTATATGTCAGATTGCCATGTATTTAGTCTTAATATATGATATAATAGTATTTTAAAGAAGGCTGAGCCTGCAGACAGTTCTTACACTTGTCTTCTCTTTGACCAGTCTGTCTTCAACCGAAAGTCTTTATGGTAGGCATAAAACCAAAGGACAAAAGCTGGTGACAGCAATGGGATCTAGTGCCTGAAAAATTGTGGCAGCATTGAAGATCAATAAATAAATCTGAAATCACATAGAGAAGAGTAGATTCCAAAAAGTCACTTTTTCAAAAATCATTGGACAATTTAACATCAGCTAGCTGTCAGAAAAGCAATAGAACTGAACAAATGCGGGAAAAGAAAAATTGCTGAATAACAATCACTGAGAGAGAAATCATGAACATCAACTGTAAGCCAATAAACACCTTTTACAACCGGTAATAGAGGAAACAATTTTTAAGAGAAAATGAAAAAAGTAGTAAGGGCAGTTAAAATGTCCACTATCCAAACTGAGAATCTGTAAATAGAATCTGATTGCTGGACATACAAGCAGATTTGATCCCTGAGAGAAAAAGAATCTGAAAATTTAGTCTGGGAAGCAGAGATGATGCTTAGAATCATAGAATCCTTGCAGTGTGGAAACAGACCCTTCGGCCCAACAAGTCCATGCCAACCCTCTGAAGAGTAACCCACCCAGACCCATTCCCCTACCCAGTATTTATCCCTGACTAGTGCACCTAACCTACACATACCTGAACACTATGGGCAATTTAGCACAGCCAATTCACTTAACCTGCACATCTTTGAATTGTGGGAGGAAACTCACGCAGACACGGGGAGAATGTGCAAACTCCACACAGACAATTGCCTGAGGCTGGAATCAAACACAGGGTCCCTGGCGCTATGAGGCAGTAGGACTAACCACTGAGCCACTCAAGTGCTTGAGCAGTTTTAGAAGATTTAATCAATGATAAATATAACAAAAAGCAAGTTAAGTAAATTCTTCAGAAAAAGGGTTAAATTAAAATTAGGAATATTAATTATTTCTAGGAATTCAAAATTTCAGAGCCCAAAGAATAATGTTAGTTAAATCTTTATTATTTCAACACTTTGAGCAAGAGATACAAGTTTTATCAGTAATTACGATGTTTTCTCAATTTTAATTGTTAAAAGTAATTACTGAGACAAAAAAAAATGTGAATCAGATTACGTATATTGAATTTGGAACAAAGAACCCTCAAACACAAAAAAAGCAGAACAACATCACAGCAGCCATCTTTGATACAGTCAAAAAGTTACTGAATCTTATTGATTGTCACCATCTTGAGAAAATGTCCTTTACATTAGATATCTTTCAAGATCTTGAAAAAAGCAATAGCTCCATTCACCTGTTTGAGAACAACACACTGGTAAAAGAAGATGATCATTATTAAAAACTTAATTTAGAACAGTAGAAACTTAAACAACTTCTGATTTAGTAGAACATGAAGCTTTAACAATTTTCAGTAAATAATATAACAAGGTAACAGAATAAATACAGGACAAGGAGATCAAAATTTTAACAACCATCTTCCAAAGCAAGAAAATAATCAACAATTTCAAATGCCTCTCAACAATCAGACAATGCAACAAAATTAACCAGTGTTGATCTTTCCATCAGAGAATTTCAAGCTATCAGATCCATTTGACAAATCAACAAATTGGCAAATGTGGAAAACACAATTCCTAAGATTTTGAACAGTACTGGACGCCAAATTGAATGTAAAATAGTTTACCACATTTGTTGATTTGCTAATCTGTCAAATGGATCTGGTAGTTTGAAGTTCTTTGATGTAAAGATCAATACTGATTAATTTTGCTGCATTGCCTGATTGTTGAGAGGCACTTAAAGTTAGTTATTTACAGATCAGCAAATCAGCAAATGTGGAAAACACAATTCCTATGATTTTGAACAGGGGTGGACACCAAATTGAATGTAAAATGGTTTACCACTTTTCTAGACCATATGGAAGGACAGGTTAATGCTACAATGAAACAATTTTATTTATATGGGAGACAAATACTAATTGATGAACAACATGTCTTTTTCTCTCAAAGAAATGTCACTATCCAGATGTTAAACATGGAGAAGAAGAAACAAATATTGTCCATACTTTGGATACTTTGACCAGTTTATGTATTTAAAACAATTCACCCAAGCTCACTTGTTGGTAAGGCAGGCAAAGGGACATAAAATTCAGTTTGTGGTTCAACTCAATTTTATTAACAAAATATTCCTACTAAAAACACCATGTGAGCATTTTTAAACTCCTACCCTCTGCTAGCTCTATCCATCTCAGAAAAGATATTACTCATAGCGATTCATGTGTTTGAGTTAGGTTGTTAGAATCTCCTCCTTCTCTCACACAGGACTGGATCGGTCTTGCATGTCAGGACAGATCTTTTCCTGGGTCTTCTTGGATTGCCACATGGTCTTCTGCCATGAGTTCTGTTGTGAGTCTTCGCTGAGAGGGTGGCTTCCAGCTGTGTGTTGTTTTCCCTCTCACCCCAGACCTTCCAGAACTTTCTATGGCCTTTAGCCAATGGGGTCATGAGCAGAGTTCAAATCATCAAATGGTGCAAACACTCTTCATTGTTGCCATGTAGGGGAGGTGTAAAGTGCACCTCCTGCTGTGTGTCAATTTAGAATATCCACTTTTGGACCCATGATCGCTAGTCCACACAACCAAACTTCCTCATATATTCTTGCAGTTATATTGCTGTTAAGACCCTTCAAAAAGCAGATATAATCTAATGGAGGCCAGCAGAGAGCAGGAATACTCCCCAACTTTATCTCAAACATTTCCACACCACACATACGAGCAGTCTTTAGCAAATAGAATAAAGGAGAACCTTCAGGTTTTCTATAGGTATATGAGGAATAAAAGGATGATTAGGGTATGAGTAGGGCCAATCAAAGACAGAAGTGGGAAGTTGAGTGGAGATCGGAGAGGTGCTAAATGAACATTTCTCATCGGTTTTCACTCAGGAAAAGGAGAATATTGTAGAGGAGAAGAATGAGGTACAAGATTTTAGACTAGAAAGGATCGAGATTAGTTATGAATAGGTGTTATCAATTCTAGAAGGAGTGAAAGTAGACAAGTCCCCTGGGCCAGATGGGATTTATCCAAGGATTCTCTGGGAAGCTAGGGAAGAGATAGCAGAGCCTTTGGCTTTGATATTTGAGTTGTCATTGTCTACAGGTTTGGTACCAGAGGACTGGAAGATTGCAAATGTTGTGCCCTTATTCAAGAAGGGCAGTAGAGATGACCCAGGTAATTATAGACCAGTGAGCCTTACTTCCATTGTAGGAAAGATTTTGGAAAGGATTATAAGAGATAAGATTTATAATCATCTAGCAAGCAACAATTTGATTTCAGATAGCCAACATGGTTTCATCAAGGGCAGGTCGTGTCTCATAAACCTCATTGAGTTTTTTGAGAAGGTGACCAAGCATGTAGATGAGGGTAGGGCAGTTGACGTGGTCTACATGGACTTCAGTAAAGCCTTTGATAAGGTTCCACATGGTAGGCTGTTGGAGAAAATGCAAAGGCATGGAATTGAGGGTGATTTAGCAGTTTGGATTAGAAACTGGCTTTCAGAAAGAAGGCAGCGAGCAGTGGTTGATGGAAAATATTCAGCCTGGAGTCTGGTTACTAGTGGTGTACCACAAGGATCTGTTCTGGGACCACTGCTGTTTGTCATTTTTAGAAATGACTTGGATGCAAGGTGGATGGATTAGTAAATTTGCAGACGACACTAAAGTCGGTGAAGTAGTGGATAGTGTGGAAGAATGTTACAAATTGCAGGGAGATTTGGATAAACTGCAAAATTGGGCGGAGGGGTGGCAAATGGAGTTCAATGCAGCTAAATGTGAGGTGATGCACTTTGGGAAGCATAACAGGAAGGCAGAGTACTGGATCAATGGAAAGATTCTTGGTAGTGTGGATGCGCAAAGGGATCTAGGAGTCCATATGCATAGATCCCTGAAAGTTGCCATCCAAGTGGATAGTGCTGTTAAGAAGGTATACGATGTGTTAGATTTCATTTGTAGACGGATTGAGTTCTGGAGCAACAATATCTTGCTGCAACTATACAAAATGCTGGTGCGGCCACACTCGGAATATTGTGTACAGTTCTGGTCCCCATATTTCGGGAAGGATGTGGAAGCATTGGAAAAGGTGCAGAGGCGATTTACTAGGGTGTTGCCTGGTCTGGAGGGAAGAGGGAAGGTGTTATGAGGAAAGGCTGAGACTTGAACCTGTTCTCATTGGCAAGAAGAAAGCTAAGAGGGGATTTGATGGAGACATAGAAGATGACCAGAGGATTAGATAGGATAGACAGTGAAAGTCTTTTTCCTAGGATGATGACGTCAGCGTGTGCGCGGGGCATAACTACAAATTGAGGGATGATAGATTTAAGACTGATGTCAGAGGCAGGTTCTATACGTAGAGAGTGGTAAGGGCGTGGAATGCCCTATCTGCTAATGTAGTCAACTCAGCCATATTAGGGAGATTTAAACGATCCTTAGATAAGCACATGGATGATGATGGGATAGTGTAGGGGGACAAGCTGAGAATTGTTCAAGGGTCAGTGCAACATTGAGGGCTGAAGAGCCTGTTCTGCGCTGTATTGTTCTTTGTTGTATGTTCTATATTCTATGATATCATTTCCTGAGCCACCTACTGACAGAGACTTGCGTAGACCGGGACTGGCATAGTATTAAGGATTTAGATGGAGAGGAATTTGTGTACAAGAAAGTTTTCTGAATCAGTATATGGATGTACCTACTAGAGAAGGTGCAAAACTTAATCTAAACTTGGGAAATAAGGCAGGGCAAGTGACTTAGGTGTCAGTGAGGGAACACGTTGGGGCTAGTGACCATAATTCTATTAGTTTTAAAATAGTGATGGAAAAGGATAGACCAGATCTAAAAGCTAAAGTTCTAAATTGGAGGAAGGCCAACTTGGATGGTATTAGGCAAGAACTTTCAAAAACTGATTTGGAGCAGATGTTTGTAGATAAAGGGATGGCTGGAAAATGGGAAGCCTTCAAAAATGACATAGCGAGACTCCAGAGGCAGTATATTCCTGTTAGGATGAAAGGAAAGGCTGATCGGTGTAGGGAATGCTGGATAACTAGAGAAATTGAGGTTTTAAGAAAAAGAAGGAAGCATATGCTAGGTATAGACAGGAGAGATCGATTGATACCTTAGAAGACGATAAAGGTAGTAGGACTATACTTAAGAGGGAAATCAGGAGGGCAAAAAGGGGACATGAGATAATTTTGTCAAGTAGGGTTAAGGAGAATCCAAAGGGGTTTTATAAATACATTAAGGACAAGAGGGTAACTAGGGATAGAATGGGGCCCTTCCAAGATCAGCAAGGCAGCCAATGTGTAGAGCTACAGGAGATGGGGAGATACTAAATGAGTACTTTGCATCAATGTATACTGTGGAGAAGGACATGGAAGATATAGAATGTGGGGAAGTAGATGATGACATCTTGAAAAATGTCCATGTTATCGAGGAGGATGTGCTGGATGCCTTGAAATGCATGAAAGTGGATAAATCCCCAGTACCTGATCAGGTGTACCCTAGAACTCTGTGGGAAGCTAGGGAAGTGATTGCTTGGCCCTTTGCTGAGATATTTGTATCATTGATAGTCACAGGTGAGGTGCCAGAAAACTGGAGGTTGTCTAATGTGGTGCCACTGTTTAAGAAAGATGGTAAGGAAAAGCCAGGGAACTATAGACCAGTGAGCCTGACATCGGTGGTGGGCAAGTTGTTGGAGAGAAACTTGAGGGACAGGATTTACATGTATTTGGAAAGGCAAGGACTGATTGGGGATAGTGAACATGGCTTTGTGTGTGGGAAATCATGTCTCACATACTTGATTGAGTTTTTTGAAGAAGCAACAAACAGGATTGATGAGAGCAATGCGGTAGACGTGATCTATATGGACTTCAATAAGGCGTTCGACAAGGTTCCTCATGGGAGACTGCTAAGCAAGGTTAGATCATGTGGAATACAGGGAGAACTAGCCATTTGGATACTGAACTGGCTCAAAGGTAGAAGACAGAGGGGTGGTGGTGGAGGGTTGTTTTTCAGACTGGAGGCCTGTTACCAGTGGAGTGCACAAGGATTAGTGCTGGGTCCACTACTTTTCGTCATTTATATAAATGATTGGATGTGAACATCGGTGGTATAGTTAGTAAGTTTCAAATGACACCAAAATTGGAGGTTTAGTGAACATTGAAGAATGGGAGTACAACAGGATCTTGATCAGATGGGCCAATGACTAAAGAGTGGCAGATGGAGTTTAATTTAGATAAATGCGAGGTGCAGCATTTTGGAAAAATAAATAAGAGCAGGACTTATACACTTAATGGTAAGGTCCTGGAGAGTGTTGCTGAACAAAGCAACCTTGGAGTGAAGGTTCATAGCTCCTTGAAAGTATACTTGCAGTTAGATAGGATAGTGAACAAGGCGTTTGGTATGCTTTTCTTTATTGGTCAGAGCATTGAGTATAGGAGTTGGGCGTTCATGTTGTGACTGTATTGGACATTGGTCAGGCCACTTTTGGAATATTGCATACAATTCTAGTCTCCTTTCTATTGGAAGGATGTTGGAAAACTTGAAAGGGTTCAGAAAAGATTTACAAGAATGTTGCCAGAGTTGGAGGATTTGAGTTATAGGGAAAGTCTGAATAAGCTGCGTCTGTTTTTCCTGGAGCATCGGAGGCTGAGGGGTGACCTTATAGAATTTTATAAAATAATGAGCGGCATGGATAGGATAAATAAGCATCCCCTGGATACATTGCAAGAAATCCGCCCCTTGTAAACCCTTAACACTATGATTATCCCACATTTTATTGGAAAATTTTAAATCCCCGAGTATAATTACCTGATCATTATACTTACACATCTCTGTGTAAGGCCTTTTCTCTGGGGTGGGGAGAGTCCAGAACTAGATGGTGTTGAATTGTCAGAAACAAATTTAAGGAGGACAGTCAAGCATACAATCTCCAAAAAACCTTCTGTACAACCCTTCTAACATCACTTAGCATCCACCTGACCAATGCAGAGTTTGCAGATCATTCAAAGTATCAGCTATTTCAATACAGAGTATTAATGAAACGGAGACACACCATGCTACAGAAAAGGAACCAAGTCACAGTGAGTTCAGCTATATAGAATGTCAAGAGATTAAGGAAAGGCTGGATGGTCTTTAATGCTAGGAGTATACTACATAAGATTGATGAGTTAATGATGTGAATTGACAAATGGAAATATGGTGTTGTTGTCATCACAAGATTGAGGGAACTGGTAACTCAAAATTCTAGGTTATAGGATCTTTACTCGAAACAGAAGAGGGGGTAAAAATGGTGGTGGTGTAGCACTCCTAATTAAGGAGTCAATTACTGCAATAAGGAGAGATGATCCTCAAACAAGGCTTTGTGAGTAGAACTTAGGAATGTTAAGGGAGAAGCCACTTTACTGGGAGTGTATTATCAGCCCCAAAGAGTCAGCAGGAAATAGAGGATCAAATATGTCAACAATTCACAGAGATGTGTAAGTATAATGATCAGGTAATTATACTCGGGGATTTCAAATTTTTCAATATCATGTGGGATAATCATAGTGTTAAGGGTTTACAAGGGGCGGATTTCTTGCAATGTATCCAGGGGATATTTTTGTATCAATATGTAGAAGGCCCGACAAGGGATGGCATATTGCTGGATCTCGTACTGGAGATAAAAGTTGGACAAGTGTTCTATGCAGCAATGGAAAACATTTTAGCAATAACAACCACAATACCATACAGTTCAAATTTGTTCTGGACAAAGAAAAGGACCTGCAAACGTTGACTTTGGATTGGAGGAAAGAGACAAAAAAAAACTGCAGATGCTGGGATCCAATTTAGACAAGCAAGGGGCTGGAAGAAGACAGCAAGCCAGGCAGTATCAGGGAGTGGCGAAGTTAGTTTCGGGTATAACCTTCTTCACAAATGAGGTTTATACCCAAAACATTCTCCAAACTTTTCCACCTCCTGAAACTGCTTGGTTTGCTGTGTTCTTGCAGCTTCCTGCTTATCTACTTTGGATTGGGGGAAAGCAGCTTTTATTAAAATAAAACAGGATCTAGTCATAGTTGACTGGGAACAGCTCCTTGTGGGTAAGTCTACAATGGAGCAATAGGGAGCATTCAAAAAGGAATTGGGGAGAGCACATGTCCAACATGTACCCTTCAGACTGAAATATAGTAGTAATAAGTTCAGAGAACCCTAGGTGTATAGGACAGTTCAGGATTGGATGAGGAAGAAGAGAAAGACTTATAGCAAATCCAAAGGGAGCAATTCAGCTCTGGCCATGAAGAAACACAGGTAGTGCAGGAGGGAATTTAAGAAAATAATTAGAAGAGTAAGAAGGGGGCATGAGATAGGACTTATAAATACATTAAAGAGAAATGGTTAACTAGGGAAAGAGTAGGGCCCATTAGATACCAAAGGGGGCAGGCCGTGTGTGAAGACATAGAATTTTGAAAAGGTGTTAAGTGAATACTTCTCTTCAGTCTTCACACTGGAAAAGAAATATATGGGTATGGAATTCAGGAAAAGGGACTGTGAGGAACTTGCATAGTTTGACATACAAATTGGAATGGTATTGGAGGCTCTGTTGGGCTTAAAATTCCATGGCCCAGATGAATTACAGTCCAGGCGGTTGTAGGAGGAGAGGCAAGAAAATGCAGGGGCTTTGACACAAATATTCAATTCCTGTCTGGCTATGGGGATGCACCAGAGGACGGCTAATGTGGTTCCACTTTTCAAGAAGGTTGGTAGGGATCAAACAGGAAATTACAGGTTGCTAAGTGCCATGTCAGTGGTTGTATGTCATCATAATCTTACCAGACCATAGGGGCTGCTCTCTTGTTAGAGAGAAGCAGCTGGTGGTGATTTAAGCTGAAGGCCAGCAGACCTCAGGCAAGGGAAGAGGTTGAGAAGGAGAGTCCTTCATGGTATTCTCAAACTGGTGATGGGAATTGAACCCATACTGCTGGCATCACACTGCTCTGTAAACCAATTCCCCATGTCAATAGTAGGGAAACTTGTGGAGAAAATTCTAAAGGAGCAAATTAATATCCTCTTGGAAAAGCATGGGCCAATTAGGGATAGTCAGCATGGCTTCGTTCAAAGGATGTCATGCCCAACAAATTTGTTAGAATATTTTCGAAAATGTGATCGTGTGTGGATGAGGGAAGTTCAGTTGATGCAGCTTATATAGATTTTAGCAAAGCTTTTAACAAGGTCCCACATGGGAGACTGATTGAGAAAGTTAAAGCACATGGAGTTGTGGGAAATTTGGCAAAATGGATGAGAAACTGGCTTAGTAATAGGGCGCGAAGACTTCTGGTAGAAGGCATTTTGAGTGACTGGAGGCTGGTATCCAGCAATGTACCACAATGATCAGCTGGAGTATTGTGTATAGTCCTGATCACCTCTCTACAGAAAGGAAGCGATAACAGTAGAGGGGGTACATTGAATGTTCACCAGGATGTTGCCTGGAATGGCAAAATTGAACCAGAAGGAGAAACTAGACAGGGCTTGTATTCTTTTATTTATAACAAAAAAGACTGATGAGGGACATGATTGAGCTATATTTGGGCGGCACAGTGGCACAGTGGTTAGCACTGCTGCCTCACAGCGCCAGAGACCCGGGTTCAATTCCCGACTCAGGCAACTGACTGTGTGGAGTTTGCACGTTCTCCCCGTGTCTGCGTGGGTTTCCTCCGGGTGCTCCGGTTTCCTCCCACAGTCCAAAGATGTGCAGGTCAGGTGAATTGGCCATGCTGAATTGCCTGTAGTGTTAGGTAAGGGGTAAATGTAGGAGTATGGGTGGGTTGCGCTTAGGCGGGGCGGTGTGGACTTGTTGGGCCGAAGGGCCTGTTTCCACACTGTAAGTAATCTAATCTAATCTAATCTAGTAATCTATATATGATACCGGGTGTATGTACAGGGTGGATAAAGAGCAGCTGTTCCTCTTGGTTGAGGGGTCAACCACAAGCGGGCGTAGTTTCAGGGTAAGAGCCAATAGATTCAGAGGGGATTTGAGAGAAAATATTTTCATTCAGCAGGTAGTGGGATTCTGGAATGCACTGCCTAGGAGGGTAGTGGAGGCCGGAAACCTTACAATCTTTAAAAAAAACATTTGGATGAGCAGTTCAACTATCATAACATTCAAGGATATGGGACATGTGCAGTAAATTGGGATTAGCACCTTTGGTGATAGTTATGTTGGTGCAGACCCAATGGGTTGAGAAGCCTTTTCTGTGTTGCATGAATCTATTTCAGAACCATTTGTGCAAGTCGGATAGCAGGAAATCCTCAATCTTGAGGAATTGCCTGAGAAGGATTAATCAGAAAGGCTCCCATCTCAACAGGAAAGAGAGAAAGAGAGAAATCCCAGTATTTTATTCATCATGTACAGGCCTACTATCCTGTACCTTTGCCAATCAGAACTCTGCGATTGTGCTATCATTGAAAAATAACGTCTTGCAAAGTTTGAACAAGTTAAATTCGAAAAACATTTAAGAGATGATGAAGATTCAAATACTGAAAAACACTCAGTGTTAAAGGAAACATTCTTATTCCAAAGTTAAAAATCACACAACACCAGGTGATAGTCCAACAGGTTTATTTGGAAGCACTAACTTTCAGAACGCTGCTCCTTCATCCGGTGGTTGAAGAAGCAGCAATCCAAAAGCTAGTGCTTCCAAATAAACCTGTTGGACTATAACCTGGTGTTGTGTGATTTTTAACTTGGTACATTCCAGTCCAACACTGGCACAAACAATTCATCTTTATCCCAACATATCCATAATTGTATTACATTCAAATTTCTTAAATTTTCATGCTCAAATTCCCATATGCAGATACAGGAGTAGGCAATTCAATCAGTTTTATGATTCTATTATTCAGTGGTTTTTCTATACTTCAACCCCATTGACACATTTTTGATTTTATCTCTTGAAACCCAGTTTAAAAATCAGTCTTGAAAATTTCAAATGAACCAGTATAAAGTCTACTCTTATAATAGGGCTCATCCTGTTTCCACAGCCCCCCCCCCCCCCCCCCCCCCTCACCACCGCCCAGGGCCCCAAAGGATTCTTCTACATCTTATAGAAATTTATCTGTATTTCCACACATGTCATCTACTGTATCCATTGCACTCAATGTGGTCTTCGCTACACTGGGGAGACAAGACGCCAATTTGTGGATCATTTCAGAGAACATCTCTGGGACATCAGCAACAACCAATCCCACTGCCCCATGGCTGAATACTTCAACTCCCCCTCCCACTCCACCAAGGACACGCAGGTCCTAGGCCTCCTCCATCGCCAAACCCTAACCACCTGATGCCTGGAGGAAGAATGCCTCATCTTCTGCAACCACACGGGATCAACGTAGATTTCACCAGTTTCTGCATTTCCCCTCCCCCCACCTTATCACAGTCCAAAGCCTCCAACTTGGCACTGCCCTCTTGACCTGTCCATTTTCCTTCCCACCTATCCACTCCACCCTCCTCTCCAACATATCACTTTCAACCCCCCCCAACCTTCATCTACCTATCACATTCCCAGCTACCTTCCCCTCCGCTCTACCCCCTCCCATTTATCTCTCAGCCCCCTGGCCCACAAGCCTCATACATGAAGAGGGCTTATGCCCAAAACATTGATTCTCCTGCTCTTTGGATGCTGCCTGACCCGCTGTGCTTTTCCAGCACCACAGTCTCGACCCTGATCTCTGGCATCTGCAGTCTTCACTTTCTCCCAATAACAAAATCTGTTGTTTTTAGAAAAAAATGTCGCCAGAAAATGATTATGATAGTGCTATCTGACCATTAGGTTGCTAAATCTGTCGGTAGGATTTACAAACACTCTCCTTTACTGCTTCCTGATGCTTTTCTACAGGAATTGAAGATATTGTCTAGTTAAGGGGTTTATCCAATTTTTAAAGACATCATACATATTTTGCATTAGCATGATATTGTACAAATTGCCTTTTTTTCACAATAAAGCTTAGAGCCCAAGCCCAAACTTTTGGGTTTGGATATGATGTTTTTCGCTAACATTGTGACATTTTAAGTGAGTGTGACTGCCTCATTCTGATTATGTGCAGAGTTTTTCAAATCCGCCAGTTCTGTTCAATTTGCTGCACTGAATATCAGTGTCTTTGCAATGCTAGTTTCAGTTGCTATGAGTTGTCAAGAGTTTTTCAAAATTACTTGATGAAAGCCTCTACCTTGCAAATGTTGTAAGCATTATTAAACTGAAATATATTCTGCCATTGACTTTAAACAACTTCATTCTGATTACGGCATCTATTGTAGCCTTCATTTTATGTTTTAAAAATGTTTAGAAGGTCCCAAAATATTCTAGCGATAAGAGAAAACGAGACTGGTAAGGGGGAGAATCAAAAATGAAAACAAAACTTGTCTTGCTTTACATTTGAATGGATGAATTGAAGCAAAAGTGGACCATTTGGCCTTCAAGCCTATTGCTGCCATTCAGTAAGATTATGGTTGGTCTGTTTGTGCTCCAAATTCCACGTTCCCATCTATCACCCTGATATAACCTTTGATTCCCTTGCCTAACAGGAAACAGCCGATTTCCGCCTTTAAAATATTCTATATATATTTTATACATTATTTTAATCTTGCTTTTTTTTTCTCAAAAGGTAATAAGTTAAATTCTGAAGCCAACTAACTATTGCACACATATTCTCATGACAGCATATTTCAATGGATTACAGCTGTAATAACATAATTTCTAATGCACTTCAGACAGAAAGAGAAATTGAGAGAGAGGCAGACATAGCAAGAAAAACAACCTCTTCATTTTAATTTGATTTTTTTTTAAAAATGCTGATTCCTTTTCAAGTATATAAAAGTATTTTGGGGAAAATAGAAGAATTTTGGGGTGGACGGTGAGGAGGAAATTGGTTAGAGGGTACCACATGTTCTTGGGGAAAATTGAGAGTAGAATCAGATAGAATGGTTGATTAAGGGTTAACTGGATAACAATACCGATAAAGAGAAAGGAGGGCAAAGGTGAATTGTTTTTTCAAAGGGAATGGGATAGTAATGAGACTTAGGGGTAGAAGGAAGGTGAAGGGTTTTGGGAATAAGCTAACAGTGGCAGGCTTCTAGAAGCATATATGACTGGAAAAGTGCTGAGCAGAAAGCCACAGAGACCACACTTGAAGCACAAAATCAAACCCAAATCCAGCTATTCCATAACACCAAGAGCAAGAGGAAAAGATAGAAGTAAAAGAAGAAAATGTAGAAAGGAGAGGGATGAGCAAAAGTGCCAAAGCCAAAGAAGTACTGCCACAAAGAGAAATAATAACATGAAGACAGCTTATAAAGGTAAGAGTAAAAAAGAGTGCACTACCACAAGAAGCTGACTGATAATTGTTATAGTAAGATCTTGAAAATCCTACATCTGCACTAATTTCCTGTCAGTTCTGCCGTTGTAACTTCCCGCAGCTACATTTATAATGAAAGCTGTCAATATCAATTATACGTGGTTGTAATCACACCCTTCCCTATTAACGTAAAAAAAACTACTAACCAAAGACCGTTATATGGTGACAAGTTTACATAGGCAGTTTTCATTATATACATGGACATAAATATTTATATTGGAAGAAAGAAATGTTAGGATTGATTTCATGATTTTAAAATGGAAACTGCATGATATTTGCTTGCCAATAAACTGTCATGGTAGCACAAAATGGATAAGAATCAAAGGGACTTATACATGCTACCTGATATTTAATTCCATTGACTGCAGGTTGTATAACAGGCAGCAGATGCGATACTGCCTATTTTGTGTTGCTAACCTAACCCCATTTCTACATTAGTGCTTGAATCTCTATCGACATAATACATCATAAATGATTTCAATAGTTAGGTAGAAGTCTTACACTTGCTGTAAATTGCTATAAACTATATATTTTCAACATAAAGTCCAAGCCTGATGTTCTGTTGCATCGCCCCTTTTTGCTTGCCTACCACCAATTTTCAAGTGTGTGGTATACTATTGATGTTACTGCAGAGAGGGCAGTGAATCACAGTCACTACGGTACAACTTACCTGAACATGCTGATGCAACGCCAGGACCCTACATTTGGTCAATGTGCATGCAAGCCTCACTTTCATCTGAAACAACAAGCATTGTGAAGCAAGATTAGCCCTGTTTTGATGATAACTAAAGGACTGTTTAACAAGTTGCAGATGGGTTTTTTTGACTTATTGTTACAAAGGTAAATCTTTATGGATGTTCTGATGTGAGTTGCTATCGTTATTTTGTGATATTTGCTATACCCAAAGGAGAAAAGGTCACAGATATGGAATTAATTCTTTGAAGTATCTCTTATTCTGCATCATGACCAGTTCATGAGAGGAATTAGCAGAGAGGAGAAGTTCTGTGTAAAGAGAGAAGAAGGAGGGCTCTTCATGAAAAGGGGCAGATAGAAGATGGTCTAGGAGCACAGCTCCTTTTTAGTCATGGGCCAGAAGCAGTGTATTCACTAAGATGGTTACCATGGCATTGCGTCACCTCCTTGATGTTGAATCAGTGGCTCAAAGCACAATGAGAACAACCATCTTAGTAGATAGGAGGGTCACTGTTGTCCTCACATTGGTTGCCAGTAGATTCTTCCAGGAAATAACAGCAACATCTCAAAATTGTTCATGTACAGATCTATCAGTGTATATGAGGACAGTGTAACCTCATCCCTATCTTCTGGAGAAGGAAAGACCAGATGAAGGGATTTGCCAGCATAGTAGAATTGACAGTGGCTCAGGGAATCACCTATTGCAAACATGTGACTCTGCAGGCTCTCCATGTGAACAGCGAAAAAGAGCACAATGGTGAGTGCTACCATTTTCTGAAAGTGTCATTTGTATGTGACCCCCGCAAAAGGTTCAGTTTGGTAACTACCCAGAATCCATTGTGCACCCAGGTTTTTTTTATTACTAAACAGTCATCAGTGCCCGTCACCTTCAGGCTTTGATGCCACACCAAGGCTGACTGCTCAATAACCAAGGATATTTCTTATGATCCCTTTCTGCCATTCAGCAGGGTCAATGGGCTTTCAGTGATAACAATGCATCTGGGCTGGGCTGAGAAATGGCAGATGGGGTTCAACCTGGATAATTACAAAGTGATGCATTTTGGAAGGTCGAACTTGAATGCTGAATATAGGATTAAAGACAGGATTCCTGGTAGCATGGAGGACTAGAGGGATCTGGGTGTGCAAGTACATAGATCCCTCAAAGTTGCCACCCAAGTGGATAGGGTTGTAAAGAAAGCATATGGTGTTTTGGCTTTCATTAACAGGGGGATCACATTTAAGAGCTGCAAGGTTTTGCTGCAGCTCTGCAAGTCCCTGGTGAGACCACACTTGGAATATTGTGTCCAGTTCTGGTCACCCAATATTGGAAAGATACAGAGGCTTTGGAGAGGGTGCAAAGAAGGTGTACCAGGATGCTGCCTGGACTGGAGGTCTTGCCTTATAAAGAAAGGTTGAATAAGCTCGGACCTTTGTCTCTGGAGAGATGGAGTTAGAGAGGAGTCCTGATTGAAGTGTACAAAATAATGAGTGGAATAGATAGAGTCAATAGCCAGAGACTTTTCCCCAGGGCAGGATTGACTGGTACGAGGAGTCAGAGTTTGAAGATATTAGGGGGAAGGTATAAATGAGACATCAGAGGTAGGTTCTTTACTCAGAGAGTTGTGAATGCATGGAATGCATTGCCAGCTGTGGTGGTGGAAGCAGAGTCATTGGGCACAGTTAAGCGACTGCAAGTCATGCACATGGACAGCAGTGAGTTGAGGGGTGCATAGGTTAAGTTACTAGATTTTACATTAGGATTAAACCTCGGCACAACATCGTGGGCCAAGGGGCCTATTCTGTGACGTACATTTCTATGTTCTATCTCCCATAAAACTATAGAGTAAATTAGTCGTCTCCAAAATAACACAATTTCACTGCCTAAATCATTCAAAAGCAACCTGTATGGTGCATGCCAGAGACAGTGACCATCTTGGATGACAGTTATCAACAGGAGAGTCTGAGAGAAAGTAAGGACTGCAGATGCTGGAGAGTCAATGTTGAAATTTGTGGCGCTGGAAAAGCACAGCAGGGCAGGCAGCATCCGAGGAGCAGGAGGTCAATATTTCAGGCATCAGCCCTTCATCAGGAATGTGTACAATCTCAGTGTCTATGATCATAGGACAAGAACTGCCACTAACCCATCAAATGCCTGAGTGAAACAATATATGGCAAAATCCTAAAAAGAGGCTACACAAAGGTTTTTCCTGATCCTGCAACCAGTGGCCATGACCTCTCACCTTCATATGTTGCCACCCTTGTTTCTCTTTACACAGAGGCTCCTGGACCTGTTGAATATTCACAGTAACTACTATTTCTTTCTCAGATATCCACAATGTTAATCTCAACATTTAGTCATGGAACATGAGTCAAGCATAACTGGCAGTATTTGCCCATAATGTTATCTTGATACGTTTTTGGTAATTCTAGACATTGGAGCTTTTACGAACTGAAAGTTTTAATGAAATCTCAGATGACAAGACGTTTTCCTTTCAGTTTTTAATGTTTTCATTTTAATTTAGGCTGTTGCTCTGAAATTAGATTGAGTGAATGTAAAACATAATTGGTACCTAACGTAACAAAATGAAACAGAAACCAATTGGTTTTAATCTCAATACATCATCACCATGTGTGTGAACAGGAATAGGTGCTCTTTTCTAATGCCTATCCAACTAAAACAAAACGAGCATTTCACAACAAAATGTCATCATTACATTCCAAAGGTCAGAAGTTTTTCATTGAAAACTGCAATTGTGGCTACATTTAGCAATTATGCCTGGCTTATGTTACATGACTCAGTCGATTAGCTTTATTCAGAGATTACCTAAAATGGAACCAAATAAAGGGAAAATGCTTAGCATGTAGACCACAGTTACTGTTCAAATAGACAGCTTAAGAACATAATGTTATTTAAAAACTTATAACATCCCAAAGGTGGAATAAGAACAATGAGCTGTGTCAGGAAGCAGACAGTAACTATTTAATCGAGGAAAATGTTGTACACTTTGGGAAATGAATCATTAAAATGTAATTCTCAAAAGGTCCTTTAGTAGTTCTTTTCAAAGAAAATTAATTATATTTTGTTAGCCACTTCCCAAACCACTCTTTATCCTTTATGATGTACTTTGATTCAAATCTGTGATTAAGATCCCAGACTGATGTGTCCCATTAAAAGTGATAATAGAAACTGGGTGGAAAACAGAAAATTGCAAAAGGTAAATAAAATAAAATTCTAAATTATATCCTGTATTTCTTAAGTCCCTAAATGCTTCCTAAAGAAAAACTCAACAAACATTTGAACTATTGGCTGCTTACTCCATTCTATGTTTCACAGAATTTAAAAGAGGCAAAATTCAATAGGCTGTTCTGTGATTGAAAAGAAACTAATTTTCCAGCCAAGCAAGCACATTCTTAAACCAACATAATGACTTCTGAAAAAGGATCTACAGAGAGAGCAGGGAAGGTACCTTGATAATATGAAGACAGGAATAATGAAAAATGAAAGAAGCATAAAAGGAGAAATTTCTTCAAATACTTTTTAAATTGCAAATGACATTGTGATTCATAAACCACTATATAAGAGGAGAAATATTAAACAATCATATGTGGTTCTGGCTATTATAATGTAAGATTCTAATGATGAATTTGCAGCATAACAGTTTGATTGTTATGGACTGAAAAGATAAACTTTGGGTAGGCGTTCTCGCTTGGTGGCACTTTTTCACAATTTAGTATTTGGGCAAATCAGACTAATACATCAAGGAATACAAGTGTAACTTCCATTCAGCAGACGAGAAACAACCAATCTGTATTTGCTTAACAAATATTGCAGTAGAGAGTGACCCTGCCTCAGGAGGAGTCACATCCCTCACAATTGAATAATCACTATGACAAGTTTCTAATGATCCTCTCTGTTTGTGGGCCTTCACAGAGGCTATTAAACCAAAGCTAATCTTAAGATAACAAAGACACACTAAGTCAATTCACACCACTGCCACTACTAAAAGATTTTGGATAGATTTTGTAGTTATTTTTAGTTCCTTAAGATCAGTCTATTCAGAGTTGGTATTCTAGGCATTGGTGGACAAGGCAAAATAAAATGTTTTTTTGTGATTAGTTCATTAAACCCTCAAAAATGCTGTTCAAATGATGAACTTTGTTAAGACTTTTACATTCAAATTTATACAAATAATTATTTCTCTGTAGAAAGTGAAGAAAAAAGGGAGTTTCAAAACTAATGAAATGTTTGCGTGACCTATTGCAACTTCTGGGTGGCCTGGATCTCTGATTGCATGAAAAGTGGAGATCCTTCAGAGTGGGTTTTTATCTTTGAGGCAGGAGTCCCAATTCAGGTAGATCCTATTGGAATCTAGCTTCCAACCTGGCAGCACCTGCCCAAGCAGGTATCAGAGGCAGGCGGGACTGGTGAACTGGATGCTGAACTGGACAGTTTACAATTTGCACCTCCATTAGCTGGGACAGGTAAATGAGTGTCATACATCATAGCCCTTATCCCTGCCACTCTCCCATCCAGCCCAATGTCCTGTCCATAACCCCATTCTTCATGCTCCCTCATATCCCCCTCTATCACTTAATGTATTATAATTCCCCTTCCATGCTCCCATGGCCCTTCATTTCCTCCATTGTCCCATACTCCTGACATCCTCTATATCCATATAAACTCTAAAGATGTTGTGAAACTTGAAAGGGTTCAGAAAATATTTTTAAGGATGTTGCCAGGTTTGGAGGATTTAAGTTATAGGGAGAGGCTGAACAGGCTGGGGCTGTTTTCATTGGAGCATCAGAGGCTGATGGGTGACCTTATAGATGTTTATAAAATCATGAGGGGCAGAGATAGGATAAATAGACAAAGCTTTTTCCTGGGGGTGGGAGAGTCCAGAAGTAGAGGGCATAGGTTTAGGGTGAAAGGGGAAAGATATAAAAGAGACCTAAAGGGCAACTTTTTCACACAGATGGTGATACATGTATGGAATGAGCAGCCAGAGGAAGTGGTGGATGCTAGTACAATTTAAAAGACATCTGGATGGGTATATGAATAGGAAGGGTTTTGAGGGATATGGTCCAGGTGGGGCTAGATTGGGTTGGGATATCTGGTCAGCATGGATGAGTTAGACCGAAGGGTGTATTTCAGTGCCGCACAACTCTATGACTCTATGATCCTCCCTCAAATACTAATATCCTCCCTCATATCCCACCATTCTCCCTCATATTTCACCAATCTCCCTCATATCACCCTTTCTCTCTCATATCCCTCATCTTCCCACAATTTTCACACATCCCTTTATACACCACATACCTCGTCCCAATGCCGGTGCTCCTTTTCATCTCTCATGCTCCCTCTGCAACCCCACTGCTCTGTCAATACCCTGTGGCCATTTATTTACTCTCCACTATGAAGAAAACCATGGGTTCTACAAAGACATTGGGAAAGCTTTTGAACTTTTCTGTCAAATGATTCCCAACTCCATACTAGGCATCCCCTGTGGTCATGACACTTCTGTGGGGCCACAAACAACATCTTCAAATCTGCATCTGGCCAAGAGATTGTCAGCAGACCTGAGCCTACTAGGTTCAAAGATGCCTTTGCCAACTATCCAAGTCTTCCAAGGCAACAGGACCAACCAAAGAGAAGGTTCCCTCCATCCCAGGTGGGGAAAATGCATTGTTCCTAGACATGGAGCATGAGAGAAAGAAGAAAATACATTGAAGGCACTTAAGTTTACAGCAGGTACTACATCACTGTAAATTACCATTCACTTTTATTAATATAGTTTTATATGCACTGTTATAATGTCTGCTGTTGTATAATTTTTACTGTCAGACTTGGTAAAGACATACTCGTGAGAGAATGAATAGCCTCTTCAGACATCCGAAGGATGAACAAGCATTGTAATTGCCAAGCATTACTCATTTTTTACAAGCTACCAAATCCTTGACTATAGATAGCTTCAGGAATCCTTGAATAGTGAAACTGATGACCTCAGCCAATGTATGGTCAATACTGAGGCTGAACACAATCTGCAAAAGATGTGCTAGGTCTTGGCCTACATATGTCATTCCATAGTAAAATCTACTTAGTGAGTGAGATTACAGAATTAGTGATGATTCCACACATCTCTGCAGGGAAAAAGTATTATTTGTATCAGCTTTACAAGAGAGCACATTGACATTCAAGGCTGGGAAACGTTAAATGGACAGTTCACATATTCACTGTCTCTAATAGCTGATCGGTCTGCAGAGAAAAACTGCAAATCATTACCTCTGGCAGGTTCCCTGTTATCACAGAGGATGCTAAAGCATTTCAAGGCACCACTCATGCATATTCTGAAGCATTCAAGGGTTACTGATGGTCCAAAAGTCAAAAGGAGATTCTTCAGAATTCCAGTCAACCTGATGGTTATCATGAAGGACTGCAGCACACCTGAACCAGAGGGGTACCAATATTCTGGGGGGCTGGAACTTGCTAGTACTCTTTGGGAGGGTTTAAACTAATTCATCAGGCGATGGGATCCTAAATTGTAGTTCCAGTGTCCAGGAGGTTGAAAGTAGCGAGGTCAGAAATGAGGTTTGAAGGTCGCAAGAGTTCATCGGCAAGCAGGAATGTGGTTCTCAGTGTATCTACTTCAACACCAGGAGCATCCAAAATAAGGTGGGTGAACTTGCAGCATGGGATTTTGATGTCGTGGTCACTTCGAAGACATGGATAGAGCAGGGACAGGAATGGTTGTTGCAGGTTCTGGGATTTAGATGTTTCAGTAAGAATAGAGAAGATGGTAAAAGAGGAGGATGTGTGGCATTGTTGGTCAAGGACAATATTACAGTGGCAGAAAGGATGTTTAAGGACTTGTCTACTGAGGAACTATGGGCTGAGGTTAGAAAGAGGAAAAGAGAGTCACACTGTTGGGGGTTTTCTCCAGGCCTCCAAATAGTTCCAGAGATCTAGAGGAAAGGATAGCAAAGATGATTCTGGATAGGAGCAAGAGTAGCAGGGTAGTTGTTACGGGGAATTTTAACTTGCCAAATATTGACTGGAAATACAGAGGAACCATGATTATCCTAATATCAATTATCCGAATTTCAGATTATCCGAAGAAGATCTCAAGTCCGATAGAAGCATTAAATCAAAGACGTGTTCCCACTGCTGATCGTGTCTTTTGTTTACAATGATTAAAAGTGAATTTGGCTTACTGAAATGCTGCTGAGAACAGTCCTGGACATCGATGGGAGCCCAGGCACCATTTCCAAATGAATGTCCTCCTACCCTCTCTCTCTCTCCCCCCACACTTTCACCGGAGTTCTACACAGGGGTGTACTCTAAACCCTCCTTCCCCAGATAATATCTCCAACATTGTCCTGTACACGGCAGAGTGAGAATTTGTCAAAAAGTTGTGTGTGTGGCTGCATGTGTGTGTGTGTGTGTGATATTTTGAGACTCACCCCCCAAAACACAGCAGCCGTCTTGCTGTTGGTGTCCAGTCAGCTGCTATCTCCATTTCGGGGGCAGGGGCGGGGGCAGGGTGGGTAGAGTTGTGCAGGGAGGGGGGGAGGGGATGGAGGGGGCGGGGTTGGGGTGGAACATGGGAGGGCGAGGGGGTGGGGCTGGGGTGGGTGTGGTCATGCGGAGAGGGACCAGTTGCACACGGGGGAAGCGGGGTGGGAGTGTGTAGGGGGATCAGGGCGGAGGTGTGATAAGGATAAAGCGGTTAATGTGTGTCCCATGGTAGGCTATTGCACAAAATACAGAGGCATGGGATTGAGGATGATTTAGCGGTTTGAATCAGAAATTGGCGAGCTGAAAGAAGACAAAGGGTGGTGGTTGATGGGAAATATTCATCCTGGAGTTCATTTACTAATGGTATAACACAAGGATCTGTTTTGGGACCAATGCTGTTTGTCAATTTTATAAATGACCTAGATGATGGCATAGAAGGATGTGTTAGTACATTGGCGGATGACACTAAGGTCGGAGTGGATAGTACCGAGGATGTTGCTGGTAACAGAAGGATATAGATAAGCTGCATAGTTGAGCTGTGAGGTTGCAAACTGAGTTTAATGCAGAAAAGTGTGAGGTAATTCATTTTGGAAGGAGCAACAGAAATATAGAGTACTGGGCTAATGGTAAGATTCTTGGTGGTGTAGTTGAGCAAAGACACCTCAATGTCCATGTACATAGATTCCTGAAAATTGCCACCCAGGTTGATAGGGTTGTTAAGAAAGCATACAATGTGTTAGCTTTTATTGGTAGAGGGATTGAGTTTCGGAGTCATGAGGTCATATTGCAGCTGTACAAAACTCTGGTGCAGCCATACTTGGAGTAACAGTGCTGCTCACCACATTATATGAAGGATGTGGAAACTTTGGAAAGGGTTCAGAGGAGATTTACTAGGATGTTGCTTGGTATGGAGGGAAGGTCTTATGAGGAAAGGCTGAGGGACATGAGGCTGCTTTCATGAGAGAAGAAGGTTGAGTGGTGACTTAATTGAGACATATAAGAAAATCAGAGGGTTAAATAGGGTGGACAGTGAGAGCCTTTTTCCTCGGATGGTGTTGGCTAGCATGAGGGGACATAGCTTTAAATTGAGGGGGGATAGATATAAGACAGATATCAAAAGTAGTTTCTTTACTCAGAGAGCAGTTAGAGCGTGGAACACACTGCCTGCAGCAGTAATAGATTTGCCAACTTTGAGGGCATTTAAATGGTCATTGGATAAGCATATGGATGAAAATGGAATAGTGTCGGATAGATAAGCTTCAGATTGGTTCTACAGGTCGGCACAAAATTGAGGGCCAAAGGGCCTGTACTGTGCTGTAATCATCTATGTTCCATATTCTATGTACACATCATTCAGGTGTCATATGCTAACAGATACCTTAAGAGGTACTTAATGTCAGCACCCTGTGATCTTACTACATTGCCTCACAGTTTTTTTTCCCAGAACAGTCATGTAGTGCTGGTTTTGTGAAGATAATTTAAAGTGGGATCCTCCAAAGATGTGATATGTGCAATTCCATAGGTAATGAGACATTTATTCAGCATCACAAATGGTCAAAAACTACAAAAATAGCTGGGTCTATGAATCCTTTAATCTAAAGAGGGGCTGTTTATCGAATTAGCAAAGGAATCATTAAAATTTCAACAAAGCCCAAACTGCAAGAGTGTAAACTTCAGAACTTTAATAACTGTTCATGGATAGGAATAATCAGCAATAACTCTCTGTAATACGCTATTAGGA
The DNA here is from genome assembly GCF_047496795.1 of Chiloscyllium punctatum. NCBI lineage: Eukaryota > Metazoa > Chordata > Chondrichthyes > Orectolobiformes > Hemiscylliidae > Chiloscyllium > Chiloscyllium punctatum. Next base: position 64,328,435 of record NC_092758.1, on the reverse strand, counting down.
GACAGGAACAAACTATTATAGAGGAATTGAAAGCAATTAGCTATGCCTGGGAAAAGAAAGAATCAAAACTATATCAACAAAACTGTTTTAGCAACTGTTTGATAACTGGCTGCCTTATGCTTCAAGGACAAATGATTGCACTACAAAAGAACTTAAGGAGATAATTGCAGAAAAGTTGAGTTTTCAAACAGACAGACAATGCCAAAAGTAACGAAGCACAGGAAAGCTACTTCTGATAAGAAGGCAAGCTGTAGATGTGTAATATTATGGATAAAAGAATTTAAAGGATCATCAATAATGTCATGCCATAAAATTGAAGGACAGAAAATATTATAAGAATTCTACTCCAGGATTCTTTAGCAGGTTCCTGGATATCCAGACACAGATACTGTTGGTTAGAATTTTAGTTACATTTCATTCTGAAGTGGGCAATAGCCAATTGAGTTGTGAAGCTTAACTTGCTTAACTTGCTTACTTTAGGAGTCTTTTTTGGTGGATACATGCAATAAAGTTTAAATTATTGTTTCAGTATTTTATTGTCTGTGAGATTTTTTTAATAAGTAGCTGAATTAAAGTTAACTTAAACACAACAAAATTCAGTGCAGTCATCCAGGAATTGGGTAGCTATAGGGTTTCCTCGGGCCTCCCAGGTTCTCAATGCACAGTTCTCCCATGGTCTTTTTAATGGCCCTCATAGTCAATTTCCTGATTGTAAGTGCAACAATTTCCCATCATTCATCACGCTTCCTTTTGAGCTGCTGTCTCTGTGGCCTCTATAACCCTTCAGCCTCCTTCTGCCTCCTTCTGTCAGATTGAGGCCATGAGTATGTCCTTTTTACTCCCAAAGTTATTATAGTGGAAATTCCCATGCCCTTGTTGATGATATCCTCCTCATGTCGAGGCTAGAGTTACCATAACCCGCTGAATTCCCACTTTGAGAGTTCCCAGCTCCTCCCATTAACTATGAGTTGCCATCATACATTTCATGTTATTTTTACTGCTGCTGCATGGATCTCTGCAGTCCATACATAGTAGTAGCTTCTGGAGTTGTAAATCAATGGGTTTCCATGCCAATCAGTCTTTATAAACCCTCTTGAGATGCAGCATAGCCATTACATTGGTCCAACCCTGCTAACTACAATTGCCCTATCACTGTCACCATTCCCACAACAGTGAAGTCCATTCCCAAGCTTGAGGTAACCACTTCTGCAGGATCTCTATGGACTTCTGACCAGCTCCCATGACTGACCATTGTCCACTCCCCATCATCCATGACTTAGCACAACAACCTGATATGACTGAGCACAGCCCATACTCTGGTTTGATGTCTCAATAGCACTCTGACTGATTTGCCTGAAAACCCTGGATTACTTGCACTTGATCTGTCAGACTGACTGTGGCACAATTGCTGGACTGCAAGGATATGAATTCCCAGACTGAGGTAGGACCAAGTGCTTGATTGACAGTGGCCAATCACCAGAATAGTGCAAAATGCTGGCCTGACTGTAGCAGTATCCCTAGTTAACTATAGTCATCTTCACCCCATTAAGGACTCTTGACCGTTGACTTGCACACATGGCATTTTCTGGTACAGCTCCTGATACACCTGTGACATTGACATGATGATACAGTGCCACCCACCTACTGTATAACTGATGCATTTACTGTTCAGTATTGCCCACTGACACAACTGGCTGATTTTCCCTCTTAGCTAAAAAGCAAACTAAACAATAGAGGTTGGCAGCGTGTAACTGACCACTTAGGACCTTGTAAGCTAATTAAATAATATCACGCACAGAGGCTGGTAGCCTGTAACTCAATGCTAAAGTCAGTGAGCACCATTAAAAACAAGCTGAGAGTCAAAAGATGCCTGCGTCTGTGAAAAAGAATTTGCAAAGATGAATGCTTTGCTGTCTGCTACGCACCAAGAAACATGCAAGCCATAGATGTCTATCAGCTTCAAATTAATCTGTTGTAGGGCTAAAGTGGTGTCTGATTTGGTCTGAGAGTAAGTGGGATAATATAATAAGCCTGTGCTTTGCTGCTTCCAAGTTATATGAATGAAATGTTGAGAGGGATGCTGGCCATTGAGCATAAAGGGACATTCTGCAGACGAAGCAGTTGCATGGTGTCTAAAACAGGTATTTGGCAATCTGCAGTGACCAGATACTCTGGTTTTGTTATGTATGTAGTTGGGGGTACTATTTCTTTAAATGAGCTGGTCAAGTGACCTGGAGGGGTGGAGCTTGGAGATAGTCTAGAACCAGCTTTGAAGGTGTGAACATCATCAATGAGTATTCCTATTCAGAGTTACGATTTCTTTACTTGGTATACAATTCTTGGTTCCAAAGGAAGCACCTAGATAACAGACTTACTTGTTGGTGTAGTTTCTTGATGTAGGAGAGGAAAATTGGGAATGTGATACAAATAAGGCAAGTTGGGGCTATTAACAATGTGCAAATATACCAAAATAAGCTAGTGAGTTTCCATAGTGCCCAGTTAAGGCTTGAGGGGAAATTTGCATGAATTTTTCTTAACATTGAGAATCTGATTTTTTTCACTCTTGCCCTATCTTGTCACCTCACTCTATTATTCTTGCCATATTAAAGAGAGGAAAATTGCACCCATAATCTCACATTTCTAGCTGCGCATGTCCAGACTTTTAAATGTGGATTAATCTGCATAGTGTAAAATATGACTCTGGACAGAGCTAGATTTGAGAATAGAGGGAGGATATTGAATCAAATAAAGGAAGGTGTGAAGACAGGTGCAGAAAAGTTGAGAAGGAGAGGAGGAAGCATGACACAGAGGAGAGTATGGTGAAGAAAAGGTGGAGGAAAGGATAAGAAATGTGATGCAGAGAGAAAGAAAGGAAGGAGACCATCCAACCCATTTGTATGCCTCCCAAAAGAGCTACCCAGCTGATTCTATGATTGAAAGGAAATTGAAAAATGTAGAGGGCAAGAGAAGATAATGTGGGAGAGAAGGAATATAGAGATACAGAAGAGAATGGTGTTTGATGGGCTACTTATGGCCTAAGATAGTAGAGACGTGCAAATAACTAAAACTCAAACCTAACCTATGAGGTGGGATGTGGTATTTTCCCAAATGACGATTGCTGGCACCTTGTGGCATTTGCCACCTCTACCACTATGTAGTATTGGGTAAGGGTTGTTTGAGATAGTTCACTTCCATGAATCTTCCTTTGTCTATTTTCATCTTGGTCATATGTAATGATTAGGAATCAACATTCTGAAAGATGTACAGAAGAGTAACTGATCTTAGATAACAAGAAACTTTATTGCATGATAGCAATTAAGACATGAAGTAGATACGCAGGAGGCTGGAAGAACACAGCAAGCCAGACAGCATCAGGAGGTGGAGAAGTTGACATTTCGAGTGTAACCCTTCTTCTGAACTGAGGTTCGGTGTAGGGGGAGCTGCAGGTAAAGGGGGTGAGATGGACAGAGTGGTGAGGTGCGGATAGGTGAGGACAGGTAGAGGGTATAACCTGATTGGTTGACAAGAGGAATGTATCTGTTAGGTGGCTGGCAGGAGTGGGGATGGGCTAGGAAGGGAGTTGGGGTGGGCGAGGAGGTTATTGTTATTGGAGAACTCAGTGTTGAGTCCCCTGGGCTGTAAGCTGCCCAGGCAGAAGATGAGATGTTTTTCCTCCAATTTGTGGTTGGATTCGTTGTGGCAATAGGGGAAGCCAAGGATGGTCATGTCAGAAAGGGAATGGGAAGAGGAACGAAAGAGAGTGGTAACTGGGAAGTCAGGTTGGCCCCTGCAGGCCCGACTGAGATATTCAGCAAAGTGTTCCCTTAGTTTACGTTCGGTCTTCCCGGTGTAGAGAAGGCCACATCGGGAGCACCTAATTGTCTCTAATTAGGACATGAGGGGCAGACATGAGGTGAACAACAAAAATCTTTTCTCGATGGTAAGGGAATTCAAAACTAGAGGCCATTTTTTTAAGGTGAGAGTAGAAAGATTTAAAAGGGACCTGAAGGGAAAATTTATCACACAGAAGGTGGTTTGTCTGTGGAATGAATTACCTGAGGAAGTGATAGATGCAAGTACAGTTACAACATTTAAAAGCCATTTGGACAAGTACACGAATAGGAAAGGGCCAAACACAAGCAAGTAAGACTAGTTTAGTTGAAAAACTTGGTCAACATAGACAAGTTGGGCCAAAGGGAGTGTTTTTATGCTGTGTGCCTGTATGACTTTATGTCTCTCTCTGTTTTGTAGAACTGCCCATCTCTACACACAGCATGTGTATGACACTAGTAGAATGGGTTGAAGCAATATGTCTTGAACATTAATCACTTCAGAACCATAAACCTATACAACAATGTTGGTCAGCAATTCTCACCTCGACTAAATTTCAATAGTTCTGTCCAAAAATCAGCTTATTTCTAAAATGATCTTACATAAACCTCCCATTGTATTGTGATCACCTGAAGCATTACTTTCAATTAGTCTGTGGAATGAATTACCTGAGGAAGTGATAGACGCAAGTACAGTTACAACATTTAAAAGCCATTTGGACAAATACACGAATAGGAAAGGGCCAAACACAAGCATTTCAACTAGTTTAGTTGAAAAACTTGGTCAGCATGGACAAGTTGGGCCAAAGGGAGTGTCTCATCTTAAACCAATGCCTTCTAGTATTGGACTCCCCTACCCTAGGGAAAAGATGTTGGCTATTCACCCAATCTATGCGTCTCATGCTTTTATAAACCTCTATAAGGTCCCCAGAACCAATTATGTTTTTATGTTTCTGATGACTGATAATGGCATTTAAAGAGTTGATGATTTTTTGTGTGTATGTGTATGTGTGTGGGGTGTGTGTGTGTTTAGGAAAGATGAGTCATGCATGAGTGAAGGCTGCTATGTTGTTTCAGCCACACCTTTATTTTTTAGTTTCCTGTGACACAGACACGTTCCTGCTGTAATAAGTTTAACAAACGCAATGACAAATTCTTGACTGTGTCAGATTGACACAAAACACATTATTGAGACCTTGTAAAAGTCATTGTTTTTGCAGCACATTCCATTTTAATTCTTCACACCAGCCTAAAGTTGTGTTAGGTAGCCTGTGTAAAGTGGTTTTGAGTTGGCTTGCAATGTCAGGGATATTGATATTGCAGGATCAGACATTGAAGTTGATTTGTTTGATCCCTTCATGGAAAAATAACCAGTGTAAAAATAGATTTCATCTGAGCTTATAGTATCACATTTCTTGTGATTATGAACATTGATTCCTGGTTAAATATGAAACAGGTCAAAAATATTAAAGTATAATTTCCTGCTTTGAAACTGAGCTCCCTCCTCCAATGGTCAAACGTTGTTCACAGGTTGTCCTGTTTAATTATCCAATATCAAGACTGAAAATTGAGGTATGCACTTTGACAGGCTTGGCATTTCAAAATTTCAGATGTAAAATGAGTACTGAGTATGTCATGTTGCAGCTGTACAGGACATTGGAGAGACCTTTTGGAGCTGCCCTGCTATAGGAAACATGTCATTAAACTGAAAGAAAATGTTTACAAACATGGTACTGGAACTGGAGACTTGAGCTATAAGGAGGAGCTGGTTATGTTGGGACTTCTTTCCCTGCAGATAGGAGGTTCAGAGGTGACCTTATAGAGGTTTATAAAAGCATGAGACGCATAGATTGGGTGAATAGCCAACATCTTTTCCCTAGGGTAGGGGAGTCCAATACTAGAAGGCATTGGTTTAAGATGAGACAGGAAAGATTTGAAAGGGACTTGAGGGGCAACTATTTCACACAGAAGATGCTGCTTATATGGAATTAATTGCCAGAGCAAGTAGTAGAGGCAGGTATAATTACAACATTGGACTGATACATGAATGGCAAAGGAAATGGGCCAAACACAAGCAAATGGGACTCATTTAGTTTGGGAAACAAGGATGAGTTGAATTAAAGTGTCTGTTTCTGTGCTGTATGACCCTATGACTCTATTGTTGATGGTGTCATATTTTGAGGTCAGTTCTAAGTGTGTGAACGTAAATTGAATGATGAATGTAAAATATCTATTACACTTAATAATGAATATTGGGAAGTGAGTGAAGGGACTCTATTGAGCTGTGTCAAATGTTGGTCTTTCATTTGTGAGGGTACAGTCTTTGATGATGACCTTGACAACTTGTGACTTTATTAAAATCCTTCCCACTCAGTAAACATGTTTATATTCATTTATGAGGATTTGTTACATCATCGGTAGAATTTAAGGAAATGATTTTTGAAAATCAGGAGAGAGACAACTGTCATCTGAAGGGAGAGCTAAACTTTATGTAAATATCCTCCCCACACCCCCTCATCCTTCTCTGCCTTACACAAGGACCATTCTCTTTGCCACTCCCTGGTTCACGCCACACTCCCCACCAACTTTTCCAACTCCTCGGTACCTTCCCCTGTAAGTTGTAAAGATACAACACCTGCCTATAAACTACTTCCCTCACTTCCATCCAGTCTTTCCAGGTGGGACAGAGGTTCATCTGCATCTCCTCCAACCTGGTCTACTGCATCCAGTGCTTCTGATGTAGTCTTCTCGACATTGGTGATACCCAACGTGGACATAGTGTCCATTTCACCGAGCACCTTCGCTAGGCCCAAAATGGCCATCCTGACTTCCCATCACAGCTCACTTCAATTCCCCCTCGCACTCCACCTCCAACATGTCCATCCTCGTCCTCCTCTATTGCCCCAGTGAATCTGATCACACATTGTAGGAGCAACATCTCATCTTCTGCCTGGATAGTCTACACTCCAGAGGACTTAACATTGACTTCTCAAATTTTAAGAAATTCCCACCCATCCCCTGGCTCTGGAAACACAGACATGGATTACAGGGTACACCACTAATTATCATTGAAAGGCTGCAGCAGGAATACTTTTCACACTTTGAAAGGCAGATTGGACAAAATGCATCTCAGGGCTGCTTGCTTATTTTTTAAGCACTCACTTGTTTAGTGCCTACCTGAATGCTCACATCATCCATGCCTTTTATTGGCTTGCCATCCCATGCTTGTTAGCATGTTGGCACTTGAGAAGGAGGCACAGGTTCTCACTACTGCTACTTTGTGGTGCTGTTTAGTGTAGACACACACAGTCTGGCTGCTTGTCATACTTGTCACTAGCAATCTGCATAGGAAAGAACATCGTGATGTATGGCACACTGAAACCTTTCAATGCAACACCGACAAAATGTGCCAGCGGCCTGTGTAGAAAATACACTGCACGTGTGTTCACTAAATGGTTATATCAGAAATTGGATGATGTTGATTTTGGATGGATTCATGGTCACATTTACCTGATACAAGAGATGAACAATTTGGAAGCTATTTTATTATAGTTTATTGAATTTGTTAAGAAGCAGCAATTTAGATAGGATACATTAAGTATAAAACCATGACAATTGGAGATGTCTCATGAGACAAGAGGATGAACAGGCTGTTGGTGTGGAATATATTGGTCCCATTAAAGCTGTGAAGACATCATCCTGTTCTCTAGCCGAGCTGATAATGAGGTTTTCGCTGGGTTGTCCCACTCTTCTTCTGATCCATTTTCCATCTGGAGAAGATAGCTCTCTTAGGAATAACTATGAGAACTGCTTGATTTCCAACGGTGGGGCTGGAACTCGGTCCACTCAATGGAGGCCACTGTTAGTCAGGCACTTCTAGTAATGTCAGCACACTCACAGTCTGCACTCAGATCAGAAACTTAGCCACACTCAGTTGTCTGCTTAGGATACTCACATTCAGGGGATCTGTAAGAACAGTCTATGGAACAGAAAGCGGCATCCGAAGAGCAGGAGAGTCGATGTCTCGAGCATAAGCTCTTCATCAGGAATGTGGACCTGACCTCCAGCATTTGCAGTCCTCACTTTCTCCAGAGCAGAAAGTGGCCAGTCCTCTAAGGCCAGCATCAGCAATTGGGAGGATCAAATATTGCCAGTTGAGCAGCTGCAAACACAGTGTCCACAGGTTTGGACAGTCATGACCGTGTATGAAAGAGCTCTGTGGTGAATACAGTTCTTGGTGTCCAATGATATTTCAGGAGGATTCAAGGGAGGATCTATAAGGTTCATAGGAGGATCAGTGCCAGAATAAATGGGGGAGTCAAAGCTGGGGCAAAACAGAAGCATTCGTACTAGTGAAGAGAAGGAAAGTGACATAGAAACATCGAGTTGGAATATATGCTGCACAGAAGCAGAGCTTTCAGTCTAACTCGTCCATGCTGAACAGATACTTGCCCATATCCCTCTAAACATTTCCGATTCATATAGCCATCCAGATGCCTTTTAAATATAAGCCTCCACCACTTCTTTTGCCGGCTAATTCCATACTCGCCCCACCCTCTGCGTGAAAAAGTTGCCCCTTAGGTTCGTCTTAAACATTTCCCATCTCACCTTAAACCTATGCCCTCTACGCCACCCTGGGAAAAAGACCTTGTCTGTTTACCGTATCCATGCCTTTCATGATTTTATAAACTTCTATAAGGTCATCCCTCAGCCTCTGACACTCCAAGGAAAACAGCCCCAGCCTATTCAACCTCTCCCTATAGCTCAAACCTTCCAACTATGGCCACGTCTTTGTGAATCATTTCTGAACCCTTTCAGGTTTCAGAACATCCTTCCTATAGGAGGGAGACCAGAATGGCAAGCTATATTCAAAAAGTGGTCTAAGCAATGTCTTTACAGCTGCAACATGACCTCTCAACTCCTATACTCAATGCTATGACCAATAAGGATAATCATGCCAAATGCCGCCTTCACGATCCTATCCTATCTACTGTCTGTCCACTTTCAAGGAACTATGAACCTGCACTCTAAGATCTCTTTGCTCAGCAAGACTCCCCAGGACTATTAAGTGTCTAAGTCCTACCCTGATTTGTATTTCCAAAATATAACACCACACATTTATCTAAATTAAACTCCATCTGCCTCTCCTGAAATAAACTTCTTTGCTGTCCATTACACACCCAATTTTGGTGTCATTTGCAAACGTACTAACCATACCTCCTATGATCACATCCAATCATTTATACAAATGATTAAAAGCAGTGGACCCAGCATCTATCCATGCGGCAGACTGCTGGTCACAGTCCTCCAGTCTGTAAAGCAGCTCTCTACCACCATCCGCTGTCTTCTATCTTCGAGCCAGTTCTGTATTAAAATTGTTAGCTCTCCTCGTATTCCATGTGATCTAACCTTGTTAACCAGTCTACTATGAGGAACCTTGTCGAATGCCTTTCTGAGTTCCATATAGATCATATCTACCACTCTGCTCTCATCAATCGTCTTTGTTACTTCTTCAAAAAACTCAATCAAGTTAGTGAGATATGGTTTCGCACATACAAATCCATGTTTACTACCCCTACTCAGTCCTTTCCTTTCTAAATACATGTCAATCCAGTCCCCTGGGTTTCTCGCCAACAAGTTGCCCATCAACGATGTCATGCTCACTGGCCTGTAGTTCCCTGGCTTTTCCTTACCACCTTTCTTAAATAGTGGCATCACATTAGCCAACCTCCAGTTTTTCAGAACCTTATCTGTGGCTATTGATGATATGAATATCTCAGCAAGGGGCCTAGCAAACACTTCCCTAGCTTCCAATAGAGTTCTAGGGTACACCTGATCGGGTCCCAGGGATTTACCGTATCCATGCTTATGCATTTTAAGACATCCAGCCCGCCTCCTCTGTAACATGGACAATTTTCAAAATCTAAGTAAACTCAAAATGTATTTAAGGTTTGCAGAATGGCATCAACGGATATGGTAGACTGTGGGAGGGAGTAAATACAAATAAATAAATAAATAAATGTTTATGTTTTGAAAACAGTGCTCATTACAAAAGAGGAAGTCTTAGAAAATATAAAGGTGGATAAATCTCTAGGACCTGATCTAGTATATCCCAGGTTGTTGTGGGAAGTTAGGGAGAAAATTGCAGGGCCCCTTTCAGAAATATTTGTATCATCTATAAATACGGGGGAGGTGCCAGATGACTGGACAGTGACTATTGAGACTTCGTTTAAAAAGGGATGTATGGGAAAGCCTGTGTTCAGTAGAATTGTGAGCCTGACTTGGGTGGTGGGTAAATGGTTGGGAGATTGGATTTATATGCATTTGGAGAGGCAAGGAATGATTAAGGATAGTCAGCATAGTTTTGTGCAAGGGAAATCATCTCATAAACTTGATTGAGTTTTTTTGAGGAAGTAACAAAAACGATTGATGAGGGCAGAGTGGTAGACGTTGGTTACTTGGATTTTTGTACAGTCAAGCCATTGACAAGGTGCATAGTAGGCTAGTTAGTAAAGTTAGACAACATAGAATTCAGGGTGAACTTACCAATTGGATAATAAAAAAATTAGCTTAATGGCAGGAGACAGTGGTGATGGAGGGTTGTTTTTTGGACTAGAAGCATGCTGGGAACACATTCTTGAGATCACTGTACAAATTTGTTCAAAGAGTGTCAAAGAATAGAATGTAAAAAGATAAGCTGTAAAGCTGATTTAGACACTGTAAAACTAACAAATGATACTTAGTGGCATGATAAATGTCAGTTGGTGCCAAAGCGTTTGCTCCTTAGTAATGCTCATGATATGTATGAGCTGAACACAGGAACACTGATTGTTATGGAGAAAGAAAGACTAAACAACAATGACCCCTCATCAAGAATTAATTTCCTATGTTGTTAGAATAATTAAATCTTAATCTCATTAGCTACATAGATATTTTATGGTTTTACTATAAAAATCAGTTACTAAAAGGCAATTTAATTTTAATGAGCATATAATAAATTTTAAAAATTGATGAATACTTTTGTACTATAACCAAAAGTAACAAAGATTGTGAATCAAAAGATAAAACAACTTGAACTTTGAGTCTGTAAATATAATCTCATTATCTTCCAAAGAACTTTATGACTAATGAAGTACTTCAGTGGTATGATCACTAAGGAAGAAAATGCATTTTTGGCAATTTGTACATAACATAGCCACATAAATATCAATTAAATAAATATGTTAATTATATATTGTTAATTGAGAAATAAAAGTTGCCTACTTGACCATCCCGCCAAATATTAAATGATTGTTCCCAAAAATGTGGTTAATTTGTTCTGTTGATATGGCTGAGATTGAGAGAGCCCGCGTGAGCATTCCTGCATTTGAACTAGAAGAATCTCCATTGAGCCCCAAGTCAGGGTTACTAAACTACAGGAAAACCCAGACATTGGGTGTGTAATGGTTCTCAGCTGGGATAAATGTAGGTTAACAGAAGGAAAGGCATCGAGCTTTAAAATCACTTGCCAAATGTAAACATACTAATTGATATGAAAGTAAATGACTACCATTGTGGTAACCCCGTCTGACATGGGGAATGTCATGAAAAAGAGATAGCTGTGAGAGGCAAACTGTTTGGTTCTGGACTGTTTGCCAAGAAAAAAAACACTCCATCAGCTGTTCAGAATAGAAAGGGAGGCATGGAATTGTATTAAAGTGTATCAGTTGTCAGCAAACCATGATCTAGTTTCTTAACTGTGCAGAATAATAACACCAGAGCAGCCCACTCTTCCACTACTGGGAGACCAGCATGATGAGGTTAGCAGCATTTTGATATTAACAGCAATATGTCTAAAGACAGATATTGATGTTGAATCATTGTTACTGTATCACCATTGAAATGCTTACTGTAGCAAAGACTTTACTGAGAACTCATGATTTGGAGATGCCGGTGTTGGACTGGGGTGTACAAAGTTAAAAATCACACAACACCCGGTTATCGTCCAACAGGTTTAATTGGAAGCACACTAGCTTTCGGAGTGTGTGCTTCCAATTAAACCTGTTGGACTATAACCTGGTATTGTGTGATTTTTAACTTTACTGAGAACTAATTTAGAAAAATCACCTCCATACCAACAAGGTTATACACTAAAGTTATAAAAGAGTACATGCAGCTGCATATTAGACAGATTATAGTCAATGCTTTGTCAACTGAATCAGTTCATTGTTACCATATCTAATTATCCCAGTGGATAGACAAATATGGGAAATAAACAGTTTGATTGCACTTTTCTCAAGTAAAACAATTATCTGTGCTGGAAAATAGAATTTTCAAGAGCAATTTGTGTGACACCTGAGCTTCCGAATGAACTTGTACAATGGTCCACATTGATTTATTTTTCCTCTACTCAAAGAGCTTTTGTGAGGTAACTCAAGTAACCATAGCATTTCAGTTGCTGCTATGACATTTCTGTCAAATCTAACCTTTAAAATGGTAAACTAGTCTACGGCAGGAAATTGGTTGGACTTGAAAAAGCAAGAGAAAATCTTATCATTGACACTGTCATTGTTCTGATGGTGCATGGATGTAGAATTTATTAACCTTTGTACTGCTTAACACATTATTAGCAAAACAAGATGAGATTTACTGCAATGTGACGAGAAAATGTAATCAGGTTGATCCATTCTCTATGTAGTTTTTCACTTGAAGCACAGATACCGCCTCAGGCGACTAACTGTGTGGAGTTTGCACGTTCTCCCCGTGTCTGCGTGGGTTTCCTCCGGGTGCTCCGGTTTCCTCCCACACTCCAAAGATGTGCAGGTCAGGTGAATTGGCCATGCTAAATTGCCCGTAGTGTTAGGTAAGGGGTAAATGTAGGGGTATGGTGGGTTGCGCTTCGGCGGGGCGGTGTGGACTTGTTGGGCCGAAGGGCCTGTTTCCACACTGTAAATAATCTAATCTAATACCATGCCAAGGAGTGGAAATAATTGTCTTAAAGTAATGCATCTAAATATGACCATTAAAGACATATTGTTTTATGAAAAGCAATAAGGGAATGAGACTAACTGGATAGCTGAATTAGAGCAATAAAACTTACTGTGATGGATAAATTTGTGATTCTATGAAATGCTGAGATTTCCACTCCAATTAGTATCTGTAGCAATAAAGCAGAAATGAAACCTAAACTTCAAAAGCTAATACAGTAGCTTAATTTTAACTTTCTTGCCAGTATATAATTATAATTCCAAAATGATCATTTTAGTAATTATAATTACATTAGATATCATGTAACAGTAAAGAGAGGAGTCAGTGGCCTAGAGATATTATCAATGGACTGTTAATCCACAAACCCAGCTAATGTTCTGTGGACTCAGGTTTGAAGCCCATCATGGCAAATGGTGGAAATTCAATAAAAATTTGAAATTAAGAGTCCAATAATGACCACGAATCCATTGTCGATTGTTGGAAAAGCCCATCTGCTTCACTGGTGTCCTTTAGGGAAGGAAACTTCCATCCTTACCTGATCTGTCCTTCATGTGACTCCAGACCCCCAACACTATGGTTGACTCTTAACTGCCCTCTGAGCAATTTGTGATGGGCAATAAATGATAGTCTAGCCAGTGACAGCCTCATCCTGTGAATGAATAAATAAAAGATAATAGCAGAGTACATTTCATCAATTACATTTCACATTATGATTAGGTGACCTGAGACAAAATTGGTAAAATACAGTCATAATAAGTTAGTCATCAAAGAGAATCCCAGTAATTTACATGCATCATTACATTGATTAATTTGGATTTTGTTTGTGTCATCTGCACACTAGGACATTGTGTTTGTGTTGAAAATTTAGCTGGAATTGCCTGATTGAATATTTCAGACTCATCTTTTTAATAAAGTTTATGGTTTAGAACTTAGATCAATACTGAGTATATTCACCAGCACTTTGAACTCAACAAGCATCAAGTCAATGACACTTCCTGTAAAGTAGTCTGATCACAGTTGCCACACTCACACCAAGCATGCCAATAGAATGGCCCATGAACTGCAAATTTGTGTAACTCATTATTCAAACGAAACTGATAAATTTATTACTTGATAATAAATGTTAAACATAATTAGAATAAAAGATACTTATGAAGATGATTAGTTTATTTTCACTGCAAGTCAAGTTTGTTTCAAATTTTCACTTTTTTTATGTGAGGGGATTGAAAACATGAAGTTAGAATTCAGCAACAATGATAGCTTATTAGTCAAATAGTTAAATAGTTAAAAGTTTCTCCCTTAAATAAACTGAGCAAACTAAGTTCTGGGTGTGAATGAAGGTTCTTTGCCATCATAGGTTACAGTAATCTGGCTCAGTGCAGCAAACTAACTGGTTTGCCTTCCTTCATCTCCCTGTTGAGCACACCTTCTCCCTACTAATGTTTCTTGCAAAGTTGTTCTTGGATTTCTACTCAGAATAGTGTCTCACAACCTGTCTTAGCAGCAATTTTGTTTTGGTTGTGATATGTTAATTTCAAATGAGCCACTGTTCCACTGACAAAGAAGTTGTCATTCAAATCTCCTATTCTCTCAGAAGCTTTGTATTTTTATGCCTTTAGAAGTATTCTTTATGTTGTCAAAAAGTTAATCAAATTTAAAATGTCTCCCTTCCCACCCCCATCTTTTGTGATTTATACTGAGAGTACACTGTTTAACAGATTGATTTTCCAGTGGAATAAATGGTTGTCTACTATAGCTTCCATCTTGAAAGAACTTTTGAAATGTAATTGTACAAGTTTTTCTTCAAGTTAAAGACTTTAAAGTAAAAATTTTCTTTTAGCATTGTTTGAGAAATTTACAATATCAGAACTGTATGGTCATGACACACTATTACATGGTTGCAACATCCCTCACACAAGAATGAATTGACACGAAAACAATTTCAGGAAGTACGAATGTGATATTTGTTTGCCTCTCAGCTCTGGCTTAAGGTATTCTTCAATTCTAGATAGTCTGTTTGCTGATCCCCTTAAATGGCCTGGATTATGTCCTCAGCAGAAAAGGAATGACACTTAACAATCATCTCACCAACAACTGACTTTCTGTGGATGTGACCCAATGCGATGGTCTTCTACAGGGGATTTGTGACACCTGTGATCATGGAGAGAAATTATGGAATTAAAGCAAGTTATTGAACTAGTTATGAAATTAGTTGAAGAACTAGGACATAATGGGCAGATACTTTAAATTACAGGATGAAAGCTCTTGTGGCGCAGTGGTAATTTCACTACCTCTAAACCAGAAGACCTGGCTTCACATTCCACCCGCTCCAGACATGTCTAACAACATGTTAGAAAAGGTTGATGAGAAAATACACTAACTCACAGGAATTTTGAAAAATTATTGACTCATGGGTTATGGGCATCGTTGACTGGCCAGCATTTATTGCCCATCCCTAGCTGTCCTTGAACTGAGTGACTTATTATGCCATTTCAGGGGGCAGTTGAGAATCAGCTACATGGCTGTGGACTCACAGGTAAGCCAGACCAGGTGAGGATGGCAGATCTGCTTCCCTGAATAATACTTGTAAGGCTGACGGGTCTTTTTTTCCCAACAACTGGCAACAGTTTCATGGTTATCAGTAAATTCTTAATTACTGATTTAATTATGCATTGTTACCAAATTCCAACAATGTGTCATGCCAAAATTTGAACCTGGGTCCTCACATCTTTAGCTGAGTTTCTGGATTAATAGACTAGCAATAAAACCACCAGATTATTCCTCCTCTTGATGTGACTGGTGGTGTTCCTCAAAGATGAACATTAAGGCCTGAATTACTCACTATTTATTAAGACCTTACATAATGGATTAAAAAGGCACATATTAAAATTTTCCAGTGACATAAAGAATAGGGGACATTGTAATTATGCGAAAGTGGGTGCTGCATATGCTGGACATCAGAGTCAAGATTTGAGTGACGCTGGAAAAGCACAACAGGTCATCAGCATCTGAGGAGCAGGAAAATCAATGTTTCGGGCAAAAGCCCTTCAGGAACAAAACAGGTATTGTAATTACTGTAAATGGAATCATACAATTATAAAGCAACATTGATAGATAAACTAAATGGACAAAACTTTGGCAAATGGATTTCAAAGGAGGAAAATATAAGGTTATTCATGTTGGAGTTACAAAGGACAGAACCGGGTGCTTTCCAAATGGTTAAAAGCTGGAAACAATGATGGTCCATATAGACTTGTGGATTTAGGTACATAGATCAATAAAGCACCATGAATAGGTATAGAATGTAGATAAATGTTAGTGCAATGTTAGCCTTTACATCAAAAAAAGCTATAACATAAGGTTTCGACGTTATGCAACATCTAGAATTTTATGAAAAGTTCTAAGCATCATATTTATAAAGGGTGCATTGACCTTAGAGGAAGCACAGCCCCTAGATTCATCAGAATGAGATTTGGACATCAAGGGTTAAATTATGAGGCGACATTACAATAACTAGGGTTGTATTCCTCTCGTATTTCAATTGTTGAGAGTTGATTTGTTACTGGTTTCTAAGGTATTAAGGGAAGACATAGAGCAGACAGAGACAAATTGTTTCCAATAGCAAGAGTCTCAAAAATAGAACCAAATCTATCAGGAGCATAAGAAAAAAATACTTCTAAACAAAGCAAGATACAAGTTTGGAAATTTCTCCCGAAAATGACAATTAATAAACTTAAAGTTGTGATTTGTTTAATTCAGTTTCCCAACTGAATTATTGTGATTGATTTGATTTCTAGTTCAAATACAACCAGTAAACTATTGAGTCCATATTATATTGCTTGAATTTTAACACTGCTTTTAAAAAGGATATGATTATAGTTAGACTCAATATATTTCAATGGCAATAGAATCTGCGTTGTTAAAGTCATATTTAAATCTAAGTACAAACAAGTGAAGTGCTATCATGTTTGAAACCAGAAGTTATCTGATAAAACTAAAAAATGAAATTATGTCAGAAGACCAAATAAAAACCTTTAACCTTACGAATACATTGGAAAAATACAGTTCATGCGAATGTAGTCGCTAAGCTGCACTCAGGACATTTGTGCTTAAGATTTATAAAATACAGAATATAGTAGAATTATATTCAATGTGGATTTTAAGTCACTACGTAAAGTTAAATTATAACATAATAACTTGATTAGCCAGTCCTGAACGTAATGCATGAATTGAATAAATTGACACTCTTAGAAAAATAAACTGGAGATTATCTTTCAGTCTTCTTTCAGTCCAAGCTCATGAAAGCTTCTCATATTTCTCTTTAGGAGGGGGATTCAGGAAAAAAGTTTAAAAATTAGAGATTTTCATTTTATGATAACGGTAAGGAGAATTTGATTTTCTCTGAAAGGGTTATGAGTCTGTTCATCTCTCTTCTCCAGGGAACAATAAACAGAGTCACTGAATATTTTTAAGGTATGAGGGCATTTAAGACAGGGGTAGAGTTTTGATCTGCACTGGAATCAAAGGGCAGGAGTTATCAAACAGGAGAAAGTGAGGACTGCAGATGCTGGAGACCAGAGTTGAAAAGTGTGGTGCTGGAAAAGCGCAGCAGGCCAGGCAGCATCCGAGGAGCAGGACAATCGACGTTTCGGGCATAAGCCCTTCTTCAGGAGTTATCAAATAGCAAAGCAGGCATATTTCCTGCAACTAATTTATATGTTTGTAATTTTTTTAGGTCATAAGAAAAATTTGGGCTCTTTAAAGCAGAAATTTGTTTGCGTATCATCACCTCTAATAGAGATACACAGTCTTACATCAATTCCCTTGGCGCAGACATGAGGTCGGTTGTTCCCTGAACAGTCATGTATATAAGACCAAGCAGATAGTGGCACCTGGTGCTACCTGAATTCAGGGAACTGACGTAAATCTGCATTGTAGAAACAGTACTGTGCTGGTCAATAAATCAATGTAAGGCCAATGTTCACTTTAGAAAGTTGACATTAATAGGAAAGATAATTACTTAGGTCTCAGGATGGTGGCCTTATCAGACTTGCACATGCCAATCATCCGATAGAGTTGTACAGCACAGAAATGGCCCTTCAGACCAACCGGTCCATGCTAAACATAATCCCAAACTAAACCAGTCTCAACTGCCTGCACTTGGCCCATATCTCTCCAACCTTTCCTATTCATGGACCTATCCAAATGTCTTTTAATTAGTACCCACATCCACAACTTCCCCAGGAAGTTCATTCTACATTCTACATGTGTAAAAACGTTTGCCTGTCATGTCTTTTTTAAATCTCTCTCCTCCTATTTAACAATGAGCCTCATAGTCTTGAAATCCCTCCATTCTGGGCAAAAGCCAGCTACCATTAACTCCATCTGTACCTCTTGTTATTTTATAAATTCCAACTGGTTGCCTCTCAATCTCCTGCACTCAATGAGAAAAATTATAAGCTATCGAGCCTTTCTTTATAACTCAAACCTTCCATACCCAGCGACATCCTGGTAATCTCTTTTGAACCCTCTCCAACTTGATAATATCCTTCCTATAACTGTGCAACCAGAATTAAAACGAGCAGTCGGCCTCTTTCAGAAGTATAATTGCAATTTTTAGGGACACATAGCTGGTTTTGAGACAGGCTTGTTGTCACATCAGACACTGCAAAGACAAATTTGAAAAAATACCTTCATCTTGGAATTTGCAGTTATTCTCAGTTCACAAATACATTTCCCCCTCAAATGAACTGCCAAACCCCCTTGCCCCTTGCCTACAGCTTTCTGCTGGCATCCCAGCTGACTAGTACCTTCCATAGTGAAAATGAGCATGTTTCATCCACTTGGCATTTACAACTTACCTCTCAAAGTATATTGGCAGTACTGCACCTCAGAATTCCAGTTGTCACTTCACTGCCAATGCTGACGGTGTGGTTCATGAATTCCACCAGTTTGCAACCAGGAACAGATTCTAGTCCTTGATTGTATTTGTCTAATTGCGACCCATGCACAGAATATAACATGTGACAATTCCACAAAGGATTGAGCTCTGGTTCTCTGGTTTGTCTCCATATTGGGATTGAATTTATCATGTGCTGGTAATAAACAATGTTTACTCCAAGCAGCTGTATCTGTCTTACTGAAAAAAGACAGTTTGTGCTGAAAAAAATATTTGTAAATTTGAACAATTTAAGAGTTCATGATCCCGCAATTGCTTAATGAGTATCTGGCAATATCATGATGAAAGTTTGCACGAGAGGTCAGGGACATGGCAGGATATCCTTGTAACATTTTAATTGGTGTATTCTGAGTAATTGTTCAATTCAGCCTTATAGCCTGGATTGCTCTGTATTTTTCTGATACAGGTCATGTTAAGAGAGCTCTGTCTAATGTCTCAATGCCGTCCAGTTTTCCTGGTTAGGGCCTCATTAAGCATTTATGGTAAATACCTGGTAGGATTCCTACCAGGCTTGTTGATGTATAACAGTTATATTCTATGTTGATTTTTGAATTTGTATATACACTTCTACACTGCTTTCCTTCTCTCTTCTATTCCTGATAGTACCAATGCTACACTGAGATAAGGTATGGGCTTCAATCACCCCTTAATATCTTATCCAAGTAGCAATTAATCATGTCTGAATCTTGATGGTGAATATTGGCTGAAGTTTACTGAAGTGAGAGTCACAGAACAAGCTATTATGATGTCCTCACCCAATGTTTACATTGCAGTTTCACTGAGATTACGAGAGAAACTAGGTGTGGGAGTTCTGTCAATTGTTTTCCCTTCCCTCACCCAAGACTAATGAGAACACTAACTGAGAACAAATGATTGAGCACAAGTTGGATAATATCTCTAAGGTTAGGCAATACAGGCAATAAACAACTGAACTACTGGGTCATCAAAATAAAGATTTCATATAGAGTCATAGAGATGTACAGCATAGAAACAGACCCTTGGGTCCAATGTGTCCATGCCGACCAGATATCCCAACCCAATCTAGTCCTACCTGCCAGCACCCGGCCCATATCCCTCCAAACCCTTCCTATTCATATACCCATCTAAATGCCTCTTAAATGTTGCAATTGTACCAGCCTCCACCACATCCTCTGACAGCTCATTCTATACACGTACCACCCTCTACGTGAAAATTTCCTGTACAGCCGCAACATGACCTTCCAACTCCTGTACTCAATACTCTGACCAATAAAGGAAAGCATGCCAAATGCCTTCTTCACTATCCTATCTACCTGTGACTCCACTTTCAAGGAGCTATGAACCTGCACTCCAAGGTCTCTTTGTTCAGCAACATTCCCTAGGACCTTACCATTAAGTGTATAAGTCCTGCTAAAATTTGCTTTCCCAAAATGCAGTACCTCATATTTATCTGAATTAAACTCCATCTGCCACTTCTCAGCCCATTGGCCCATCTGGTCCAGATCCTGTTGTAATCTGAGGTAACCCTCTTCGCTGTCCACTACACCTCCAATTTTGGTGTCATCTGCAAACTTACTAACTGTACCTCTTATGCTCGCATCCAAATCATTTATGTAAATGACAAAAAGTAGAGGGCCCAGCACCGATCCTTGTAGCCACTCCACTGGTCACAGGCCTCCAGTCTGAAAAACAACCCTCCACCACCACCCTCTGTCTTCTACCTATGTTGGAACTTTGGGCTGAACTTGATGGAGTTCATGGCTGCCAGCTGGACAACCAGAGAGAACCTTGGGGCCACCCATTTTCGGGCCAAAGTATGTGTCTCTCAGGTGGTTGTTAGGCTGATAGCAGGCCTTTCCCTGGGATCAGAGACCCCCTTGACAGAAGTCCTGCCTCCTGAAAGGTATAACTAATAACAGGATGCCAGCTTTTGTTTACTGGCCAGTGCCACCAGGGAGACAATGGCTATGATCTTGATGTTACCACCTGCAGAAAATAATTTATCCCTCTATTCCTCCTATCAAGGTGCATAAGCTCACAATTTTCACATTGTATTCCATCTGCTATTTGTTTGTCTACTCTCCTAGCCTGTCCAAGTCCTTCTGCAGCCTCTCAGCTTCCTCAACACTACCTGTCCTTCCATATGCTTGTGGCTGAACGGTCTGGAATTACTTGCCTAAATCTTTCTATCTTTTTCGCTTTCTTATCTCCTTTAATAGATGCCTTTAAGACATATATTTTTGATCAAAGTTTTGAGTATCTGCACGAACATCTGCTTATGTGGCTTGGGGTCAAAGTTTGCCTTAGAAACAGTCTGGGACATTTCATAATATTAAAGGTTCTGTTTAATACAAATTATTGTTGCTGTAATGTAGATTGACAGAGACATGTTGGTTAGATACCAGAAGAGCACCAGCTCTTTTTTGCATCATCCCATGGAATCCCATACATTCACCTGAACCTTCAGAAAGAGCATTTTTTTGTTCCCTCATTCAAAAAACAGGCCAGTGCAAAGGTCTATATTGGTGTTAAAAAAATATTGCAATTTAGAAAATCTTGAATACAAATGCATTTTGATAGATTTAATTCTGGCATAGATTTCCAATTTCATTATTAAATCTGAATCTGAGAATTTCAACTAATGCAATGTTTGTTAGCTCTGTCTGATTTATAATCATTTTGCTAAGTTATGGTATATGACAGACTAAAGTGCAGGTTTAAAATATTTTAACTGTGCAACAAAGTTAAAGTGCCATGTCCATATAATTTAAAGCACACTTTTATCATTCTGCATTCGTGGCAATAGCAACTGAATAACTCAAGCAGTATTTCTAAGAATAAATTACTGAGTACTCTTTGCAAATACAGACATTTGTCTTGGTTTTACATTAGTTTGGCAACATTAGTTTGAAATTGGAATTTGCAAAAAAAAAGAGAAGAAATCTTTTTATAATTTAAAATGGATTATTCAATATTCTGTATGTACAAGTTACTTTTCCCAGCTTGACGGACAAAGTAAGTTGTCCATTTAAGTTTTTGTTATTCTTTCCTGGACTGTGAGTGTAATTGGCCAGACTAGTATTTCATGCCCTTACAAAGTTTCCTTTGAGCTACAATTAAGAGTAAACTCCACTGTACAGTCACATGGAGGTAGACTAGATAATGAAGGTAAGTTTCTGAAATAACTGCACAGAGTCCAGTATCCCATCACCCTGTATTTACACATGCATAGTGTATGGACTCTGACCAGCTAACTCATAGCCAGTCCCTAAAGTGAGGGGACTTTGAATCTCCTGTTTTTAATCCATCAGCCAAGGCTGCCTAATTACCCCAGGTTAACAGCCCCAATCAAGGGTATTTTACTCAATAACATTCACCTGTCCCTCATTACAATTACTACATTCCTACCATGCCAAGTACAGGGATGCAACCCTCTTCTTCTTCTTGTAGATTCTCCTGGGAAGTTTTTACCCCAGGTCTGGTTCCTCCGACTCTGACTCGGAGTCAGGAGGTACGTACCAGATTGTAGCCCATCTCTCACACTCGGAGCATCTTGGGAGAAATTATTCCTCTTCTATAGGCAGTAATATTGTCAAGGTGCCATCCATCCCGGACTCTGAGGCTTCTTCGGTGCTAACTTCGGTGGTGGAGGAGAACTCATGGTTTCTGACAGCTTTCTGTCTGTTCTGAGGGACAAGGTATGTTTTGCTCCTGCCCCATTTGTGAGGTAGCAACTTTCAGGTGAACCACATATTTGTTCTGGACTGTCTCCTCACCTACCCGAGCTTTGTATGTCATGGGACCTGGCCTCATGTCAACTGAGTCTCTTATCTATGCAGAGCTATTTTTGTGGTTTTGATACTAGGCATCATTCCTTGAAGTAAAAAGTCTCTCTTTCTTAGAAGAGACCAGCACTCCTGTTCCTGCTGCTGAGTGCCCCCCCAACCCCGGTCAGGAATATCAGGTTTAACCTGGTTGAAGCCTTCTCCCCATCAGCAACTAGAGCTAACTCTGTAGTTGCTCTCGACTTTAGGAAGCACTCAAAATCTCTGCTAGTAAATGATGTTCCATTGTGACTGATAGTTTCAGGAATCTACGTATTGCCAATGATGCTCACAGCTTTTCAATCATCACCACTGAGTTTTCTGAATGAATTCTATGTATGTCCATCAACTTTGAGTGGGAATCCTCAATGCCCAAGAACATTGAGCCCATGAAAGGACTGGCATTGTCAACATGTAATAGAGACCAGGGTTTATCCAGCCATTTCCACAAAGGCAGGGAGTTGCTAGTGCTAATTCCTGTACATGTCGGCACTCTGGGCACTGCCCTACCATTGCTACTATGTCAACATCCAATCCTGGCAATCAGACAAAACATCTTGCCAATGTTTTCATTTTGGAATTCCTTGGATGACCCTAGTGGAGCTCAGCCAGTACCTGGAGGCGAACATCACTCAGGACAATCACTCATGCTCACCATTATAAAATGTAGACCGGCAAAAAGCTGGAAGAACACAGTAAACCAATCCATATCAGGAGGTGGAGAAGTCAACGTTTTGGGTATAATGCTTCTTCATGACTTTTTCCATACCTGTCTCCTGCTTGTCTACTTGGATTCCAGCATCTGCAGTTTTTTTTGTCCCCATAATAAAATGCCCTCCTTTACAGTTTTGCATGGTGTATAAACATTTCAATGCTGGCTGTGATGGCCCTTCTGTTTCCTCCATAACCAGCAGCTATTTTAGTTTTTGTCAGAATGGGATCTTCATGGGTCCACAGTCAGATATTGTGAGTGGTGACTGGTGTATCCAGACTGTTTAAAACTTGAACAGACTCTTTTGTGGGAGGCATCACCGGTGGAGTATCTGCCAGTGGATGGCAGCTCAAGATATCTGCACTTGCCACCTGACCTCCCGGATGGAGGTCTTCGATATCAGGGTTCTTAGCAGAGGCAGTAATGCAGAGACCTGAGCAAACAGCTCTGCCAACCATCCAACCCAAACTCTGGGTCTACTACATGGATGACACTTTTGTCATCACTAAATGAAACAAGTTAGAGGAAACCTTCAAGAACATCAATAATACTCTTACTGGCATAAAATTCACTAAAGAGGAAGAAAAGAACAATAAACTGCCATTCCTAGATGCCACAGCAGAGCGAAAAGCCAATGGGGAACTTCAAACCAGCATCTACAGTAAAACAACACATACAGATCAAATATTGAACTACAGAAACAATCATCCCAACACCCATAAACGAAGCTGCATCAAAACATTATTTCAACGAGCCAACACACACTGCAGCACAGAGGAACTACGCAGAGTAGAGGAAAATCATCTATACCGTATATTCAAAATGAATGGGTACCCAATGAACACAGTCCGCCGATTTCTCAGCAAAAAACCCAAACAAGCAGACAAAATACGTCCAGAAACCCTAGCCACTCTCCACTACATCAAAGATATCTCGGAAATGACTGCCAGACTACTCAGACCCCTTGGCATCATGGTAGCCCACAAACCCACCAACACTCAAACAGCAGCTAATGAACTTGAAAGACCCTATACAGAAAATGAGCAAAACTAACATCATTTATAAAGTACCGTGCAAGGACTGTAACAAACACTACATTGGACAAACAGGCAGAAAAATAGCGAACAGAATACATGAACAGTCACAAAAAGACATGACCTTCTCTCACTAGTATCCTCACATACGGATGAGGAAGGACACCACTTTCACTGGGACAATCCATCCATCCTCGGACAAGCCAAACAAAGACACGCACGAGAATTCCTAGAAGCATGGCATTCCAACCGGAATTCTATCAATAAACACATCGAGTTAGACCCCATCTGCCAACCCCTGAGAAAAGGAACCGGAAGTGATTTCACCACAGGAAATAACATCACCACGGGAAATGACATCACCAACCAAAAGAAACCCAAACATTTAAATAGAAAGCAGGAATTTTCAGCAGTGCTTCGTATGAGGTCCACTGAAGATGTTACCTGGTAAGGTAACGAAATGTCTGGAAATGAACCTTTCAACTCAGCGAGCAAAGCTACATCCAAAACCTCAACCTGAGCCACAAATCTTCTCAAAATTTGCTCCTGGATGGTGTTCCAACTTGTGATACTACACACTGAGAATAAAGGCCAACTGCTGAATTTGACCAGAAGCTAGGGGCGACACAGTCTTGTTTCATTTAAGTAGCCCTAGCAGGGAGTTGTTGTCCATAAAGGTATAGGTGGAAACTTTTCACACCAAAGGTGACCGCGAAACTTTTCTTCTCTATCAGGCCGTATTTGTGTTTAACTTCAGCTAACATCAGTCTGGGAAGCATACACTGTCAGGTGTTCTTCTTCATTGGGCCACCAGTGAGCCAATACTACCATGATACTGTGGGGAGGCATCACATATGAGCACCACATCTCGCTTAGGATCATAGTGGGTCAACACCTCAGATGACGAGGGCTACATTTTCACTTCCCTAAAGGCTACTTCTTGGCCAAGTGACCATTTCCAAGACTGACCCTTTTTCAATAGCAGGTGAAAGGGTGCCAAGGTGGAGGTCAGGTTATGTATGAATTTTCCAAAATAATTTACCAACTCAAGGAAAAACCTGAGCTCCAGTACAGATATGGGAGCCAGGGCATCTTTGATTGCCCTCACTTTATCTTCCAATGGGTGTAACCCTCCCTTGTTGATACTGTAACCCAAGTAGATCGGTTGGCGTGCATGGAACACATAATTTTCCCTTCTAGGGCATATGTCTGCACAGGAGAAATGTTTAAACACTACATCCAAGTTCTCCAAGTGCTCTTTATTGGTCTTTCTGCTTATGAGCACATCATCCAAATAAATGGCAACCTGGGTTGGATCTTGTAAAATGTTCTCCCACATCCATTGGAAAAGGATGATACTCCAAATGGCAGTCTCATATATTAGTACAAACCCTAATAGGTATTAACCAAATCTAGTTGCAATTGCAGGTACACATGGATTATGTTCATCTTCGTGAAGGATGGTACCCACCCACACACACCTTTCCCCCCCCCCCCACCACCTGCCCCACCCCACCTGTTTTGCATACAAGTCCTCTTTGTGAGGGATTGGATATTTATCCACCTGTGAGAAGCAGTTTACTATTTGCTTAAAATCCCCATAAAAGGAAACCAAGCTGTCAGGTTTCACAATCAGTAAAACCTGTGCTGCCCATTCTGCAAACTGTATTTAAAAACACAGCAGGCCAGGCAGCATCCAAGGAGCAGAAGAATCAATGTTTCGGGCATAAGCCCTTCTTCAGAAATGAGGCTGGTGTGTCAAGTGGGTTGAGATAAAAGGTAGGGGGGAGGAAATTTGGGGGAGGGGCGCTGGGAATACGATAGGTGGAAGGAGGTGAGGGTGAGGGTGATAGGCTGGAGAGGGGGTGGGGACGGAGAGGTCAGGAAGAAGATTGCAGGTCAAGAGGGCGGTGCTGAATCTGGGGGTTGGGACTGAGATAAGGTGGGGGGGTGGGGAAATGAGGAAGCTGAAGAAATCTACCTTCATCTCGTGTGGTTGGAGGGTTCCTAGGCAGAAGATGAGGTGCTCTTCCTCCAGGCGTCATGTGGTCAGAGTCTTGGCGATGGAGGAGGCCAAGGACCTGCATATCCTTGGCGGAGTGGGAGGGGGAGTTAAAGTGTTCAGCCACGGGGCAGTTGGGTTGGTTGGTGCAGGTGTCCCAGAGGTGTTCCCTGAAACGTTCCGCAAGTAGGCGGCCTGTCTCCCCAATGTGGAGGAGACCACATCAACTGCAGCGGATACAGTAAATGATGTGTGGAGGTGCAGGTGAATTTGCGACGGATATGGAAGGATCCATTGGGGCCTTGGAGGGAGGTGAGGGGAGAGGTGTGAGCGCACGTTTTGCACTTCTTGCGGTTGCAGGGGAAGGTGCCAGGAGTGGAGGTTGGGTTGGTGGGGGGTGTGGACATGACGAGGGAGTCGCGGAGGGAGTGGTCTCTCCGGAACGCTGATAGGGGTGGGGAGGGAAATATATCCCTGGTGGTGGGGTCTGTTTGGAGGTGGCGGAAATGACGGAGGATGATACAATGTATCCGGAGGTTGGTGGGGTAGAAGGTGAGGACCAGTGGGGTGCTGTCCTGGTGGCGATTGGAGGGGCGGGGTTCAAGGGCAGAGGTGCAGGAAGTGGAGGAGATGCGGTGGAGAGCATCATTGACCATGTCGGAGGGGAAATTGCGGTCTTTGAAGAAGGAGGCCATTTGGGCTGGCCACCGCCCCTCTCCCAAATTCCTTCCCCCCTACTTTTTATCTCAGCCCGCTTGGCACACCAGCCTCATTCCTGAAGAAGGGCTTATGCCCGAAAACATCGATTCTCCTGCTCCTTGGATGCTGCCTGGCCTGCTGTGTTTTTCCAGCACCACGTTTTTAACTCTGGTTTCCAGCATCTGCAGTCCTCACTTTCTCCTGCAAACTGTATTGGTTTGATGATTCCTTTGCTTTTTAGCCTCCCGATTTCTGCCTTGAAATTTGCCCATGTGGCAAATGGCACTGGGCAGGCCTTGCAACATCATAGAATTGCGTCCTGGTCAGCATGCATGGCAGCCTTGACTCCTTTGATAGTCTGTAAACCTTCCTGGAAAGCCTTAGTTAGGATTTCACGTTTCTGAACAAAAAAATGTTAAGCCAATCAATGTGAATCTTTCTCATCCAATACCATCCATCAAGGTTGGATCCAAGCCTTTTACTATGGTCATTGGTAAATGCATCAACTACTTCTCTTAGGAGACCAGAACAAAAGTCGTACCCTTTATCTATGACAGTCCTCTAGTATATGTTCTCAGTCTAACTGAAGTTTTGCACAAACTTAAAGGTTGGAGACCAGAGCAAATCTTGTTAAAAAGTGGTTCTGCAATCACTGATACAGCTGCTCCTGGATCAAGCCCCATTAGAACAAAGTGACCGTTTAACTAGCCAGTTATTTTGATTTGTTCTGATTTGGATGTTGCTATGAAAGTTAACTGTCCCACTGTCATTGCCACTAAAATAACTGTATAGAGTTATCCCATTACCAAGTCATCCTTTATCTCCACCTTCTCGGTTCATGGACTCTGACCAGCCAGCTCAGAGCCAGTCCCTAGGAGTGAGGAGACTGTCTGAATCTCCTGTTTCTATTTATTTATTTATTTATTTTATTGAATGGTACAAGTTACAAACAAACAGTTAACGTGAATAGCCATATACAAGAAACAGCAATTTACAGGGAAAGGGGCAGCAAGCAGAGCCCAAACCCCACTGTACAACTAATTCATAGGAAAATGAGGACAGACCTCGCATCCCACTTTAACATTATCAAGAAGATAGAAGTAAATGCAATCACATATAGACAGTTCGATATGCAAACAATAAACATTGCACATAACACAGACATCCCTAGCAACCCAGCAAACCAGCCATCCCTCCCACCTTCTGGCCATTCTAAGGCAGCCCTCCCCTATGGTCCTTACAGCTCTCAGTCTTCCCCATGCCCTTTTTGTTTCTCAGTCCATCCTGACACACTTTCCAACCACCTCTGAGACGGCCCATCCTGTTCCCCACACCCCCAGGACGACAGCGATCAGGACGGCCTAACCATCTTCCGGCTTCGCACCTTCCAGCCACCTCTATGACAGCACGCCCCGGCACCTGCCGGGGGTGACAGTGCTGAGGATGGCCTACCTGCCTTCCCACTCTCTGTCTGCCTCTATGTACCCACTCCAATGCACCATCCGGCCTGTGGACTGACTTGACACATCTTCCAGCCACCTTTAGGACAGCCCATCCCCTTTCCTGGGATGACAGTGCACAGGGCAGCCCACAAGCCTTGTGGAATTCGGCCAGCCCCTATGCACCTTCTGGCTCTCGGCCACTCTAACACACCTTCTGACCACCTCTAGGACAGCCCATCCTGATTACCCCTTCTCGGGACAACAGCGTTCACAATGGACTACCCACCTTCTTGCTCTCGGGGCAGCCTATCCACCTTCCAGTTCTCAGGATAGTCCATTCACCATTCAGCTCTCAGGGTGACAGCTTTTGAGATGACCTATGAACCCCCCCAGCTCACATGGAGGTCTCCCAAACCCAGGGACACACAAGGCAGTGCAGGTGATAAACTCAATAAGCAACAAATCAATTACCAACAAACAGAATACCTTCTGGTACACAGAGTCCATTACCATAAATAGTTCTCTTTAGAATACAAAATCTATTCCCAGAAGCAGAGTCCACTCCAGTATGCAGAGTACATTGCCCGAAATAGAGTCCACTCCAGTGTGCAGAGTCCACTCCTGAAGGCAGCAAATGCACACCCCATAGCACACACACACATGTGCAGTCTCCACAGAGGCCTGGTCGATCCACAGAGGACCAGGCCCACTCACAGGAATAAAGTTCATTATAAAAGGGGCAGTTAACTCACAGGGAATGGTCCACTCCAACAGGCAAAGTCCACTCCAACAGGCAGCAAATGCCCACCTCCCTGCACAAACACAGGTGTTCAGTCTTTACAGAGGCCTAGTCTGCCCACAGAGGGCAAGCCCTACCCACAGGAAGAGTTCATCTGGAAAAGTACAGTATCTCATAGGGGCTCAGTCTAAACACCATAAAGTGAAAATATATGCAAAAAAGAAAGAAAACCAGAGTGCAAGGGCTAAGTCCTGCCACAAAATCAGCATTGTCCTTTTCTCGAAGTAAAAGAAAAGAGTAACACACAGGCTGTAACCAGCCAGTGAAACAAGTTACCGAATGAGACGATGTGGATGAACTATATCTTTTAAGAGAGTTAAAAGCTAGCAGCTAGCAGCTAGCAGTGACCATACCAAGTATTCTCAGTAAGACACAATGTAACATGTGTTCCAGCTACTGGAGTAGCTGGTTGCCTGGAAATGACAACAAAACAGATTTGAATTAGGTCAATCAGTTTAAATTATACCCTGAAAAATACCAATTTCCAATCAAGTTTGAATTGAGTATATTGACAATCTTAAAAGCTCTGGGGTATAAGACCAGGGGAGAATTGAACCCCAGGAGAACTGCCAAGTCCCAGCGGGTAAAAGACTGCCTGAAAAATAGCTCTCTTAAAAGGTACCTTTTTCAACCATTAACCTGTGATGCCAAAATTCCTAAGAAGAAGAAAAGAAGATGCAGGAAGATCCGAATAGAAGGACTGAAAGTACCTAGTTTTGAGATAAGAACTGTTGTTTTGTAAATTTTACTTGGGAGTTTTAGTATTATACAAGGGAAGGTAGAAGATAGGTTAGAGTAAAGACTTGTATGTAGTTGTTAGTTAATTATTCTCTGTTTTACTTTAAGAAATAAAGTTGTTAATTTTTACTTTAATCAGTCCTTGGCCAATTCGAATTTTGACAGATTACTGCATGAGATAAATCTTTTCTGTGTTGCTGGTTTTAAATTAAGCAGGAGGGCTTACCCCATGTCATAACAATAGAGAGGGATTCACACAAAGCAGAACAGAGGGATCTGTGTCAGCAGGTCCACAGATCACTGAAGGTGAAAGTGCAGGTAGATAAGATCGTAAAAAAGGCCTATGGCATGCTTGCTTTCATTGGAAGGGGCATTCAGTATAAGGATAGGGAAGTAATGTTGCAACTTATTGGAATTTTAGTTAGGTCACACTTGAAATATTGCGCACAGTTCTGGTCACCACACAATGAGAAGGAGTGGATCCTTTGGAGAGAAAACAGAAAAGGTTTACCAGGATGTTGCATGGTATGAAGGATTTGTGCTATGAAGAAAGATTGGATAGACTGAGTTTGTTTTCACTGGAACACAGGAAGTTGGGTGGTGATGTAAAAGTTGATAAGATTGTGAGTGGCATGGATAAAGTGGGAGGTGTGAAGATTTTCCCAGGGTGGAGAGGTCAATTACTAGGGGGCACAGGTCAAGGTGCCGGGGCGGGGAGGGGGATGTTTAAAAGAAATGTGTGAGGCACGTTTTTCACACAAAAGGTAGTGGGTGTCTGGAACACATTGCCATTGGAGGTGATGGAAACAGACACATTAGCACTATTCAAGAAGCACCTGGACAGAAACATGAATGGAAGGGAATAGAGGGATACGGATCCTGTAAGTTAAGACAGTTTTAGTATAGAAGGGAAAAATGTGTTGGCGCAGGCTTGGAGGGCCGAAGGGCCTGTTCCTGTGCTGTGTTGTTCTTTGTTGTTCAAAAAATAATTTGGAAGGATGTATAGCCCATGGTATGCAAGTAAGTGGGTTTGTAACAATACTTGCAGTATTCATACACCATGCCTGTGAAGAACAGGGGAACGTAGACATTGATAACTCTCACCCAATCTCTCTAATCCATTTGCCGTGTTTCAGCTCAGTTATGATCTTATAGAGATGTTAAATTATGTGTCCATTAAAGAACTGTTAGATACAATTGGAAGAAGTCAATTAATATAGAAACATGGTGGTTCTGCCCACTGTCTCCAAATTTGGAGTCAAGCCTACCTCAGCCAGCCTGGCAAAACCATGATGAAATCTTACATGACTTTGTCAATTAATTGAGGAATGTCCCACTTCCATGAGTGGCCAGGAGGTCAAATGACCAACCATTTTACAATCCCAGCACTGTCACAAGGAACAGTCATGTAGTGTGACTTGAAGGTAATTTGGGTAGCCTCAATGGGTTCAGTGGAGCAGGCCCCAGTAATTGGGAAAACAGCTACTCAGGAAGGCAGTGTTGAATTTCAAGTGGGTTTGTTCCCTTTGAGCGTAAGCTTCCCAAACAGATGCAACCCTTGCGATAAAGATTTGTAATATATCATTATAACTTGGGAATTCAGATTTTAAAGTAGAGTTTGAGGGATTTTTGGTTTTAGTTCTGTGAAATTAACACATTTTAAGAGTTCAGAAATTAATTTTTGAACAGTGAGTTCACATGTAATTTCTAACAATGTATATGGCTTAAGTTAAATGATTCAATTATCTATCTGAAGAGTTAATTCTTGAGGATTACAATGTTGAGTTTTTGGACTTAGACAGAAATAGATGATCAGTTGTTACTGGTAAGATGAGTTCAGAAGAATTCTCATGCTAGCAGAAAGGCAGTTTTCTTAGTTTATGGAAAGTTCTAGGTTGTGAGAGTTTGTAAAAGTTTCCTGGCTCTCAGAACTGGGAAAAAAAATCTCAAGACTATGAGAGCTGGAAAGAAACAGTTAAGTAAAAAATAAAAAAGTTGAGATGCAGTCCTTTCTGTGATAATGCGATAATTGTGTTCTTGTGTGGCCTCATGCTATAGAAAATTGTGCAATAAAAGTAACAGGGGTCATGGAAAAAATAGGGTTAGGGACAGACCATCAAAAATATTACTCAAAATCAAAATGAATATAGTAGTTAGCCTAATACAAGGATAATACAGTTTAAATAAATGTCAAATTCATATCTAATAATGAAATAATACAGTAACTTTAACACTTTACCTTGAAAAAAATTGATGATACCTTGATTGGGGTGAAGAGGGTGATTTTGAGGTTGCTGAGTTATTAAGACAGGGGCTGAGGGTTTTTATCGTCATCACCTTGAGGTTCAGTTATGGTTGAGGGTTAGGCTGAAAAATGCTTAATCTAGAAGTGGATGGCTCTGGTTAATTGTCTTCTGACTGTTTCTTGGGGGTTAGCTTAAAAAAGACATCTACCTATTGCTGCTTTGTCATTTTTCCTCTTTCATAAAGAAGCCGTTCATAGGGTCCCAAATAAGACTTTATTCCATGAATTACTATCCTGCTGCTTTCCACATTAAACTCATGGTCTTCTAATACCTGCAACTGCTTCTCAACTTTCCTTGGGACTGAAGACAAAAGACAAATGGAAATCTCTCATGGTGCTGTATCCTGGATGTCATCTTCTTCATTTCCAGCTTACCTTTTCACCTCAGCAACAAGCTGTTCTAGATCAGCTGTGAGAGGTCTTCACAATGGGACTCAGCACTCAGGTTTGTTCCAGCAATACAGCTTGCTTTAATTTTTTTCTGCATTGTCTCTAATGGTGTGTAACATAGACTCCTTTATTCCTGTTGCATGAACAATATCACATGTTGTTTCATTACGTTTAAAACATTTTATAACATCTGGGATCTGTGTTATAACCTTTCTTCTACATTCACCACCCACAATTTTATCACCAGGGTACTTCTTGTAAACATTCTTGTTAGTTTATCCTCCCATATTTATGGATAACACAGCAAAATTTGCAAACAAAAAAAGAAAATTATGGAGTACCTCTCGAAAAGCACTTCACAACAACGCATGTGTATCTGAACATGTGATGTCAAAATGGAGACTCGGTGTAGACATTGTCTTCCTCCACACACCGCGATATTTAAAATGTTGCGGATGGAATTGTGTAATAGTCAATACACATATACGCAAGTTTGCGTTTTACAAACAGCGTTCACCAATTCATCAATTGTCTTGTACACACTTAACAAATTCTTCTCCATCAGCACCCTTAATACTATGGCAGTCCCAGTCGATGTTTGGAAAGTGAAAATCCCCTCCATAACCACCCTATTTTTCTTACAGACAGCTGAGATCTCCTTACAAGTTTGTTTCTCAATTTCCCTCTGACTATTAGGGGGTCTATAATACAATCTCAATAAGGTTATCATCTCTCAGTTCCACCCAAATAACTTCCCTGGATGTATTTCTGGGAATATCCTCCCTCAGTACAGCTGTAATGCTATCCCTTATCAAAAAATGCCACTCCCCCTCCCCTCTTGTATCCCTTTCTATCCTCCTGTAGCATTTGTATCCTGGAACATACAGCTGCCAGTCCTGCCCATCCCTGAGCCATGTTTCCATAATTGCTATGATATCCCAGTCCCATGTTCCTAACCATGCTCTGAGTTCACTTGCCTTCCCTGTTAGGCCCCTTGCATTGAAATAAATGCAATTTAATTTATTAGTCCTATTTTGTCCCTGCCTGCCCTGACTGTTTGACTCACTTGTGTTCTCGGCTGTATCCGTCTCAGATCGATCTCTTTCTTCACTATCTCCCTGTGTCCCACCCCCCCACCACCTTACTAGTTTAAATCCTCCCAAGCAGTTCTAGCAAATTTCCCTGCCAGTATATTAGTCCCCTTCCAATTTAGGTGCAATCCGTCCTTCTTGTACAGGTCACTTCTACCCCAAAAGAGATTCCAATGATCCAAAAATGTGACTCCTTCTTCCATACACCAGCTCCTCATCCATGCATTAATCTGCTCTATCCTCCTATTCTTGCCCTCACTAGCTCGTAGCACTACTCTTGAGGACCTCCTTTTTAAATTTCTACCTAACTCTCTGTAATCTCCCTTCAGAGTCTCAACCTTTTCCCTTTCAATGTCGTTGGTTCCAATGTGGACAATGACCTCCTGCTGGCCCCTCTCCCCCATGAGAACATTCTGCACCCTCTCTGAGACATCCTTGATCCTGGCACCAGGGAAGCAACACACCATTCTGCTTTTTCTCTGCTGGCCACAGAAACGTCTGTCTGTACCTCTGACTACAGAATCCCCTAACACAATTGATCTCTTGGAAGTCGACGTACCCCTCGTTGCATTAGAGCCAGTCTCAATACCAGAAACTTGGCTGTTTGTGCTACGTTCCCTTGAGAATCCATCACCCCCTACATTTTCCAAAACAGCATACCTGTTTGAAATGGGTATATCCACAAAAGACTCCTGACCTAGGTGCCGACCTCTCTGACCCTTCCTGGAGTTAACCCATCTATGTGACCGTATCTGAGACTTCCCCCCCCTTCCTATAACTGCCATCCATCACATACTGTTGCTGTTGCAAATTCCTCATTGCTTCTATTTGTCTCTCCAACCGATCCACTCGATCTGATAAGATTTGCATCCAAAAGCAAATTATGGCAGATATAATCCGCAGTAACCCTTAAACTCTCTTTAAACTCCCACATCTGACAAGAAGTACATATCACTGCAAAGGCCATTTTTGCTCCTTCACAATCTACAGACCTAGAAAATAACACCGTCTTAGTCCTCTACAAACACTGCCCCAGGTTAAATTAACAGCTATGGCTTATATTTTAAGTTTAATCAAGAGACTTATCTCCTTTTGTGTGAGACTGGCATCTTGGAATATGTGTAATGGTGAATTTGAGCATCTGGATGTTTAGGTTCAATCCCTGAGTTCCAGGATTCACTGATAAGGGAGTGATTGGGGTGGGACGCATGTGGAATAAGGTGCTAGACTCTGAAAGGATTAATACTGAGAAGTGTATTAAGCACTGCCCATATATTGATGCATCTTAAAAAAGATCTCTAAGACTATCTAGATCTCCTTGATCGTCTTTATAACAAGAGTATGGTCATCGCTCACTAGGCTACAAAAAGGCAGGAATCACCCCTTTTACTCAGAGAAGGTGGAAAGCTGACATTTTAGCCAAAAAAGGTAGGAATCCTCTATTTTGATAGTTTAAGTATAGGAAACCCCTCCAGACCAGCAATGCAAATAGCAGCACTGCTAATTTGCAGATTTGAATGCCATTAAATGAAGAGAAATAAACTATAAAGTCACGGCAACAGAAATAATATTGCCAAGTTTCATTTCAAAGGTGGGCCAAATAAAACTGAAATTAAACATGTTGAGGAACTGGTTCTTCAGGTACAGAAACAATTTCTAACTAGATACTGAATAGGAATTGAACAAGTAAACACATTTTATTTTATATACATTAAACCGATAGTAAATATATGTTACAGTTTCCAAGGCATAAAGAAAGCACAGGTTGTTCTTTGTTGTTTCTTTACAAATTTTTGATGATTATTTTAATCTTAGAATAAATAAAATTATTGAAAGGACAAGATTTAACAGGAGAATTCAACATCCGGGAGAATCCTTGGATAATTTCATTAATGGTCTCGACATGTTAGTGGAAAAATATGCTTACAGAGCTTTGAAGTCAGAATTCATAACAGACAGAAGCAATGTTGGAATTACTTTGTCAGACTTGTTACAGTCATGGAGTCAAAGTCACAGAATCATGCAGCACTGAAACAGACCCTTCAGTACAATCAGGCCACACCGACCATAATCCCAAACTAAACTAATCCCTCTAAAGCTTTCCTATTCATGTACTTACCTAAGTGCCATTTAAATTGTTATAGACCAGGCCAGAAAGTAACCTAGAGCTACGTTTTTCTTATTTTAAAGGCAGATGTGATGTGGATATTCCAGGAGTGATGCAGCCGGTCAAACCACTCGGCTTTAAGCAAAACAGCATTTATTTATACACTACAGTTGAAACACCAACAAACGAAAGCGGAATTTAGAATAATTTAACTATTGGAAAACTTAACCAACCCAATACAATTACTTAACTAATTAATTGTTCCACTATAGTAACGTCCCATAACCACATATCTCATAAAAGCTAAATTAAAACACAAATTCTTGCAGGCAGGATGGAACAACATCCAGAGATATTTCAGAGAAAATCAGTTAGGAATCCTTTACTGAAGGTTGCAACACATCTGGTACTTAGACATCTTGTGACTGTTACAGCTAAACAAAACCTAGAAAATCCTGAACTAGGAGAACTGGCAACTCCCCTTCTAGTGTCAAACTGTTTTAAAAAATACACTATTGATTCAGGCTGGCACCCTAGCCATTTCAGCACCTCTGCCTTTACAACCTCTCTTCAAAAACAAAACCCAGGACAAAATAACCTGTTTTAAAATGAAAGTATCGTCACAACTCCCCCTTTTAAAAAAAAATCAACCATCAATATGTAAAGGTAGCTTCATTTTAAAATCCTTAGTTTTACTGTATTAGTACATTACAATACATATACATTACATTGACTCTAATCATGCAAACATTTACAACTACATTCTAGTTCGGTCCATTTACTCCTGCCACCGAACGCTTCTGTCTTCCTTCATGCAAATTGCAACAACACATCAGTAATTACGTTTTCTTGTCTTGCCACATATATAATTTTCAATTCAATGGCTATAGATTTACAGGAATGTTGACAGGGTTGGAGGATTTGAGCTATAGGGAGAGGTTGAATAGGCTAGGGTTGTTTTCCCTGGAGCGCCAGAGGCTGAGGATTGACCTTATATACGTTTATGAAATCATGAGGGGCATGGTTAGGATAAATAAACAAAGTCTTTTCTGTGTGCTGGGGGAGTCCAGAACTAGAGAGCATAGGTTTAGGGTGAGAAGGGAAAGATATAAAAGAGACCTAAGGGGCAACGTTTTCACTCAGAGGGAATGTATGGAATGAGCTGCCAGAGGAAGTGGTGGAGGCTGGTACAATTGCAACATTTAAGAGGCATTTGGATGGGTATATGAATAGGAAGGGTTTGGAGGGATATGGGCCGGGTGCTGGCAGGTGGGACTAGATTGGATTGGGATATCTATTCAACATGGACGGGTTGGACCGAAGGGTCTGTTTCCATGCTGTGCATCTCTATGACTCTATACAGTCTGGCATTTTTGTCCTTAAATTTCTGCAAAAACTTTAATGGGAAATGAGCAGTATACAAAGTTGTCTCAGACACATTACTGGCAATATAAATGTTGGATTGTAACGCCAACACCAAGCTCAAGCTCTCATTTTCAATCGTGGAATATTTCTGCTGATGAATATTCAGTTTCCTGGAGAAATACTCTTTCTTATAAGAGTACAGCACCCACACCCATATCACTCCAATCATTAACCACACCCACATCCATATCACTCCAATTGATAACCACGCCCACACCCATATCACTCCAATCGATAACCACATCCACACCCATATCGATAACCAACTTGAATGGCTTTGTGAATTAGGTGTGGTTAACACTGGGACAGTTGTTAACACAGCTTTCAGGCTGCCAGAGATGCCTTCTGACAGTTTGCTTTCCACTGAAATTTCCTTCACTCCTTCAATACGTGGAGCAACCATACTGCTAAAATATGGTTAGAATTTCCAATAAAACCCACTCAATCCCAGGAATTATAGTACTGCTCTCTTCATTAATGGTATGGAAAACTCCCCAATAACCTTTGCTTTCACATTCCGTGGAGCCAGCTGTCTATGTCAAATTACATGGCCCAGGAACATGACTTGGGCTTTGGCGAATTCATTCTTAGCCAGATTTGTCATCAAATCAGTCTCCCAAAGTCAATCGAATAATTTCAATAAATGCTGCAAATGTTCTTTCCATGTGTTACTAAAAATCATCAGGTCATCAATATATATCACACAATAGGGTAATGCAGAACGACTGCATTGGTTAGCCTTTGAAATGTAGCTGGTGATTTTTTTCATACCAAATGGCATGACCTTAAATTGGTATAGTCCATTCATTATAATTGTCTTTGCTCTTTCAGATAAAGGTACTTGCCAATATCCTCTGAGTAAGTCCAACTTAGAGATATAAGTTGCTTGTTCCACCTTCTCAATACATGGATTTGGTGATGAATCAGACTTTGTAACTGCACATGATCATTGAGTGCTGTCTGGTTTTGGCACCATTACTATGGGTGCACTCCAGTCGCTGCAACTCACTTTGATTATATTGTCTTGGAACATGCGTTCAATTTCTTTTTGAACCTTGTGCCAATTTTAGAGAGTTACATCTATAAGGAACAGCATTTCCTATATCTAGATCATGCATAATTAGATTAGTACTTCCCAGCCAATTCCAACATATCTCCCCATGCAAAAGTAAAAACTCTTTCATATTATTTCGATTTTCTTCTGGCAGGTAACCCAATAATTGATCCTGATGTTTGAGAACTTCCTCATTGTCCAATTGAGGAATGTCCAATTCAGAATTCTCTGAACTTGATTCTTTCCTCTGTTGTAAACAGTAACACATTCTCCTATTGCTTTCCTTCCCTCTGCAAATACTTTTTGAGCATATTCACATGACGCACTCTGTGAGAGTTCTTTCTATCTAGATTACTTCTCAAATAATTCACCTCATCCAGTCGAGGGTGGCTCAGTGATTAGCACTGCTGCCTCACAGTACGAGGGACCGGGGTTCAATTCCAGCCTCAAGAGGCTGTCTGTGCGGAGTTTGCACATTCTCCTTGTGTCTGTGTGGGTTTCCTCCAAGGTGTTCCAGTTTCCTCCCACAGTCCAGAGATATGTAGGTTAAATGAATTTGCCATGTTCAATTGCCAATAGTGTTCAGGGATGTGTAGGTTAGGTGCATTAGTCATTGGGAAATGTAAAATGGTAGGTTAATGGGTCTGGGTGGGATTCTCTTGGAAGGTTGATGTGGACTTGTTGGGCTGAAGGACCTGTTTCCACACTGTAGGGATTCTAATTCAATCTCCTTTTGATTTGACAAGTTCCACTAAAGCTTGCTTATAAAGTTTCCCCCATCACTGGAAGTAACACAAATACTTTATTTCTGTTAGCAAAATTGCAAGTTTTTGATTTTTTGTCTGCTTTTTGTTTCATCATGTACAGGGATACTTTTAAATATTGTCTGGCCAACCCCCACCTCCCCCCCCACCCCACCCCACTACCCCACTACCCCCGCCCGCCACTCTATTTAATTGTTCCCTGAAATTTGACACGCAATCCAAATATGAGGTCTCTGAACTCTGACACATAAATTTTTCCTTAAATAATTTCAGTGGTCCTCTCACCTCATGCCCAAAATCTAATTTGGTGGATTCATTTGGTGCATCCTAATGACAAAAAGTACAAATGGAATTCCTTTATCCCAATCATCTAGATAGTCTTAGCTTTAGGCCCTCAACAGATTGAAGCACCTTTCTGTGCTCCCTGCAATTCTGAATGGATTTGAATTGTTTTCTTTCTAAGCTATCTAAAAATTCCCTGAATAATTTTGATGTAAAATGTCTCCCTTGATCTGATTGTATCTCAGTGGGTAATCCCTATCTAGTGAAAAATTTGAGTAACTTTTCTACAATCCTTTTAGCTGTGATATTGTGTAATGGAATGGCCTCTGAAAATCTAGTGGACACATCCACTATTATCAACAAATACTCATTCCCATATTTTGTTTTGGGTAGGGGCCCTATGCAATCAATTAGACTCTTGTAAACTGTTCCTCAAATGCAGAAATGGGTATTAAAAGTGCTATATTTATTACTGCCTGAGGTTTTCTAATTACCTGACACATATGACATGTCTGGCAAAATTCAACTATATCCAGTAAAAATGTTTTTGTATATTGGTTTGAGCTTTTCTTACCAATTAATGACGTCAAACTGGTAATTCATGTGTTACCCACAACATCTCCTTTCTATAACCTATAGGCAATATAACTTACTTCTGCCCATTTCTTATCTGCCTGAATATCTGGTGGTTTCCATTTCCTCGTCAAGACTTCATTTTTAAGACTGTAACATTCAGCAATACACTCAGATTCTACTTCTGTGTATGCTTTTTGATACAATTGCTTCAGTTTTTTTCATCTTTCTGTTGTAACTCAATTAATTTCTCTGATCTAAAAATATCCACTTTGTCCTCCACCCGTTCTTGCTTCTTCTCAACCGTTCAATCAAATATGGTGTTTGATAATTCTGTTTCAACTTCCTTATCTGTATTCTTTGATTTCTCCTCCTGTTTCAACTGATGGGTTTGTGACCTTCTTGTTATGCAGTCAGGAAAAATCCCAAGATATACTGCCTATAACACCTCA
The DNA here is from genome assembly GCF_047496795.1 of Chiloscyllium punctatum. NCBI lineage: Eukaryota > Metazoa > Chordata > Chondrichthyes > Orectolobiformes > Hemiscylliidae > Chiloscyllium > Chiloscyllium punctatum. Next base: position 64,288,007 of record NC_092758.1, on the reverse strand, counting down.
GTTGCTTGATTTTCCACTAGCTTTTCAACCAGAGAAGGCAGCACTCCTACCTGTGATCCAACTATATCGAAACCAGGAGTTTCTCCAGTATTCTTACCTCCACTTAATCACATTCTCTGGACACTCCAACCTCACTTTACATTATGGAGCACTTCTCATCTCACCATGAATTCCAGATACTAGCACTTTTTTCTGGCGATAGTTCCTCTGAGCTACTGAGCTTGTCATCTCTCAACATCAAAGATTGACATAGCCTGTATCTCAAAGTTTTAAAGTCTTTATCTGCTGCTCCTTACCTATGCAAGTAAACCTTACCTTCACAAGTAAGGTACCTTCTCAACCAACTTCCAACCAGATTGTACATTCTGGTAAAGCTTTTTAGCCTCCACTGTGCTTTACTTTACAACTTCAACAAAATTTAAAGATTTATTTTGATTCCTACACCGTCTTCCCCAGTGCTTTTTCTAAACCACCAACACTGTGACTTCATATGGCCTACTTTATTGCAGTGAAAACACTTGAAGTATTTAACACCTCCTTCCCCTTCATAGGTTTCCTTTTTACCCTGTGGTAAGCTATCTTTATTATTTTCACTGAGATGTATTTTTCCCTTATACCTGAGGATTTCTCTTTTTCCCAATTTCTTTCCTTCACAGATTGAAGTTGAATTCAGCAGCCACACTTTGATTTATGAACAAACTCATAATCATCAACCATTTTAGCTGCTAATCTTGCAAGTTTAACTTTCTCCTCTTCCAAATGAGTTCTCACTACTTAGGAAGTGAATTTTTGAATTCCTCCAAAATAATCCTCTCTCTAATATGTTTGTTCATTTTTTAATGCCCTTAACCACCCATCAAAATTGCTTTGTTTGATTCTGATATGGAGGGAAGGTCTTATGAGGAAAGGTTGAGGGACTTGAGGTTGTTTTTGTTAAAGAGAAAAAGGTTAAGCGGTGACTTAATAGATGCACACAAGATGATCAGAGGATTAGATAGAGTGGACAGTGAAAGCCTTTTTTCTCGGATAGTGATGGCCAGCACAAGGGGACATAGTTTTAAACCGAGGGGTGATAGATATAGGACAGATGTCAGAGGTAGGTTCTTCACTCAGAAAGTAGTAATGACGTGGAATGCCCTGCCTTTGTAACAGCAGTAAACTTGCCAACCTTAGGGACATTTAAATGGTCATTGGATAAATATATGGATGATAATGGAATAATTTAGGATAGGTGAGCTTCAGATCAGTTTTACAGGTCAGCGCAATATCAAGGGCCAAAGGGCATGTACTGCACTGTATTGTTCTATGTTCTATTTTCTGTTTTCTTTCAAAGTCAAGTTAAGTTTGACCAGGGTCTCTGCTTAGATTCCTGAAACGTTATTTGTAGGCTTCTGGCACCAATTCATATGCATTTAAGATGGCTTTCTTCACTTCCTCATACTCCCCAGATACCTCTTTTATAGTAATGCAAAATGCCTCACTATTTCTACCTATTAATTTTGTTGAATCACATGACCACCACATGACCACCGGCCACTTCATTTCTTTAGCTATTTTCTCAAATGAGATGAAAAAGTCTTCTACATCCTTCTTGTAAAGTTGAGACAATACTTTGATATATTTAAACAGATCACCGAAAGGCCTTTGGCTACAATGGGTTTGCACATCCTCACTATCCTACCTTCTACCTTCACCTCCATCCTTTTAAACTGACTTTCCTGTCTAATGGCCAATTTCTGAAATTCAAACTCCATCTTACTGCTTTTCTTCTCTCACTTTCTCCCTTTTTATTTTATTAGAATCCCTACAGTGTGGAAACAGGCCCTTTGGCGCAACAAGTCCACACCAATCCTCCGAAGAGTAAGCCACCCAGACCCATTCCTCTGCCCTATATTTACTCCTGACTAACGCACCTAGCCTACACATCCCTAAACACTATGGACAATTTAGCATGGCTAATTCACCTGGCCTGCACATCTTTGGATAGTGGGAGGAAACCAAAGCACCCGAAGGGAACCCATACAGACACAGGGAAAATGTGCAAAATCCACACAGACAGTCCCTGACACTGTGAGGCAGCAATGCTAACCACTGAGCCACCTTGCCACTCACATTCAACTCTCTCAAATATAACATGAAGAGTGACAAAGTATGTGCCATTATTCTTCACTATTGTGTTTATGCTTGCCAGAACAAAAGCTTCAGTGGATATGCAATGAAAAGCTATTTTGTGCATTGACAGCAAATCACAATCATAGATGACTTATATGTGAGATGTTAAAAATCACACAGCACCAGGTTATAGTCCAACAGGTTTACTTGAAAGCACCAGCTTTTGGAGTACTGCTCCTTCATCAGGGGTTGTGGCGTACAAGAGTACATGATAGACTCCACAACCACCTGATGAGGGAGCAGCACTCTGAAAGCTAGCGCTTCCCAATAAACCTGTTGGACTATAACCTGTTGTTGTGTGATTCTTAACTTTGTCCACCCCAGTCCAAAACCGGCCTCTCCAATACATTTGAGGTGGAAGACTGGTTCTTCCAGCTTCATTTTCAAGAGATGTCCTGAAAAGAATACATTGGGGACATTGTCTAGTGTACAGCCAGAGCCTGGTCAGTTGTGTTGTAGTCAGCAATCTCCAAAGATACTGAAGATCTCATAGCACATTGTGAAATCTGTGACTAAATAGAGTCAGCAAAACTGTTTTCAATCCATACATGCTACTGACAGTTCAAAGGGCAAGAGTCAGCAACATTTGTGGGAAGATAACAATAAGAGAAACATAATGATCAGTGAAATCGACTTGATCTTATTAATCCACATTCAGCTAAAATCATTCAAATAACAACACAGCCTTGACAATAAACTATTATAGCAGACTTGAAACTGATATCAGATGCTGAGAAGGCAATTTCATTTCTTCATTTTTCAAGGAAGAATCATCAGTTCCAGTGACAGAGAGCAGACCTAGTAAAGAATAATCCTCCAGTAGTACTGCTGGGTATGTGAACATATTGGGTTCACTGATATTAAATCACTAATGGTGATTGCAGGAGTCCATCCTAATTAACAGTTTGAAATGTAGAATCTACTTGCTTAGCACAAACATTACTGCAATATGAGAATAAAGATTTGCACACATAAGTTAAGAGAGACCATGTACAACTCCCTGGAAGTCACTGAGGCAGGATGAAAAAAACACAGATTCTGAACACAGGTAAAGACGAGTACAGTAACTGCCCTTGACGTCTTGGAAGCATTTGTCTCAGTGTGGCATCAATAAACCCCAGTAAAACTGAAGTTAATGGAAATCAGGATTAAAACTCTCCACTAGTTTGTGTCATACCTAGCACAAAGGAAAATGATTATGGTTGTTGGAGGTCAATCATTTCAGTCAAAGGATATCATTGCCAGAATGCCTCAGGGTAAACCATCTTCAGTTGTTTCATTAGCAACCTTATCTCTATCCTAAGTCTGAAGTGAATATGTTAGCTGATGATTGCTCAATAATCAATACTATTCATGATTCCTCAGGTACTGAAGCAGCCTGTGTCCTTATGCTACAAGACTTGAGCAATATCAAGGGTTACCATTGTCCAAAGACTGAATTGGACTAGCCATATAAATACTGTAGGTACAATAATAGGTCAGAGACTATGAATTCTGTGCCCAGTAACTTGTGTCCTTAGTGCCTGTCCACCATTTAGAAAGTACAAGTTAAGAGTGAGATGCAATAACCCCACTTGCTTATAAGCATCCAGCTCCAACAACACTGAGTAAACTTTGTGTGGCAATTGGAATGAGGGCCAGATAGATTTAATAGAGTATGAGATCCCTGATTGGGGTTGTTAACTTAGGTCAATCAGGCAGCCCTGGGTGACAGATTTAAACAGGAGATTCAGAGAGGCTCCTCCTTCAAGGGACTGGCTCTGAGCAAGCTAGTCAGATTCCATGTACTGTGCACATGTAAATAGAGGGTGACTTGCTGATGTGATACCAGCTCCTTGGAGCTATTTCAATGTCAACAAATGGGGGAATTAACAAAACATCGGGCTTATAGCACTATTTGCCACCTTCAACGTTCTTTTCTTCGGTGACAGGCTCACAGTAGCAAAAGATACATTACATTAACTCAGTTAGGCTCCTCCAACAGCAACTTCCAAACTCGTGACCTCCACCAACAGGAAGGACAAAGTTAGTGAATGAAAGGACATACCACCACTTGCAAGACCCCATCCAAGATCCAAGCCATCCTGATTTGAAACTACATGGCCAATTCTTCATTGTTGAAAGGTCAAACTCCCAGAGTTCTCTATCTAACAGCACTGCAGTTGTTTCTACACCCCAAGGACTGCAGTATTTAAAGAATGCAGTTCACTATCATCTTCTGCAGGACAGAGATAGGCAATAGATACTGGTCCAGCCAGCAACACCCAAATCCCATGGATTAATTTAAGAAATAAATAATTAGAGCAGGCCCAGACATGTTTGTAGATGTCCATGAAACACTGGAGAAGCTCTTCTACTGTGAGAAAAGATCTATTCTACCTCTTTTCCTTTCCTAATGATACCAGCCCTTCCTAAATGTTTTACCAGAGTCCCACATCTTTGTTTTATGCATACATGAGTTTAGACTCTAAATTACCCTGATCTTTAATAATGGATTTATAAACAATAATGATTCAGAATATGCTAAACCTGCAATAGCATCAGAATGAAGTGCACCCAGGGAATCGTAGGGACACAGATAATTTTTTTAAGTGACCCGGGTTCAATTCCCACCATGGCAGATGGTGGAGTTTGAATTCAATAAATACCTGGAATTAAAGAGTATAATGGTGACCATGAATTCATTATTGACTGTCAGAAAAAAAAATCTAGTTCATTCATGTCCTTTAGAGAAGGAAACTGTCATCCTTACCAGGTCTGGTCTGCATGTGACTCTCAACCCACAGCAATGTGGTTGATTCTTAACTGTCCTCCAGGCAATTAGGGATGGGCTATAAATGCTGCCTAGCCAGTGATGCTCTAATCCTGTGAATGAATAAAAAAAAATCATACACCAGCCATTTGTGCTTGAATGTTGTGTTTGGTGCCTCAGTCATCTGCTAACTCCTAAATAGGAGTTTTATTTACTGTGCTTTTAAAACGTTTGCTTCCAACATAGCTTCTTTTTAGCGAGTTTTGAGAAGATTTGTAGCTCAGGTTGAGGTTCTGGATGTAGGTTTGCTCACTGAGCTGGAAGGTTCGTTTTCAACAAACAATGAAAACGACCCTTCCAGCTCAGCGAGCAAACCTACATCCATAGTTTCTTTTTCTCATTAACTAGACCAAGGCTTGATTAAAGAGCAATGCAAGGTCTTTATGTACTTTAAATATTTAATAATTTAAAGAATTTTGGGTACAATCCAAAGCAGGAGATATGGGCCATCCAAAATGAAAGTTCCTAAATGATGAACAGAGAAAGATTTCTGCCAAATCATAGGTACACAATACAATGGAAAACTAGACAAAATACAGGGGAATGAAAAATAGAGGTAAAGCACAGAGAATGAGAAAAAATATTAGCCACAAAACGTAAGTTCAAAATCTGATTTCTAACATCTGATAATTTCTGTCAAGGACAAAATTATTCCACAACTAGAGAAACCTGGGTCAGTAAAAGACAGTGGAATTGATATGTCAGTCATGTCTGACTAATCTGATTGAGCATGTTGATGAAGTTGCGGAGGATTGGTGAAGGTGGTGCAATAGAAGTTGTGCATTTGCGTTTTTAAAAGGCATTTGACAAATTATCATATAATATATTATTTGGAAAAGAGAAGTACATGGTATTAAAGAGGTGGTGTTCACTAAGCATAGAAGATAGGGAGTCATGATTTGGAGATGCAGTGTTGGACTGTGGTGTACAAATTAAAAATCACACAACACCAGGTTATGGTCCAACAGATTTATTTGGAAGCACGAGCTTTCAGAGTGCTGCTCCTTCATCAGGCGGTTGTGGAGTGTAAGATCGTAAGACACAGAATTTTCTGCAAAAGTTTACAGTGTGATATAACTGAAATTATTTATTGAAAAAGACCTGGATTGTTTTGTTAAGTCTCTCATCTTTTAGAATGAACATGTTGGTTTCAGTTCTTTCATATGTAAATCTTACCATATGCGTGGCAGGTACTCATGCGACCCAGCCAACATTGTCTGCAGACAAGGATGCCCTGAGGCATGGTACATTGGTGAGACCAAGCAGAGGCTACGACAACAGATGAATGGACACCGCACAACAATTAACAGACAGGAGTGTTCCCAGCCTCAGTGGTCCGGGACATTCAACCTCAAACCTTCGGGTGACCATCCTCCAAGGCGGACTTTGGGACAGGCAAAAGCGCTAAGTGGCCGAGCAGAGGCTGATATCCAAGTTCGATACCCATACACTACACACAGACACAGACACAGACACACACATACAGACGCACGCACAAACACATGCACACACACTCCTATACACACACTCCTACAGACACACACACACTCCTACAGACCTATACATTCATGCAATCCCTCTCTCATACACAAGCTCTCTCTCATATGCTTACACATACACTCCCACTCTCACCTGCACACACACACTCTCTCACAGATTCTCATAAGCGCACGCACACACACACACATCCATATAAGTTTATGGGATGAATTTGTATTTGCAGAATTACATTTTATTTTGCTCAAAAACTGCATGAATCCATGTAAGATTCTGTAAATCTGTTTCTTCGATTAGAATCAGTCTGAACATTGTGGCACAGACAGTCTCACACAGGGCACCTCACATCTTAAATGCATTATCTGGGCCAACATGACACCAATTGTTAAAGTTCACTTAAAAATGTAACTTTAAAAATGTTCTGTGATTTACATATGAAAGAGCCGAAACCAACATATTCATTCTAAAAGATGAGAGACTTAAACAATCCAGGTCTTTTTCAATATATAATTTCGATTACATCACACTGTAAACTTTTGCTGCAAATTCTGTGTCATATGCTCTTATACTCCACAACCACCTGATGAAGGATCAGTGCTCCCCAATAAACCTGTTGGACTATAACCTGGTGTTGTGTCATTTTTAACTTAAGACACGGAGTGGTTCAGAATGAAGGATACTGCTACCAGGTTGCACTTCCTCAACATGAAGGTACATTGGAACCATTCTTAACTCATTGTAAACCAAATTAGATTTTTATATTAGATTTACATTTATTGTGACATGTATATAAGAATAGAGTGAAAAGTATTTTCTCATGTGTTATACACAAAGTGCTGTCACGCTCAGCATCATCTTCAAACTCTGAATACTGTATTTACTGTATTGAAGTTCATTTTTTACTCTTCTTCCTGTTCCATCTCTACTTCTCCTCCAGTCGCTGCTTGATTCATTATCTTGGCAGTAGCCCTAATTCCTCTATTCAATCCACTGATTACAATTGAGTAGCACCACAGGTAGTGATAAAGGTCCTCAGAGATTGGTTTTAGGCCAATTTCTTTGCTTGGTTTTATATATATATAGGTGACATGAACTTGGGTAATAACTGTACAATTTTGAAGCTTGCAGACAATACAGAACTTAGTTAGGTCATGAATAGTGAATAAATGTTCATACAGAATGCAGGCTTCAGGCTGACACTAGTGAAAGGAAAATTTAATATCATTTAATATAAAGTAATTAATTTATTTTAGCAATATGTAGAAGTAACATGTTCCAATTGGTACTATTTTGAAAGACAAAAACAGAGAAGTTTGTGAGTGCATATTCACAAGTCATGAAAAGTGTCAGGATAAGTTAAATAGTTGTCTATTATTCTGCCTACACTTTAGGAAGAATGCTACAGTTCCCTAAACTGACGGGCTAGGCTCCCCCATCATTCAGAGTAGAAACACTTGTGAAACCTCCTTCTCCAGTTGGTTGTTTAACTGACAGCCACCTGGACAGCCACCAATAACTAGATGTGGCAGGACTCCAGATACTAGATCTGATCTGTTGGTTGGGGATTTGTTTGTCTCTCTTTGTCACAGGATACCTCTGTTGTTTGATGTACAAGTGGTCCTGTGTTGTTGCTTGACCAGGCTGACTGATCATTTTCAAGTATGCCTGGTTCTGCTCCTGGCATGCTCTCTTGCACCCTTCATGAAACTAGTGTTGATATCTCTGCTGGATGGTAATACCGTGAATAATGCAATGAGCCATGGAGTTTGTGGATGAATGCAGGTCTAATGTTGCTGATGACCCTGCAGCACTTCAAGATGCCCAGTCTTAATTCATTAAATCTGTTCAAAATCCACCCAATTTAGCACAAAGATAGTGCCACACAACATGGTGGAATGTATCTTCAGTGTGAAAATAGAGATAAAGCTGGTAAGTGGGTCTAGCTGAGATGGATCTGTGGCAGGAAGGTTGTTGAAGACAAGGTTCAATAGGTTTGTCTTCCCTCTTGTTGGTTCCCTCACCACCTGTCACAGGCCCATACTCACAGCTGTGTCTTTCAGAATTTGGCTATCTTGGTCAGCAATGGTGCAACCAAGATACTTTTCACGAAGGTCTTTAAAGTCTCCCACCCAGGATACATTCTGTGCCCTTGCCACTCTCAAACCAGAGGGATCCCAGTATTGTAGAGAGGTTTCCTAGTTCCATTCAGAGGGTTTAAAATAATGTGGTCTAAGATGGGAGCCAGAGCAGTAGGCCAACATAATTGAGGTAAAGATAGAGATTAAGTCAAGTAAGCCTAATAGAAAGAACAGACAGGGCCAGGTTAATGAACTTGGCAGGCGTGGCGGTCTAACTTGTGTTTATTTCAATGCATGGAGTAAGGCAGATGCGTTTAGAGCCTGGATTAGTATGTGACACCATTGTGTTGTAATGATTACAAAAACATAGTTGAAAGAAGGGCTTAGATGTTTCGAGCTTAATAGAGAGGGTTGTAAAAGGGATGGGGAAGTTGCATCAAGATTAAGAAGAATGTCACAGCTGGACTAAGTGAGAATATATTGCAGTTGTCATCTAGCAAGGCCATATGAGTAAGAATAAGAACGGTACAGTCACTATGATTGGCTTAGACTATAGACCTCCAATAACCAATAGGAGATGGAGGGACAGACATGTAAGCAAATCATGGAAATATGTAAAAACAACAGGATTGTTTTAGTGGGTGATTTTAATGTCTCCAATATTGACTAAGATTCCTTTAGTGCCAGAGGCTTAGATGAGGCAGAATTTGACAGGTGCATCCAAGTAGGTAATTGGAAGCAGTACATACATAGCCCAACTAGGGAAGGGGCCATACTAGACCTTGTGTTGGAAATTAGCCTGGCCTGATGATGGAAGTTTCAGTGGGGGATCATTTTGGGAACAGTGATCATAGTTCCACAAGTTTTAAGATAATAGCGCATAAGGATAAAACTGGTCCTTGGGTGAAAGTGCTAAAGTACAATGCTAATTAAACAGAATTAGGCAGGAACTGGTGTGGCTGTTTGAGGGGCAAATCCACATTTGAGAAGTGGGAGTTTTTTGAAAAGCAGTTGGTGAGAATTCAGGACTACCTCACAGCGCCAGGGACCTGGCTTCGATTTCCACCTTGGGCGATTGTCTGTGTGGAGTTTGCACATTCTCTCTGCGTCTGCATGGGCTTGCTCTCGTTTCCTCCCACAATCCAAAAAACAGGGTGTGCAGGTTAGTTGAATCGGACATGCTAAATTGCCCATAGTATTAGGGTGCATTAGTTAGGGGCAAATATAGGGTAGAGGAGTGGCTCTAGGTAGGTTATTCTTCAGACAGTTAATCTGGACTTGTTGGGCCAAATGGCCTGTTTCCATACTGTAGGGAATCTAATCTAATCAAATCATGAAAGATAAGAGTGGCAAGATTTTGGGAACCCTAGATAACAAGAGCTATTGAAAATTTAGTCAAAAAGAGAAAGGAGAAATACGTAAGGTTTAGGAAAATGAAATCAGATGCGACCCTTGAGGAATATACAAGGAAGTAAGAGGGCTAAAATAGCCCGTGAAATGATCCTCGCAAACTGGATTAAGGAGAATTTCAAGGCATTTTATACATATGCCAGAGGGTAGGTAGGGAAAGGTAGATCCACGCAAGGACAAAGGAGGGTATTTACGCATAAAGCCAGCAGAAGTGAGTGAGGTCCTTAATGAGTACATCACATTGGTATTCACTAAGGAGAAGGGCATAGAATAGAATCACAACAGTGCCATCAAGTCCACATTGACCCTTTGAAGAGCATCCCACCCACAGCCAATAGCAACGTTTCAGAAGCATTTGGACAGACATGTGAATGGCAGGGAGTAGAGGGATGTAGGCCATGCGCAAGCAAATGGGATTAGTTTAGAATTGCATCATGGTGGGCTGAAGGGCTGTACTTTTCTATGTTCTATGTTCTATGTTGGATAAGTAGGATTCAGCGTGGAGGAATACTGACACATCAATTGAGGGAGGAGCTGTAGGCAACCTCCTACAGGAATGAAATAACTCCACAGAAACCGGTATACCATTTGCCAAGGAAACAAATCACCCTTTATTTATGTGGAAAGTCCTTTAGAGCCAGGTCTCAGAGTTAACACAATCTCTGACATTCCTGTTTATATCTATCGGCCAGGGTTCCCACATTAGAGCAGATTAACAAACCCAGTCAGGGAACTCATATTGTATGAAGTCCACTCATGACAACCACCACCTCCCTCCCCCTCAGAATCCGAGGACATAGGCCAGTTCTTTTTTTTGTAGCTCCTCCTGGGGCATTTCAGCATCAGTCAGATTCCTCGAAATCTGCCTCTAATACAGGTGGTATGTAATGCACAGTAGCTCTCCTCTTGCATCTGAAGCTTCATTGGAAGGAATTCATTCTCTTCTTCAGTTGTTAAAGGCATTGAGACATTTCTGGTGTCCAACTCAGATTCCCACGTACCTTCAATACTTGACAGAGAGGGGGAACCCAGGGTTTTTTGAACAGTTAGAAAAGCAGTTGAGGAGCCAGGTACATCTTGAAAGGTTGCATCTTTAATATAGTCAATGCTTTATGGCACCTACTCAAACTTTATAAGTCACTGGACCTGACATTATGTCAACCATACCTCTAACACATACAGAGCCATCCCCACAGATCCTCACCCTCTGAAGTAAACTGGATCCCTCAATTAGCAGTCTTGTATCCAGTAATGGCTTTCCTCTTGCCATTTCATCCTCACCTCCAAGTCCAGGAAGATCAGATTTAACCTGGTGCAGAGTCTTCTCCCCTTTAACAACTCCACTGGAGTTATCCATGTAGTTGCATGAGGGGCGATCCAATAATCAAATAGGAATGGGGAAAGTTTGGGTTCCAGTGAAGCTGTTTCTTTAAGCCTGCCTTCAATGTTTGGACTACTGTTTCTGCAAGATCACTGGACGAAGTATGGTATGGAGCTGTCCATAAATGATGAATACCGTTCAATTTAATGAAATACTCAAATTCCTGCTCATAGTCAATGACCTATATTCTGTGACTAATACTTCTGGTGTCCGTGAATTGCAAAAGATGCATGCAATTTTTCTATCATTGTCCCTGTGTTTGACAAATGAACTCCATGCATGTCCAACCATTTTGAGGGAGTGTCCACAATAACCAAGTGCACTGAGACCATGGGAGACCTTAATAGCTGATGTGCAGCTGAGTCTAGGGTTTATCTGGTCATTCCCTTGAATGTGGCAAAGCTGCAGTTGGTAATTTTTAAATCTTTTTCAGTATTCGGAGCACTGCTCCACCAGCACAGCTATGTCTGCATCCAATCCTGACCAGCAGACATAACCTCTCTTCAATATCTTCATTTTGAAAACCTCTGGATGACCCTAGTGCAGTTCAGCCAGTATCTGGCAGTGTCCTTCGCTCAGAATAATCACTCTTGCCCCCCAAAATGAGAAGCTATCTTCTGCTGTGATCTGGTCTCTACAGGTCCAAAAAGGTTTCAATCCTAGTTGTGACAGACATTTGAAATCCCCTATCATCAGAGGAACAGAGAGATCTGGGTGTGCAAGTACATAGATCCCTCAAAGTTGCCACCCAAGTGGATAGGGTTGTTAAGAAAGCATATGGTGTTTTGGCTTTCATTAACAGGGGGATCGAGTTCAAGAGCCGTGAGGTTTTGCTGCAGCTCTACAAGTCCCTGGTGAGACCACACTTGGAATATTGTGTCCAGTTCTGGTCGCGCTACTACAGAAAAGATACAGAGGCTTTGGAGAGGGTGCAAAGAAGGTTTACCAGGATGCTGCCTGGACTGGAGGACTTGACTTATGAAGAAAAGTTGAATAAGCTTGGAATTTTCTCTCTGGAGAGAAGGAGGAAGAGAGGAGACCTGATTGAGGTGTACAAAATAATGAGTGAATAGATAGAGACAATAGCCAGAGACTTTTCCCCAGGGCAGGATTGACTGGTACTAGAAGTCATAGTTTGAAGATATTAGGAGAAAGGTATAAAGGCGACGTCAGGGGTAGATTCTTTACGCAGAGAGTTGTGAATGCATGGAATATGTTGCAAGGTGTGGTGGTGGGAGCAGAGTCACTGGGGACACTTGAGCAATTGCTGGACATGCACATGGATAGCAGTGATTTGAGGGGTGTGTAGGTTAAGTTACTATATTTTACATTAGGATTAAATCTCGGCACAACATCATGGGCCAAGGGGCCTGGTCTGTGTGTACCTTCCTATGTTCTATGTTCTATGTATCACTAGCTATTTCAGTTTTGCCAGGACCGAGCTTTCTGCATCCATGGTCTGATATGAGGAGAAGGTGAGCACTTCAGATGCTGGATCTGAGTCAAAGAGTGTGGTGCTGGAAAAGCACAGCCAGTCAAGCAGCATCCAAGGAGCAGGAGAGTCGACATTTTGAGAATTAGCTCTTCATCAGGAATGAGGGGTGGCCCAAGGGGGCTGAGAGATAAATGGGAGGGGGTGAGACTGGGTATGCAAGGGAATGTGACAGGGAGATGAAGGTGGGGGTGAAGGTGATAGGTCAGAGAAGAGGATGGAGCAGTTTGATAGGGAGGAAGGTTCCTTAGTACCTGCCTATGGAACCAACTGATCCCGCATGGATTCTGAACGATATTCAGACCATCACAATTTGGACCTGACCAGGACAACTGTAGCTACAACAAAGCCAAACCTTCCAGAAATGGCTCTCCCTCCAGATCCTCTGTTCAACTCTCGTAGCCATGCACCACCACTTCTGCAGTCAGCCCTGCCCCAGCTCAGGGTCACACTCTCCCAGAACTGCAAAGGACCTCTACCATTCTTCATCCTTAGCAGAATCCACACACTCAGTAAATGCTTGGGCATGAAGGAACGTAAGTACACCAAACTTTCATCTACTTAACTCAGGTTTCCTCAATCATTCCAAAAGCTCTTCCCGGCCTCTTGAACTGTTCGGATGCCATTAGCCACATGGCCGCTCCAACCACCACCACTGTAGCAAATGATAATGTCACTTCTGCCCCGCCACCCCACAAACTGCAGCCACTGCCAACTATGCCACCTTCGTGATCACTGCCAAGACAACATCCTCCGCGATTGCCACCAAGAGAACCACCTCCATGACCCACTGCCACCGAAACCATCACGAAGTCTACCCAGCATGTTACTTCCATCCCCATAGTTACCACCGCCTCAACCACTTCTGCTCCCACCATCGTCACTCATCAGAACACCACTGATGACATCACAAAGATCACGTGTTACGTCACTTCCACCCCCAGGGATGCCACCAAAGGCACCACTTCTGCCGCCCCCGACACCCAGGGTGAGTGTCATTTCCATTGATGATGTCACCCCGATCCCATTCCCACCCCCACTCCAGAGACAGTCTCCACTCCCACTCCCAACTTCAGCCTCACCCTAGGTCCTAGCTGCAGCCCTGCCATGTTTTTACCATCCCACCCAGATCTCTCCTTCACTGAGGATGAATGATCAGTCCTCCATAAAGGCCTTACCTTCATCCCCGAATCCTCCCAGATCAATGAATTCAATACGCGTTGCAACCTCAAACTTTGATCAACAATGTCCTCTAGGGCATCTCCTCCACTTCCCACACCTGTGCCCTTGAACCCCACCCCTTCAATTATAACAAAGACAGAACCCCCCGGTCCTCAACTTCTATTTCACCAACCTCCAGATACAACGCATCATTTTCTAACATTTACACCACCTGCAAACAGACCCCACCACCAGAGATATATTCACCTTCCCCCCCATCCGCATTCTGGAGGGACCATTCCCTCCACAACTCCCTTGTTAGGTCTACAACCCCCACCAACCCACCCTCCACTCCTGGCACCTTCCCCTGCCACTTCAAGAAGTGCAAAACCTGCACTCACATCTTGCCCTGTACCTCAGTGCAGGGCCCCAAAGGTTCCTTCCACATCTGACAGAGATTTACCTGTATTTCCACACACATTATCTACTGTGTCCGTTGCTCTCCTCTGCATCAGGGAGACAGGATGCCAACTTGTGGAAAGTTTCAGAGAAAATCTCTAAAACACCACATGAGGCAATCCCACCGCCCTGTGGCCGAACACTTTCACTCTCCCTCCAACTCTGCCATGGACATGCAAGTCCTGGGCCTCTTCCACCGCCGAACTCTAGTCTGGAGGAAGAAATACTGGATTAGTGGTGCTGAAAGAGCACAGCAGTTCAGGCACCATCCAACGAGCAGCGAAATCGACATTTCGGGCAAAAGCCCTTCATCAGGAATAAAAAAAGCCTCTGGAGGCTTTTACCTCTGGAGGAAGAAAGCTTCATCTTCCACCTTGGGACCCTCCAACCAAATGGGATCAATGTGGATTTCACCAGTTTCCTCATTGCCCCTTCTCCCACCTTATCCCAGATCCAACCTTTCAATTTGGCACCACCCACTTGAACTGTCCTATCTGTCCATTTTCCTTCCCACCTATCCATGCCACCCTCCTCTCCAACTTATCACCTTTACTCCTATCTTCATCTACCTATCACATTCCCAGCTACGTTCCCCCCAGCCCCACCCCCTCTCATTTATCTCTCATCACCCTCTTGGGTCACCCACTCATTCCTGATGAAGAGCTCATGCGGGATGCTCCCAGACTGGCTATGCTTTTCCAGCACCCACACTCTTTACCTCATGGTCTGATATTGTCAGCCATGACTGGAAGTCTTTCCAGGAAATTTAAAACCTTTGTGGCTCTTCCAGTGGCAGGTGTATCTGCCAGCGGAAGATGGCTCAAGCCATCTACATTTGCTACTTGATCTCCCTAACGGTGTCCCAAACTGTAATCATACGAACTTAGTATATTGGACCCCACCACTAAATTCAGCCTGAAGCTATGGGCAGCACTGCATTGTCCTCTTTAAGTATACCTAACAGGTTTATGGTCCATTATTATTACAAATTTACATCCATAAAGGTATTGGTGGAGCTTCCAAACTCCAAATATGAAGGCCAAACCTTCCTTCTCTATCTGAGCTCCACATTAGCATACGCTATTGTGCACTCCTCTCTGGTGGACCGCCTGTGAACTAATCCGACCTGATGCCATACAGAAAGGCATTGCATATCAATAGCAGAACCCGGCTGCAATCATCGTATGCCAACACCCAAGAGATGATGGCTGTTTCTTCACTTCCATGAAAGCTATAGCTTGGCTACACAACTGTTTCCAAAGCTTACCCTTTTTTAGGATTTAATGCAAAGGTGCCAGGATGGGAGGCCAGATTCTGTATGAACATTCCATAATAGTTCATCAGCCCAAAGAAAGACCTAAACTTCAGTACAGATGTGGGAGCCAGGTATACTTTGATCACCCTGACATTATCTTCCAATGCATGTAATCTGTTCTTGTTGATTCTAGCCCATGTATGTCACTTAAGGAGCCTGGGACACACAGTTTTCCCTTCTTATGTGAATGTCTGACTGGAAGGACTGACTAAGGTTATGTCCAAGTTCTCTAAGTGCTCCTTATTGGTCTTCCCTGTAATTAGTATGTAATCTGGATAAATGGCAACCTGGAGTAGACGTTGTAAAATGTTCTCCATCGTCTGCTGAAAAATTGCACATGCTGATGATACCCCAAATGGCGGACTCATATATTGGTGAAAAAACCTTATGGGTATTAATTGTAACATACTTCTGTGAATCTTCATCTAACTGCAATTGCAAGTATGTATGGCTCAAGACAAGCTTCATGAAGAACAGACCCCTGCCAGATATGCACATAAATTCTCTATGCAAAAGATTGGGTATTTATCCAACTGAGAAAGGCAGTTTACCATTTAATCCATCAAGCTTCATAACCAGTACTGTCCATTTCACAAACTGGGCTGGTTTGATGATTCCTTCACTATCCAGCCTTCTCATTTCTGCCTCTACTTTTGCTCATAATGCAAATGACACTGAGCAGACCTTGCAGAATTGTGGAATTGCTTCCTGGTCAACTTGCAACATGAATTTGTCTCCTGTGATAGTTCCTCAACTTTGTTGAAAAATTTCCAGGTATTTACTTAGGACCAGCTATTCCTCATAGGAAACCAAAACTGAAGTTCTACACTTAATCTGTAAAGATTTCCCAGTATAGGTTCTCAGTCCAGCCAAGGTCTTAAGCAAACTTAAGGATAGGAGTCCAGAGCAAATTCTGTTCAAGAGCGGTTCTATGATGACTGAAAAGGCTTGTTGACCTCCATTTGAACAAGGTGACCATTTAACCAGATTGGTTCTGAATTGGCTGTTGCTAAACAATTCAACTGTTCTAAATCAGATGTGGGTGAACTTTCAAGAGCGTCAGCCTATAAGTTCTCTTGTTCAATTTAGGTCCAGTGGGACTCTTTCGCTAACTCAAGTCCACACACCAACAGCAACTACAATGGTTTACTGGACAGATCCTGAAGAAAATGTTAACAATTTATTTTGGGGTTTTGCTGTGGGCTGACTTAAAGTCCCTCTGTCCAGGATATGTCCTGAGTGAGGCTGTGTAATTGCCTTCACTCAAGTGGTGTTCTCCAAGCTCAGTCAGACTGGCAAGTGTGCACTTCTATTGGAACTCACATGCCCCACTGCCACGTTTACCAATTACAAAGCCAGTTTTAGTGCCTGCTTGAAGTCCAGTTGGGCTTCAGCTAGTGGGCACTTTTGCATGGTTACATCATTAATCCCACATTCCAAACTGTCTCTCAGCATCTCATTAAGATTGAAAGCAAAATCACATGCTTCTGCCAGTCATCCTAACCTTGCCAAAAATCCAAAAAACAAATTGCCCTGGTTCTTCAATTGCTGAATAAAGCTGGTGGGCGGCGCGGTGGCACAGTGGTTAGCACTGCTGCCTCACACCGCCAGAGACCCAGGTTCAATTCCTGACTCAGGCGACTGACTGTGTGGAGTTTGCACATTCTCCCTGTGTCTGCGTGGGTTTCCTTTGGGTGCTCCGGTTTCCTCCCACAGTCCAAAGATGTGTACGTCAGGTGAATTGGCCATGCTAAATTGCCCGTAGTGTTAGGTAAAGGGTAAATGTACAGGAACGGGTGGGTTACGGGTCGGTGTGGACTTTTTGGGCCGAAGGGCCTGTTTCCACACTGTAAGTAATCTAATCTCAGAATTAGTGGAGACTTAGGGTCATAATATTCCTCAAGTAAATCTGTCACCTCTTGAAATGTTCTAGTATCTGGTGCCTCAGGGAAAATTTGGTTTCGAATAACTGAAAGGCTGTGGGTCCACAAGCTCTCAGAGGAATTACTTGTTGCTTTTCATCTACTCCAATGTCATTTGCCCAGAAAGAAATACACATAGCTTCCACGTATTGGGCCCAGTCTTCAGTGGCAGGATTCAACAAGTCAAGTTCCTAAGTAACGGCATAATGCCAGAAATGCTTACCCCAACTCAAAGACAAATGTTGTGAGCGAATTTCTTCAGGAACATACTTTTCTCTTGTCATCACTGAAATAACTCCATGGAGGTTGGTATCCCATCACCCCTTATTTATACTCCCGAACGCTCTCGGTCAGATCCACCGACGTCAAGCCAGTGTTTTTCTCTGACCACTGCCTCCTGCTGGCCGACTGTCACCTACAGGACGAACAGCGGGCGGGCAAGGGAACGTGGAAACTGAACACTAAGCTGTTGACCCCGGGAAACATCGAAGAGCTCAAGAGGGATTACGCAGGTTGGAGAACCGTGAAGCCCCTCTTTGAGTCTCCAGCAGACTGGTGGGAAACGGTAAAAGGGAACATCGAGAGGTTCTTTATCCTCAAAGGTGTTCAGGAGGTGAGAGAGAGGCAGGGAAAACTGTCCCAGCTCCAGGAATGTATGCAGAACCTGCTCCTGCTGCAGACGATGGGGGTCAATGTCACGGAGGACCTCAAGGAGGTGAAGGGCCAGCAAGCCTCACTCTTTTTCTCGGAGGCCTCCAAGATAATCTTCCAGTCCAGGGTCCGCTCGGTGGAGCAGGACGAAACGTGCTCATGTTTCTTCTTCCAGAAGGTGCACAAAGAGAGCTCCGTGCTCAGCAGCCTGAAGAAAGAAGATGGCTCGGTAACGTCATCTCAGGCTGACATCATGAGAATCAGCAAATCCTTCTATGCCAGCCTGTATGACTCAAAGCCAACTGACAGCGCGGCCTCCCAGTCGTTCCTGTCCTCTATCACGGAGGTCCTAGATGACGGAACACGAGAGAGGCTGGACCAGCCGCTATCTCTGGATGAGCTGACCAAGGCCCTCGAGTCCTTCGAAAAGAATAAAACTCCCGGAAGCGACGGCTTACAGGTCGAGATTTATTCCGCTCTTTGGGACTTGATCGGCCAGGACCTGCTGGAGGTGTATGTCAGTATGCTTCGGGCAGGTACCATGAGTGAGTCCATGAGGAAAGGCACCATCACCCTCATCTACAAGCGGAAGGGGGAGAGGGAGGAAATTAGATATTGGAGACCGATCTCACTGTTAAATACAGACTACAAAATCTTGTCAAATGTCATCGCCAACCGGGTCAGGTCTGCTCTGGGATCGGTGATCCACCCGGACCAAACCTGTGCTGTACCGGGCAGGAAGATCTCTGAGAGTCTTGCACTCCTCAGGGATACGATCGCCTACGTGCAGGACAGGGGGGTGGACACCTGCCTCATCAGCCTGGACCAGGAGAAAGCCTTTGACAGGATATCGCACACATATATGAGGGATGTCCTCTCCAAAATGGGCTTTGGGGAGGGAATCGGAAATTGGATCAGACTGCTCTACACCAACATTGTCAGTGCAGTCTCAATCAATGGGTGGGAATCAGATAGCTTCCCTGTAAGACCTGGAGTCAGGCAGGGATGCCCCCTCTCACCCGCCTTGTTTGTGTGTTGCATAGAGCCATTTGCCGAATCCATCAGGAAGGATGGGAGCCTGAGAGGGGTGACTATTCCTGGCAGCGGGGGCCTGCAGGTTAAGGCCTCCCTGTACATGGATGACGTCGCTGTTTTCTGCTCGGATCCGCTGTCCGTGCACAGACTCGTGTGCATCTGTGACCAGTTCGAACGGGCCTCGGGGGCCAAGGTAAACCGAGGCAAGAGCGAGGCCATGCTCTTCGGGAACTGGGCCGACCAATCCTCTATGCCCTTCACCGTCAGGACTGACCACCTGAAGGTGCTGGGTATTTGGTTCGGGGGGGCTGGGGCGTGCGCCAAGACCTGGGCGGAGCGGATCAGGAAGGTGAGACAGAAACTAGGCAGATGGGGGCAACGGTCGCTCTCCATCGCGGGAAAAAAACTGGTCATCAGGTGTGAGGTACTTTCAGTATTGCTATATGTGGCACATGTCTGGCCTATCCCCAGGACCTGTGCCGCCGCAGTCACCCGGGCCATCTTCCAATTCATTTGGAGATCAAAGATGGACCGGGTCCGAAGAGACACAATGTACAAAGACCAGTGCAATGGGGGAAAAAACACGCCCAATGCCACCCTCACCCTGATGGCCACCTTTGTGTGTGGCTGCATCAAGCTGTGCGTGGATCCCCGGTACGTAAACACCAAGTGTCACTACGTACTGAGGTTCTACCTGTCCCAGGTGTTGCGAAGGATGGGCCTGGCCTCGCTGCCGCGGAACACTCCGAGTAGTTGGACCGTTCCGTATCACCTGTCCTTCGTGGAGACATTTATTAGGAAAAACACCTTTGACCACAAGTCCATCAGGAAGTGGTCAGCACGTAGTGTCCTTGAGACCCTTCGGGAAAAGGAGAGGGCGGATCCTGTCGAGCGGTTCCCTGAGCAGACTGACAAAGCCATTTGGCAGAATGCCTCATCGCCAGAACTTTCCAACAAGCACCAAGACGTGGCTTGGCTGGTGGTGAGAAGGGAGATCTCCTGTGAGATCCTTCATGCACGCCGGACTCTCTGCCGCACCGCAAGCTGCCCTTGAAGTGGCTGCGGGGGGGACGAGACTGTCACACACCTCCTTCTGGAATGTGCCTGTGCAGAGGAAGTCTGGAGAGGAATGCAGTGGTGTCTGTCGACGTTCGTCCCGAGCAGCGCCGTGACGCGGGACTCTGTGCTGTACGGCCTGTTCCCCGGGACTCACACCGAGACAAACATTAACTGCGCCTGGAGGATCATCAACTCGGTGAAGGACGCTCTCTGGGCAGTCCGAAACCTGTTGATCTTCCAGCTGGAGGAGTTGAACCCGACTGAGTGTTGCAGACTGGCACATTCCAAGGTCCAAGACTACGTGTTGAGGGACGCGCTGAAGCTTGGGGCAGCTGCCGCCAAGGCGCGGTGGGGAAAGACCACCGTGTAAGATCAGCCTGCCTAAAGAAGAACAGGGGGCCCATGCGGACATTTTTTGGGCTCTGCTGATGCCTCAGCCAAATATATGTATAAGATTGAGACATGCACAGACCTGTATATGACATTGATAAATTCGAATCTGTGTTTGTAAATGTGGACATATGTATGGCATGACCAAATGTACAGACCATCAAATCATTTTATGAATAAAGTATATTTTTGAAATATAAAAAAAAATCACCCCTTATTTATACTTGCACAGTACTTGACACTGATCCAGCTTCTCAGAGCCAGCTCTCAGGTTGAACAGAACCTCTGACACTCCTGTTTTGTTTTGTGGACAGAAAAACAGGCAAGAGAGTGTACAACCTCAAAACTGGAGTCAAATCTTTAACTAAATTGCCCCAATAGAATTGCATGATAACCACATGGAAAGAGGGCACAACAGTGGGATGATATCCTGACATTGTATAGCCCTGAGGTACTGAAATAACTCCACAAAAGCATCACTGAGTCCGCTTTATTTATATATAAATAGTATTTAACACTGGTCTGCTCCCTCAGAGCCAGCTCTCAGAGTGAACAGAACCCTTGACACTCCTTTTTTAAGGTGTACAAATCTTTATTCAAGACACTCCTGTTTATATCTGTAAGCCACGGCTCTCTGATTGGACCAGATTAACAGCTTCTATCTGGAAACTCATATTCAATGAGATCTGTCTCGCTAACCTGGTTACGAACACTTTCAGGAGGATTCCTTGTCTCTATTTGGCCAGATGTCATGAAATTTCATGAACAATGCATTTCCAGAAATAAAGTTGAGGACTGTCAGGGCAACTTACTTTTCACCATTATGTCACCATCTGTAAGTCAGTTCTGCCAAAGGGGCAGGACACAAGAAGGGAAAGTGATGTTTATATCTCGGCCACAATTTGTAAGGTATACTTTGAGAGTATGACTATGTCAGGGTGTTGCTTGTCACATCTGCTCTCTCAATTTTGTTGGTAGAGAATGGTTGATATGGCCAGGTGTACCATTGCTGTTTCCAGTGTCTATGTCAAGTAGGCTGTCTGATACAATTTTCATTTTAACATTCCTTACTAGCTTAATACAATTGAAAAGCTTATGTTTCAGACGGTATTTAGAATTCACCTTTTTTGCTGAAGATTTGGAATCACATTTTGGTCCTATTAGGTAAGGATGACAAATTTCCTTCTTTAAGAAAAAGTGTAGTAAATGAGATGAGCTTTTACAACAATCATGGTCATCATTAGTCTCAATTTAAATTCCAGATGCTTTATTAATTAAATTCAAATTCAATGATTTGCCATTTGAACTCATCCTGTTACCCACAAAGCATTAGCACGGGCCTTGGAATGTTTGTTTAGTGGCATTCCCACTATGTCACTGCCTCCTCCTCCTTTCCCAGGATTGATTCTCGATTAATACATATTGTGCCAATTTTTTGGTGTTGAATTGTACACCTTTTTTTGTATCAAACTAATAGACTAAACAACTAATGGACTGTTAATAATGATCCTGCTTGCTGGTTTAAATTTGGAATTTCACATTAGATATAGAAGCTTACAGGAAATTATTATTTTTAAAACATATTTGTTCATTGTTCATTCCAACTGAATTTTTTTTCAATTATCTGTTGGGATCTCAAGAAGCTGTATTCATATTTTATGATGCCATTCTACCATCTGGAATATATTCTAGCAAGGAGCCATGTGAATTAGAGTATGTTTACATCAACATTCTGAGGTTATTATATATCCAGTTGTACGCATACACACACACATCTTAGAAGTATGTACATTCCTAACTATGGTTCATGAAGTCATTGCACATCCTGGTTTGCATGCTGCTTGTGAGAGAAATGTATCTTGACATTCAGACTTCTTGGCATGAGTGTGTTTGTGTTGGGAGTGATACAGGTCAGAGCCAAGGCAGCTTGTTTGGCCTTAGTTTCTGGGAGTTTGTTGCACTTTGGGGTAATGACTCTAGTTTTCCTATCCATTATTTGCTGAATGTTGTTTTATTTTATCAGCTGTGGCATGTTACAAACAGTAGAATTATATTGCTGAAGAATATTTGGAGTGGTTAAATGGGTATAAATATAAACAGGGGTTAACCAGTTCTTCAATCTAATGAAGGAACTAATTTAAGAAATGTTATTCCACAATACTATGCCTCTTATACACTGAAAACAAATCAGTATATATAACCCAGTTTGTTGTAATTAGGAATCATTCCAGAGAATGTCCCTTCATTGATTCTGCAATGTTGTTTTGCTTAACTAAGTCCTGAATTCTTTGTTTAAAGTAAAGCAATCACTGGCACACAAATTTTACTGATTCAATCTGTTAATTATTTTTGTATGTCATGAAGTTCTAAAAGCAGAAAGCTAGAAGGAGCAGCAGAAATTGATGTGCAATGATAAAAATGAATTAATGACATTCTGCAGAGGATTACAGCTGTTACGGCACTGAGATTCCAGAAGATCACCTTGATTATGAATCTTAAATGAAGCATTTCAATGTTTCTTTGGTCTTGAAATCTGATGAAAAAAACTTACCTATGCCACCAACAATAATTTTAATATGCATAATTTGTCAATGAAATTGAGTGAACTCAACAAAATGTTTGAAATTGGAAATGTGTATCAACTTGATGGTTACAGATTTCAATATTGTTGAGTACAATATTTTGTGTACATTTTGTGGTTTTGATCAGAAAATGAACATTGCAGAAAGAATGCATTCAACTCTTGACAGATGGTCACAAGACAATATTTAAACTCACCACAGTCTTACCAGATCATTGGGTTACTTACTTATTAGACAAGGGTAACTGATGGTGGTTTAACCTGAGGACCACCACACCTTAACTGAGGGGAGAGATTGAGAAAGAGAGCTCTTCCTGGCAACCTCAGCTGGTGTGGGATTTAAACCCATGTTGTTGGCATCATTCTGCATTTCAAAGCAACTGCCCAGCCAATTGAGTTATCAAGCTTACTGCACTTTCTAAATTCATAGAACATTAAATCAAAATGCCAACTGAAACACAAATGACTGATGTGGATTCTGTTTAACTGAACATCTCTGGCGGGTTTATTTCTGGCTAAACTGTTGCAGCCATTACTGGGTGATCTCTAGATTCTGTATCCAGGATATTACAATGTAAAATGATAATGACCTTTTGCTTCATGATAACATCCAGCATCAGGCTCATTTGCATGTGCATCACTTAAAGGGACATCACACCTTAAGTAATAATACAATAACTAATTTCAATTTTCTCTGAGATTGCGCTTGTATGCTAAAAGTGACAGGACATAAGCATTGGTTAATAAAAATGAGTTTTACAAAACCAAGATCATAAAATTTACAAGTACAGAAGTCTAAGAGTGCGTACATTGTTCAGTGGCTTAACAACTCTTCCAGATCTTCTTATTGTCTAACTGTATGGAAGTATAGATTTCCATCTTGGCTGTCTTTAGATGTCAGAAGTGTCATCAATCTTTTGATGATGCCCTGGTGTTCCATTCTACTGTCAGTGTCTATATGTATTCATTCATGTTTATTATGTACAGTTGGTGTGTTGTATATTTCCATGACTTGCTTCTGCTACTTCACAATACGACTCTGTTAGATGTTGTGACTTCATAAGACCTGGGCTCACTGTGCATTTTGGAAGCATCTCTGAATTACCATGTTCCCATTGTGGAGCCTGTGACTCCAATCTACTGGCCTCCATGTACTTCAGGTAATTCCACACCTGCATGCCAGTTATGCATCATTTTCAATCTCCCTTATTTGTTGAGAAGTATGTCCTGCACCTTGCAGAATGTGGATTGGTGGTGGCTTGGCAAGGTTCTCACTTACCTTCTGAATTTGATTAGCAACCAAATATCCAGAGGTTTTGCTCTGAGACATAATATGATGACTTGTAATATGAGACATATGAACTTTGTTTTGTCCTACAGAATGAGAAATTTAATGGTGCAAACTATTTATTCAGTGAGACTATTTGATCTGAGGTATTATGGTTCACACCCTATTTGACACACATCCCTGGAAGGTCTGTCTGTTGACTACAATCTATTGTCAAAAATGATTTAATCAGATGCATCGAACAAACTGAATATAGCACTCATGGTGTCTGTTATGGACACACTTGAAATGTTTTTTACCTGACAATTTACAAGAAAATAGATAATGGTGATCTTGGACTAATGGACTGATGGAATCTCATGCAGGTCTCCATGTTGTTGAGACTGAAATGCCTTACCCATCATCACTAAGTTTTTTGATGTCACTGTCCAATAGACTGTGTCACGTGCTAATCGTTTCATCTGCTTTCTGCACATATGTTCCTGGTTTCATCGCAACAGTGTATCCTGACAAATGGCTTCAAACATGATATTTCTTTTCCTTTGAACTTAACACCTCTTGCTGTGCCGAGATCACCTCTGTGAGGTCGAAAGCAGTTGACTGTGCCTGGCACTTTTCTCATCATGTGACACCAACTTTCAACGATAACCTTTCACAGTGCCTTTACATGCAAGTAATTTGCCATTTCCAATTGAACACAGTCACATTTATGCTGACCAAATGCAATAGAGTGATTTTGAGATTATCTCAGTGTCTTTGCAGCTGATTTGTAAATCCAGTGGAACGTTTTTAGCCCTAATTGAGCTTGACAATCTGCTTAGAATATTCAATGTTTCTGTGTGATGATGTATACACATCTAGAGGCTACAGCAGGGAACAATAAAACATAACACAGAAAAAATATGGCAAGAATAGCAAAGTGCATGGCAGAGTCATAGAGTCATAGAGATGTACAGCACAGAAACAGATCCTTCAGTCCAACCTGTCCATGCCGACCAAATATCCCAACCCAATCTAGTCCCACCTGCCAGCACCCAGCCCATATCCCTCCAAACCCTTCCTATTCATATACCCATCAAAATGCCTCTTAAATGTTGCAATTGTACCAGTCTCCACCGCATCCTCTGGCAGCTCATTCCATACATGTACCACCATCTGTGTGAAAAGGTTGCCCCGTAGGTCTCTTTTATATCTTTCCCCTCTCACCCTGAACCTATGCCCTCTAGTTCTGGACTCCCCGATCCCAGGGATATGACTTTGCCTATTTACCCTATCCATGCCCCTCACAATTTTGTAAATCTCTATAAGGTCACCCCTCAGCCTCCGACGGTCCAGGGAAAACAGCCCCAGCCTGTTCAGTCTCTCCCTGTAGCTCAAATCCTCCAACCCTGGCAACATCCTTGTAAATCTTTTATGAACCCCTTCAAGTTTCACAACATCTATCTGATAGGAAGGAGACCAGAATTGCATGCAATATTCCAACAGTGGCCTAACCAATGTCCTGTACAGCTACTACATGACCTCCCAACTCCTGTACTCAATACTCTGACCAATAAAAGAAAGCATACCAAATGCCTTCTTCACTATCCTATCCACCTGCGACACCACTTTCAAGGAGCTATGAACCTGCACTCCAAGGTCTCTGTTCAGCAACACTCCCTTGGATCTTACCATTAAGTGTATAAGTCCTGCTAAGATTTGCTTTCCCAAAATGCAGCACCTCGCATTTATCTGAATTAAACTCCATCTGCCACTTCTCAGCCCATTGGCCCATCTGATCAAGATCCTGTTGTAATCTGAGGTAACCCTCTTCGCTGTCCACTACACCTCCAATTTTGGTGTCATCTGCAAACTTACTAACTATACCTCTTATGCTCGCATCCAAATCATTTATATAAATGACAAAAAGTAGAGGACCCAGCAGCAATCCTTGTGGCACTCCACTGGTCACAGGCCTCCAGTCTGGAAAACAACCCTCCACCACCACCTTTGAACCAGTTCTGTATCCAAATGGCTCGGTCTCCCTGTATTCCGTGAGATCTAACCTTGCTAATCAGTCTCCCTGGAGAACCTTGTCAAATGCCTTACTGAAATCTATATAGATCACATCTACTGCTCTGCCCTCATCAATCCTCTTTGTTACTTCTTCAAAAAACTCAATCAAGTTTGTGAGACATCATTTCCCAAGCACAAGGCCATGCTGACTATCCCTAATCAGGATTAGTGGTGCTGGAAGAGCACAGCAGTTCAGGCAGCATCCAACGAGCAGCTCGTTGGATGCTTCCTGAACTGCTGTGCTCTTCCAGCACCACTAATCCAGAATTTGGTTTCCAGCATCTGCAGTTATTGTTTTTACCTCGTTGATTTTATCCCTAATCAGTCCTTGCCTTTCCAAACACATGTACATCCTGTCCCTCAGGATTCCCTCCAACAACTTATCCACCACCAACGTCAGGCTCACTGGTCTATAGTTCCCTGGCTTGTCCTACCACCTTTCTTAAATAGTGGCACCATGTTAGCCAACCTCCAGTCTTCCGGCACCTCACCTGTGACTATCGATGATACAAATATCTCAGCAAGAGACTCAGCAATCACTCCTCTAGCTTCCCACAGAGTTCTAGGGTACACCTGATCAGGCCCTGGGGATTTATCCACTTTTATGCGTTTCAAGACACTCAGCACTTCCTCCTCTATAATATGGACATTTTGCAAGGTGTCACCATCTATTTCCCTACAGTCCATATCTTCCACATCCTTTTCCACAGTAAATACTGATGCAAAATACTCATTTAGTATCTCTCCCATTTTCTGCAGCTCCACACAAAGGCTGCCTTGCTGATCTTTGAGGGGCCCTATTCTCTCCCTCGTTACCCTTTTGTCCTTAATTTGTAAAAACTCTTTAGATTCTCCTTAATTCTATTTGCCAAAGATATCTCATGTCCCCTTTTTGCCCTCCTGTTTTCCCTCTTAAATATACTCCTATTACCTTTATACTCTTCTAATTGATTCACTCGATCTATCCTGTGTATACCTTACATATGCTTCCTTCTTTTTTTTAACCAACCCCTCAATTTAGATTACTTACAGTGTGGAAACAGGCCCTTCGGCCCAACAAGTCCACAACCTGAAGCGCAACCCACCAAGACCCATTCTCCTACATTTACCCCTTTGCCTAACACTACGGATAATTTAGCATGGCCAATTCACCTAACCTGCACATTTTTGGACTGTGGGAGGAGACCGGAGCACCCAGAGGAAACCCACGCAAACACGGGGAGAATGTGCAAACTCCACACAGTCAGCCGCCTGAGGCGGGAATTGAACCCGGGTGTCTGGCACTGTAAGGCAGCAGTGCTAACCACTGTGCCACCGTGCCGCCCACAAATTTCTTTAGTCATCCAGCATTCCCTATACATACCATTCTTCCTTTCACCCTAACAGGAATATACTTTCTCTGGATTCTCGTTATCTCATTTCTGAAGGCTTCCCATTTTCCAGCCGTCCCTTTACCTGCGAACATCTGCCCCCAATCAGCTTTCGAAAGTTCTTGCCTAATACCGTCAAAATTGGCCTTTCTCCAATTTAGAACTTCAACTTTTAGATCTGGTCTATCCTTTTCCATCATTATTTTAAATCTAATAGAATTAGGGTCGCTGGCCCCAAAGTGCTCCCCCACTGACACCTCAGTCACCTGCCCTGTCTTATTTCCCAAGAGTAAGTCAAGTTTTGCACCTTCTCTAGTAGGTACATCCACATACTGAATCAGAAAACTGTCTTGTACATACTTAACAAATTCTTCTCCATCAGCACCCTTAACACTATAGCAGTCCCAGTCGATGTCTGGAAAGTTAAAATCCCCTACCATAACCACCCTATTTTTCTTCCAGATATCTGAGATCTCCTTACAAGTTTGTTTCTCAATTTCCCTCTGACTATTAGGGGTTTATAATACAATCTCAATAAGGTTATCATCTCTCAGTTCCACCCAAATAACTTCCCTGGATGTATTTCTGGGAATATCTTCCCTCAGCACAGCTGTAATGCTATCCCTTATCAAAAATGTCACACACAACTCCACCCCCCCCCCACCCCCCCGGCCCCCACCACCCACCCCACCCCTTCTCTCTAACATCCCTTTCTATCCTTCCTGTAGCATTTGCATCCTCTAACATTAAGCTGCCAGTCCTGCCCATCCCTGAGCCATGTTTCTGTAGTTGCTATGATATCCCAGTCCCATCTTCCTAACCATGCCCTGAATTCATCTGCCTTCCCTGTTAGGCCCCTTGCATTGAAATAAATGCAGTTTAATTTATTAGTCCTACCTTGTCCCTGACTGTTTGACTCACTTTTGTTCTCAACTGTACCAGTCTCAGATTGATCTCTTTCCTCACTATCTCCCTGATACCCCCCCCCCACCTTACTAATTTAAATCCTCCCGAGCAGCTCTTGCAAATCTCCCTGCTCATATATTAGTCCCCTTCCACTTTAGGTCAGTTCTACCCCAAAAGAGATTCCAATGATCAAAAAATGTGAATCCTTCCCCCATACACCAGCTCCTCAGTCAATAATTCATCTGCTCTATTCCTGCCCTCACTACCTCATAGCACTGGGAGTAATCCAGATATTACTACTCTCGAGGATACCTTTTTAAATTCCTGCCTAACTCTCTGTAATCTCCCTTCAGAGTCTCAACCTTTTCCCTTCCAACGTCATTGGGTCCAATGTGGACAATGACTTCTTGCTGGCCCCTCTCCCCCGTGAGAACATTCTGCATCCTCTCTGAGACATCCTTGATCCTGGCATCAGGGAAGCAACAAACCATTCTGATTTTTCACTGCTGGTCACAGAAATGTCTGTCTGTACCTCGAACTAGAGAATCCCCTAACACAATTGATCTCTTGGAACTCAACGTACCCCTCATTGCATTAGAATCAGTCTCCATACCAGAAACTTGGCTGTTCGTGCTACATTCCCCGGAGAATCCATCACGCCCTACATTTTCCAAAACAGCATAACTGTTTGAAATGGGTATATCCACAAAAGACTCCTGCACTAGCTGCCTGCCTCTCTTACCTTTCCTGGAGTTAACCCATGTATATGACGGTACCTGAGACTCTCCCCACTTCCTACAACTGCCATCCATCACATACTGTTGCTGTTGCAAATTCCTCATTGCTTCTAACTGTCTCTCCAACCGATCCACTCGATCTGATAAGATTCGCAGCGAGCAGCATTTATGGCAGATATAGAACGGAACAATCTCAACCTGAGCTCAAACAAATGCACAGTGTGAATGTAACATATCGAACGTACAAAGTCAGAAGCTTTTGCCATGATCAACATAATTTGCCCAAAGAAGCCTGGCAAACACAAACTCAAAACCCACTAACATGAAAGCTAGTGCAAATATCCTGCCATTGCCACCATGTAATAAGATTCTTGTGTTAGCTATATTTAACGCAAATTAGGTGTACAGATTTGTTTTACTTGAAT
Organism: Chiloscyllium punctatum; assembly: GCF_047496795.1. Lineage (NCBI taxonomy): Eukaryota > Metazoa > Chordata > Chondrichthyes > Orectolobiformes > Hemiscylliidae > Chiloscyllium > Chiloscyllium punctatum. The sequence continues at coordinate 64,257,811 of NC_092758.1, read as the reverse complement.
ATCTTTGGTGATTTTATTTTCAGCTAATCCAATACAAACATTATAGAGTGATCTCCAGGCACACCCTGTGCCCAAGGTGTTACCATGCAGAGCGTGGCCTTTGATCACATTATGACATCTAGGTGCATGCTCATTTGCATGTCCGGTTTCATGTAGGGTCATCATTCTTTAAGCAATAACAAAACATCATCTGTGTAATCAGTCACTGGTCATTGTTCTGTCTAACACATACACTCATGTGCCTGACATTTATCTGCTAAAAAGTTAATATAAATTTTACCTTACCGTAACATTTTAGAATTGTGATCTCTTGCTTTTCAAACTGATTTGAAGAAAAGCTGCTGAGCAGTGTTAAGAGGTAAAGCAAAATGTTTAATCAGTTTAGCAGTAGTGATGCAACTTGGATAGAACTGCACCTGAATGCAGAAGGAGATCTGAGTATAAGCATCCAAATTCCAGATGCAGACTACGGTCTTCAAGTAAAACCTTCAATGATGCCATTTAATGACACCCAAGGACGTTAAATAAATGATTCTAACGGTGTTAATGGAAAATATTTTATGTTCAGTTTATTTAAAGTCTTACTTTCAACACAAATATGTTTCCTTGCAAAGGAAATAAACTGGTTGATAAAGAAAACTATAAAACATTTTGGAACAAGGTAGTGGAAAGAGAAATTTTCAATTGGTATCAGGAAAGTCTATTGCACAAATAAACATACAAGTTTCTGGCAAGGACAAATAATTGATAGAGAGTGTGACAAATATGTAGGAACAAGAAGCCATGTTACATGGATAGGAAATCTCTGTGTGCGTGCATATTTCTAGTGTGCTCGATATGAAATGAGAATTTAGGGTGTAGTTTTGCTCGCTGAGCTGTAGGTTTGATTTCCAGACATTTCATTACCTGGCTAGGTAACATCATCAGTGGCAACCTCCAAGTGAAGAGAAGCTGTTGTCTCCTGTTTTCTATTTATATCTTTCTCCTGGATGGGGTTCCTGGGGTTTGTGGTGATGTCATTTCCTGTTCATTTTCTGAGGGGTTGATGGATGGCATCTAGATCTATGTGTTTGTTTATGGCGCTGTGGTTGGAGTGCCAGACCTCTAGGAATTCTCTGGCATGTCTTTGCTTAGCCTGTCCCAGGATAGATGTGTTGTCCCAGTCGAAATGGTGGTTTTTCTTCATCCGTGTGTAGAGCTATGAGGGAGAGAGGGTCATGTCTTTTTGTGGCTAGCTGGTGTTCGTATATCCTGGTGGCTAACTTTTTTCCTGTTTGTCCTACGTAGTGTTTGTGGCAGTCCTTGCATGGAATTGCACCAGCTAGCCACAAAAAGACATGACCCTCTCTCCCTCGTAGCCCTACACATGGATGAAAAAAACCACCATTTCGACTGGGACAACACATCTATCCTGAGACAGGCTAAGCAAAGACATGCCGCCAGAGAATTCCTAGAGGCCTGGCACTCCAACCACAACGCCATAAACAAACACATAGATCTAGATGCCATCTATCAACCCCTCAGAAAAGGAACAGGAAATGACATCACCACAAACCCCAGGATCCCCAAACAGGAAAAAGATATAAATAGAAAGCAGGAGACAACAGCTTCACTTCACTTGGAGGTCGCCACTGATGATGTTACCTAGCCAGGTAATGAAACGTCTGGATATCAAACCTACTGCTCAGTGAGCAAACCTACACCCTAAACCTCAACCTGAGCTACAAACCTTCACAAACCTTGCAAAAATGAAATGAGAATGTTCATATTCTATACCATATTGTTGCACCTGCCACACAATGTGTTTTGACCCTGAAATTCAGCAAAGAACTGCAAGTCCACTCTCAACAGTAATAAGAAATTATCCTTATCTATTTCAACACAACTAATACCAAAATAACAAATACACTGCAAACTAACAATTAAAACTACAAATCTAATTAACTATCTTTTATTTTAACTTAACTTTGAATGTTCAAATACCACCACACTAGATTTTGGCCTTGATCCATGTGGCGATGATTGTCTGGTCTTCGTCTTCCGATGGTCCCCGGGTCCTTTCCACTTTACAGTTGTTGGTCCAGAGTTACCACTCACAAGGGGGGGTGTTGCAGCTACTCTCTTACCTGGAAGCTTTTGTGCCTTCCACAGGAGGGTCTTCGATTCCTACCAATAGATGGATCCAATCAGGCATTGATGTGGATTGGTCCTTGGGCCTCCATTCCTGAAGGTGCTAGAGCCACATAGGTCAGGTAGCCTTTCCCAATAAGGGTGTGAGGCACCCCTTTGTTCTAGAAAACGCAATGTTTTCTTTTGTCCTGGGAATGGGCTGGGTCAATTGTATATTGTGCTGTCTGCAGCTGCAGCCTGTTTGGGTCTGTAGTTTGTTTATTTCAGTGTTTTTAGTAGAGGTACTTTTGGCAAATGCTTGGCTCGTTTTCCCAGCATGCTTTATTTATTATCCAGTTTGTCATAAGTCTGCCATTTTGTGTGGCCATCTGGCCACAGTCCCTCCTCTTGATCCTGAACGTGAAGCAATTGCCCCAAACAGCATATTATTGCTGTGTGTTTTTCAAGTTTGGACACCTGCTTCACTTGAATTTTCCTCAAATCCTCCCAATATTTTTGTCCTAGGAATCCTGATCCTGTTTCATAATTACAGCAAACTTTTGTCCACATGGGATACTGTTTCTTACTGATATTGTCATCAGTTCTATTTCCATATGGGACAATTCTCTACTCTGGCATCATTCTCTGTCATTCTTGATTAAACTAAGGGTATAGTGGTTGGATCAAACTAATGGAGACAGTGAGGTCTGCAGATGCAGGAGATCAGAGTTGAGAGTGTGTTGCTGGAAAAGCACAGCAGGTCAGGCAGCATCCTAGAAGCAGGAAAATTGACGTTTCGGGCCAGAACCCTTCCTGATGAAGGGCTCCAGTCTGAAATGTTGATTTTCCTGCTCCTTGGATGCTGCCTGTGTGCTTTTCCAGCAACACACTCTCAACTCTGATCTCCAGCATGTGCATACCTCACTGTCTCCCAGATCAAACTGATGGTACGACTTTTGCTATCTTCCAGTCCTAATCCCACCGGGTCTTTACCTACCTTACCTATCCCATAAAGGATCCCACATACACACACACACAAAGAAATCGTCACTTGCTTGATTTGGAGTAAACACTTGTTGGCTTTATCCTTTAAAGAACAGTCCAATGTAGATCTTTATATTCCCTTCAATTTACTTGAATTCCTGGCTGTCTTGTAGGACTCTGTCCTCTTAATTCAGGCTCAGGAAAAATTTTAAGAAATATGGGGTTCTGTAGAATTTGATTTTGGAGCAACAAAGTCACCTTTCATCAAGTCCTGTCTAGGGTGCCAATTTGTTGCGCCTGCCAAACAATGTGTTTTAATTCTCATATTCAGCAAAAGACTGTGAGTCAACTCTTAACAGTAATAAGAAACTATTTTCATTTCAACACAATGAATACTATAATAACAAATACACTACAAACTAACAATTAACATTATAAATGAAATTAACCATCTTATCCTTTAACTTAACTTTTAATGATCAAATACCACCATACCAGATCTTGGCCTTGATCCATTTGGCGATAATCATCTGCTCTTCTTCTTCCAATAGTCCCAGGGTCCTCTCCTCTTTATAGCTGTTGATCTAGAGTTACCATTCATGAGGGTGGTGTTGCGGTGATTCTTATTCCTGCAAGATTTTGCGTTTCTTTGAGAGGGTCTTCGAATACTAGGAATGGATAATCAGGGCTTGATCACTCTGTTCGATCGGACCCCATCAGGCATTGATGTGTTGGATGGTGGAGTGGTTCTTAGGCCTCCACTCTGAAGGTTTTGGGGCACGCAAGTCAGGTAACCTTTCCCAAATAAAGGTGTGATGCATCCTTTGTTCTGGAAAACAACTCAGTGTTTCCTGTTGTCCTGGGAATGGGCTGGGTCAATGTACTGTATTCTGGATTAGTGGTGCTGGAAGAGCACAGCAGTTCAGGCAGAATCCAAGGAGCAGTAAAATCGACGTTTCGGGCACAAGTCCTTCATCAGCAATAAAGGCAGAGAGCCTGAAGCATGGAGAGATAAGCTAGAGGAGGGTGGGGTGGGGAGAAAGTAGCATAAAGTACAATAGGTGAGCGGGGGAGGGGATGAAGGTGATAGGTCGGGGCCGGGGGAGGGTGGAGTGGATAGGTGGAAAAGAAGATAGGCAGGTAGGACAAGTCATGACTGTGCTGAGCTGGAAGTTTGGAACTAGGGTGAGGTGGGGAAAGGGGAAATGAGGAAACTGTTGAAGTCTACATTGATGCCCTGGGGTTGAAGTGTTCCGATGCGGAAGATGAGGCGTTCTTCCTTCAGGCGTCTGGTGGTGAGGGAGCGGCGGTGAAGGAGGCCCAGGACCTCCATGTCCTCGGCAGAGTGGGAGGGGGAGTTGAAATGTTGGGCCACGGGGCGGTTTGGTTGATTGGTGCAGGTGTCCCGGAGATGTTCCCTAAAGCACTCTTCTAGGAGGCGTCCAGTCTCCCCAATGTAGAGGAGACCACATCAGGAGCAACGGATACAATAAATGATATTAGTGGATGTGCAGGTAAAACTTTGATGGATGTGGAAGGCTCCTTTAGGGCCTTGGATGGAGGTGAGGGAGGAGGTGTGGGCACAGGTTTTACAGTTCCTGCGGTGGCAGGGGAAGGTGCCAGGATTGGAGGATGGGTTGTAGGGACCTGACCGGGTAGTCACAGAGGGAACGGTCTTTGCGGAAGGTGGAAAGGGGTGGGGAGGGATATATATCCCTGGTGGTGGGGTCTTTTTGGAGGTGGCAGAAATGTCAGCAGATGATTTGGTTTATGCGAAGGTTGGTAGGGTGGAAGGTGAGCACCAGGGGCGTTCTGTCCTTGTTACGGTTGGAGGGGTGGAGTCTGAGGGCGGAGGTGCGGGCTGTGGACAAGATGGGTTGGAGGGCATCTTTAACCACGTGGGAAGGGAAATTGCGGACTCTAAAGAGGGAGGCCATCTGGTGTGTTCTGTGGTGGAACTGGTCCTCCTGGGAGCAGATGCTGCTGAGGCTGAGGAATTGAGAATACGGGATGGCATTTTTGCAAGAGGTAGGGTGGGAAGAGGTGTAATCCAGATAGCTGTGGGAGTCAGTGGGTTTTTAAAAAAAATGTCAGTGACAAGTCGGTCGTCATTAATGGAGATGGAGAGGTCCAGGAAGGGGAGGGAGGTGTCAGAGATGGTCCAGGTAAATTTAAGGTCAGGGTGGAATGTGTTGGTGAAGTTGATGAATTGCTCAACCTCCTCGCTGGAGCACGAGGTTGCTCCAATGCAGTCATCAATGTAGCGGAGGAAGAGGTGGGGAGTGGTGCCGGTATATTGTGCTGTCTGCAGCTATAGCCTGTCTGGGTCGGTAACTTGGCAAAAGTGAGGACTGCAGATGGGTTTGTAGCTGGTTTATTTCAGTGCTTTTAGCCGAAGTACTTTTGACCAATGCTTGGCTCCATTTCCCAGCATGCTTTACTTATCGTACGGTTTTTTTTGTAAATCTGCCATTTTGAGCGGCCCGTCTGCCCACAATATTAAAAACTGCTTCACCGTAAAGGATTAATACCGTAATTTTCTGAGTTAATGCATGCAGAGGATTCTAACTCTAGCTCCCTGCTTGGACTGTAACTACTGTTCATTACACGCTGCAAATGACCTGGTTTAAAATTCAGTGTATTTACTTTAAAGGCTTGTGCGAAAGTTATCCAATGACAGAATCAGTTTGAATTCTGAAGAATAATTATTGCTTGACTTTAAGAACTCGGCATGGTTTTCTTTGAGGGAGAAAGTTGTTAATACTGTATTCGGAAGCAGCGCGCTGGAGATGCCAAGTCTGGCATTTTTTCTCTGGGTTGAACGGCTGAGTAAAAACAGCAACAATTATGAACTCTCCCTGATAATTTAAGAAGGTTTGAGCATCTTCAAAATTATTTCTAATTTACAGACTGGTGAAGTAGTTTTAAGAATGAACTGTCATGGTGTGAACAGTGTGCAAAGCAAGGCGTAGTTTAAAACGATAACGATGTAGATATTTATTGATTTAATTTGGGATACGGACGACCTCATCCACACTTAACTGCACTTTTCGATTATTGTAAAACTCTTTAAATAATATCATTTGTATTGATTGTAACAAATGAAAATGCACTCGTGATAAGTGAATAACATATTTCTACGCCATGCAATCCTGTCAGACACATGCTGTCAAAAAATATTCAAAAAGGCAATCTCCTGGAATATAATATTTATCCTGTTGTATTTCTTCATTTTTCTTTCAGGATTGTGAACTAGTCCTTTTTACAGAGAAAAAAAAAATCTGAAACCTTCGGGACGCTGTTTTCTGAAGATAATTTATTAGAATATTAAAAACTTTAACCCTTGGTTTAATGAGCGATTGCTACTTCGTTTGGCAGAATGTGCAAAACTCAGTATAGGCCTTCCCTCAGCGCCGCTCTTTACAGCGTTATTCTGCAAAAGCCACACCACCTCGTCCTTCTCAAATCGTCTGTTTTATATCCACCCTCCAATCTACCCCGTTAATAATGAATTGTACCTCACTGCGTCTATTTGTGTCTCAGTAACAACCTTTCAGTGTTATACACTCTCTGTCTACCATTGTGCCAACTCCTGCCCCACTATCACCCTGGTATCACTTTGCACCCACTGTCTATCCTCCCACACCCACCTGCATACACCCCCCTCCCCCCCATCCCCATTCCCGAGCAATCTGTCAGTAGTATTAGTCCACATTGTCTATATCCCCCATTGCGGTTACTGCTGACCCAGGAACACCCTGTCAGTGTTATACACCCATTCTGTCTGTCTATGCCTCACGAACATCCTGCCAGTGTGACACCCACGCTGTGTCTTTCTCGCCCACCCCTCATTCCCACAATGAGTGCTGACCCTCCTCCTCGGTTTGGGTCTTGCTCTGATCTTTCACAAAATGTTCAGTGATTATTTCAACCGGATCCTGACGTCAGCCAGCACCTTTGACATGTTTGTGTGTGTGTGTTGTTTTGCTTGAAGCGGTGAATATAAAAAGCGGAGAGCAGGAGGGAGGCGCTAACACAGAGACATACTCTCGGGTTCTCTCCAGATGACTGTGAGACTGCTGTGCTGTTGCGAACTCCCTGGTGATAAGTGTAGCTTGCCAGAAAGGCAACTGGAGCCTCTTCTGTGCCGGACAGCTCTCTCCCTCCCGAGTCCTGACTGCGGATGCTATGTTTGTGATGGGACTTCGGCGCTTGGCTGTCACATGAGCTGAAATGGAGAATGGTCGTTAACATGAATTCTGTGCACTCTGCTGGCGGTGGAGGCGACAACCGGTCAGCTCCGGAGCCCCTTTTCTACGACACCAACTTTACCAGTAATCTCTCAAACGGGACTTCCCAGAACGGCACCTCGCTGAGCCCGAGTAAAGGCGCTGTGCTCGGGCTGGTCCTGGTTCTCTTCATTTTATTCGCGTTGGTCGGTAACATTTTAGTCATCCTCTCGGTAGCTTTCAACCGGCACTTACAGACAACCACCAACTACTTTATCATCAACCTAGCAATCGCAGACTTGCTCCTCAGCACCACCGTGTTGCCTTTCTCAGCGACACTGGAGATCATAGGCTACTGGATATTCGGAAGGATTTTCTGCGATATTTGGGCTGCAGTTGACGTGCTCTGTTGCACTGCCTCCATTATGAGCCTGTGTGCCATTTCAATAGACCGTTATATCGGGGTACGGTACTCCCTGCGCTACCCTTCCATTGTCACCGAGAAGAAAGCAGTGCTGGTCGTGGTTGGGGTCTGGGTCTTGTCCATAGTCATCTCCATCGGCCCCCTCTTGGGTTGGAAGCAGCCCGCGCCTCCTGACGAGACGGAGTGCCAAATCACGGAAGATGCTGGCTACGCTCTCTTCTCGTCCCTTGGCTCATTTTATATCCCTTTGACTGTCATCCTGGTGATGTATGCCAGGGTGTACGTTGTAGCCAAGCGGACAACCAAGAACCTCGAGGCTGGGGTGATGAGGGAGACATCAAACTCCAGCGAGCGAGCTTTGCGCATCCATTGCAGGAATATTCAGGACGAGTCCATCGTCTCCCGGTCCAAAGGGCACCACATTAGAAGTTCCCTCTCTATCCGCCTTCTCAAGTTCTCCAGAGAGAAGAAGGCCGCGAAGACGCTTGGCATTGTCATGGGCATGTTCATCTTGTGCTGGCTGCCATTCTTCATCGCTCTTCCCCTTGGTGAGTAGAAGCTCACATTGCAGACTAACCTCGCCAGCATTTGCATAGCTATGATTCACTTTTGTTCTTCATTGAATTGTGAAGAAAATCCAATGCCTATCACTTAAATTATTCTGGAGATAAGCTATCAGTACGCTTCCCAACTTTTAATATTTGAAATAGCGACTTACAGGTTTGACCTTGCTGACCGATGTCGGCCCAGTACATGTAAGTATTGCAGTCGCTCCCTTACACTTTAGGGATGAGCGCTTATTGTACAGCATCGATTTTTGAATGTTAGCGCATTTCAGGGGAGGCTTTATTTTAGGGGTTAGCTAATCCGTTGAACAGTTTAAACCCTCAAAATGTCGGTGAATTTTCTCTCTATCGATATCATTTCTTTTTGTCTCCAAGTTTCTAATCGCACTTTGTTTTTCGAAGTTGAATCCTGCCGTGTACCCACTTCCGGCTCGTTCATCGGACCATGGGTTTTGGCATCACAACAATTGGCTCAGGGGCCAAAATTAGGTTCCGTACGGTGCTACACCTCTCCCATTGATACGCCCCGGGCTTTAATCAAATTACATTTACTTTCTGACGTTAATTAAGCATTTAGTTCATTTAAAAAAAAAGAAAGTTTTAGAAAAGGTAAAAAGGTCATAAGTGTGGGGACGGAAGCGGAGAGGTTTGCATCCGCTACCGAAATCAATGAACAGTATGGATCATCTCACCAGGCCAGGCAGCATCAATGGAGAGAAACAGAGATAATGTTTCAGGTCGGTGACCTTTTATATGGATCTGAGTTCTTCAAGCTTCTCTGTTTTCAGATTTCCAGCAACTGCAGTATGTGGCGTATGTCTTTTGACACGTGTAAGGGTTATTCGACCATATTGTTGAGTCCTGTTCAGGGTAATAGACGACAGATTCGTCCTTTATCACTTTAAACAAGTTGTTTCGGGTGCTCATGGAACTCGCTTCTGTCGATACAGGGGACGTGATCGTCATTGGAGCGGCACTTTCGTTAAAATAGCGTTAGCTCGGGCAAGTTACAGTCACAGTTGTTTGGTGAGAGGCAGTCAAACCAGACGGACAAAACCTTCTGAAAATAACTGTCCTTGAAGTTGCTAATTTCAACATGACAAGTTTCATTTCAAAATGTTGCATTAAATTTCCCTTCGTTCCATATTCTCTATCCAAATTATGGTGGAAAATACACATTCTGAAGACAATGAAGATATGTTTACATATATTGCTAATGCACGGAGGAGGGGATTCTAAGGGGGGAAAAAAACAGGTTGAAGCTGCGTTAATGTTGATACGGAACTGGATCGGAATTGAGAACTGTTTCGGTAGAATTATGAGGCCAATAATAATACATTCTAAAAGTTGATACCTTGCTATTATTTAACCAGAATATATTACAGAAGAAGAAATAAGAATTATGTAAAATAATAACAAGTTTTAGAAAATGCTTAAGCATTGACTGGATTTTCAATCAAGAGAATTTCCAGTTGAAAACAATACTTATATATCTGCAATTATGTTTCCAAGTTAGCTTCAAGAGGTCAACAGCATCGTATCAAATACATTCCCATCAAAGCAGGTAGGTGGCCATGTATCCCTTCTTGGCTTTTTAGATTTAGGTTTCAGTTATTCCGATACACCTGTGCTGGGCAGGATGACACACACTTCCAGAAGCTGAACCTGGACCTTCGGGCATAGAGGTACGGATAGCATCACTGGACCCTCAAGATCGTTTTCATATGCAGAGTTAATTCCGGTGTTTCCTAAGAGAGGCAAATTGCATTTGTCACAAAGGAATGTTTTGTTTCCAGCTCAGGGTAACGTGAGCTCAAATATTTCACACAATCGGATGATGCTAATTGCGTGATTCTGGCATGAGGAAGGTATTAAACTAATCACTCTGTCAGTTCTACTGGAATAACCGTACTGAACTCAGTGATACCCATTCTGTTTAACACGCTAAGCACGGACACAAATTTAACTGATACATGCAGAGACATAAGTAAAGAGTCTGAGCAAAAGTTGGGGAAAAAACTGCGCAATCTGAATGTCTGAAGCGTGAACAGGGGAACAAAAGGAATCCACGGTTCAAACAGTATTTGGGAAGAGAACAGAGGCGTTTGCAATTTGGAAAGAATGCTTGTCGAAACAACTCTATTAAACCCAAACAGCATTGTAAGAGGAACAAGGCAAAGGAAAAGAGTTGTTTTGGCGGTGGCAGGTGAAAGTGCACCCACTTAATAAAGGGATATAATAACTTGTTAATGGCTTGAGTGAGAAACGGAAGATGGTGAAATGGCAGATCTAAGCTGAATACGGCAGTGCGGGACGCAATGAGAGAATTTAATGTACAGTATAAACATAAAGGTAAAGTGTGAATTACTGTAGGAGGCAGGAAAGTGGTAGAGAGATAAACACAGCAATCCTGAATCTCAACAATTGCAATCTCAATTTGCAGCACTGAATTTCTTCATTACATACAATTGATTGCATTCCTGATAAAACTAAAAATCACACAACACCAGGTTATAGTACAACAGGTTTAATGGAAGCACACTAGCTTTCGGAGCGACACTCCTTCATCAGGTGGTAGTGCAGGGCTCAATCCTAACACACAGAATTTATAGCAAAAATTTATAGTGTGATGTAACTCAAATTATACATTGAAAAATTGATTGTCTGTTAAGCCTTTCATCTGTTAGAATACAGTGATAGTTTCACTTCTTTCATGTGTAAATCACAAAACCTTTTTTAAAAAGTTTTTTTCTCGGGTTAGCTGTTAACAATGGTGATAGCCAGACAATATGTTGAAGGTGTTGGCCCTCTGTGTTCTTTGTCTATGATATAATCAACATAATGTCTAGCTATCACCATTGTTCACAGCTAAACCGAGAAAGCAACTTTTAAAAAAAGGTTTTGTGATTTATACATGAAAGAAATGAAACTATCACTGTATTCTAACAGATGAAAGGCTTAACAGACAATCAATTTTTCAATGTATAATTTGAGTTACATCACACTGTAAATTTTTGCTAGATAAATTCTGTTAGGATTGAGCCCTCCACTATCACCTGATAAAGGAGCGTCGCTCCGAAAGCTAGTGTGCTTCCAATTAAACCTGCTGGACTATAACCTGGTGTTGTATGATTTTTAACTTTGTACACCCCAGTCCAACACCGGCATCTCCAAATCAGGACTATAACCTGGTATTAGGTGATTTTTAACTTTGTACATCCCAGTCCAACATCGGCGCCTCCAAATCATTATATCGTTTTGCACCGATTAGTAGCTTGTTTGATAAATATTAACAGCGCATGTGAAAATTTTCACGTGAGAATGTCAAAGTTATATTTAACAATTAAAAATGCCAGTTAAGACTATACATTCCTGTGTTTTTGCATGAACACTTGAAATTAATGAACTTTGCTTTGTCGCATTGTCCAGTCTCCATAAATCTTAGTCCATCCAAAATGCTATGCCAACACCACGTCCGTCATTCCAATGTTCTTGACCTACAATTCCTGGCAGTTTCCCCAAACCGCAAACACAATGTTGGCCTTCTGATGTTCACAGTCTTCCACAGCGTTTCTCCTTCCTTTATCTGGAGCCCCCTGCTCCGCTACAAACGTATCAAAGTCTCTGTTTTTCGGCTTCCTTTAAATATCATGTTGTTTGTCAATATTTCACATAAGGTGCACGATAAAGTATACCAAAGGTGTTTGTTCAAATATACGTACGTATGCAATGAAGCGTCTTCTTACTTTCCTCAATTTACACTTTTCATGAACAGAGGGGGAAAAAAATCTCCTAGTCTATAATTGCATTTATTTTACAGTCTGAGTCATCACCAGGTAACCTTACGAAGTTTCATTTGTAACTCCTGACGAGAGGACTGACTTTAACTTTCTCAGCAACAGCAGAAACAGAAGTTGCTGAAGAAACCCAGCAGGGTCTGACAGCATCTGTGGAAAGAGATAAACAGAGTTGACATTTTGTGAACAGTTCTGGAGAAGCGTCACGAGACTGGGAAGGTTAGCTCCGTTTATTTCTCGCCACAGATGCTGCAAGACCTGCTGAGTTCCTCCGGCAATTTCTGTTTTTGTTTCAGATTTCCAGCGTCTGCAGTTCTTTATTTTCGTTACGATTCACATCTTCGTAGTCATCCTCTTTAGCCTCACACCTTCCTACGCCTGAAAAATACTTCAGACCCCTGGCCATGTTGCACTCTGTTCCTACTGCACAAGCCTAACATTTGTCTCCTGCTCCACCGTCTTTCCCCGAGTTGGTAGTCGATTAGCTCACTTGGCTGGATGGCTGATTTGCTTGGCAGAGTGATGGTAATAGCATGTGATTCAATTCTCGCAGCAGGTGAGGTCTTCATGAAAATTCTACCTTGCCTTAGGTTTGGTGACCTTACCTTCTCAACCGTGCCCCTTGCCTGAGGTTTGGTCACCCTCGGGTTAAACTCACCACCAATTGTCTCTATGAGAGTGGGATGATGGTGACTTTATATACTTGTTCTCCAGAATTCTCTCTCAATATATTCTATTTGTATTCTCGAATACAACCAGAAGATCACTGTTTTACTGCTAAGTGGGTTCCACACCACTCCCTTTGTCTCACTGATGAATGTTATCCAAAAACCCTGTAGACAATCAAGCTGATCAGACATATAATGACAGCCTCTGGAGGATGTAGAACTCAGCCCAGAGACAGGGACACTACCACTGCATCATATGAATCCATTCATCACCCCGTAGGCAAATATAAAATGATCAAATGACAGAATTACTTCTCTGTTGTTAGAATACTGAATGGACTCACAAACTCTAAACATTTGCCTGTACTTGTGTTTTTGTCTTTGCCGCTGTTTACCTTATTCACTTATCTACGCTACTTAATTCCATGATCTGCTGTATTGCTCGCAAGACAAAGCTTTTTCACTGTGCCTCGATACATGTGACAATCAATTCAATTCAAGTCCCATTGAGATCAGATGGTGATCCGATGGAGCTATTTAAAATGACAAAGCAACTCAGTGAAGTAGATCCAGAGAAAGTGGCAGATTGAGTTTGCTAGATTTGGCAATATATAAAGCATTATGGAACAAAAAAAGAGATCAGTCATAATTTAATGGTAAGTTGGCTGGAACTGCTGGATGGTCTCCTATTCCAAACTTCAATTATTTTTGATTTGTGTTTTGTTACTCTTATCTCAAGTATAGGTACTTTAATCTTGAGAATAATCACACTCCAACACAACAGGGATGTAAAAAGTAAGCAGGCATGTTTATGAAATTAAATGGGAATGAAGTAATTGTAGTAAGTGGGCAAATGTATTTCTGTAGAGACCTTAAATTATTATATTAATGGAGAAACGCAGCGGCTTTGGCTGCGTCTGTGTAGAGAGGAGCAGAGTTAACGCCCAATGTGCCTCTTCTTGGCAACTGATTGCCCCAGTACTGCCTACTCGTTATTCAGATCTCCAGCATCCGCAGTATCTTGCTGTTATTATATTACGAAATTGCCTTTGGACATGGCACAGAAATGTTGGAACTCGTTAAGGAAGATGTAACCATAAACTACATTTACATTAGACCGGTATGAACAGTTGAAAGTCAGAACTATTAAGAGTTGGGACTTTGGACCGAACCTCAGTAGTTCGGCGGAACCCTAGAAGGAATTCTGTCGATTTAACAGATTAGAAGGTTCGGAACCAAAACTCTACCAAGGCCTTTTTGGGTAAAAAAAAATCCGGCACCGGAGACTTCAATGTATTGATATATTTCTGATTTGGAGATGCTAGTGTTGGACTGGGGTGTACAAAGTTAAAAATCACACACCAGGTTATAGTCCAACAGGTTTATTTAGAAGCTTTCGGAGTGCCGCTCCTTCATCTTTATCACCTGATGAAGGAATAGTGCTCTGAAAGCTAGTGCGCTTCCAATTAAACCTGTTGGACTATAACCTGGTGTTGTGTGATTTTTAACTTTGATTTATTTCAGCTTTCATCCCATCCGTAGGAAGTTTTCTCACACATAACAGCGATAGAAATATAAATATAGTTGCCACGGAGATCATCAGTGATGTAATTCACTTCAAAATAGCGCTTATTTTACTTGATAATGCTTTATGTTACAAACAGGACGGGAGGTTTCCCAGCCTTTTTTTTATCTTGGTAGAGCCAACAGGCCGATACTGAATATGGGGGGGGGGGTGCGGTGGGAATAAAAAAACAAAATCAAAATGAGGATTTGGACACGAACCCAGGATACACGGGATATTCAAAAAATGTTGGCATTTGATTACTCGACTTTAGATCTTTATTTCTTTGGCGAGAACAAGTTTCTTTTATATTTAATACTTCACGCATTATTTTGCGGATAATTGCAGCCACTATGACGGATCTGGTCGGGTTCCGGCACCTGGGCCGATCTTAAGCGAGTTTCCCATTAGCTTCACATTCAATCATTTTGTAAAAACGCTTTCCCCTCTCTCCACCCACCCCACCCGACAACTTCAAGGTTGGTTCCTTCTTTTCTGTTTTTTTTAAAAAATCATAAATTCCTGGTTAATTTATGACAACAATTTCCGGTCAGAGGCAAATAGTTGGAAGTCCACTTCGCTAAGATCATTTTAAAAATTTGAAAACTGAAGTATCAGCAAAAAAATGTGAACTGTCGTTTTCTAAAGTCGGCCTACGGATTTTACCAGTGATGGACTATTTTATCCCTTCCCTGTCTTAGTTGCTGCAGCGATTTTTCCAGATGTTGCAAAACAGAACTCCCAGCCCCAAATTCGCACAATCGCCAGAAACACTGTAGTGTTTAGTTAGTAAAAGCGACACAGACCTCCCAAATTTAATATCATAATATCTGAATTTTGGTAAAATTTCTCTTCAGAGACCTTCAAACCAATAAGCTAGAAACAACATTTAGATCCCCCCTTACTAATGCTGGTATCTGTCACCTTGTTACAAGGCGTGCCAGACTATTTCCATGAATTGATCAATGTTCACTGAGCGATTTTTTTTTTATTAAAATGCAAGCCCATTCTGTCAAGTCACGATGGAGCTAATATAGAAAGCCCATTTGGGTTGGAGCTGTTCATTCATGGCACAAGAATGAGTGTTGAATTTCTGGGGATGAATCTTCAATCAAAGTGAGGATTAAGGAATTCAGGAAGAAGCTTCTTGCCCAGTGAGAGTAGAATGTGGAACTCACTGTGTGTGGAACATTTGAGGGAATCAACATCAATGTATTTAAGAAAAATCTAGACACATGCATGATAGAAAATGGAATAGACATGTATGCTTAAAGCATGACATTAACAGTTGTATAGACCAATTCGCCCAGTGGTCTGTTGCTGTGCCACAGACTGTGCTTTTACTTTTAAGAAAATAAACCGGCCCATGTCTAGGATGCTAGCAGACAAACACATATTAAAGACAAAGGTACACTTTAAATGGTGACAAATAGATTAAACCCAAATATTAATTTTCTTTCCTGGCACTGGAGCTTCTTGCTTTGTTCTATAATTCACTTGTCAGTTGTTAATACACACTAAGTATTGGATTCACGATAAAGCCACACTACATACTGTGATAACTTTGTTTTGTTTATGACATTCAATTCACAAAATAGTAAAGAAAGTAACCTTGTATTAGTCGTTATAAAAGTAGGTGTCACATAATATAATTTATGATGTGATTCAGTGATCTTTACAATTAACTTTTGAGCTTTAATCCAAACAATCCATTTACATCATAGCAAATTCTGTTACAAATGACCCCTAAGCATGAGAGTAAATGTTTGAAGTGTATATAGTTACAGTACAGAAATAGCATACAGCTGTTAAAGAGGAACAGGATGCCTTTCTGTATGAACCACAACTTGTGCCGTAAGTCAATCTATGTTGATAAGAAGATATGATTCTGTGTTTATGCAAATTAGAAAGCAAATTGTTCATAAAGACAGTGTTCACTTTAAGCAAAAGTAAAATTTATTTCATAAAAATGGATTTTTACTCATGATTATGTATATCTCTTTTCCCTCTTTCCATAATGCTGTTCTGAGACCATTTTAGACTGTGTTATTTTCGAAAAACTTAATGGTGACTATATACATGATCTGTTTGCAATATTCTTGTCTATTATTTTAATTTATGATTGTCATCATTTATATAATCATATTCTAGGCTTTTATTTTATTTCTCTTAACTTGTAAAGACATTTTTAGTATAGTTGTATCTGAAGCTGGTGGATAATTTAATAGAAGTAAATTAAGTTAAATCATTTCAAGTAGTTAACATGATTACATGGGTATGTTTGGTGCCATACAGGCTGATTGAAAGCTCTCAATGAAAATAATCCCAATTTAGATTTATTAAAGGGGGAGGAGATAAGCCTTTGTGGAACTAATGTCTTATAATAAACCTGACATTTCCTATCATAATATCCATCTTTGGCAAGTTCATTGCATTTGGAGTTAGATAGCAGCAACAGTTGTAATACAATTTGAATACAGTAAATCATTTCTTCCTTTTGTTCTGAAATGAAGGACAGATGACAGGTTAACAGATTGTTCACCACATGTCATAACTTACTCATTTTGTCACAAAGACGAATGTGTAAGAACACCTATCATCACACAGAAATACAGCAGAATATGAATTTCTCTAACAGTATGCATAGAAATATAATATATTGGTCAAGGATTTCTTTCCTTCAGTATTTTGAACAAAATCATGAGCATAATTTCAAATATTGTTATTATTCCTTGCCTATGAATGCTCGAAGGGAAATCTTCCAAAATACAATTACTCATTTACTATATGTTCAAATATATAACTGTGGAGTAAGTCTTTGTCACTGTGAGGCTAACTCTTTCCTGAGATATAATAATGAAGGCAATGCGTACATTTCTCTAACTGTAGAACAGTGTGGGATCAATATAAATGCTGCCAATACAGAACAGTGTCTATCAATAAATTATATTGGCATAATGTAATGTAGAAAGCATTAAATATAGAAAGCAGGATGTATTGTAATTTGATGTGTGACTATACTTCAGTCATGCAAAATATGTGAACATGTATATCAAAAATTATGCATTGTCCTAATTGTAATGTGCATATCTGTAATTATAGAGTTGTTTCTGCTATTACATGCTACTGCTAAATGAGTTTGAATGAAAGAATAAATCTTACTGCAGCACTACACCCATTATTATGAAAACATGTTTCGCTGTTACTTCAGGCAGATTCTTCACATTTTCAAAAATATATCCAAAAATGGGAGACATTCGTGTGGAGAAAGCCATGCTTAGATAGCTGACTGAATCTTCCAGAAATCAGGCACTTAACTGGTCACTGGTTGGCTTTCAACCAGGCTTAGGATAATTATTGAGGAACACCAGGATCTGCTGGCCAATCAGAAGCTGGCAGCTGTAGCACTCAGCAGTGCTACAAGGAGGTTTTGGCTGCTTCTTGTGCAAAAATTCTCCAGATTCCCAGGATAGAAATGTGACCTAGGGAACAGGTGTGTTTGTTCGACTTTCTTAAAGGATGGAGACCACAGGAATAGAGGGACCACTGGGGTCAGAATGAGCATGGAATAATTCTCACCCCACTGCTTCATATTCAAGCCCACAATCATGCATAGATCAATAAAGATCAGAGTTTGGAGATGCCGGTTGTTGGACTGGGGTGGACAGAGTTAAAAATTAAACCTGTTGGACTATAACCTGGTGTTGTGTGATCTTTAACTCTGAAAATCAGAGGACTGCCTCCCACCCCATATTGATTTACTAGTGACATGAGCTGATGATTTTTAACATCCTAGGCGGAGCTGAAATAATTGAAGCCTAGGTAGGAAATAACTTTGAAGAAATCCTTAAGTAGCTTCTCTGTGTTTCTGCATTACCTCAACCTTCCACATAATTATTTTTTATTATTTTGGGCATTGCTTCCAGGCCAAGAGTTCCCAGATCATGTGGACTAGTTTTTCTTATCATCCAACTTTGTAATTGATATTAACACTTAAAATCTTCTTCAAATATTTTAAAAACAATAATGGATCCCCAAAGATTTTAAAGTACCATATTTAAAGTACCATTAAATTTATGGGGTTGACAATTACATGGATATTACTTTTGAGGGGCTGAATTTCATGCTACAGTCCACAATGCTGTATCATAAACAGAAGCCCAATTGATCATGAAATGAATAAAAAACACAACAAATTACAGTAATTACCAGATAAAGACAATAGAAACAAGAAGAAATTACTAAGTTTTTATATATACAAAAAATGAAGTAGAAATATAATATGGCATTAAATTAGAATTACATGGTGCATCTTAAATTAAGTATATCAAAATGTTCATTAAACTCCTGCAAAATCACACTGTTAAACATCTTCAGCACTGAATAAAACTTCATAATCTGGAGGGCATTTTTATACAAAATGATGAAGACATTTCAAAACCTCATTTAGGTTTATGATTGTATTCCACTGGGAACTGAGCTCAGCTGAGCTGCACACAAAGGGAGGTTGTCACCTGACTCTGACCTGATGCGTCTTTTAAACTTTCATGCCAAAATGGTGTGAATTGTATATCAAAATACATAATAGCACAACAAAATATATTTCATCATCATAGCATTTATGTTCAGGATAATACCTTGACTCACAAATATTGATCTGTTATCTGTGAAGAACCAGGGTCGACATTTATATGAGATATATGGAAAATTCCAGAATATTTGGCCAAAAATAGGACGTCAACTGTTATATGAGATCACCTTTTACTCAGATATATACAGTAATTGCACTTTTTCCTTACTGTTGATGCTTTGTGATCAAAATTCATAATAATATATGTAATGTAACAATGGAATAGTTGCATTTCTTTAACCGTTATGAGCCCATTTTAAAGTGCTTACATCAACAATAGAAGATCTGAGAGCATAAATGATAAATGTACGTTACAGCATGAGTGAATAGCATTGGAAGTTTCTGGTACCAGCAAATGAATTCCATTTTGCCCTGTTATTTAAATTTTATGAGATTTTGCCTGGAAGTCACTGTAAATGGAGGTGGAAACAACCTCAGTAGTGTATTATGAGCCCATAAGACTTTAACTTCCTTAATATTGAATGGAACCTACTTAGTACAAATAGTTTGGACAAAGCAGTTTATTTCAGATGTGACAAGGAAGGGTTCCTGATGCAATATGTAATTAGGCCAACTACAGGGCAGGCCATATTGGATTCGGCCACCATGCCAGATGTCAAACCTTTCGGTGGGAGAGCATTTCGGTGATAGTGATCACAACTCCATGACCTTTAACCATATGCGTGGAGAAGGATATGAGCAGACGAAAGTATGTAATTTGAGGAAGGGGAATTGCAATGCTGTTAGGTAGGAACTGGAGTGCCTAAATTGGGAACAACTGTTCGCAGGGAAATGCATGACACAAATGTGGAGGTTGCTTAGAAGCCATCTGCTGATAGTGCTAGACAGGTTTGTCCCACTGAGGCAAGGAAGGGATGGTAGGGTGAAAGAACCTTGGGTAACAAGGGATGTGGAATATCTAGTCAAGAGGGGTAAGGAAGCTTACTTAAGGTTGAGGAAACAAAGATCAGACAGGTCTTTTGAGGGTTACAAGGTAGCCAGGAAGGAACTGAAGAATGGACTTAGGAGAGCTAGAAGGGGGCATGAAAGAGCTTTAGCAGGTAGAATTAAGGAAAATCCTAAGGCATTCTACATTTATGTTAGGAACAAGAGGATGGTCAGAGTAAGGGATAATGGAGGGACCTTGCGCCTGGAGTCAGGGTAGGTAGGGGAGGTCCTTAATGAATACTTTGCTTCAGTGTTCACCACTAAAAGGGATCTTGACATTTCTGAAGTCAGTGAGAAACAGACTGATATGCTGGAACAGGTTAATGTTACAAAGGAGGATGCACTCAAAATTTTGAAAAACACATTTATAGATAAATCCCCTGGGGTGACAGGATATACCTTAGGTTACTACAGGAAGCAAGGGAAGAGATTGCTAAGCCATTGCCAATGATCTTTGCATCCTCGCTGTCCACTAGAGTGGTAGGGTGGGTAGCAAATGTTATTCCCTTGTTCAAGAAAGGGTATAGGGATAATCCTGGGAATTACAGACCAGTCAGTCTTACATTAGTGGTGGGCAAAGTATTGGAGAGGATTCTGAGCGACAAAATTTATGATGATTTCGAAAATCATTAGAGATAGTCCGCATGGCTTTGTGAGGGGAAGGTCGTGCCTCACAAACCTTATTGAATTCTTTGAGGAGGCAACAAAACACATTGATAAAGGTTGAGCAGTGGATGTGGTGTACATAGGTTTTAGCAAGGCTTTTGATAAGGTTCCCCATGGTAGGCTCATTCAGAAAGTAAGGAGGCATGGGATACAGGGAAACCTGTCTGTGTGGATACAGAATTGGCTGGCTCATAGAAGACAGAGAGTGGTGGTAGATGGGTATATAGTCTGGAGCTCAATGACAAGTCATGTTCTACAGGGATATGTTCTGGGTCCTCTGCTCTTTTTGATTATTATAAATGACTTGGATGACGAAGTGGAAGGGTGGATTAGTAAGTTTGTTGATGACACAACAGTCGATGGAGTTGTGGATAGTGTGGAGAGCTGTTGTAGGTTGCAATGAGACATTTACAGGATGCAGAACTGGGCTGATAAGTGGCAGATGGAGTTCAATCTGTCAAAGTATGAAGCCATTCATTTTGGAAGGTCGAATTTGAATGCAGAAAACAGTGCTAAAGGCAGGATTCCTGGCAGTGTGGAGGAAGAGAGGAATCTTGGTGTCTATATCCATAGATCCCTCAAAGTTGCCACCCAAGTTGATAAGGTTGTTAAGAAGGCATACATTAATTAGATTAGATTAGATTAGATTACTTACAGTGTGGAAACAGGTCCTTTGGCCCAACAAGTCCACACCGACCCGCCGAAGCGTAACCCACCCATTCCCGTACATTTACCCTTTACCTCACACTATGGGCAATTTAGCATGGCCAATTCACCTGACTTCTATTAGCAGGGTGATTGAGTTTAAGAGCTGCGAAGTTATTCTGCAGCTCTATAAAGCTTTGGTTAGACCACACTTGGAATATTGTGTTCAGTTCTGGTTGTCTCATTATAGGAAAGATGTGGAAGCTTTAGAAAGGGTGCAGAGAAAATTTGCCAGGATGCTGCCTGGACTGGAGGACATATCTTATGAAGAAAGGTTGAGGGAACTAGGGCTTTTCTTATTGGAGCAAAGAAGGATGAGAGGTGACTTGATAGAAGTGTACAAGATGATGAGAGGCATAGATAGAATGCATTGCCAGAGACATTTTCCCAGGGCAGAATTGGCTATCATGAGGGGGCATAATTTGAAAGTGATTGGAAGAAGGATTAGGGGAGATGTCAGAGGTTCATTCTTTACACAGAGTGGTGGATACATGGAATGAATCGCCAGCAGTGGTAGCAGAGTCAGAGACATTAGGATATTTAAGCAATTCTTGGACAGGCACATGGATGGTAGCAAAATGTAGCGTATGCAGGTTAATTTGATTTTAGAATAGGATAAAAGGTTGGCACAGTATTGAGGGCCAAAGGGCCTGTAATGTGCTATGTTGTTCTATGTTCTATATTCCTTAAACATTAAATAGACACAATTGTTCTAAAATAATGTGAATGTGTTGAGCAGATAATATTTTTCACTCACATATACAACATTAGACAACTAAATTCTAGTTGTCATCTGTTGGTTGAATATTTAATTAGCCAATGGAGCTGTTAACAAACATATTGCTTACTTTTGCAAGGATTCTTGATTAATTTTCACTATTTTTGTGGTAATCATTCCACTGTTTGAAATGTTTTATCTGGTCTGCATTGTTTCTCCTCTCCTCTCTTTGAGGTAGTCACTTAAAATGAACTATAATATTGTTTTCATTCTATCATGGATTATGGGGATTGCTAACAAGGCCAAAATTTGTTGTTCATCCCTAACTGCCCTTCATCTGGTGGTGAGTTGACTTCTTGAAGTACACACAGACTATCAACAGAAATGAAATTCCACAATTTTGATCCAGCAACAATAAAGGAACATTGATATAGTTCCAAGTCAGAATGGTTTGCAGCTTAGAAGGTAACACTTTCACGTGAAAGTGTTCCCATCCTTTTGCTGCTCCTGCCCTTGCCAGTGGTAGAGGTCTGTGATTTGGAAGGTACTGTTGAGGAAATTCTGATGAGTTGCTGCAGTCCAACTTGCAGATAGTATACACTACTTCACAAGGTAAGGGATATTGCTTGGGTGAATAAAGATCTGCACCTAAGACTGGAGACATTGAGTATTTTGCATCAGTGTTTACTGTGGAAAAGGACATGCAAGATATAGAATTTAGGGAAATAGATGGTGAAATCTTGAAAAATGTCCATATTACAGAGGAGGAAGTGCTGGATGTCTTCAAACACATAAAAGTGGATAAATCCCCAGGGCCTGATCAGGTGTACCCTAGAACTCTGTGGGAAACTAGGGAAGTGATTGCTGGGTCTCTTGCTGATATATTTGTATCATTGATAGTCACAGGTGAGGTGCTGGAAGACTGGAGGTTGGCTAATGTGGTACCACTGTTTAAGAAAGGTGGTAAAGACAAGCCAAGGAATTATAGACCAGCGAGCCTGATGTCAGTGTTGGGCAAGTTGTTGGAGGGCATTCTGAGGGACAATATGTACATGTATTTGGAAAGGCAAGGACTGATTAGGGATAGTCAACATGGCTTTGTGTGTGGGAATCATGTCTCACAAACTTGATTGAGGTTTTTGAAGAAGTAACAAAGAGGATTGATGAGGGCAGAGCGGTGGACGTGATCTATATAGACTTCAGTAAGGCGTTCGACAAAGTTCCCCATGAGAGACTTGTTAGCAAAGGTAGATCTCATGGAATACAAGGAGAACTCGCCATTTGGATACAGAACTGGCTCAAAGGTAGAAGACAGAGGGCGGTGGTGGAAGATTGCCTTTCAGACTGGAGGCCTGTGACTAGTGGAGTGCCACAACGATGGGTGCTGGGTCCATTACTTTTCGTCATTTATACAAATTATTTGGATGTGAGCATAAGAGAGTAGTAAGTTTGCAGGTGGCATCAAATTGGAAGGGTAGTGGACAGCAAAGAAGAATACACCAGAGGAAAACAGGATCTTGATCAGATGGGCAAATGAGCTGAGCAGTGGCAGATGGAGTTTAATTTAGATAAATGTGATGTGCTGCAGTTTAGGAACGCAAATCAGAACAGGACTTACACACTTAATGGTAAGATTCTGGGGAGTGTTGCTGGACAAAGAGACCTGGGAGTGTAGGTTCATAGCTCTTTGAAGGTAGAGTGAAGAAGGTGTTTAATATGCTTTCCTTTACTGGAGTGTCAGAGGCTGAGGGGTGACCTTATAGAGGTTTATAAAATCATGAGGAGCATGGATAGGATAAATAGACAAAGTCTTTTCCCTGGGGTGGGGGAGTCCAGAACTAGAAGGTATAGGTTTCGGGTGAGAGGGGAAAGTTATAATAGAGACCTAAGGGACAGCTTTTTTACACAGAGGGTGGTACGGGTATGGAATGAGCTGCCAGAGGAAATGGTGGAGGCTCAAGAAATTGCAACATTTAAAAGGCATCTGGAAGGGTTTATGAATAGGAATGGTTTGGAGGGATATGGCCGGGTGCTGGCAGGTGGGACTAGATTGGGTTGGGATATCTGGTCGGCATGGACGATTTGGATTGAAGGGTCTGTTTCCATGCTGCACATCTCCATGACTCTATGACTATCTGTTGCACTGACAAAGTTTGAATAACTATGTGCAAACATGAGTAAAGGTGTATAACTGTGATGAATTAGTGATGAAGATTATGCTTGGGTACCAATCATGGACACTGCTTTGTCCTGGATGGCAGTGAATTTCTGGAGTGCTGTTTGCATTTTTATGATTCATTCAAGTGAAAAATCTTCAGTTGTGAATCTTTGCAGTTCATGTTCCAAATCACAGACTATTAAACTAGATGGGATTGAAGTTCACAAGGAGGAGGTGTTAGAAATTCTGGAAAGTGTGAAAATAGATAAATCCCCTTGGCTGGAAGCTAGAATTCTCTGGGAAGCCAGGTAGGAGATACTGAGCCTTTCGGCTTTGCTCTTTATGTCATCATTGTCTGCAGGAATAGCACTAGAAGACTGGAGGGTAGCAAATGTTGTTCCCTTGTTCAAGAGGGGGAGTAGAGGCAATGCTGGTAATTATAGACCAGTGAGTCTTACTCTGTTGTGGGTAAAGTGTTGGAAAAGGTTATAAGAAATAAGATTTATAATCATTTCAATAGGAATTAGTTGATTAAGAATAGTCAGCACGGTTTTGTGAACGGTTGGTTGGCCTCACAAACTTTATTGAGTACTTTGAGGAGGTGACCAAACAGGTGGATGAGGATAAAGCCATTGATGTGGTGTATATGGTTTTCAGTAAGGCATTTGATAAGGTTCCCTATGGTAGGTTACTGTACAAAATACAGAAGCATGAGATTGAGGGCGATTTAATGGTTTGGATCAGAAATTGTCTGGCTGAAAGAAGCCAGAGGGTGGTGTTTGATGGGAAATGTTCATCCTAGTGTCCAGCTACTAGTGGTGTATTGCAAGGATCTGTTTTGGGTTCACTGCTGTTTGTTATTTCTTTAAACTACTTGGATGAGGATGTAAAAGGATAGGTTAGTAAATTTGCAGCTCACACTAAGATCAGTACAGTTGTGGATGGTGCCGAAGGATGTTGTAGGTTACAGAGGGACATAGATAAACTGCAGAGCTGGGCTGAGAGGTGGCAAATGAAATGTAATGCAGAAAAGTGTGAGGTGATTCACTTTGGAAGGAGTAACAGGGATGCAGCGTACTGGGCTAATGGTAAGATTTTTGGTAAGCAGAGCAGAGAGACCTCAGCATTCATGTACATAGATCCCTCAAAGTTGCCACCTAGGTTAATCGAGCTGTTAAGAAGGTATATGATGTGTTAGCTATTATTGGTAGAAGGTTTGAGTTTTGGAACCATGAGGTCATGTTACAGCTGTACAAAACTTTGGTGCAGCCACACGTGGAATATTGCATACAGTTCTGGTCACCACATTATAGGAAAGATGTGGAAGCTTTGGAAAGGGTTCAGAGGAGATTTATAAGGATGTTGCCTAGTATGTAGGGAAAGTCTTTCAAAGAAAGGTTGAGAGACTTGAGGCTGTTTTCGTCAGAGAGAAGAAGGTTGACAGATGACTTAATTGAGGCTTACAAGATAATCAGATTGGGTGGACAGTGAGAGCCTAGTATCCTTACATACAGATAAGGAAGGACACCACTTTAACTGGGACAGCACATCCGTCTGAGGACAAGTCAATCAGAGACATGCATGAGAATTCCTAGAAGCATGGCATTCCAACCAGATCTCTATCAACAAACAAATCGAGTCACACCCAATCTACCACCCCCTGAGAAAAAGAACAGAAAATGATGTCACTACAGGAAATGACATCACCAACCCAAAGAAACCCAAACCTATAAATAGAAAGCAGGAATTATCAGCAGTGCTTTGCTCTGAGACCCACTGAAGATGTTACCTAGTAGGGTAACGATACGTCTGGAAATGAACCTTCCAGCTCAGCGAGCAAACCTACATCCATACATTCTAATATTTTAAAATGATCGATATAGATTAAAATGACCTGTACTTCTGTTTTATCTCTCCCTCCTTTCTCAAATGGTTAGACCTTTGGCATGCAACTGTTATACCTATCATGTTATTCCAGCTGTTCAGTTTACATCCAGCACCACCTTTTTAAATGTTTTATAAGTATCTCTCTGCCTCAATTAATCAGATTATGCATCATCACTACACTTGCTAGTCAGCTGTTGACACTTTATTCACACTGACACTAAATTGAATCAAATTGAATTTATTGTCACTTGTACCGAGGCACAGTGAAAAGCTTTGTCTTGCGAACAATACAGGCAGATCACAGCGTTATGCAGTATAAATAAGTAAATAAAAGGGAACAGCAGCAAAAACAAAAACACAGGTACAGGTGAATGTTAAGAGTTTGTGAGTCCATTCAGTATTCTAACAACAGGAGGGTAGAGATTGTTTTGAAACTAGCTGGTGCATGTGTTTAGGTTTCTGTACCTTCTCCCTGGTGGTAGAGGCTGTAGAAAAACATTGCCAGGGTGGTATGGTCTTTGAGGTTGCTGGCGGCCTTCCCTTGACAATGGACCTGGTAGAACAGAGTCTATAGACCGGAGGTTGGCCTTTATGATTGTCCAGGACAAGTTTACCACTCTCTGTAACCGTGTCCGATCTTGAATGGTACAGTTGCTATACCAGATAGTGATACATCCAGACAGACAATCCTGATGGCGCACCTATAAAAGTTGGCAAGAGTATCTGTCATCATGCCAAATTTCCTCAGCTGCCTGAGGAAGAAGAGGCATTGTTGGGCCTTTGTAACCAGTGCATCCGCATAAAGAGTCCAAGAAAGCTTGTTGTGGATGACCGCTCCCAGGAACTTAACAGTCTCCACTCGTTCCACCTTTGTGCTGTTAATGTGTAGGGGAGCATGAATAACATCCTGCCAAAAGTCAATAATGGGTTCCTTAATTTTGCCAGCATTGAGAGCTTGGTTGTTGTCAGTGCACCATTTTTGCAGGTCTTCCACCTCCCATCTGTAGTCTGTTTCGGCGCCATCTGAGATTCGACCAACTATGTTGGTGTCATCAGTGAACTTGTAAATGGCATTAGTCTGGTATTTGGCGACGCAGTCATGAATATACAGTGAATACAGTAGGGCGCTGTGTACGCACCCCTGGGAGGGTCCAGTGTTAAGTGTTAGTGAGGATGAAATGTCCCCAATCTTCACTGATTGTGACCTGTGGGTCAGGAAACTGAGGATCTAGGTGCAGAGAGTAAGGGCTTAGTCCGAGATCACTAAGCTTATTAATCAGTCTCGAGGGGATAATAGTGTTGAAGGCTGAATTGTAGTCAGTAAGTAGGATTCGTACATCGCTGTTCTTGTTGTCAAGATGTTCTAGGGAGGGGTGCAGGGCAAATGATATTGCATCTGATGTTGATCTGTTAGTCTGATCGGCAAATTGGAGTGGGTCAAGAGTAGTGGAGAGGCTGGAGTTGATTAATGCCATGACCAGTCTTTCAAAGTACTTCATGACTACCAAAGTTAAGGCCACTGGGCGGTCGTCATGGAGACATGCTGCATGAGCCTTCTTAGGCACAGGGGTGATGTTGGCCCTCTTGAAACAGGCACTTTTCGTTACCTGCAGAGACTTATTATTCAGCCTGTCAACACTCCAATCACACCATTTGTATGATCTTTTGATCTCTTTGGTTAAATAAATTATGTGCCTATGTGCTTCTCTTCCCTCCACATGATGAAGGAGCAGCACTCCGAAAGTTTGTGATTTCAAATAAACCTGCTGGACATAATCTGGTGTCATGTGACTTCTGATCCTTTCTCAATTAGCAGCATTACGTTAACTTTCTTCCAACCTACTGGAGTCATTCCTAAAACTATGGAATTATAGAAAATCAAAACCAGGGTATTCAATATCTCTTCAGCTATATTTTTAGGATGTAAGCCAGCACGTTTTTAGAAATTTATCAACTTTTAGTTTTTTTAAATTTCACCTGTAATCTTCTCTCATTGTAATTATTTTGAATTCCTCTATTACAAATCTTCTGAAGAGTCTTTACATTTCATTTGCTTCTCTGCCCTCTTCAATTTGCTTTTCTTTTCAGAACCCTTGGCACTAGCATTCAATATTCAAATACATACTGATGTTCCAAATCAGAGTTTCATTATCCATTTGCAGTACCTCATTCTTTGGCTTTCCTGTGCATTGTCTTTTGCGCAGTGTCAATTCTCTATCTAGACACTCAATAACATCTTGAGTCAATCTACTGAGGCTGCTGAGTGTCAGTGAAGGGGTGAATGACAAAGTAGGCAAATAGCTGCTGTACATGTCAAAAATGGAAAAAAAATGGTGGTAAAAAAGTTCTGTTTTAAGTTTCTTTGGATGCTTTCCATTGTCTTACTTCTGTTCACATAAAGATAGCAGGCACACAATTAATTTTCAAATGTTCTATTTAGTTACTGTTCAGCTCATTTAAGTATCTCATTTAAAAACCAAAATTATGAATAATTCAGTGCAAGTATATACCCATTGTGAATGAAGATTTGGCACATTTCCATTACTAGGTTCATTAAATGAGCGCCCAGAATCATAATTGCCTCTTTCCTGTTGGATCTGTTGTTTCTCCTCCTGTTGCCTGGCATTTGCTTGTATGGTAGCTGTTCGTTCTCATTTGATTATATGTTTTATCTTACAATTAATCACATTGTCTAATATCTGTTTATTTTTGTTCAGTTTCGAAACTATTGCAAAGATATAATACATGTTGCTAGAAATTACAACATTTTTCCAACAAATGTTTGATATTAATATTGTAATTTAATACTATGATTTGAGAGCATGCAATCTGGAAATTTTGGAAAAGATTAACAAGACGTGAAAACTTTGTTTTAATATACTTTAATTTGAAATACAAGTCCCTTGTATCTCATTTACCTTTTTGCTTTATGATGGAAAGATATCTCAACCCATGCCATGATTTGCAAAATTCTCTCTGTTCCTCTTGTCCTCAACTGAGTTTGGACTAATAAATCGTAATAACTCCAATGATGTTGGCAATGAATCTGAAATTGGACATTCCATGTGTTAGTAATCTTGAACAAAATGTTGTGCCTCTGTTCAACATTAGGCCTTAGAGATGGTGCAGGTTAAGTTTACTAGACTGGTAGTTGAGATGATGGATAGCAGTTATAGGGAGAGACTTAAGAAACTGAGATTGTTCTCTCAAAACATAAAGAGTTATAGGGAGATTTAATAAAGATGTTTTAAATTATAAAGTTATGAATACTTTCAGTAGAGTGAACAGGAAGGAACTCTTTCCATTGGCAAGAGAATTGATAATAAGAAGACATAGATTTAAATAATTGGTAAAATAATCAGAGGCAAGATGAGGAGAGTTTTAATGTAGCAAGTAGCTAGATTATATGGAAGAATTGTAGGTCAGAAGTCACACGACACCAAGTTAAAGTCCAACAAGTTTATTTGAAATCACAAGCTTTTGGAGGACTGCTTGTTTGTCAGGT
This sequence comes from Chiloscyllium punctatum, assembly GCF_047496795.1. Lineage (NCBI taxonomy): Eukaryota > Metazoa > Chordata > Chondrichthyes > Orectolobiformes > Hemiscylliidae > Chiloscyllium > Chiloscyllium punctatum. The sequence goes on along the minus strand of NC_092758.1, from coordinate 64,228,253 downwards.
AAAGAGAAGCACACAGGCACAGCATGTATAGGCAGAGAGATCAGGAGATCATATGAATGGTGTGAGTGGAGTGTACAGGCTTAATAACAAGTCTCTGCAGGTGACCGAAAGTGTCAGGTGGTGTGAGTAAAGTATCAACAGCTGAATAGCAAGTGATGGGATGACCTATGATCCCATGAATTGAGGCATAGAGATGATTACAAAATATTTAAAATAAGATGGTGCTGAAGACAAACCAAATGGCTGGAATAACAAGAGTCGCATTCCAAGGATGTAATCAAAGTAGCAAGTAATCCAAATCTGTACAAACTAATGAAGGTAGAGAGATCATAACAAGTTATCAAGGTGATGGTGTCAAAAAAGGATAGTAGGGCGGATCTTACAAATATAGAACAGTATACCAGGGTTTTATGTATGTATAAAGAAATTAAAAGAAAGTTTTAAATGGAAACTGAATATATATATTTTATATATATGTATATATATAAAGATTTGCAGAATTATGGGAAGAGAACAGCAGAGTTGAACTAGTTGGACAACTCTTTCAGAAAGCCAGTATTGGAAGATGAGCTAACTAGCCTCCTCTGCCGAACAATTCAATAATTTCATGATTATTCCTCCAAAGGTTCAATATTTTGTTCTTAATGTATAATATCCTCACTGAAATGAAGTATCCTAGCAGTAGTTAAAACATTAGTATGTGACTTCCAAATAGTAATAGGTAACCTTGCCATAATGCTGTAGGTGGCACAGGTCTGATATGTCACAGATCAAGTAAAACTTAAAAGTTTTGCATATGGGTTGAGTATCAACACCAATAAGCCAAATTAATGGTAGTCAGGAAAAGTGCATTAGACAAAAATAGAGTGAAGATTGAAGTGGATGGCATCACACTGAAACAAATCAAAAACTTATTCTATATAGCACATAGTTAAAGATCACTCAACACCAGGTTATAGTCGTCATTTTTTCCAGGTTATCATCTAACAGGTTTATTTGGTAGTACAAGCTGCTCCTTCATCAAGGAGCTAGTTGATGTGTGCGATCTTCTTGGAGATTCTCTCCACTTTGAGCTAGCAGTTGGTAGTGTTCATGCTCGACATCATATGTATGACATGTAATTACAGGAAGTGATAGATGTAATGCAGAAGTTAGAAAAAGGATAGAGATAACCGATAGTAATTTTATGAAAATAAATAATGTGTTCACAAGAAAACTCAAACAAACAACAAGGAATATAACCACAAAACATTTTACATTCTATACATTATGTATGCCTCAGAAACCTGGACAAAAAATAAAGATAGAGTCATAGAGTTTTAGAACCCAAAAGAGAAAATGCTGGAAAATCTCAGCAGGTCTAGCAGCATCTGTAAGGAGAGAAAAGAGCTGACGTTTCGAGTCTAACTGACACTTTGTCAAAGAGTTTTAGAGATGTACAGCACGGAAACAGACCCTTTGATCCAACTCATCCATGCCAACCAGATACCAAAATTAATATTTGCTAGCACTTGGCCCATATCCTTGGCCCTGCCTATTCATATACCCATCGAGATGTCTTTTAAATATTGTAGTTGTACCAGCCTCGTTCACTTCCTCTGGCAGCTCATTCCATACACACACCACCCTTTGCGTGAAAATGTTGCCCCTTTGGTCCCTTATAAGTCTTTCCCCTCTCACCCTAAACCTCTGCCCTCTAGTTCTGGACTCCCCCATGCCAGGGAAAAGACCTTGTCTATTTAACCTATCCATGCCCAACATGATTTTATAAACCTCTATAAGGTCACCCCGAGCCTCTGACGCTCCAGGGAAAACAGCTTATTCAGCCTCTCTAACCCTTGCAAAATCCTTGCAAATCTTTTCTGAACCCTTTTAAGTTTCACAACATTCTTCATATAGGAGGGAGACCAGAATTGGACACATTGTGCCAAAAGTGGCCTAACTAATGTCCTGTATAGCTGCAAATGACCTCCCAACTCCTATACTCAATGCTCTGACAAATAAATGAAAGCATACCAAATGCCTTCTTCACTATCCTATCTAACTGAGACTCCATTTTAAGGAACTATGAACCTGCACTCCAAAGTCTCTTTGTTCAGCAACACTCCCCAGGACCTTACCATTAAGTGTATAAAGTCTTGTCCTGATTTGCCTTTCCAAAATGCAGCACCTTATATTTATCTAAATTAAAATCCATCTGCCACTCCTCAACCCATTGGCTCACCTGATCAAGATCCCGTTGTACTCTGAGGTAACCTTCTTCACTGTCCACTACATCTCCAATTTTGGTGTAATCTGCAAACTTACTAGCTATACCTCCTATGTTCACATTCAAATCATTTATGTAAATGACAAAAAGCACTGGGCCCAGCACCAATCCTTGAGGCACACCACCAACCACAGACCTCCAGTCTGAAAAGCAACCGTTCATTACCACCTTCTATCTTCTACTTTTGAGCCAGTTCTGTAACCAAATAGCTAGTTCTCCCTGTATTCTATGTTATCTAATCTTGCTAATCAGTCTACCATGAGGAACTTTGTCGAATTCTCACTGAAGTGCTTATAGATCACATCCACCGATGTGCACTCATCAATCCTCTTCATTATTTCTTCAAGAAACTCAAACAAGTTTGTGAGACATGATTTCCCATGCACAAAGCCATGTTAACTACCTCTAATCATTCCTACCTATCCAAGTACATAGGAGAAAGTGAGGACTGCAGATGCTGGAGATCAGAGCTGAAGAATGTGTTGCTGGAAAAGCGCAGCAGATCAGGCAGCATCCAAGGAGCAGGAGAATTGATGTTTCAGGCATAAGCCCTTCTTCAGGAATGTACATGTAAATATCCAAGTACATGTAAATCCTGTTCATTAGGATTTAACGTAAGGATCTATAAAGAAAGCAGACGCTTTTCAAATATAAATGTTATGACGTATGCTAAAAGTTACATGTACAAACACAACAAAAATTAAAAATTACTCAAAACTGCAAGCACAAAATTAACTTTTAAAACACCACACTGAGAAAAGAAATATCACTATTTGGCCATTTGATCAGAGCTAAAAAGCTGCAGAGATCTCTTCCAGAAGACAAGGTAGAAATCAGCATAAAGAGGAGTTGATCAATTTGACTGAAGCCGCAGAACAATTACAAACAACCTGCAGTGAATGTGTGAGGATGGCGCAAAGCATAAGAACATACAGACATATCATGTCAGTAGATCTCCTTATAGGGAATAACTATAGGCATCAGTATCAGAAATGGGTACAGTATTGTTTCCGATAGCTGTGGCTCACTGATAAATTAAGAGATCTGGCTATTTGAAGCAATAGCACCCTCCACTGGAAATTATTACATTTTAAATATGCCTGAACTGACTGGACCAATCAATTAAGCAATCAGCCCAACGTAAGGCAATCGGGTATATGGCATCATGCAGTCATCCAGTCACAGATGATCATGTTTAAAATTTATTGTTACATTATTTGAAATGCTTATGTGTTAACCAATACAAGGGCAGAGCTATGAATTAAAGTTGACCACTAATGAATCCTTATAGAAGATTTGATTCCTTCACCCATCTATTTTTGGATGCATTATCTTCAAAATCTAGTATTCTAACAGCATTTAACTCACGTGAAACCAGAGATTATAATTGCATTGTTTAACAATTTCCACTTGACTTTCATTTTGTTTGCCTACATGCTTTTGTGCTGCTCTCTATGCTATTATTTGGATACATTGTGACTGTAAACAGCTGTTCCAAATTCCAACAGAACACAGCAACCAGCTGTCAGCATAAACACAAGGCATTTACAATAAACTCAAGGACAAATCAGTGGACTACACGCGAAATGTAATTTATCTCAGCATACTTTTTTCTCAAAATTCAATGTGCAGCATAAATGTCAGCTTTAAATTGTGGTGCAATAGTTCCTACATTCTGAGTACATCTAAAAACAAGGAGAGTAACATCAGAGGCACCATACATTTTTTAAAATCCTGTTTTAGCGTACATATTCAGTATGACAGTCAGTGGGTAATTTTAACACTGATGTTATCACATGACTTCATATGTCAAGCTCCAACATTACTGAATGGAAAATCTTTGATTTGTGTCAGACTGCAGTCTTTGTTGTCAATCTTAAAGTTTCTTTGTGAGTGATTGGGTATGGAATGTAATAAAATTTTGAAAGTCGTGAAGCATATGGTTCTGAGGCTCTTTGGTTTGATTTTACATGTCAGTCAGTGAGCTATTTTGCATATTTCATTATCTCTACTAATTAGAGAGGTATATGTTTTGATAAGCATGAACAAATTTCATGCTAATTCAGGTTATAATTGAGATGGACATGTGTTTGGGGGTGGGCTGGCAAAGCTGGGGAAGTTGGAGTAGTGTTGTTCAGGAAAACTAAAATTCATGAAAAGTTTTGGTGGCCAACTCAGGGAGTAAGCAATTCTCAGGATCCTAAATTACACCTTTCAGTGAATGCAATATTAAAATTGGCAAGATTCAGGAGAGTGGAATCAGTTGGAGGAGCTGATTTTCCATAGTAAGATCTCACATGAGAAATGGGAGAGGAATCTCCAAACAGTTATGATTAAGAATGGCCCAAAACCATTTCTTTGTGACCATATTTTTGGTAAAGAGGGATCTTCAATCAATAATTTCCACAGCAAATCTAATCTTTGGCCCCTGCCAGGTAAGTATACTTGGCCTGGAAGATTGCTGAGTTGCAGGCTGACCAACTTTGGAAAATGTCACAGGATGAAATTATCAGAGCTGATTAATAAACAGATCAGCTTTTAAATAATGTCAGCTGAATAGAGACTCATTTCAGCCACGCATATTTAGATTTCATTTCTCTTTGTAATATTATTTTTTCAGCTCTATGTTAATGGTAAATGATAATCACAGTCTCATATATATACACACACACACATATATATATATATATATATATATATATATGTGTGTGCTGACACCTAATGGCTCTAATCTCAAATTGCAAGGCTGATTCCCAGACCCATAGCATCATATCAGCTTTTCATTACTTTGACAGTTATTTAACACTGTAAATGCCCATTACCATGCCACCTACAAGTACAACAGGTACATGTTGACACTGTAAAAACATGTTCTTACCATCAACAAGAGTCAGATATAGAAAGTTTCAAAGCATTTCAAAGCATTAGTGGGGCGGCACGGTGGCACAGTGGTTAGCACTGCTGCCTCACAGCGCCAGAGACCTGGGTTCAATTCCCACCTCAAGCGACTGTCTGTGTGGAGTTTGCACCTTCTCCCTGTGTCTGCGTGGGTTTCCTCCGGGTGTTCCGGTTTCCTCCCACAGTCCAAAGATGTGCAGGTCAGGTGAATTGGCCATTCTAAATTGCCCGTAGTGTTAGGTTAGGGGTATGGGTGGGTTGTGCTTCGGCGGGGCGGTGTGGACTTGTTGGACCGAAGGGCCTGTTTCCACACTGTAAGTAATCTAATCTAATTCCCCTCAGGGAATCCTGAGGGACAGCATATACATGTATTTGGAAAAGCAAGGATTGATTAGGGATAGTCAACATGGCTTTGTGTGTGGGAAATCATGTCTCACTAATTTGATTGAGCTTTTTGAAAAGGTAACAAAGAGGATTGATGAGGTCAGACATGGTCTATATGGATTTCAGTAAGGTATTCAACAAGGTTCCACTGGTTAACACGGTTAGATCACATGGAATACAGGGAGAACTAGCCATTTGGTTACAGAACTGGCTTGAAGATAGAATTTGGTCATGAATGGTTGCTTTTCAGACTGGAGGCCTGTGACCAGTGATGTGTCACAAGGATCGTTGCTGGGTCCACTGCTTTTCATCATTAATATAACTGATTTGAATATGAACATAGGAGATATAGTTAGTAAGTTTGCAGATAACACCAAAATTGGAGGTGTAGTGGAAAGCGAAGAAGGTTACCTCAGAGTACAACTGGATCTTGATCAGATGGGCCAATGGGCTGAGAAGTGTCAGATGGATTTTAATTTAGATAAATGTGAGGTGCTGCATTTTGGAAAGGCAAATCTGAGCAGGATTTATATACTTAATGATAAGGTCCTGGGGGTGTTGCTGAACAAGGAGATCTTGGATTGCAGGTTCATAGTTCCTTGAAATGGAGTCTCAGGTAGATAGGATAGTGATGAAGGCATTTGGTATACGTTCCTTTATTGGTCAGAACATTGAGTATAGGAGTTGGGAGGTCATGTTGCAGCTGTACAGGACATTGGTTAGGCTGCTTTTGGAATAATGTGTGCAAGTCTGGTCTGGGAGAAAGTGAGGACTGCAGATGTTGGAGATCAGAGTTGAGAGTATGGTGCTGGAAAAGCACAGCAGGTCAGGCAGCATCCGAGGAGCAGGAGAATCGACGTTTCAGGCAAAAGTCCTTCATTAGGAATGAAAGTCTGGTCTTCCTCCTTTAGGAAGGATGTTGTGAAACTTAAAAGGGTTCAGAAAAGATTGACAAGCATGATGCCAGGATTGGAGGGTTTGCGATATAGGCAGAGGCTGAATAGGCTGGGCCTGTTTTTCCTGGAGCATCAGAAGCTGAGGAGTGATGTTATAGAGGTTTATAAAATCATGAGGGACATGGGTTGCAGGAGTCCAGAACTACAGGTCATAAGTTTAGGGTGAGGGGAAAGATTTAAAAGGGACCTAAGGCGCAAGTTTTCACACAAAGGATGGTGCGTGTATGGAATGGGTTGCCAGAGGAAGTGGTGGAAGCTAATATAATTACAACATTTAAAAGACATCTGGATGGGTACATGAATAGGAAGGGTTGACAGGGATATGGGCCAAGAGTGGCAAATGAGACTAGATTAATTTAGGATATCTGGTCGGCATGGACAAGTTGGACCGAAGGGTCTGTTTCCGTGCTGTACATCTCTTTCACTCTATGACTCTATTTACCTTTGGATGTTTAAAGAGATTTGTAAGTCCCCACCCTAAGATAGGACAAAATTAATGCAGAACACAAAATGTTTCAACTCATGAATGCCAAAGATGAATGCCAAACATTAAACAAATTTCATGATGAAAAAAGTAAGCTAAAAAGGGAATGCAATTTCAGGTTGCAACTTAAGTGCTATATAACTCTAGTTTAACTTTAAAGGTTGACTATCCAGTATTAATTATTAATTTGCTTATTTACTATTATGGGAATATAATTTCTATCTACTTTTTTTCTTGTAGGTTCCTTCTTTCCGTCCTTGAGGCCAACTGAAACTGTCTTCAAAGTAGTATTTTGGCTGGGTTACTCGAACAGTTGCGTAAACCCTATTATTTACTCTTGTAATAGTAAAGAATTTAAACGTGCTTTTATCCGGATTCTGAAATGCCAGTGTCATCGCAGGAGGCGACCAGCTTGGAGGGTTTACAATTACAACTGGAAGATTAATTCTCTTGATCAGCAAAGGAAAGACTCAGTGGATGGTGGCTCTGATATTTTCAATGGCAATGACAGAAGGTCATCATTGAATTCCAATCCCTGCTTCAGTGATAAGAGTAAGGCACAGAGCTTAGAGATGTGGAACCTAAGGGACTGGAAGCTGTTCCCTACCTTTGGCCATTCTTCCTTGCAGGCCAATGGACCAAAAGAACAATATGAATCACCCAGAAATATAATCAATGGAGAGTACGGAGTCTGTGCTACTTCAACTACACTTACAACGCAAAACATGAATTTTGGACAACAAGCAATAGCAGAAGAATTTCAACAGAATGTTCAGAGTCATGACATAACAGATATTTAACAAAAGCCAACATTTCCATTTGTAATGACTTGTGATAATGCTGTGTTGCTGTATGTTATATTGTTTACAGTGGTATAAATGCACGTAATATAATTGCTACATAAACGTTTTATTCTCAGTCCGATATGTGTACTTATTTATTATTTCAGATGTATATTACCATGGAAGCCTTATATCCTCAGGAAGATGCTTATTGCCTACAATGCATAGTTTGCATTTGAACTAAAGTGTTTTGTTTGTAATAGGTCAGTGATTAAGTCTATATTTCAGTCTATGTATTATAGGCCATGTTGAATAAAGAGTGTCCCCTAGAAAATTGGAAATGGACGTTATTGGAGAATTGGGTTGAAACAAGGACTTTTGCAGATGACCAAAATGCGTCTGTAGAATGACTGGTGTTAGATCATAATGTTTTGTCTTCACAATTCCTCCTTTCACCAGATGAATTTGAATTTCACATGAAGCCATATTGTGTGCGTGTGTTGTTACAGAGAGTGATGAATGGAAACCAGGCCAGAAAGAAATAGACAGACATTGAATCACCTTGCGCACCATTGCCTGTAGTTGGCTACTGATTGTTAATGGTAGAGGCTGGAGAGAAGAAGCAGGTCATCTGTACATTTTAATCAGAGTCAAGAATGAACAGGAGGGACAATTCAATATAGCTTTATAATGAGAATAACAATGAACGAAGGTTTTTAAACATCGATCTGACAGAATTTTCGTCGTCATAAAACCTGGCAAGCTTATGATGCATCATGTTTTTCTGTGAAAATCATTAAACAACTGTTTTTTTTAAAAAAAACCTTCTCCAAAATGAATGATCAGTTTTGTTTTGATTTGGGTTCTTTGCAGTAGACTGCACTGGCACTGACTCGACTATATAATAGTTGAGATAGCAAGATTAGAGTCATAGAGTCATAGATATGTACAGCATGGAAACAGATCCTTCGGTCCAACCCATCCATGTCAACCAGATATCCCAACCCAATCTAGTCCCACCTGCCAACATCTGGCCCATATCCTTCCGAACCCTTCCAATTCATGTACCCATCCAAATGCTTTTTAAAGGTTACATTCCATATACATACCACCCTCTACTTGAAAAGTTGCCCCTTAGGTCTCTTTTATATCTTTTCCCTCTCACAGTATACCAATGTCCTCTAGTTCTGGACTCACCCACCCCAGGGAAAAGACTTTGCTGATTTACCCTATCCATGCCCTTCATGATTTTGTAAACCTCTATAAGGTCACTCCTCAGCCGATGATGTTCCAGGGAAAATAGCCCCAACCTGTACAGGCTCAAATCTTTCAAACCTCGCAACATCCTTGTAAATCTTTTCTGAGCCCTTTCAAGTTTCACAACATTTTTCCGATAGGAAGGAGACCAGAATTGCTCGCTATATTCCAACACTGGCCTAATCAATGTCTGTACAGCTACAGCATGACTTCCCAACTCCTGTACTCAATACTCTGGCCAATAAAAGAAAGCACACCAAATGCCTTCTTCACTATCCTATCTACCTGCGACTCCACTTCCAAGGAGCTATGAACCTGCATTCCAAGGTCTCTTTGTTCAGCAACACTCCCTAGGATGTTACCAATAATTGTATAAGTTCTGCCAAGATTTGCTTTCCCAAAATACAGCACTTCGCAGTTATTTGAATTAAACTCCATCTGCCACTTCTCATCCCATTGGCCCATCTGATCAAGATCCTGTTGTAATCTGAGGTAACCTTCTTTGCTGTCCACTACACCTCCAATTTTGGTGTCATCTGCAAGCTTACTAACTCTACCTCTTATGCTCACATCCAATTCATTTATGTAAATGATGAAACATCGTGGACCCAGCACTGATCCTTATGGCACTCCACTGGTCACAGGCCTCCAGTCTGAGAAATAACCCTCCAACATTACTCTCTGTCTTCTATCTTTGAGCCAGTTCTGTATCCAAATGGCTAGTTCTCCCTGTATTCCATGCGATTTAACCTTGCTAATTAGTCTCCCATGGGGAACCTTGTCAAACGCCTTAATGAAGTCCAATATAGATCATGTCTACCACTCTGCCCTCATCAATTCCCTTTGTCATTTCTTCAAAAAACTCAATCAAGTTTGTGAGAAATGATTTCCCATGCATAAAGTCATGTTGACTATCCCTAATCAGTCCTTATCTTTCCAAATACATATACATCCTGTCCCTCAGGATTCCCTCCAACAACTTGCCCACCACCGATGTCAGGGCTCACTTGTCTATAGTTCCCTGGCTTGTCCTTACCACCCTTCATGAACAATGGCACCACGTTCGCCAACCTCCAGTCTTCCGGCACCTCAGCTGTGACTATCAATGATACAAATATTTCAGCAAGAGGCCCAGCGATCACTTCCTTAGCTTTCCACAGAGTTCTAGGGTACACCTGATCAGGTCCTGGGGATTTATCCACTTTTATGTGCTTCAAGACATCCAGCACTTTCTCCTCTGGAATATGGACATTTTTCAAGATGTCACCATCTATTTCCCCACATTCTATATCTTCCATGTCTTTTTGCACAGTAGATACTATCAAAACTACTCGTTTAGTATCTCCCCCATTTTCTGCAGCTCCACACAAAGGCTGCCTTGCCAATCTTTGAGGGGCCCTATTCTCTCCCTAGTTAACCTTTTGTCCTTAATGCATTTATAATATCCCTTTGGATTCTCCTTAACTCTACTTGCCAAAGCTCTCTCATGTCCCCTTTCTGCCCTCCTGATATCTCTCTTAAGTATCCTCCTACTGCCTTTATACTCTTCTAAGAATTCACTTGATCTGTCCTGACATATGCTTCCCTCTTTTTCTTAACCAAACCCTCAATTTCTTTAGTCGCCCAACATTCCCTATACCTACCAGCCTTTCCTTTCACCCTAACAAGAATATACTTTCTCTGGACTCTCGTTATCTCATTAATGGAGAAAGAAGTAAGTGAACAAAAAAATTCTGTTTTATAAGCCACAAGATGTTTGGAAAATCCACATACAGCATGCAAATGTATTTTTTGTATATAAGCTAGGTGTTATGGTATGAACACATCTTAGAGCAGTACCTCTGGATGTCCATGTGCTCAATAACTCCAGGCAGAGCTTTGTGAACAATGAAATCAATCGAATCACCCTTGGTATGTGTTCAATGGATCGGCTGCCCTTGTCTTTCTATATGCTAAAAGTTTCTGGCGTGATGGTGCTGTTCTAGGAAATGTGACAAGTTGTTGTGGTACTTCTTGTATAAAGTACACAGAGCAGTCACTATACACCCTGTTGGGGGGGACAAAGTGAATGTTTAAGATGATGGATGAGCTCCACTGAGCTGTATTGTCCTGGAGTTTAGATCAGACTCGTGCTGGAAAGGCACAGCAGGTCAGGCAGCATCCGAGGAGCAGGAAAATCGACATTTCGGGCAAAAGCCCTTAATCTCTGTATTGTCCTGGAGACTGTTGAGCATCTTTAGTTTTGCGGAGACTGCATTACTCCAAATCAGCAGAGGGTATTTCATCACACTCTAGCCTTGCATTTTAGAGACTGTAGACAGGCTTTGGGGAATCAAGAGGTGAGTTACATATTTGTCCAGCTTTTTTCCAAAGGAACTGATTGATTTATCATTTTCTGCCTCTTCTGTAACAATTACGTGAATTGTTTTCTCAATTCAATTCAGATCCCCTTTTTGTACTTGCAATGTCTATTTTATAATCATAGGCTGGAACTTTGCCAGTACAAGGCAAGTTCCTACAATGAAATGTGGGTTCCAGACCAGGAATAACTAAACGCCCATTATTGGGTCCTCCATGCTGACAGCTCAATCTGTTCAGTTCTCTTTTTTTAATTCATTCATGAGATGGAAACATCATTGGCAAGGCCAGCATTTATTGTCTGTTCCCAATTGCCTAGAGGGCAGTTGAAAGTCAACTTCGTTGCTGTGGGCCTGGAGTCACATGTAAATCAGACAAAGTTTCCTTCCCTAAAGGAAGTAAGCCAGATGAGTTTTTCCAGCAATCAATCCATGATCATCATTAGATTCTTAATTCCAGGTTTATATTGAATTCAAATTCCACTATCTGCCATGGTGGGATTTGAACCTGGGCACCCAGAATATTCGGTGAGTTTCTGGATCAACAATAATATCACTAGGTCATCGAATCCCACAGATTATTTTCTGTGTCTTGGCTAGTAGGTGGTCCTAGAAATCAGAGGGAAATCTCTCCAGCAATGGCATCAATGCTGCTAACCGTGTTTTGTGACCTAGGGCTCCCTTCTTGGACCTTGAAAACAAAGGTCATACACCCTCCCTGTGGATACTGAGAAGTCACTGGAGGGCTGTGTCTGGTAAATGGTGGCCTTCTCATGCTTTGAGGGCAGGTCACATAGCCATTTGTTTTTTGCTCATGGTCTGGTTAATAAACCCCAAAAATGGCTCTTTATAAGGCTTTCTGGCTTGTGTTCAGTGGGTGACCAAGTTATGGCTGTTCCTCCTGCTGTTAAAATGGTCCAGCAAAGACAGGGAGCATTTCCTTTGCAGCTCCCTGACATTATACTGCAGCTACTTCTTTTGCCCTTTGGTAAAATCTTAGCAATAGTCTAACCATTAAGTTCTTAACTTTCATCAACCTTATAAAAACTTTCAGAATTATAATCATCTTTATAATTTTCCTTCTAGATTTTCTTCTTCCAATGGCAGCAGATGCAATTTTATGAGTAACTTGAACTGTTGAATCCTTCAGACAGTGATCCTTTAAATAGACCTGTATGAAACAAGTGGCATTCAAACAACATTTCTATGTGTGAAGATATTCCAAAGTATTTTACAGATGTGAAAAACAATAAAGCAGACAAGTTGGGGTGAGAGACTATAGGTATGGAAGAAGAGAAAGGACTTTGGAGGAGAAGGGAGAAATAGAAAGGCAAAGGATTTATGAACATTACAGGGACTAAGATAATTGAGAGCTCTATCATTGATTGTCGGTGATGAGCAGGAACAGAAATGGATTGCCCAGTTGCTGTTGAGGGTAGCACTTTCTGTCCCTTCGGATCTCTTTAAGGCCATCCCCAGTGTATTGCTGCTACGAGCACTTGTTCATAAGAGTGGGGTGGAAGGGATTGCAGAAGGCTGAGTATGTCCCCTGATTAAATTCACCCCTTAAAGAGGTTACTAGAACACTTTGCTTCAGTTGCAGCTCAGAACTGTGGAGAACCGGGTTGAAATCAGTCAAAAAGGGGTAGTGAGATCCAGGAAATGGAAGACCTTAATTTCAAGGACAGGGGATGAAATGGTAGGAATGACACATTAATGTATGAAAGCGTTTCAGATCCAGTAAAGAAAAATATGATGAATTTGGAACAACCAGGCAAGAAAGAACAATAGGAGCAGGAATAGTCACCTGGAAATAGGAGGGAGATAATCCTAAAACCTGATGAGTACTAAGAGACAGTGCCAAACTGCAGGTTGCCAAGACATAAAGTGTCTTCAAAATAAGGGGACAACATAATTCCAATTAGAAACCAAGAATTCAAAGAACCAAAGACTAGGACAAAGCTCGTCTAGGGAAGAGTCAATGAAACAGCTGTCTGCAGTCACAGAGTTCATGGAAAAGTGGGGAGATACTGAAAAGTTAATGTTACCATGGAAATAGGACTCTCAGGAGAACATCAGGAAGGCAGTGAGCAGAAATGAAGGTGTTGCTCCTGGCCATAGTACCTCTTGAGATCAAATGGAAATGCATATTGATGATTACCACAAAATTGGAATGGAAATGTTAGAGACCTATTGGCTTAGTAGCAATGGCGTTAGTTAGATTTTAGTTAAATATGTCTATGTCAAAATGTGGGGAATAGGTATTATTTCTGGATTCATCCTTGTTTATTGTCTAAGATTACCTTAAATGGATCCCCCTATACCCTGCCCCATAGCTATTCTGAAGGCGTTGAAGGCACGCAGTTCTGTAGGTGTAAAATTTTGGGATTGACTCTAATTGTGAGATTCAAATCAACTACAATCATAGACTGAGTTAAGACAGCCACAGTAAAGGTTGATTGGTTCTGATTAATCACAAGAACTGTTTCAGATGCATGTCTGTTTTTGTAAATTTCACAAGTTTATTACATGTTTTAAAACAAGGAAATAGATTTTTTTATTTCAAAAGTATGTTTTATTCAGAAATCAGCTATAATTCCAAACAGATGTTCTAAATCCATTCTGTGTAGTTTTTGCAGGAGAAAAGAAACTAAATATTAGAATTTTGACACTTGAGCTTTGCTTTGATTGCAAAAAAAAGGCATTTTCTTCTTACGCAGGACACTATTTATGTTCATTTGTGACACCGAGAGGGTCTGACAAGTTAATGGGCCCTTGTTATACTTTGGCAAAAAAGACCCTATGTGGCAGTTTTTCCATACTGTGCCTTGACAGCAGTTGCGCCCAAACTTTAGTGCACCCCTCAGCACCTGGTCTTGAACATTGCCCTCTTATCCTTTTAGTCCATAGTCCTCTTCATCATGGCTTATTTCATTATCTTTTTCTCATAGTTTACAATGTATTCTTAGTCATTATTTCAGAATAGCAGGATGCATGTCATCATGTTCTCATGACTGATACTCTGAGGTCACTGTCTTCAATTTACTTAATTGGTGAGAGTTCCTGATTATATCAAACACCTTATCAGTGACTATTTGGTTTTAAAAGCCATCTGTTAGCAAGTGTATTTTTTACTACTGTCTATAAATATTGGGATAAGTTACTTTTTAACAAATGATAAATATTCATGACCTTAAAACTATACAATAGAAAACAAATTCAAAAGATTACGATGTAAAGTAATATCACAAACCATGCAGAGTGTGCCCAAAATATTTCAAAAAATATTATGTATAAAAGTACGTAACATCAAGCAATGTGTGCCATCAGTTGATACAGTCTTAAAATTGTCGAATGAAAGTCAAAAGGGACTACTTCATTACAAATCTATTCAGAGTCGAGAATGTGTTGTTGGAAAAGCACAGCAGGTCAGGCAGCATTCGAGGAGCAGGAGAATTGACATTTCGGGCATAAGCCTTTCATCAGTAATGAGGCTGTGAGCCAAGGGGGTAGAGAGGTAAATGGGAGGAGGGTGGGGCTGGGGGGAAGGTTGCTCAAAGTACAATAGGCAGATGAAGGGGGGGGTAATGGTGATGGGTCGAAAAGGATGGTGGAGCGGATAGGTGGGAAGGAAGATGGACAGGTAGGACAGATCATGAGGGTGGTGCTGAGTTGGAAGGTTGGATCTGGGATAAGGTGGGGGGATGGGAAATGAGGATACTGGTAAAATCCACATTAATCCTATGAGGTTGGAGGGTCCCAAGGCGGAAGATGAGGTGTTCTTCCTCCAGGCAAAGGGTGGTTAGGGTTTGGTGATGGAGGAGGCCCAGCACCTGCATGTCTTTGGCAGAGTGGCAGGGGGAGTTAAAGGGTTTGGCCACAGGCCGGTGGGGTTGCTGGAGATGTTCTCTGAAGCGTTCTCCAAGTAGGCATCCTGTCTCCACAATGTAGAGGAAACTGCATCGGGAGCAATGGGTACAGTAAATGATATCTGTGGAAGTGCAAGCAAATCTCTGGTGAATGTGGAAGGCCTATTTGGGACCTTGGACAGAGATAAGGGGGGAGGTGTGGTTGGAGGTTTTGTAATTCTTGTAGTGGCAGGGGAAAATGCCGGGAGAGGAGGGTGGGTTGGTGACGGGCTGTGGACCTGACAAGAGAGCCGCGAGGGAGTGGGCTTTACGGAATGCAGTTAGGGGTGGGGAGGGAAATATATCTCTAGTAGAGGGGTCCGTTGGAGGTGGTGAAAGTGGCGGAGGATGATGCAATGTATCCGGAGGTTAGTGGGGTGAAAGCTGAGGACCAGGCGAGTCCTGTTGGGGCTGGCACAGGGTTGACGAGATTAAGCAGGTAAATGTGTGGCTCAAAGATTGGTGTGGGAGAAATGGGCTTGAATTCATGGGACATTGGCACCAGTACAGGGGAAGAAGGGACATGTTCCGAAGGATGGTCTTCAACTAAACTGCGCTAGGATGAGAGTCCAAGCAAATCGCATAACTATGGCTATAGACAGGGCTTTAAACTAAATGTAGAGGGGGAGGTGGGGGGTGGTAGGGCTCAGTTGTAGGGGAAATTAGAAAACCAAAATTAAAGGAGGAGGTAAGAGTGTAGAAATCAGGAGAGGTAATTAAAATCTCCAGCACCGACACAAATAGAACAGAGTGTATGAAAAGTGTTAGCAATCAAGCTTTAAGCAATGAAAAGAGGGAAAGTTAATGCAGGACTGAGGGTTTTATCTCTGAGTGCACACAATATAAGGAATAAGGTAAATGAGCTTGTGGCGCAAATCAAAATTGGCAAGTGTGATGTGGTGGGCATCATGGAGACATGGCTACAAAAGGAATCAGGATTGGGAGCTGAATATTCAAGGATATACATCCTATCGAAAAGATTGGCAGGTGGGCAGAGGGGTGGGATTGCCTTATGAGTAAGAAATGAAATTAAATCAGTGGTAAGAAACAAAGTAGGGTCAGATGGTGTAGAATCTGTGAGGGTAGAATTGAGGAACCACAATGATAAAAAAAGACCATAGTTGGAGTTATGGCCTTCAAACAGTAGTCAGGAACTGGGGTGCAAGATACACCAGGAGATAGAATGGATGAGAAGGAAAGGCAAAGTTACAGTAATCATGTGGGCTTTCAATATGCAGGCGGAGTGGGAAAATTAGGTTGGTAGTGGATTGCAAGAAAAGGAATTTGTGGCATGTCTACGAAATGGCTTTTTGGAGAAATTTGTGGTGGAGCCCACCAGGGAACAGACAATGCTGGATTTATGTTATGCAATGAGGCAGACTTGATAAGGGAGCTTAAGGCGAAGGAACACTTAGGGGGCAGTCTTCGCAATATGATTGAACTTACTCTGCAATTTGAGAGTGAGAAGATGGAATCAGAGGTAACAGTATTATAGCTGCATAAAGGCAACCACAGAGGCATAAGGGAGGAGCTGGGTAGAATTGACTGGGAGAGGAGCCTAGCAGGAAAGACAGTGGAACTATAATGGCAAGAGTTTCTGGGAATAATTAAGGAGACACAACAGAGATTCATCTGAGAAAGAGAAGCATAGTATAGGGAGGCTGAGGAAACAATGGCTGACTAGGGAATTCAGGGATAGCATAAAAGCAAAGAGAAAGCATATAATGTGGTGAAGGGCAGTGGGAAACCAGAAGATGAGGAGACCTATAAAGATCAACAGAGGGCAACAAAAAAAGAAATAAGGAGGGAGAAATTAAATACGAGAGTAAGCTAGCCAGTGATATACTAAGAATTTCTTTAGATATATAAAGGGCAAAAGAGAGGCAAAAGTGGAAATAGGGCCACAAGAAAATGATACTGGAGAGATAGTAGTGGGGAATAAGGAAATGGCTGAGAAACTGAATAATTATTTCGGCTTTGATGTCAAAGGCTATCACTCTCATCTCACCTCTGGAATTCAGTTCCTTTATCCCTGTTTGAACAAGGCTGTAATGAGGACAGGAGCTGAGTGGTGCTGGCGGAACCCAAACTAAGTGTCGCTGAGCAGGTGCTACTTGATAGCACTGTTGATGACATCTTCCACCATTTTACTGATGATCAAGAGTAGACTAATGGGGCAATAATTGGCTACATTGGATTTGTCCTGCTTTTTATGTAAGGGACATACCTGAGCAATTTTCCAATTGCCAGGTAGATGCCAGAGTTGCAACTGTACTGGGAGATGCTTGGCTAGGGGAGCAGCACTTTCTGGAGTATATGTCTTCAGTACTGTTGCCAAATATTGCCAGGGTCCATGTAGTTTTTGCAGTAGTCAGTGCGTCCAACTGTTTCTTAATATTATGTGGGGTGAATCGAATTGGCTGCAGACTGACATCTGTAATTTTGGAGGAGGCCAAGTTGGATTATCCAATTGGTACTTCTGGCTAAAGATTGCTGCAAAAGCTTCAGCCTTGTCTTTTGCACTGATCTGCTGAGCTCTTCCATCATTAAAGATGGGTATATTTGTGGAGCCTGCTCCTCCAGTGAGTTGTTTAATTGGCCGCCATTTATGGCTGGATGTAGTAGGACTGCAGAATACCAGATCTGATCCATTAATTATGGGATCACATAATTTGGTCTATCATTTATTGCTTAAGCTGTTTGGCGTGCAATTGGTCCTGTTTGGTGGCTTCACCAAGTTGACACCTCATTACCTCAGGTATTCCTGGTGCTGCTTTTGGCATGGCCTCCTGTACTCTCTATTGAACCAGCATTGATACTTGATGGTAAAAGTTGAATGGGTTATAGAACATAAGAACTAGGAGCAAGAGTAGACTATTCAACCCTTCATGCCTGATCTGCCACTCAATACCATCATGGCTAATCTTTTCGTGGACTCAGCTCCACTTACTGTGCTTTCACCATATCCCTTAATTCCTTTATTTTTCAAAAAAGTATCTACCTTAGCTTTAAAAGCGATTACTGAAGTAACGTCAACTACTTCCTTGGGCAGCGAATTCCATAGATGAATAATCCTATGGGTGATGAAGTTCCTTCTCAGTTCAGTTCTAAACCTGCTTCCTCTAATCTTGAGGCCATGTCCTCTTGTCGTCATCTCACCTACCAGTGGAAACATCCAATCTATTTCTATTTTATTGATTTTCTTTATGGTTTTAAATGTTTCTATAAGATCCCCCCACATTCTTCTGAATTCTAATGAGTATAATTCCAATCTACTCAGCCTGTCCTCATAAGCCAAACCCCTCAACTCAGGAATCAACCTAGTGAACCTCCTCTGCACCCCCTCCAGTGCCAGTACATCCTTTCTCAAGTAAGGAGACCAAATCTGCACACAGTACTCTAGGTGTGGCCTCACCAGCACCTTGTACAGCTGTAACATTACTCTCTGCTTTTAAACTCAACCCCTTTAGCAATGGAGGACAAAATTCCATTTGTTTTCCTAATTACTTGTTGTACCTGCAGACCAACCTTCTGTGATTCATGCACAAGGACACTCAGGTCCCTCTGCATAGCAGCATGCTGCAACATTTTACCATTCAAGTAATTATCTATTTTGCTGTTACTTCTAGCAAAATGTATGACTTCACATTCACTAACATTGTATTCCATCTGCCAGACCCTTGCCCATCACTCAATGTATCTATGTTCCTCTGCAAAGTTTCACAGTCTTCTGCACACTTTGCTCTGCCACTGATCTTAGTGTCATCGGCAAATTTTGACACCGTACATGTGGTCCCCAACTCCAAATCATCTACATAAATTGGAACTAATTGTGGTCCCAACACCAATCCCTGAGGTGCACCACTAGTCACTGATTGCCAGCCAGAATAGCACTCACTTATCTCCACTCTTTGCTTCCTGTCAGTCAACCAATCCTCTATCCACGCTAATACTTTACCCAAACACCATGCATCTGCATCTTATGCAGCAGCCTCATGTGTGGCACCTTGCAAAAGCCTTTTAGAAATCTAGGTACATCACATCCACAGGGTCCCCATTGTCCACCTTGCTTGAAATGTCTTCATAGAATTCCAAAAGATTTGTGAAGCATGACCTGCCCTTCATGAACCCAAGCAGCATCTGCACAATGGGACAATTTATTTTGAGATGCGCTATTTCTTTCATGATAATAGACTCAAACATCTTCCCCATTATAGAACTCACTAGTTTTTAATTCCCCACCTTTTGTCTACTTCCCTTTTTAAGCAGTGGTATCACAGTCGCTATTTTCTAATCTGCTGAGACTGTCCCAGAATCCAGCGAATTTTGGAAAATTACCGTCAGTCCATCTGGTATTTCTCCCTCCAATTCTTTTAGTACCAGCAGGACCAAGAGGGGTATCTATCCTTAGCTCCATTAGGTTCCCAACACTAACTTTTCCTTAAAAATAATTGTTTCCAGGTCCTCACCTACCTTCGTCTCTTTGTCACCTATTGGCATGGACCAGGTATGAATGAATCTGTATGACTCTGCCAGGTCATGAGGCTACATGCTGAAAACAAAAAGTGCTGGAGATTCCAGTGAGTCCATGTGGAGAAAGCAAGCTAAGTAGGTGATTCCATCCTCTCTCCACTTGTCCAGATCCTGCCCACCTACATCAACTATTCCACTGATGCCCGCCACCATATTGACAGTTTTCAGTTCTCTGGCCCTAACTGTCTTCTGTTCACCGTGGATGTCCAATCTCTTGAGACTTCCATTCCCTAGTAGGATGGTCTGAGGGCTCTTGGCTTCTTCCTCGACCAGAGACCTGAACAATCCCCATCAACTACCATTCTCCTCCATTTGGCTGAACTTGTTCTCTAGCTGAACATTTTCTACTTTTATGCATCTCACTCTGCCAAGTCAAAGGAGTGGCTATGGGCACCCATTTCGGTCCCATACCTGCTCTTAATGAAGTATGTGGAATTATCCTTTTTCCAGTCCTACAGTAGGCCCCTCCCACAACTCTTTCTTTGGTACATTGATGACTGTTTCGTTGATGCTTCATGCTCCTGCCTCAACCTTGAACATTTTTTATCATACTACCTCCAATTTCCACCCCACTATGACTTTCACATCATCCATTTCCAACACTTCCCTTCCTTTCCTTGATCTCTCTGTCTCCATTTCAGAGAATAAATTGTCCACCACCATCCACTACAAAGCCACTGACTCCCATACCTTCCTTCACTACAGCTCTTTCCACCCCATATCCTGCAAGGATTCAATCCCATTCTTCCAGTTCCTTCCCCTACATCATATCAGTTTGTATGATGCCACCTTCCAGAACAGCGCTGATGACTTGGCTTCCTTATTCCATAACCGTGGTTTCCCACCTACTGTGGTTGACAGGGCCCTCAATTGCTTCCAAACTATTAACTGTGCTTCTGCCCTTGCTCCTTCCTATCACTCCCAACAGAGTGATCACGTCCCCCTTGTTCTCATTTTTCACCCCACCAGCCTCCATGTTCAAAGGATCACTCTCTGCCATTTCAGAGAACACCAGTAGAATGCCACCACCAAATACATTCTCCCCTCACACCTACTGTCTGCATTTCGCAGGGATCATTCCCTCTGAGACACCCTAGTTCAGTCCTTGACCACCAGCACCACTATCCCTTCCTATAACATCTTCCCATGTAACCGAATATGCAACACCTACCCCTTTCACCTCCTCCCTGCTAAACATCCAATGGACGAAACAATCTTTCCAGATGAAGCAGCATTTCACCTGTACTACTTCCAATCTTGTGTATTGTATTCACTGCACCCCATGTGGCCAACTCTACATTGAAGAAACAAATGTAGACTGGGTGCCTGCTTTGCAGAACACCTAGGTCTGTCCACAAGCAAGACCCCAACATTCCCATAGCCAGTTGTTTGAACACAGCATCTTGCTCCTATGCCCACTTGTCTGTTTGGCATGATGCAATGCTCCAGTGAACCACAGCGCAAACTGGAGGAGATACATTTCATCTTCAAACTAAGCAGTTTACAATCTTCTGAGCTCAATATTGAGGTCAACAACTTCGAATTGTGACCTCATTCCTTCACTTTTAGCTTTGCTTGTTGCATTCTCAGAACAAAATTAAATCTATGGTATTGAATGACATAGCGTCGGATGATGTGGAGTCTGTGTGGGTGGAATTGAGGAACCACAAAGGCAAAAAAACCATAATTGGAGTTGTGTACAGACCTCCTAACAGTGGTCAGGACCAGGGACGCAACATGTACCGGGAAATAGAGAAGGCATGTCAGAAAGGCAAGGTTACATTGATCATGGGTGACTTCAATATGCAGGTGGACTGGGTAAATAATGTTGCTAGTGGATCTAAAGAAAGGGAATTCATGGAATGCTTACAGGATGGCTTTTTGGAACAGCTTGTCATGGAGCCCACAAGAGAGCAGGCTATTCTGGACCTAGTGCTTTGCAATGAACCAGACTCTATAAAAGATCTTAAAGTAAGGGAACCCTTAGGAAGTAGCGACCATAATATGGTAGAGTTCAGTCTGGAGTTTGAAAGGGAGAAGGCGAAATCTGATGTAATGGTGTTACAGTTGAATAAAGGTAATTATGAGGGCATGAGAGAGGAACTGACTAAAATAGACTGGAAGCAGAGGCTAACCGGGAAGACACTAGAGCAAAAATGGCACGAGTTTGTAGGTATAATTGAGGACACTGTACAGAGGTTCATTCCCAAGAAAAGAAAGATTAACCGGGGAGGGATTAGACAACCTTGGCTGACAAAGGAAGTCAGGAAATGTATTAAATAAAAAGAGAGATCCTATAAAGTGGCTAAGAACAGTGGGAAATCAGAAGATTGGGAAGGATACAAAAGCAAACAGAGGATAACAAAGAGTGTAATAAGAAATGAGAGGATCAAATATGAAGGTAGGCTAGCCAGTAATATTAGAAATAATAGTAAAAGTTTCTTTCAGTACATAAGAAACAAACGACAGGCAAAAGTAGACATTGGGCCACTTCAAACTGATGCAGGGAGCCTAGTGATGGGAGATAAGGAAATAGCAGGAGAACTTAACAAGTACTTTGCGTCAGTTTTCACAGTGGAAGACATGAGTAATATCCCAAAAATTAAAGGGTGTCACGGGGCTGAGTTGAGTATGGTTGCCATTACGAAAGAGATAGTGCTAGAAAAGTTAAAAAGTCTTAAAATTGATAAATCTCCTGGCCCCGATGGGATACACCCTAGAGTTCTGAGAGAGGTTGCTGAGGAAATAGCAGAGGCATTGGTTGAGATCTTTCAAGAGTCACTGGAGTCAGGAAAGGTCCCGGATGATTGGAAGATGGCTGTAGTAACCCCCTTGTTCAAGAAAGGATCAAGGCAAAAGATGGAAAATTATAGGCCAATCAGCTTAACCTCGGTTGTTGGTAAAATTCTAGAATCCATCATTAAGGATGAGGTTTCTAAATTCTTGGAAGAGCAGAGTCTGATTAGAACAAGTCAATATGGATTTAGTAAAGGGAGGTCATGCCTGACAAACCTGTTGGAATTTTTTGAAGAGGTAACAAGTAGGTTAGACCAGGGGAACCCAGTGGATGTGGTCTATCTAGACTTTCAAAAGGCCTTTGATAAGGTGCCACACGGGAGACTGCTGAGCAAGGTGAGGGCCCATGGTGTTCGAGGTGAGCTGCTGGGATGGATTGAGGATTGGCTATCTAACAGAAGGCAGAGAGTTGGGATAAAAGGTTCTTTTTCAGAATGGCAGCCGGTGACGAGCGGTGTCCCGCAGGGTTCGGTGCTGGGGCCACAGCTGTTCGCATTATATATTAATGATTTGGATGAGGGAACCGGGGGCATTCTAGCGAAGTTTGCCGATGATACAAAGTTAGGTAGACAGGCAGGTAGTACTGAGGAAGTGGGGAGGCTACAGAAGGATCTAGACAGGTTGGGAGAGTGGTCCAGGAAATGGCTGATGGAATTTAACGTGAGCAAGTGCGAGGTCTTGCACTTTGGCAAAAAGAATATAGGAATGGACTACTTTCTAAATGGTGAGAAACTTAATAAAGCCAAAGCACAAAGGGATCTGGGAATGCTAGTCGAGGATTCTCTAAAGGTAAACATGCAGGTTGAGTCTGTGATTAAGAAAGCGAATGCAATGTTGTCTCTTATCTCAAGAGGGTTGGAATATAAAAGCAGAGATGTACTACTAAGACTTTATAAAGCTCTGGTTAGGCCCCATTTGGAGTACTGTGTCCAGTTTTGGTCCCCACACCTCAGGAAGGACATACTGGCACTGGAACGTGTCCAGCGGAGATTCACACGGATGATCCCTGGAATGACAGGTCTAGCATATGAGGAACGGCTGAGGATACTGGGATTGTATTCGTTGGAGTTTAGAAGATTAAGGGGAGATCTAATAGAGACGTACAAAATAATACATGGCTTTGAAAAGGTGGATGCTAGAAAATTGTTTCTGTTAGGCGAGGAGACTAGGACCCGTGGACACAGCCTTAGAATTAGAGGGGGTCATTTCAGAACGGAAATGCGGAGACATTTCTTCAGCCAGAGAGTGGTGGGCCTGTGGAATTCATTGCCACGGAGTGCAGTGGAAGCCGGGACGCTAAATGTCTTCAAGGCCGAGATTGATAGGTTCTTGTTGTCTAGAGGAATTAAGGGCTACGGGGAGAACGCTGGCAAGTGGAGCTGAAATGCGCATCAGCCATGATTGAATGGCGGAGTGGACTCGATGGGCCGAATGGCCTTACTTCCACTCCTATGTCTTATGGTCTTATGGTCTTATCCTCTCTCCATTCTCTCTACCCCAGTGGGACTGTCTATTTTTTCCACTCTGGCAGTTAGACACACCATTGTTCTACCATCCTCTCATTCCAATCACTTAATCTGAACTATCAACATAATTTCTCCCCCAGCACTCCAAACACTGCATCCCCCCACTTTTGCAGAAATGCTACCCCCTCCACACTTCACTTCAGCTCTGATGAGCAGTCATCTAGCCTCGAAAGGTTAGCTTACTTTTTCTTCATGGAAGCTGCCTGACCTGTTGTGATCTCCAGCACTTTTTCTTTTCAGTTCAGATTCCAGCATCTGTAGAACTTTGCTCCGAGATTACAATTCCATTGCTGTTGATGACGCAAAGCACCTCAAGTGTGCCCAGACTTTGAGTTCCTTTATCTATCCAAACTCTGTCCCATTTAGCATGGTGGCATTGTCACAAAGCACAATGGAGATTATTCTCAATATGAAGGACTTCATTTCCATAAGGAAAGTTTGATGGTAACTTACCAATACTATCTGGGACAGATGCATCGACAGCTGGCAAGTTGGAAGGATGAGTCAAGTATGTCTTTGTCTCCTGTTGGATCCCTCACCACCTGCTGCAGACCCAGTCTGTCAGCTATGTCCTTTAGGACCCAACCAGCTTGATCAGTAGTACTACTACCAAACCACTTGGTGGTGGGCATTGAAAGGCTCCTCATGGGAGACTGATTAACAAGGTTAGAAAACATGGAATACTGGGAGAACTAGCCATTTGGATACAGAATTAACCCGAAGGTAGAAGACAGAAGGTGGTGGTGGAGGGTTGTTTTTCAGACTGGAAGCCTGTGACCACTGAATGTGCCACAAGGATCAGTGCTGGGCTCACTGCTTTTCATCACTTACATAAATGATTTGGATGTGAACATAGGAGGCATAGTTAGTAAGTTTGCAGATGACACCAAAATAGGATTATAGTGGACAGCCAAGAAGGTTACCTCAAAGTACAATGGGATCTTGATCAGATGAGCCAATAGGCTGAGGAGTGGCAGATGAGTTTAATTTAGATAAAGGTGTGGTGCTGCATTTTGGAAAGGCAAATCAGGACAGTACTTACATACTTAGTGGCAAGGTCCTGGGGAGTGCTAGTTGCTAAACGAAAAGACTTTGGGGTGAAGGTTCACAGTTCCTTGAAAGTGGAGTCATAGGTAGATAGGATAGTGAAGAAGGTGATTGGTATACTTGCCTTTTTTGTCAGAGCATTGAATAAAGGAGTTGGGAGATCATGTTGCAGCTGTACAGGACATTGGTTAGGCCACTTTTGGAATATTGTGTGTAATTCTGATCTCCCTCCTACAGGAAGGAAGTTGTGAAATTTGAAAGAGTTAAAAAAAGATATACAAGGATGTTGCCAGGATTGGAGCGTCTGAGCTATACGGAGAGGCTGGATAGGCTGGGGCTGTTTTCCCTGGAGCACGAAAGGCTGAGGGGTGACCTTATAGAGGTTTATAACATCATGAGGGACATAGATAAGGTACATAGATGGGGCCCTTTCTCTAGGAGAAGTATAAAATAGAGGGCATAGGTGTAAGGTGAGAGGAGAAAGATTTAAAAGTGACATAAAGGGCAACTTTTTCATGTATGGTGGTGCATGTATGGAATAAACTGCCAGAGGAATTGGTAGAGGCTGATACAATTACAACGTTTAAAAGTCATCTGGAAGAGTATATAAATAGGAAGGGTTTAGAGGGATGTGGACCAAGTGCTGGCAAATGGGTCTAGATTAATCTATTTCCATGCTGTACTCCTCTATCAATCTATAAAATCCCAGTCCAGAGTCCATTTTGTATCCTTGCCATCCTCAGTGCTTCCTCTAAGTGTTGTTCAACAAAGGGGAATATCATCAGCCGAGGTAGGGTGTTACATGATTATCAGAAAATTTCTTTGCCCATGTATTTCCATATTACAGTCGCCACACACTCAGGATCATCCTCAGTTTTCTTCTCTTATAAGGTTGACAATTGCATGCGTGATGCCTACTTGTCGTTTCACAAACTGTATTGTTCTGACACTGGCCATGGTTTATCCTCTCATGGATGTGCTCCTTCATTATCATGGACAAGCAAAATAGTGCAAATGCTAGAAATCTGAAGTAAAAACAAAGTATTGCAGTAGTTCAGCAAGTCTGTTCTTCAGAACTAAAACCCATTGGAATTGTTTTTTGTGTGCTGTGGAGAGTGGGAGGAAGAGCAGTGGAACAGGTTGTCAGGGTGCCCAGATCAAAAGACAAAAGAGTTCCTAATGGTGGTGAAGAAGAGACAGAGATGTACAATGGGTATAAATGAAGGCGTGGAAAGGAGAAAATGAGTTGTCTCTGCTGACAGTAAAGTCAACAAGATACAAACAAAATACAACTGTATGTATGTGGGTGGTATATGTGTGTTGTGGTTGGAATGATGTAAGAAACATCAAGTGTACAGAGGTCATGCAACAATGTTGTGGAATTCAATATTGAGTCCGATTGGCTGTAAAGTGCCTAAGTTGAATATAAAGTGCTGTTCTTCCAGCTTGTGTTGGGCCTCCCTGGAACTCTGTTGCAGGTAGAAGTCAAAAATGTTTGCATAGAAGCATGGTTTATTGAAATGCCAAGCAACTACAAGATCAGGGTCAGTGGTGTTCTGCAACACTGACACCAATCTGCATTTGATCTCACCAATGTATAGGAGACTGCATTGTGAGCAGGGAGTGCAGTAGACCAGACTGAAATAAGTAAAACGCAGCTTCACCTGGAAAGTATGATTCGGGTCTTGAATAGGCAAGTATTACACCTTCTTTGATTACATGGCAAGGTGCCATAGAGAGTAAGGAAGCTTTAAGAGAACTTAAAGATAACTTAACTATATCATGGAGGGAATGGCCCTGGTGAAATGCTGACAGTGGAGGGTGTTTGGTGGTGGTATCCTGCTGGAGGTGGTGAAACTGAAAGAATTATCTATTGAATTCAGAAACCTATGAGGTGGAAAATGAGGAGAAGGAAAACACCATCATTCTGGGAGGATGGGAAAAGGATAAGAGCAAAAATGCTGGAGATGGGCCAGACATAATTGTTTGTCATGCCAACCATGGTTAGAGAGCTGGAGAACCATCAGGAGAATGCTGCCTGGCTTGTGTTCTTTCAGTCTCCTGCCTACCTACTGCCAACTATGGTGGCAGGAGTGGAGAGGGTTGTGGAATTAATCAGTTGAAGAAAAAGGACATTGTTTTGGAGTGTCAGAGAATTATCCAATTATTAATAATGCCCGTATACAGACCTTGTGAAATTGACAAATACTGGTTTATTTCACGATATCTTGTGCCAATGTTCCATCCAGTTGCTTAGCAGACTCAAGGGTTTCAAAAGGAGTGCAGGCTGCATATCCCGCTAGTATTTGTTGGTCTGAGGGTCTGAATGAGGACCTGTCAGTATAGAGGATTAGGTCAGGGTTGTCTAATGGTGTCTCAAAGAGGTCAGGGCGTGGGGTGCCAACCTATTGAACTAGGTCTAAGCAGTCATGGTCTTCTGCTTGGGGGTTCATGGGTGACAGGAAGAAGGGTAGCGGGGTTAAAATGGGGGCACGCTGAAGGGAAAGGGTAGCACAGGACAGTAGTGTGACCTCATAGCCTGTTCTCCTAGTGGCTGTGAAATGTTGAATTTCTGCCAAATTAAGCAGCAGGGAGACTGAATGGTGAACCAAAACAGTGCATGGATAATCCAGCACAATAGAGGTGGACTTCTCTCCCATTACAGCGGTGACCACCACAACTCTTAAACAGGCCAGCATTCCCCTTAGAACTGGTGGCAATTGTACTGAGTAAAAGGCTACAGGGCACTGGAGATCCCCATGCATTTGGGTCAAAATGCCAGATGCATTCCCCTCTTTTTCAGTCACATTGAGTTGAAATGGCTGTACATAGTCAAGGACCCCTAGAGCAAGAGCAGTACTTAAAAGTTGGTTGAGTTATTTAAAAGCGTGCTCCATTTCAGATGTCCAGTGCACCTTTGTTGGTTGCTTTGGCGAGGATGCAGATATCCAGGGTCTGCAGTAGTTGATCATGCCCAAGATAGCTAGCAGTTCAGTTTGTGTGGTAGGTGGGGAGAACTTAGTGATGGCTGTTATGCACTTCTTCAACAGTGCTCTGAGGCCATGGGAGGGTTCATATCCCAGGTAGCGTATTGTGCCCTTACAAAGTTGCATTTTATCGATGGAGACTGTGTCCATCCTGTGCCAGGCAGTGAAGCAGGGTGACAGCGTTCTTCATGCAAGCATTAGTGAAAGTGGAGGCTAATAATAGATCATCAGTGTTTTGTAGCAAGGTGCTTTGACATAGCAAGTGTAGGGTTCTGAGTATCCGGTGGACTGCGGAAGCATATACCGTGGGGCTCTCTATATCCCCTTGGGGAAGCCGTGTCCATGTGTATTGGTGGCCACTGTAAAGGCGAAAAGATATTGGCTTTCAGTGGACAACTTGATGGAGAAAAAGGCTGATCAGAGATCAGTCATGGATATGCAAGTGGCTGAGGCAGGAATGCTGGTGAGGATGGAGTTTGTGTCGGCGACCACTGGGGAGCAGGGAATAATGATAGGATTGATTGTCCATACATCCTAAACAAAATACCATTCTCTTAGTCTGCCAGGTTTAGGGATAGGCAGGATGGATGTACTGCAGGGGCTCGTTGTAGGCACTAGAATGCCTTGTTGTAGGAGGGAACCAATGACAGGCTTAATTCACTCGATTACTTCTGGTAACAGAAGGTACTGTCATATTGATGGTAGTACAGCTCCCCCTTTAACTGTGACCATATGTGGTGGGGCGGATAGCTCCAGGACCATATGATGCGAATGCTGTGCCCACAGCAAGGCCGGACGTCAGTCAGCAGCAAGAGGTTTTCATAGGAGGGGGCAGTCACAGATGGCTGTTTAGTGAAGGTAGTCTCTATTGATGTGAAGGTGCAGCGCATACAAAACTCTTCCTGCCCTAACCGGGCAACCTGAGTTAAGAGGGGCTTTCTGGGGTAAAGGGGTGCAATGTGCAGGGGTCATTGTCATAATCTAGTTATCATGGGTTCCATGTCTTTGGGAAGTCATGGCGCCTTAATGATAAGGGGGATATGTGGAAACGAGGCAAGGTCGTGGTAGAACAATATTGTCAATTCAGTATTGAGCAGGACTTCCACAGCTACTCCCTCGGGTCCACCAAACAAAGTCCAGTCTGTACTATCTGGGAAGTCAAAGTGAGGTGAGACGTCAGCAAGCGCAGAGTTGGATGATCTCGGTTCATGTGGGACTAAGGCAGTACAGTGGAATTGACGTAGAAAGTAGCTCATCAGAACTGCCCAGTGCAGGAAGGAGGTACTGGGGGATGGAGGGGCGGTGGGCAAGAGGGAAAGGAGAGGGTCAAGGGGGGCACGCATGGCTGTGTGCGTGCATGACCAAGTGAAAATATTATTGACAGGGGGTGTGGATCCAGCTGCTGGCAATAGCAGCTGGTAGCATAGAGTAATGAGATCCAGGAATCTCTAAGGTGAGACCCTGGGGAGAGCAGTGAATGGTACCGTTTAATTTACAGTGTCTGACAGCCCAGCAGGGCTACAGGACAGGATGAGAAAGTTATAGTTATGTCAGTGACGGTCACAGATCTGATGCTAAAGGGGACTGGATTTGAGAGTGGCTCTACCATGGGTATGAATCAACGAGGTAAAAACAATGACTGCAGATGCTGGAAAACAGATTCTGGATTAGTGGTGCTGGAAGAGCACAGCGGTTCAGGCAGCATCAAAGGAGCAGTGAAATCAATGTTTCGGCCCTTCATCTGGAATAAAGGCAGTGAGTCTGAAGCGTGGAGAGATAAGCTAGAAGAGGGTGGGGATGGGGAGAAAGTAGCATAGAGTACAATAGGTGAGTGCAGGAGGGGATGAAGGTGATAGGTCAGGGAGGAGAGGGTGGAGTGGATAGGTGGAAAAGGAGATAGGCAGGTAGGACAAGTCCGGACAAGTCATGGGGACAGTGCTGAGCTGGAAGTTTGGAACTAGAGTGAGGTGGGGGAAGGGGAAATGAGGAAACTGTTGAAGTCCACATTGATGCCGTTGGGTTGAAGTGTTCCAAGGCGGAAGATGAGGCGTTCTTCCTCCAGGCGTCTGGTGGTGAGCGAGCGGCGGTGAAGGAGGCCCAGGACCTCCATGTCCTCGGCAGAGTGGGAGGGGGAGTTGAAATGTTGGGCCACGGGGCGGTGTGGTTGATTGGTGCGGGTATCCCGGAGATGTTCCCTAAAGCGCACTGCTGGGGGCGCCCAGTCTCCCCAATGTAGAGGAGACCGCATTTGGAGCAACGGATACAATAAATGATATTAGTGGATGTGCAGGTAAAACTTTGATGGATGTGGAAGACTCCTTTAGGGCCTTGGATAGAGGTGAGGGAGGAGGTGTGGGCGCAGGTTTTACAGTTCCTGCGGTGGCAGGGGAAGGTGCCAGGATGGGAGGGTGGGTTGTAGGAGGGGCGTGGACCTGAACAGGTAGTAGTGGAGGGAACGGTCTTTGCGGAAGGCGGAAAGGGGTGGGGAGGGAAATATATCCCTGGTGGTGGGGTCTATTTGGAGGTGGCAGAAATGTCGGCAGATGATTTGGTTTATGCGAAGGTTGGTAGGGTGGAAGGTCAGCACCAGGGGCGTTCTGTCCTTGTTACGGTTGGAGGGGTGGGGTCTGAGGGCAGAGGTGTGGGATGTGGACGAGATGGGTTGGAGGGCATCTTTAACAACGTGGGAAGGGAAATTGCGGTCTCTAAGGAAGGAGGACATCTGGTGTGTTCTGTGGTGGAACTGGTTCTCCTGAGAGCAGATACGGCAAAGGCGAAGAAATTGGGAATACGGGATGGCATTTTTGCAAGAGGTAGGTGGGAAGAGGTGTAATCCAGGTAGCTGTCGGAGTCGGTGGGTTTGTAAAAAATGTCAGTGTCAAGTCAGTCGTCATTAATGGAGATGGAGAGGTCCAGGAAGGGGAGGGAGGTGTCAGGGATGGTCCAGGTAAATTTAAGGTCAGGGTGGAACTCCCCTTCCTGGACCTCTCCATCTCCATTAATGACGACCGACTTGACACAGACATTTTTTACAAACCCACCGACTCCCACAGCTACCTGGATTACACCTCTTCCCACCCTACCCCTTGCAAAAATGCCATCCCGTATTCCCAATTCCTCTGCCTCTGCCGTATCTGCTCCCAGGAGGACCAGTTCCACCACAGAACACACTAGATGGCCTCCTTCTTTAGAGATTGCAATTTCCCTTCCCACGTGGTTAAAGATGCCCTCCAACGCATTTCGTCCACATCCCGCACCTCCACCCTCAGACCCCACCCCTCCAACCATAACAAGGACAGAACGCCCCTGGTGCTCACCTTCCACCCTACCAACCTTCGCATAAACCAAATCATCTGCTGACATTTCCACCACCTCCAAAAAGACCCCACCACCAGGGATATATTTCCCTCCCCACCCCTTTCCGCCTTCCACAAAGACCATTCCCTCTGTGACTACCTGGTCGGGTCCACACCCCCCGACAACCCACCCTCCCATTCTGGCACCTTCCCCTGCCACTGCAGGAACTGTAAAACCTGCGCCCACACCTCCTCCCTCACCTCCATCCAAGGCCCTAAAGAAGCCTTCCACATCCATCAAATATCATTTATTGTATCCGTTGCTCCCAATGTGGTCTCCTCTGCATTCAGGAGACTGGGCGCCCCCTAGCAGAACGCTTTAGGGAACATCTCTGGGAGATCCGCACCAATCAACCACACCGCCCCGTGGCCCAACATTTCAATTCCCCCTCCCACTCTGCCGAGGACATGGAGGTCCTGGGCCTCCTTCACCACCGGTCTCTCACCACCATTCGCCTGGAGGAAGAATGCCTCATCTTCCGCCTTGGAACACTTTAACCCCACGGCATCAATGTGGACTTCAACAGTTTCCTCATTTCCCCTTCCCCCACCTCACCATAGTTCCAAACTTCCAGCTCCACACTGTCCCCATGACTTGTCCGGACTTGTCCTACCTGCCTATCTCCTTTTCCACCTATCCACTCCACCCTCTCCTCCCTGACCTATCACCTTCATCCCCTCCCCCACTCACCTATTGTACTCTATGCTACTTTCTCCCCACCCCCACCCCCCTCTAGCTTATCTCTCCACACTTCAGGCTCTTTGCCTTTATTCCTGATGAAGGGCTTTTGTCCGAAACGTCGATTTCGCTGCTCCTTGGATGCTGCCTGAACTGCGGTGCTCTTCCAGCACCACTAATCCAGAATCTATCATGGGTATGCCAGAGACACCCACAATGTGGACTGTTTCAGAACTGAGGGGAAGTTCCGCAGAGGGAGATGCAGACAGGTGGGTGCCCCCAGAGTCCACCAAAACCGACTCCCTACCTCCACATCCATCATTGGATTCTCAGACAGGGAGTGTGAGAGATATATAGAGGCAGCCTACAAAACCTTCCTCCCGTGACAACCCTAGGGTCTCTGGGGGGTGGGGAAATGGCTCTTTCATAGTATATAAGCAGCCTGCTGAGGCGGCTACCATGGAGGAGTCTGATTTCATTGTGCTTATGAGGGAAGGGGGAGGGTGGAAGCATTCGGCTGCTGCTAAGTGGCATCTGCCCAGCAATCGTTTGCCCAGTGACCCCACTTTCCACAGATTCTACACTGGCCCCTAGTTCTATCATGATGCCACTGGGACTGGCCGTGACTCCCTCTGTGGTGTTCTGGCTGTATGAGCCGGGGGTATGACTCCCTCTCTTTCTTAATCTCAAACAGCCCCTGTCTATCCAAATTGTTTAGAGTGGTTAGTATAACCCCCCCCGCCCCCCCACTCAGTTGTCTGCTAGGTCAAATTTTGTGACTTGTAAACTTGAGCATGCCAGGGCAGTTTACGAGTTTTTGGTCAGCTGATCTTTCATTTTCTAGTAAGGGTTTGCCTGCTGAAAAGTCCCAGACATCTTTGAAGCGGGCAGTGAAATCAGGGACGGGCTCATTTGCCTTCTGCAGGCAATGGGTAACGACTCCGAAGTCAGCCTGATCCCTTGCAACTGCCTCAATGGCACCTTTGACATTATTTTCTAACCAGGTATTGTACTCGTGCAGTCTCCCACGGCTCGGTGGGAAATTAAAGCGATGGTTGGACAGGTGCACAGTGACTCCCGTAGGCCAATTACAATAGAGACTAGATGTCTTGAGGTAAACAATTGTAAATAGTGCAGATTTGAAATAGCCAATTATAGAATGCTATCGGATGCTTCAGCAATTCCAGGGCATCCTGGACCTTAGCATGAGTCCAGGGCTTGTCAAAAGGCATTGTGCCTATCATGATGCAGGAGTGTTGGTGCTTGAGGGTCTCCAATCTCGAAACAGCGATGCCACTGCAGGTACTTCTTGTGCTTTGCATGGGGTCGTTCAGTATTGGTGCCGGGTCAGGGTGTTCTCTGCCTGGCGTCCCTTCCCGTGCCTCCTTCTGGGGTTGTGAGGCAACAAAAGCAGCAACCTCATTATGAGTGGGTCTGGTTCTGGGGTTGGGAGGGGAACTTTAGGATACTGGGTGTGTACGTTGGCGGGCAGTGGGCAGGGAGTCCAGGGAGATTGTAGTATCTGGAGCCTGGTGGCGCTCTTTAATTTTAAGGGGCTAGTGGTCCTGTGCGATTTCTTTAAACTTATCTACGCACTGAAGCATGTTCTCAGTGTCCAAGGAGGGATCCGTGTGCCCAGCCGCAACACTCGTCCTCCAACAGTCAATTTTATCTATCGGAAAGGAGCCTCCATATGGGCAATTCCCGTGTGACCATGTGTACAAATTGCCACTGAAGGGGATCAGATATCTACTGTCTCCTGTTTCCTTCCAAACCATGTCTGCCAGTGACTTGCAGCTCATGTATGTACTATGGTTCCTCTGCGTTTTCGTGATAGAATCAATGGCTGTGGACAACTCTCACTGGCAGGAGGAGGCAGAGCTGTCCTCGGGGGCAGTCTATCTCTG
Organism: Chiloscyllium punctatum; assembly: GCF_047496795.1. Lineage (NCBI taxonomy): Eukaryota > Metazoa > Chordata > Chondrichthyes > Orectolobiformes > Hemiscylliidae > Chiloscyllium > Chiloscyllium punctatum. The sequence continues at coordinate 64,194,127 of NC_092758.1, read as the reverse complement.
GACAGTTTCAAATTCTGCAACTCCATTCCCCTCTGGCTGATCGAGCTGAGAATAAAGAACAGGCTGCAGCATAGATGAACACAGACACAGACAAGACAAACTGGTCGGACAAACAAACAATACAGTGCACTATACGAAACGAACAGAACAAGCAAAGGAACTCTGGTCAATTTCCCAAGATCTCAGGACTCTGAAGTTGAGAAATCTAAAGGGTGATCTTTCCAATCTTCCTTCTTACTAGGTGCGTGTCTTTTTTTTTTCTTTTTTTTTCAAAAGGCAATGCGCTTTGATCAAACAGTGAAGGGGAGGGCAGGGAATAAATCAAAACACTCCTGGCTTTATTTTTTTTAGCACCCATGGTGTGTGTGTGCAGGTGTGAGACACAGTGAAAGACGCAAGGTGCACGAATCTTTATTTCAATTTCCACGATAGGAAAACATCCGAGTGGCCAGTGACAAGCACTGCCCTTCACATCAAAGCGCAATGCTGTGTGATCAAAGCAGTGAAGGGGAGGGTAGGGACTAAATCAAAATAGAGTTGGAGGGGGAAATAATGCACTCCACTCCCTGCGGTGCCCACCTCTCCCTGAACAACTCCAGGGTGTTGGTGGACACCGCGTGCTCCTTCTCCAAGGACACCCGGGCCCTAACATAAAGGTGCGTGTCTTCTGTGTACATCAGCAATCTAGCTCAGGTCAGGATCATGCAAAAAACCAATTAAGAGAAATTTAGGAGGGAGTGAATTTAGGTGATCTGTCCAGTCTGCTGTCTTACCTAGTCGTCTGTGCTCTTCCAGGACAAGCCTGCTGGTTCAGGTAAGGAATGCTCTAGTGGCCAGATTGTAGGACAATTTAGTGAGATTAAAACTTAGGCGCTCCTTCCTATCTACCTTGGTGGAAAGTTGTCTGCCCTTTCCTTTAGGAACAGCCCACTAGGAGAGGTGTGGAGCACATAAATTGCCAAATATTTAAACTTTAGGTCTGGTCGGCAGCCCCGTATAAAGTAGGGGATCTGCCAGCTACACAAACCTGTCAGATAATTGTCCAATTATAAATAAGGCCCACAAATGGATCTTGTGAAATTGACAAATACTAGTTAATTTCACGATATAGTGGGAAGAGAAATTCACCGCACTTTTTTTTATTCCAAAAATATACTTTATAAATAAAAATATTTTATATCTATACAATTCATATGCCATTCATATGTATACATTGCATTTCTTTACATACAGAGATGAGAATTAATCATTCGTATGTACAAATCTGTATGTTGACCATCCGGATAATTAGCTGAGGTATCAGCGGAGCCCAATTACTGAGTGGGCCCACTGTTCTTCTTAAGCGGGCAGACCTTACACGGTGGTCTTTCCCCACTGTGCCTTGATGGCAGCTGTCCCAAGCTTCATAGCATCCCTCAGCACGTTGCCCTGGACCTTGGAATGTGCCAGTCTGCAATAATCAGTTGGGGTCAACTCCTTCAGCTGGAAGATCAACAGGCTTCGGGCAGAACAAAGAGTGTCTTTCACCAAGTTGATGATCCTCCAGGCACAGTTGATGTTTGTCTCGGTGTGTGTCCCGGGGAACAGACCGTAGAGCACAGAGTCCTATGTCATGGAGCTGCTCGGGACAAACCTCGACAAACACCACTGCATTCCTCTCCAGAATTCCTTTGCATAGGCACATTCCAGAAGGACGTGTGTGACAGTCTCGTCCCCTCCATAGCCACTTCGAGGGCAGCTTGCGGTGTGGGAGAGAGTCCAGGCGTGCATAAAGGATTTCACAGGCAGAGCCCTTCTCACCACCAGCCAAGCCATGTCTTGGTGCTTGTTGGAAAGTTCTGGCGATGAGGCATTCTGCCAAATGGCTTTGACAGCCTGCTCAGGGAACCGCTCAACCCTTTCCTTTTCCCAAAGGATCTCAAGGACACTACGTGTTGACCACTTCCTGATGGACTTGTGGTCAAAGGTATTTTTCTTCATAAATTTCTCCATGAAGGACAGGTGATATGGAACGGTCCAACTACTTGGAGCGTTCCACGGCAGCGAGGCCAGGTCCATGCTTTGCAACACCGGAGCCAGGTAGAACTTCAGTACATAGTGATACTTGGTGTTTGCGTACCAGGGATCCACGCACAGCTTGTGCAGCCACACACAAAGGTGGCCATCAGGGTGAGGGTGGTATTGGGAGTGTTTTTTCTCCCGTTGCCCAGATCTTTATACATGCTGTCCCTTCGGACCCAGTCCATCTTTGACCTCCACATGAAGTAGAAGATGGCCCAGGTGACTGCGGCGGCACAGGTTCTGGGAATAGGCCAGACCTGTGCCATACATCTGATGACCAGGTTTTTACCTGCAATGGAGAGCGACTGTTGTTTCCATCTGCCCAGTTTCTGCCTCACACTTTGCTGATACTCACCTCCCAAGACTTGTCACATGCCCCAGCCCCACCAAACCAAATACCCAGCACCTTCAGGTGGTCAGTCCTGACGGTGAAGGGGATCGAGGATTGGTCGGCCAAAGTTCCTGAAGAACATGGCCTCGCTCTTGCCTCGGTTTACCTTGGCCCGCGAAGCCCATTCGAACTGGTCACATATGCACATGTGTCTGTGTACAGACAGCGGACAGCGGATCCGAGCAGAAAACGGCGACGTCATCCATATACAGGGAGCCCTTAACCTGTAGCCCCCCGCTGCCAGGAATAGTCACCCCTCTCAGGCTCACATCCTTCCTGATGGACTCGGCAAATAGCTCTATGCAGCACACAAACAAGGTAGGAGAGAGAGGGCATCCCTGCCTGAGTCCAGATCTGACTGGGAGGCTGGACTGACAATGTTGGTGTAGAGCAGTCTGATCCAATTGCAGATTCCCTCCCCAAAGCCTATTTTGGAGAGAACGTCTCTCATATATGTATGCGATATCCTGTCAAAGGCTTTCGCCTGGTCCAGTCTGGTGAGGCAGGTGTCGACCCCCCTGTCCTGTTTGTAGGTGATCGTATCCCTGAGGAGTGTGAGACTCTCAGCGATCTTCCTGCCCGGTACAGCACAGGTTTGATCAGGGTGAATCACCGATCACAGAGCAGACCTGACCCGGTTGGCGATGACCTTTGACAAGATTTTGTAATCTACATTTAATAGTGGGATTGGTCTCCAATTTCTGATTTCCTGCCTCTCCCCCTTTCACTTGTAGATGAGGCCTTTTCTCATGGATTCGCTCATGGTACCTGTCAGAAGCATACTGCCATACACCTCCAGCAGGTCCTGGCCAATCGAGTCCCACAGAGCGGAATAGAGCTTGACCAGTAACCAGCACTTCCAGGAATTTCATTCTTTTCAAAGGACTCGAGGGCCTTGGTCAGCTTATCCAGAGATAGCGGCTGGTCCAGCCTCTCCCTTGTTCTGTCATCTAGGACCTCCATGATAGAGGACAGGAACGGCTGGGAGGTCACGTTGTCGGTTGGTTTTGAGTCATACACACTGGCATTGAAGGATTTGCTGATCCTCATGATGTCAGCCTGAGATGACGTTACCGAGCCATGTTCTTCCTTCAGGCTGCTGAGCACGGAGCTCTCTTTGTGCACCTTCTGGAAGAAGAAACGTGAGCACGTCTTGTCCTGCTCCACCGAGTGGACCCTGGACTGGAAGATTACCTTGGAGGCCTCCGAGGGAAAGAGCGAGCTTGCGGGACCTTCACCTCCTTGAGGTCCTCCGTGACATCGACCCCCATCGACAGCAGCAGAAGCAGGTTCTGCATACTTTCCTGGAGTTGGGACAGTTTTCTCCGCCTCTCTCTCACCTCCTGAACACTTTTGAGGATGAAGAACCTCTTGATGTTCCCTTTTACTGTTTCCCACCAGTCCGCTGGAGACTCAAAGAGGGGCTTCACGGTTCTCCAACCTGCGTAATCCCTCTTGAGCTCCTCAATATTTCCTGGGGTCAACAGCTTAGTGTTCAGCTTCCACGTTCCCTTACCAGCCCGCTGCTCATCCTGTAGGTGACAGTTGGCCAGCAGGAGGCAGTGGTCAGAGAAGAACACCGGCTTGATGTCGGTGGATCTGACCCAGAGCATTCGGGACATAAACTTGAACGGTTAGACCCATCTGCCCGTGACCAGGCGTATCTATGCTGTGCTCTGTCTGAAGGGGTGCTGAAGACGTCGTGCAGCTTGGCATCTTTTATCATGCCCATCAGGTGTCTGGACGTGGCGTCCAGTTTACTGTCCCCCCCCGTCAGATCGTCCATCTGCATCAATGATGCAGTTGAGGTCTCCGGCCAGAATGACCGGCCTGGACGTAGCCAGCAACAGTGGAAGCTGCTGCAGGACGGCCAACCGTTCACTCTTACCCGTTGGGGCGTACACATTAATCTGTCTCAGGGGAACATTTCTGTATATGATGTCGGTGACAAGGAGGCACCCGTCCACCACCTCCTTAACCTTGGAGATGGCGATGTTGCCTCCTCGCAGCAGGATACCCAGGCTTGAGAAGCGGTTATCGTTGCCCCCTGACCAAACTGATGGCCCATGGGCCCACAAGCTCAACCATCTCCTGTAGCTGCTGAGGTGCGGTATCCCACACTCAGGACATCGGCTTTAACGTTGGTGAGGAAGGCCAACGTAGAAACACACCACGTAGCAGATTTAATACTACGCACAATAATACTCACAATTTTTATCACCATTTTAACAGTTTATGAGGTTACCAGTGTCCATTTGTGGCTGGTCCTGCTGCTCTGGGGTAGCTG